>NC_086317.1:316406145-317606145 GCF_036172605.1 Pelobates fuscus | reverse complement strand
CTCTGGAACCTCCTTCTACAATCCCACCCTCTCCTCTCAACTAGACAACATGGCACCTCCTACATTTAAATGCAGCAAGCGCCCCCAGCAACAACCTTGGCACACCAAGCTACTTTGATACTTCCAAAAATGCTCCAGAACTGCTGAACGCTGTTCGAGAAAGTCTCACTGTGCGTCTTACTTTCTCCACTATAAAGTTATGCTACGCTCATACAGCTTGGCTTTTCCTCTGCAAAAGTAAATTACTTCAATACCCTGATAACCACACTCTACCACAAACCAAAATGACTATTTTACACATTTAACTCTCTTCTTTGCCCTATTGTTCCTCCTCCACCTACTAACTTGACCGCCTCAGACTTTGTAACTCACTTCATTGACAAGATCTCTACAATCAGGGAAGAGATCTCTCATCTTCTTCTTCCCCTTACAATACTTCCCCTAACCTCACTCCCTCTGCTGTTCTATGTTCCTTTGCACCCGCAACAGCGGAAGAGGTTTCTGTTCTGCTCCAGTCCACCCGCCCCACCACCTGCTCCCTAGATCCAATTCCCTTGCATCGCATCCATACTCTGTCTTCTTCTGTTTCTCTATCTCTCACTAAAATTCTCAATCTATCTTTCTCCTCTAGCATATTTCCATCGCCCTTCAAACATGCAACTGTAACCCCAATTCTAAAGAAGCCCAACCTTGACACTAACTCCCTGTCCAACTACCGTCCTATCTCGCTACTGTCTTTTGTGTCCAAGATCCTTGAAAGAGTTGTGTATGCAAGATTCACAGACTTCCTCAAGTGTATGCAAGATTCACAGACTTCCTCCAACTCTCTGCTAGGCCCGCTTCAGTCTGGTTTCCACGCTAAGCAATCTGCGGAAACGGCACTGACCAAAGTATCCAATCATCTACTCGCTGCAAAATGTTGTGGTCACTACTAATTCTCCTTGACCTTTCTGCAGCTTTTGACACTGTTGATCATCAACAGCTTTTTCTCATCCTCCGCAATATCAGTCTACAAGATATTGCTCTCTTCTAGTGCTCCTCCTACCTCTCCCAGCGCTCTTTCAGTGTTTCTTTCTCTGGCTCTGCTTCTGCTCCCCAACTCCTCTCTGTTGGTGTCCCCAAAGGTTCAGTCCTTCGTCCCCTACTGCTCTCTATCTATACTGCCTCCCTTGGTAAACTCATTAGCTCCTTTGGCTTCCAATATCATTTTTATGTGGATGACTTGCAAATCTATCTGTCCTCTCCTGATCTCTCCCTGTCCCTCTTGACTAGTGTCTCTGACTGCTATTCTGTTATTTCTAACTGGATGGCTGCCCACTTCCTTAAACTCAACTTGACCAAAACTGAAATTCCGGTCTTTCCTCCCTCAAGCGTTGCTACTTCTGTGTCTTTCTCCCTCCAAGTCAACGGTGCTACCATCAGCTCCACCATGCAGACTCGCTGCATAGGTGCTCTCTTTGATGCCAACTTCTCCTTCACGCCTCATGTTCAGTCTATCTCCAAATCGTGCTGTTTCCATCTCAAAAACATTGCGCGCATCCGGCCCTACATAACGCCAGATGCGACTAAGGTGCTGGTCCATTTCACTCTCCTTTCTCACCTTGACTACTGTAATCATCTTCTCAGTGGTCTTACATACTCCCAGCTTGCACCGTTACAGTTCATAATGAATGCAGCGGCGAGGCTCATCTTCCTGTCTGCCCGCACCTCCCACGCCTCACCCTTCTGTCAGTCCCTACATTAGCGTCCTGTAAGATGTAGGGCTCAATTAAAAATTCAGTTTATTGCTTTCAACTCTCTAATAATGCTGCTCCCAACTATCTATCCTCCCTAATACACAAGTATGTCCTGTATAGGCCCTTACACTCTGCTGAAGACTTACGTCTATCTTCTGTCCGTTCTCCCACCTCTGATGCTCACCTTCAAGACTTCTCGAGGCGTGCACCGATCCTGTCGAATTCACTTCCCTCCTCCGTTAGATGCTCACCCAATCTCCACTCCTTTAAAAAAATCATTAAAAACTCACTTCTTCATAAAAGCATATCAATTAAACTGTTAATAGATCCCGACTGATTCCTCTCTTGCAACTATCATTAGTCTAATACTATCCTTACCTTTTGTGTCATTTTACCCCACTCCCTCTAGCATGTAAGCTCATTGAGCAGGGCCCTTAACCCCTCTGTTCCTGTGTGTCCAACTTGTCTGGTTACAACTACATGTTTGTTCGTCCATCCATTGTAAAGCACTGCGGAATTTGTTGGCGCTATATAAATAATAACATAATAATAATAATAATATATTTACCCCATTTTCTGTGACTAATTGTTACTTTCCCCTGGTATGGTGCGTAAACACAGAATATTTGTATTTTCCTTAAAAACTCAAAAACTCAAAAATAGGGGGCGTGGTTCCGGCTCTAGCCAAGATGGCCGCGTGAAGAGTGAGCTCCGCTCCACCGGACCCCAAATAGCTACATAAGCACGCATCCACTAACTTCATGGGGCGCACAAAACGCCCGGAGCACCCCCAAACCCCTAAGAATCCACAACAGAGACCGCTGGACGGCTTCTTACAGCCGCAACCCGGATCGAGCGGAGGCTCCCCAAGCCCCAAGATGGCGGCGCCCACAACATCGGCGCCGGACTCAGAGGTACCAGCCCTGAGCCGCATTGAGGCCTCCCTACAGGACCTAAAGGAGTCAGTAGTTACAAAAGCTGACCTCCAGGCCATTATCGCCACAATTCAGGACACCATGCGGTCCGAAATAGCGGAGATGCGCAACGACCTCACCGCGCAGGCAGGCCGCATTACAGTGGTGGAGGAAGCGAGTGAGGCCCTTACAGCTAGGGCGACGGCCACAGACACCGCGGTAGCACGTCAGGGCGAGATGCTGCTCTCTCTACGCCGACAGATGGAGGATATTGACAATAGGGGAAGAAGGTGCAACATACGAGTCCGCGGGGTGCCTGAGGCTGAGGGGCCGGAGGATGCAGTGGCTACACTTACTGACCTCTTTGGCTCTCTCCTGCAACCATCTCCGCCGGCAGAAATTAAGTTTGAAAGGGCACACAGAGCCTTGCGGCCCCGCTCAGCAGAGGAGGGCCCGCGTGACCTAATTTGCTGCCTACACTCGTTCCCGATAAAAAATGCTATAATGTTGAAGGCCAGGGAACGGCAGACCTGGCCCTTCCGGGGGACCCAGGTCTCTCTTTATAATGACTTCTCCCCAATGACGCTTGAAGCCAGGAGGGCCTTACGACCGGTCACTACGATATTGAGAGACCGCAACATACCTTATAAATGGGGATTCCCCTTCTCCCTGCAAGTCAGACATCAAAACCGTTGGCTCTCGCTTAAGTGGCCTGAAGAGGTGCCACGCTTCATGGAAGACTTCCCTCACCGCCGGTTCCTGACTGGATCCTTGGTTCTTTGAATCCGCCGCCAAGGCCGCAGAGGGGGCCTAGACATCGGGGCGGGAGAGCACTCACTGCTCCACATATGGGAGGCCACAGAGACCCGTTGTCTCCAGAGGAGTGACACCGTTTGCCAACCTGGACCCAGGCACGCCTGATACAACCCCGGGACGGCTTTCCATACTGCACCCTCAACACCTCATACGCCCTCCTTAACCAACTACGATGCGCCCCTAAGCTGTTGCCGGATGGCTGATAATACCTCTCAGAATCTACAGGACACAGGTTTGACTTATGACTCAGTTTCAGGTACCTTGTACTTTGGGCTTAATAAGAGAGGAAATGGGCTTTGGGTGGAGGGGAATGGGGCACATAGTATGGGGGGGGAACCAGGTCCTGCCTCTGACACGGGCGGAGGTACCATGGAGATAGCGACACTGGCCTATATGTATCTCCAACCGCTAACTCCTTACAGGTTGAAACGGGTTCGCCTTGCCTTGGGGTGGGGGGGAAGGGGGGCATTGCGGGATGTTCACACTTGTTGCCGTGTGGATGGCACCTCTTATAAGTTTCACCCGGGTGTAGACTGCCTAGATTCATATGTTCAATTGTTGCGGGGAACTACTCTTCTACGGGGACATACAGGGGACTGCGGGTTCCTTCTTGATTGGCTTTGGGAGGGGAGATGGGGGGAAATGTGAATTGTGTTTCATGCTTTTACCATACATTGTGATGTTTTATTGATTTTATACATGCATCTCATTTTGGGCCAGTATCCACGTACATTGTTAATCAGTATTGCACGGAAAGTTATGAAGGCCTGCGGCTCACCCCCATAGCATTTCTAGCGCCCCCCCCTCCCCCTCCTCCCCCGACTGATGGAACACATACAAGGTTCGCCGCCATACCCCGAGCCTACGGGCTCATGAAAGCGAGTGAGAGTTTATACTTACCCGTGGTTACTTGGTGTGTTTCCCCCTCTCTCCCTCCCCCCCCCCCTCCCTAGTAGGGGGAGCACTTGCATGGTTTGCCACCCGCTACATCCTAGGCCCACTGGCTCACATCAGTGGGTGCAGCATTTATCCTTAACTCTAATCACCTGACGCAAGTGCGACCTGCACATCTCCCCCCCATCCACCCCCCCCCCATATGGTGATACACCTGCGATTGCTGCCGCCCGGGGACGCCTCTGGCGCAATGGTTCTAGGGGGCTAGAGGGACACGGGTACGATGGGGATCCTCATATTGGGTCAAGGGGGGAATTGTATATATATTGATGATGTTTAATGTTGTTGACGGCTCGCTCCAATTATGACGTGCAATGTTCCCATGTTGTTACTGTTTGCTCAAAGCTCAAATCGGGGGGTGTGGTGGAGTGGATGCCCTCGTACTTGACCCATCGACTCTCTGACACCTCGCTTGGCTGGGGCTTGACCCACGTTCTCTACAACCTATACTCGCGCAAGTCACTTGGTGACCGGACGGAAGGAACTTGGACTCCTGGGCTGGTCCCGGAGCTAACTTCAGCCGCAACCGGTTACCGCGCGAGACTTTCCTTCAACCTGTTTAGGGAATCCTAACTTGGGACGCTCACTGGTTACTGGGAAATTACCTACATACAGTCACACGACTAACCACACATACACAAGATACTGTTAGCCTGACCCTCCTGTACTGACTCCGGCTCGCCGGCATCCGACTACTGCTATCGCCCGCTTTCCCCCCCCTACCCTCGCCCTCCCTACACACACCCTCCCCCCCCTTTCCCCACCTTCTCCCTTCTTGCCGCTCGGCTTCTGGCCCGCGCGCCGGGTGCGCGGTCGCCCTTGGCCTCCCGGCGTCTT
This sequence comes from Pelobates fuscus, assembly GCF_036172605.1. Taxonomy (NCBI): domain Eukaryota; kingdom Metazoa; phylum Chordata; class Amphibia; order Anura; family Pelobatidae; genus Pelobates; species Pelobates fuscus. The sequence goes on along the minus strand of NC_086317.1, from coordinate 317,600,888 downwards.
GAGGTTGCCACCCGGTCCTCCTTCTTTTGGGAGTCCTACCGACACGTATAGGGAAATATGGCATTCCAGAGTGCACCTCTGAGATTCCTCACCCAGAATTGCAGGGGACTCAACATCCCGGAAAGGCGAACGCACCTGCTACGGGAAATGAGGAAGAAACGCACCTCAATTGCCTTGCTACAAGAAACGCATTTCAAGGAGGGTTCGGCACCAGGACTGCGAAGTAGACACTACCCGGTTAACTACTTTTGCAACCACCCTACAGCTCACAAATCTGGTGTAGCCATATTAATTGCGACGGAACTGGATTTTAAAGAGCTGGAACGCGCTCAGGACTCACAGGGGAGATATCTCTTCCTCAAAGGCACCATAGCGGATAAGATATATACGATAGCGAATATTTATGTCCCCAACAAAAGGCAAGCATCATTTATACGCAATGTCTTACTCCAACTGGAGGACTTCACGGATGGGATACTGGTGATGGGAGGGGACTTCAACGCCCCACTCGATCCGACCCTGGACTCCTCCACGGGTCATAGCTGCATACCACAACGCAACATTAGGTCAATAAGGCAGTCGCTCGACTCTTTACGATTAGTGGATTGCTGGAGGGCCCTTCATTCCCCCAACAAAGGATTACACCTATTACTCCGCACTCCATAATCGTTATTCACGTATAGATTATATCTTTATAGCGAGGGAAGGCCTCTCCCATCTCCGCGGGGCCGACATTGGAACGACCACCTGGTCAGATCACGGCGCAGTCGGGATTGAGCTGAACTCACCTCTTTACAGGCCGAAGAAATGGACCTGGAGGCTCAACCCATCTCTACTACTGGATCCGGGCGTTAGAATGCAAATCCAACAAGAACTGGAACAATACTTCAGAGAAAACAACACCCCAGACTCTTCCCCTATTACCATCTGGGAGGCTCACAAGAGTGTAATTCGGGGCACGCTCATTCGCATCGCGTCCCAGAAGCGCAAGGCCCTCATGCAAAACATGGTCGAAGTTTACACTGCTATCTCTACCTTGGAACGCCAACATAAACGCTCCCAACTCAACGCTACATATGGCGAATTGATGGAGGAGGAAGTTGAAGGACCTTATCCTTAAAAGACATCTTTGCACGGTTCAACGTACCAAGGGTTTCTACTACACACACGCCAACAAAGGGGGCAAATATCTGGCACGACTACTGAAAGGCCCCCAGCCCCAACGACAAATCCATAAGATCCGGCTGACCTCGGGAGAAGTATCCCAGTTCCCGCAGACAATTGCGGAAGAGTTCCGATTGTACTATGAACGCCTATATAACCTCTATGGTCATAATGGAACCCCTACAGTCCCGAGTGTACACAACTCGTCACGGGACTATTTGACCGACACAATCACCAAAGTGATAGACCAAGAGTCTGCCACACGTTTGGATGCCCCGATAACCATAGAAGAACTGTCAGCGGCCCTTAAGTCCTCCAAAACGGGCAAGGCCCCCGGACCGGACGGTTTCCCCACGGGATACTACAAAAGCTTTACTAATACATTGTTGCCCTGGCTTTCTAAGGCAGTCAATGCGGTTGGTGAAGGCGGATCCCTAGGGACGGAATCCTTGGCTGCCACCATCACAGTCTTACTGAAACCGGGGAAAGACCCCCTACAATGTGGTAGCTATAGGCCGATCTCCTTACTAAATATCGATGCCAAGCTGTTCACGAAGGTCATAGCCACCCGTCTTAAACATCTGCTTCCGGATCTTATACATCCTGACCAGACAGGCTTTATTCCAGGTAGGGAGGCTCGAGATAGCACATTGAGACTTTTTTCCATCCAGCACCACGCTAGAAAATTGGGGACACAACTGCTCCTGTTATCTACCGATGCCGAAAAGGCATTCGATCGTGTCAACTGGAAGTATATGCTAGAGACCCTCCGTTTGCAAGGCTGTGGGCAGAGACTCCTTGCGTGGATATCCGCGCTATATAGCAGTCCACGAGCGTCTGTGCGGGTGAACGGGGCTACAACCGGGGATTTCGCAATTAGCAACGGAACCCGACAAGGATGCCCGCTCTCGCCCTTATTGTTCGCCCTCTCTCTGGAGCCCCTTTTACAAGCGATTCGCAACAATCCAGACATCCACGGTTATGATTGGAAGGGGACACAACACAAAGTGGCAGCATACGCGGATGATCTTCTTTTCTTTGTCCGCAGCCCTAGGATCACGCTGCCGTGCCTACTCAAGGAATTCGATAGATTCGGGCAAATCTCCGGATTTAAGCTCAATGTATCGAAATGCGAGGTCTTGAACATCACGCTCCCCTCAGAGGAATTCCGCTCATTGGAAACAGAGTTCGCATTTCATTGGTGTCATGACAAAATGAAGTATCTGGGGGTCTGGGTGTCAGAGGACCCGAATAGCATGTACCAACACAACTTCGCACCCTTATTAAAGACCGTACTTTCGGACCTCATCAGGTGGGCACACCCACACATCACATGGCACGGCAGAGTCGCGGTAATCAAGATGAACATCCTTCCGCGGATTCTGTACCTAATGCAAACCATACCTCTTGCTCTACCGCTGGTCTTCTTTTCTACCCTGAAGACGGCAGTGCTCAAGTATGTCTGGAGAGGCGGTCGATCTCGGATCCGGCACGAAATCATCTGTCGACCTAGAACCCAGGGTGGGTTGGCATTACCCGACTTCAAGAAATACTACCAGGCCGCGATAATGCAACGCATCCTAGATTGGCATATAACACCCTCCACCAAGCAATGGGTGACACTTGATAAAGGTCTTATAGGCCCGACATTGGAGGAACACATATGGGGCTCCCCGGGGCGATCACCGACCCGCCACCCGGTCGAGGGACTGACCTTCCAGACTCTGGTGGGATGGAGATCTGTGAGACAGTTGGATCACATATCCCCATCCCCGAGCCCGATCTCGCATAATGAGGCCATAGGTGGGGGACTTCCCCCCGTGGCCTGGCCCTTGCAGGACACAGGGACGTATATACCCATCCACAGAGCTCTTGAGGGCGGGAGGCTGAGGACCTTGCCTTCGATGCTGGGCGACAGACCACGAACGCCTCTCATAGGCTTCCGATACTTCCAATTACAGCACTTCTATGAAACACTACCTCATAAAGACAAGCTGCACAGGCCCCTCACATGGTTCGAGAACCTCTGCGACCAGGGCACGGCTGTGGAGCATGCTATATCGGTCCTATATACATACCTCCAAACCAGTCAAGTGACGGCGTCTCAGACGTTCAAGAGACAATGGGAAGAACAACTTGGAACATCTCTCACGGTACAACAATGGGATACAGCATTATTATGGCAGCATAAGAGTTCCATGAGTTCTTATTACCAAGAGATGAATTATAAACTCATCTCCCATTGGTATAGGACGCCGACCTTATTGCACCGCATATTCCCCTCCATACCTTCTGTGTGCTGGAGATGTCAGGAGGCGAGCGGAACGGTTCTACACATCTGGTGGAACTGCACGGCTATAACCCTGTATTGGGAGATGATCAGGGAAACAATCGTACTGATCCTGGGGGACGTCCCGGACTGGTCAGCGGAACTCGTCCTTCTGCATATCACGTCGTCCTCTATTTCATCGTACAAGAAATCGATTTTGCGGCACTTACTCAACGCCGCTAAAGCCAACGTTCCAGCTCACTGGAAAAAACCTGATCCACCTTCCAAATCCGAATGGATTCTTAGGGTGGAGGAAATCCAAAGTGCTGAAGCAGCCTACTCTGTCCTAACTGGCAGGGAAACGAAGCATACGGAGATGTGGACGCCGTGGTTCATGTATATTTCTCGATGCCGCGGAGCCGGGGGCGCTCCGGGGAGCGCGTCGGGTGCGCGGACCGTGCCGAGTTAGGCAGAGGGAGCAATACCCTTTCTGTCCCATTCCTACTCTCCCCCCTTACCCCCTTCTCTACCCATGTCGGTGGCCGGGGTTCCGGACTCAGACCGGAAGAGTCCTTTGGACACTCACTGTGAGATAATGACTACACACTTCAATCTTGATACACGATGCGGAGACCCGAGATACACACACGATAACAACACTATATAGCAAGTGCTCACGGACTGAACTACCTGACTATCAGATTTGATGATTAACTATCTTATGACGGGATGATACCCACCGAACTGTGGTTTATAGATGTGACACACTCCAGACACAATTTCAGCTTAAGCACCGATAGCACACACAACAAGTTACATAACTCACTTCACTTATGAAACCTGAGATGGTGAACCTCCTCACGTCCCCCCCCCTTTTTTTTTCTTTTTTCAAGCACATTGAAATGGCCTACTGGCCTGATCCAGAGCTGGGATGGAGGGGACCGTCGATGGGTCACATACGAGGCCTTTATTAGTTATAGGTCCCGTCTCCCAAGTTTACACGGGGCCTGAGGTCTTCACCACGGCACATGAATCCACTCTTCATACATCGGGGTTTTTTTGTTTTTTTTTTGCCCTGGAATCGACACCGCTAGCCATTTAATTTTCAGATACATCACTCCCAAAACTAAGTGTGAAGGTGAGCAAATAGTACAATAGATTTGTATAATGTGTATTGTACGTAATGGAGAGCTCGATTCCGGACATTACCTGTTTATACCTGAGACATTTCATCCCAGAATTTAGTATATAAAGCGTTTTATCAGCAAGATTACTTCCGCTTATATCTTTTCACATGTTGAAATTACGCTTATGAAGGACCAGGCTCAATCGTCGTAGATATTTTATTGTTTAGACCGCTATTGATTACCTAGTGAATGTTCATTGCCGTTATCTACCTGTTCTACTTTGTTGTTTCATTCGCAATGCTGGACCTGCGTGTCCTATCAGTTCGACATGTCGTCCTTATTAATCCTTTAATAAAGAGATTTATAAAAAAAAAAAACCTCAAAAATAAAGAATAATAAAAACAAAAACTATATATCAAATAATTTACCAGATTAAAACTAGAGCAACTGAGCTGAAACATCACACTCCGTCCTTTGCCTTGAAATAATGTCCCTCAGTTCTTCAAAAACTGCTAAGAAATATTGACAGCTTTCAGTGCAACTTTTGATGTTAACGTCAAAAAATCTATTTGCGGGGGGAGTGGCTAACTGCCGAGCGAAATGAACGTATGAATCTTTGCTCCGGCATATGGGCTCTACAAAACTGAGGAATTGAGAAGCAAACTCTCCATTCATGCAACCAAAACGAACATGTCCCAAGGCAAACATAGGAAGAAGGCATCTAAGGCTGCCAAGCTTAATTTTTCGGCCAAAATCCTGGTCTGGTGTCACTGGCCGCACAGGCTGCCTTTCAAGGTGGCAGAGGCTTGTCAGATTAAAGCAATCCTGCTTTTTACCCAGTGGACACCAAGCCAAGTGAAAACATTATCAGGACAGAATTCAATCTTGGACATCTAGTGTGGATGTGCAGGGACCTTCAAGATATCGGGGTGAGAAAAACGCACACAGAAACCAAAATGGCTCACACAGATTTGGCCAACCACATGCAGCAACTGCAGCAACACATTGAGTCTCTTGAGTCAAAAATGATGTACGTGAAAGATTGGTCCAACAGATTCCGTAGCGCTTTACAATATTATAAGATGCTGGATTTAACTATAAATAGGACAATTACAAGAAAACTTACAGGAACAATAGGTTGAAGAGGACCCTGCTCAAACGAACTTAGTCTATAGGAGGTTGAGTGTAAAACACAATAGGACAGGAAATAGCAATCAACTAAGGTGAGAGTGAAGCAAATCTAAAAAGATTTTTGACATGATCTTAATCCTGGTTTTTGTTCTTGCTCTTTTTCTTAATCAATATACAGTTTCTAGAAATGTATATATATTAAATATAAATTGACAAAGCATTTGTGCAAATTTATGCATTTTCTCATTTGTAAAATGGTGTCAGATCATTTTTTTTGGTTCCCATGATAAGATATGTCTTATTCTTTATATAAATGTAGACTATTTAAAATATAACCATTTATTATTTCATTAAAATTATCAACAATGTTATATGTATTTATTGATTTTTTTTGCTGTCGTTTTTTTGCTGTCGTAAAGCATCATCATTTTAAAACCATGCTTAATACGTGGTTTCATTGTCATTCTTACAATATGAATCTCCATATGGTATGAAGTTTATGAACAACCAAGTGCATTGCTGAAGCTAAGAGTCAACAGGGGTTTCATTAGCCTGTTATGTTTCATATAGACGTTAAAGCTTAGGTGTTTTTTCAATGAAGCTCGTAGTGTACTTTTCAGGTATTGTACATTTGCATTTTTATTATTTTATAAATTTTGCTAATTATTTTTTGTAACAGTGCCAATTTTATCTCTAACTGTTTTAATGGATTAAAAAGACATAATTACTTAAGATTTCAAGATCATCAACTTAAGAGTGTTGTTTGTGATATTCATTTAGCTCATGCACAAACAAATATTTTTGGGTGTTGCTTATTTTTATTAAAGTATTTTCCCATAGTCTGAGCTTTGAATTTGCTATTTTTTTGATGGCCCTATTAAAAAATTAACGTTTCTTCAGCATTTTGGTTGCCAAACCGTGACTATAGGACCCTACCACTGCTCTGATAATGGTAAAAGTGATGTAAAAAGTACTTTAATAATGGGGTTGTGATTGCGTATTATCGTCATCTGTTAACATGTAAAAATAATTGTAATTTACCTATTCGTTAGTTCCTCATTCACTAAAAACATTATACATGCACCTTTGATGCACATTAAAACAAATGTCCTTGATGATTAACTGATTAGCTATAGTCAATGACGCAGTAGAGCTATCTTGGAAAGGTACTATACACTGCTAAGTCATTACGGGTGCTGCAGGAATAAGCAGAATAAGGATTTTAAGGAAGAGTGCACCATAACTTTATTGCAGTTTTTACCATGTCTGGAGTACCCTTGTGCACACACAATGCAAGCAGTTAAAGCATTTTCTAATGGTTAGAACACTTGCATGGGGTCTTTTGGGTGACAATCGCCTCCTCTACAAAAGTGAGAATCTCGCTGCATGACAGGGTTTCACCCAGGAGAGGTTATATAGCCAAAGAGGAAGTGACTGGTGCTCTACAGACCACAGATTTTAGTTAACAGTTTGACTGCTTATTATTATTATTCTGTTATTATTTATATAGCGCCAACAATTTCCGTAGTGCTTTACAGTGGGTGGACGAACAGATATATAGTTGTAACCAGACAAGTTGGACACACAGGAACAGAGGGGTTGAGAGCCCTCCTCAATGAGCTTGCATGCTAGAGGGAGTGGGGGAAAGTGACACAGAAGGTAAGTATAGTTTTAGATTAATGACAGTTGCATGAGAGGAATCAGTCGGGAGCTATAAACAGTTTAATTGATACGCTTTTATGAAGAAGTGAGTTTTTAATGATTTTTTGAAGGAGTGGAAACTGGGTGAGCATCTAACGGAGGAGGGAAATGAGTTCCACATGAATGGTGCAGCCCTCAAGAAGTCTTGAAGGCGAGCAGCAGAGGTGGGAGTACGGACAGAAGAAAGATGTAAATCTTCAGCAGAGCATACACTGGACACTCCTGGTGCCATAACCACTACAGCATGGATCATCTATTTCAAATAAATTGGGAGTAGTTTTAATCTGCTGTCCTGCGTGGTGCTGAAAGGAGTCACAAATATAAAGACAGGTAATTGGAAGCAAATATGAAATGGATATGTGCGGATAATAGCTGTGGATAATGTTGGTGAATGGTCAGACTCCACATCATTTGTTAGTAAGAAAAAGCGAAATATTTAATCATATATTCTTTAACTTTTTAACTAATAAAATATGTTTCTTAATATTACAACTATTTCTGTAATGTAAATGCAACTAGCATATGGTTATGCTCTAATATTTCCACTTGCAACTCTTTTGGTAAAGGTATATGAGCAAATTGATTTTCAAAATATTAACAAAAATGTCAAATTTTGAAGTGAAGAAGTATATATCCCTCATTGTAAGTGATATCTAGAATAACAGAGCATCATGTATGTCCATATAATTTTATAAATCTCTCTTGGATATGATATATGCAAAACCCTAACCAAATTAAAGATAGATATTCTTTGCAGCACAAAACATGTATCCCCTTAAGGACAGAGGCAATTGTACAAGTTCTGAACCAAAACAGAACCTAGAATGTTCAGCCATAATTTACCTCTTTCATATTAAGTGCACAGTTATTATATATAATTTTGTTCAGGAGAAATAGAGCTTTCATTTCACATCAAATATTTATATATGAAGCAAAATTAATTAACTCTAAAAAAGTGTGAGAAATTAAGAAATGTTGTTCTGTTGTAACTTCTGCATGGCATTTAACCATCAATGTCATAATACTGTTAGCTTTATTGAAATTAAATACACATATTTGTATTCTGTGATGTCCCACGTGTACAACAATGCCCCCCATGTGCAGGTTTTGTGGTGTTTTGGAAAAATATAAGGTTAAATAAAGGGCTTGCCTATTTCAGTTTTTACACATTGAAATTTGTCAGATTGGTTTGCTGGGCCCATTTTGACAGCCCAGGAAAGAAAATGACCCCTGCCATGGCATACCATTTACAGAAGTAGATAACCCAGTGTATTCAAAATGGGGTCTAGTTTTTAGTAGTAAATTAGTCACAAGCTGTCACAGGTTCTCTAGTCTATCGTCATTATACCTTCGATCCTCCTTTAGTCCTAGTTCCAGATGTACTGCATATGGTTATAGTGCTATTGCTGTGTAGAGTTTTCCCAATATAATAGACGCAATCATATATATTGGGTAGAAAATAAATCTGAGCTTTATTAGGCCACACTTGGCTTTTTATGCATTGCCCCTAGCATGGGGTTTCCAAGACAAAATCACAGGGGTTTCCTTCCCGCAAGCCTTTGTGTTTGAGAGATAATTGAGCTCAAATTAAGATAACTCAATTATCTCTCAAATAAGAAAACTTACATATATTTTTAACATATCACGAAAATACATTAAAACAGTACAGGAACCCCACAAAAATCTTATTCCTGAATAGGCCCAATTTTGAGTGCACAATATATCCAAAAAGTGCTCAGATCGGTTTGGTAAAACAAGAGTTACATTCGAACAAAGTTTTGACTGACCGACCATGAAGAAGTAGCCCAAAACAGTTCCAGAGAATTGGTCAGGCTGGGCGGTCGATATTTGGGGGTTCCTGTGCATACACCGAGGAACGCTCCCACTGTTTTTTAAGAAATAAATGCTTCCCTTGTTCGGTAGTTACTTACTCCCAATCCACCTTTTTCCTAGCTGGTCGGGAAGTCAGACAGACTGGTACAAGTTTCCATGGGGTTCGCGAGCTCACTTAGGGAGACAAGATGGCCTCCAGTCCTAATAGCACGTGTATTCGTCTATGAAAATGACGGACACCCAGGGAAGCACTTGAGGTGATTGCTTGTTTGTGGTTAACAGCCAAGGGTGGTCTGTGATTACAAGGTGTTAACAAGGAGATCACACATAGTCTGTTCAGTAACCGAACAGGAGAGAACGGATAGCCGAACACAAGGGAAACAATTATCTGGTAGTGACTCCATTCAAATACAGGGGGATGTTAGACAAAAAGTAAAAATAAGGGAACACGTATGAGGAGTCCTATCTCCTGTAACACAAGCCCTGGCCAAAGTTAGTATTTATATTTGCTTTTTGCATTTTTCACACAAAAACTGCACTTTCACTGATGATATAACCATTAATATATGTTTTACTGCTCTCAAACACTATATTTGTATTTAGCAATGATTTATAAGTTTAACAGTGCCCCCATGTACATGTTTTATGGGGTCAAAAATAAGGCTTACAGGCAGCCAATCCTGTGGTATCACCATGATCACATGAATCAGATTGGCTAGATTGGCTTCAGGGGGACTGCATGGGTTTTCAAGGTAGTTTACCAATCACAATCAGTGTGGAGGATAAGTATACAGATAAGGGTAGGGCCAGATTGTTAGGGTTTGCTATGCCTTCCTAATGGAGTTAAAGTCCTCCCAAGAGGGGGTTAAGGAGGGGCTTAAAAAGTATATAATCAATACATTTGATGGATTCTTAACTCTAAATGTAATTACTATAATTGCTTACTATTTTTGTCATGCATAAACATAATGCATAATGATGAGAAGGTTATGTTGTACTGGATATTTTTATAAAATTTATAATTGGAATATAGCATTAGTTTTTGTTTTTTTCCTGCTTTCTTTTTCAATTTTATTTACATTTGTTCTTTATATATCACTTTAGCTTGTTTGCAGTTTGTTACATATAGTAGGTATATTGATTATTTCTATATCACTTTTTATTTGAAAGACATACTTTTAAACAATATCATTTTTAGTTTTGTGAATGTATTTCCCACTTCTGTATAATAAATACATTTTAAATATGAATCTTAATTAAAGTTCAGAATTTTAATGGGATTTTATTTCTAAAGCTACAGTTCAGAGTCTATTATTGTCATGGAAAATATATCTAACTTTGTTTAGCAATATAATTATTTATTTCTAGAAGTATCAGATTTAATTCACTGTATTTTATTCAAAGTGCACTTTTTGCATTAATGTTTGACCTTTATAACTAATAAAAAAAGTTTTTTTCTAATTTCTATTCTAATAGCAGTCAAACTATTAAAATATGTTTCAAAATATGAAATAATTTAAAAAGTGTATCTAAAAATATTAAATCATTTGTAAAACTTATCCAAAAATTTTAAATTGGGGCCCATGTTAGCTAAATTGAGAAATAAAGTTAATTTTAAAGTTACTTTCCTGTTAGATTTAGATAAGTAAATGTTGATGCCTAGCATGATAGGGAAATGTGAAGATTAATCAGTATTGTTTGGTGATTATTGTTTTATTTTCTATGGATTATATGCTTCTCTTAAAATGTAAACTCAAGAGTAATCTTCCCTTTCAACTTTCAAATCACTTCTACCAAGTCTTTTTTGATGAAGCCAACATATAAAATTTGACTGCAGACAAGGTTAGATACAGGTACTGGCATTCTTCCAGAAAAAGACATCTTTCATGCCACATTGGGGAAAAAGAGGCCAAACATTTGCTCTTTCCAATTTGTCACATTGTCCTGACAGTTAATTCAGTCAGATCCAGGTGGTTAATAGGGGTCTTGTAGCTAGGGACCCTACAAATACGATAATGCAGTTGAGACTTGACACATATCTTGAATCAGTATCATTTTACTAAATACTTTGATGTGTTGCACACGATTCAATGAATTTTACAGCTACTTGATTTGTGCACTTATTTGGATAAAAATAAACTAACATTTCTACATATAACACAATATTTTTTTTAACTTGTCCAATTCATAATATCCAGCTTCACAGAGAAATATTTGGTATTTTTACTATTTTATATGTGTATTGTCTCATTTAAAATTAGGCATTTATAACACCTTTGGTGCTATTCAGAAGAGTCACAGGGGGTTTCATGACTGACCCCTTCATTGCCAACCTCTTTTATTTAAAGAAATACATTGTATTTATATGAAACATGGGATAAATTGGTAGCCTATATATAGTGGCTCAGGACTACATATTAAATAATTACAATACATAGTGAGCATACATCAATTATGGATTATGGATTATGGATTTGTTGCCCCTTGTAGAAATAATAAGTGGATACAAATTATAGATTCATGGGGTCAATTGTATTAGGCCCAAATAACCAAATAAATTATTTAATTTTCAGTTGCCATTTGCAAGGTGCAAATATTTTTTGACCAGCTGAAAAATATTGCATGTTAAATCTATTCTAGTGAATACTGGAACCTGTAAAAAAAATGTTCAACATAATTGCCAGTGAAAAATAGCAGATAGAAAATAACAGGTTTTAATGGAAAATAATTACCAGTAGACGGAATTCCCCTAGGTCTGTTATTGGATACAAATATTTGAAGGAATGGAGCGCGCTGTCACCAAAGAAGTAGTAAATGGCTTAAAGGTTAATAGAGGATGGGCCAAAATTTAGAGTAAAGTTTGAGGAGTCAATAACTTTTTTATTAATGCACCACTTGCAATGATATTACATACAATGAATGTTTAACGTTTGGAGATTTGTTTGAGTAGGTCTGGTAGATGACATTTTAAATGAGCTGTTTGCCATTGAACCATTTGCCGCTGTGAAGAAACTACCCTGTTCATTCTGTACTTTTACTTTTTTTTGATTCGGTAGTTGAAACTACCGAACAGCCCCCTGGCTCATTAACTTAAAAGAGAACAGTAAATTAAGTGCTACCCCTGTGTGGCAGCCGTTCATATAGTTTAACGCCACATGCAGGAGAAAACAGTGGCCATCTTGTACACATGAAAGGAGGCAGCGGGACTTGGTCATCAAGTGTCTGGAACTAAAAATCGTAACACTCGACTTCCCGAACACCGGTCAAACTTTGCGAATGCCTACTTTCTTTCCTCGACCAGCCAGGAGAATGCTGTACGGTAGTTTTGTTCCCACGAACTAGGGGAACAAACGCTACTATGAGCCAGGGGGTACTGTTTGTGGGTTTGTTCGGTTTACAAACTTTCCAAAATAGACTGACCGCACAACCTAAACTCATGGAACTATTTCTGGTCAGGAGCCTCGTGTGCGGTCGGTCAAACTAAGACCTCCATGAAATTCCTAAACCCCTAAACTGACCTGGGTGATGTTTGGATATGTTGGTCACCGAGATCAGGGCTATTAGGGGATGTAACATTTATGTGGATTTTATGTGTTTTGGGGTACATTTGAAGTTTTATGGAAAATGTGTTTTTTCTGCCTAGAGATAATTGAGTTATTACAGTATCTGACTCAATTATCTCCCAGGCAGAGAGGAGGGATTGTATGGTATGTAGGGGAGTGTCATACTTTATAACCTTGTTGTTATTGGTTTGTAACTTTGTGTTGAAGTCCCCCACAAGGTCCATGTAGGAATGCCCCTTGCATGGGGACTTAGATGAAAGCCAAGTGTGGGACCATTAAAATTATTTCCTGTTACACCCTTCAACTAGTTTTGACTGATATTTGGGTACCTGTCTACTTTGCTGAAAGAATACACTTGGGAGGCTGACATTCGTATTGAGAATCATTCGAATCAACACCCGAACTTCGATCTATAATCACTCAGGCTCTAGCAGTTCGGGAGAAAATAGGCGAACAGGTATCTGCTATAACAGCATTTGTTACAGCCGCCTTGCAAAGTCACTTTTTTGATTGCATTGTTCATAACATTAGTTAATGTTTGAGGCTCTAGCACTTGAATTTCTGCACAGGAATTCTTTATACTCAAGTGTATGTGGTTTGTTCATGTACACCCGCTCCTTCAGATATCCCCATAGGAAGTAATCGGGAGCTGAAAGGTCAGACGAACATGGCCACCAATTAATCTGGGAATTTCTTGAATTTATCCGCATGCTGAACAGTTGTCTCAGGAAGTCCATTGTGGCCCTGACTCAATGGGTAATAGCCCCATCCTGATGAAACCACATTCGGGACAATTTTCTCTTGGAGTCAAAACCATGGACCTGCCATTTTGAAAATATTATTCCACTATTTTTACTCGTTGTTCCCTTGTGAAATGACCTATAATGAAACTCCAAGACTTATAATATGTACCTGCAACAACAAAAATGTAAATAACAAAGTTATTTATCTGTCAAATCCTACTCTGAATTTTAGCCCACTCTTTATTTAGCTTGTCAATGTGAGAGAGAAAGAAAATAAAGTAAAGGCAATTAAAGACAATTAATAAGTGTATCAGGTTAATACGTGTATCAGGTTATACAAACATGCTTAGTATTTGTAAGTTTACAACACATCAGTACCATAAAATAATAAGTACAATACAGGTGAAGAATATGAGCAAACACATGCTAATTACTTGTAGGTTTCTAATCCACAAATCAAAAACTTATTTACAAATGCCAGTGTCCTGTTCAATACCATACCAGATTATAATGTTTTCACATTTTCCACCAGCTGAAGCAATAATTTTCACACTCATGATACATTTTGCTTCTAAAAAAAATTGAGCACCATGTGATATCTCTTATCCTTATCTTGCAATGTTTTGGCAATATATAAATAATTTTCATAGAAATATAATTTTATCAAAAAAGCAGATACGGCAGGTCACCCAATGGGTTCTGGTGAACAGAGGCCCAGTCATGCAGTTGGCCCCTATAGTATTAACTGCCTGGGAGGAAGTGAGAGTTGGTCACTTTCTGCAACATACATACAGAGCCACAGAGGAAGGAGATAGGAGGCACAGGAGAGGAAGAAGAAGTAAGGAGTGAGCCTGCTCCAGCCAGCCCCACACTCCACTTAGCCAGGAGGACCCTGGGAAGCCACCTAATAATATAAACATGACATGTCTGTGTGTATTTATCTATAATTTTTCCAGTGTGTGTCAGTGAGTGTATGTGTCTATTTGGGTAGCTGCGTGTCAGTGTGTGTATATGTGTCAATGGGTGTAAATATTTGTTTCTTAGTGTGTGTGTGTGTGTGTGTGTGTGTGTCAGTATGTGTATCTGCGTGTCAGTGTGTGTGTATGTAAATTAAACAAATTAGGTCCAGCCACTCAGGATTGCTGCAGGAAGGCAGGTTTATTAGAATAAAAAGTGCTCTAATAGCTTAAGAGGCTTGATAAAGGACTATGTGTAGGACAAAACTTTGCACTTTTTGTGGTACCAGAATTAGAAGAGGAAGAGAGAGAGCAAGAGACAGATTTGCAATATAGAAGTTACTCTTGGAGTCCATAAGCTTTTCTTAAAAGATGGATTTTGAGGGACTTCTTAAATGATTTAAGACTAGGGGAGAGTCTGATGGGAGTAGGTAGGCTGTTAAAAAGTAAAGGAGCCACCCATGAAAAGTCCTGCAAGTGCAAATTTGCCATAAGGGTGTGAGCAGCGGACAGGAGAAGGTCACCGGTCATTCTCCTTTCAGAAATGTTTGTTGACTTCAGATTTTAGCACTGTGTTAAAATTCCCTGACATTATAAGATAGACTACTTTTTGTCATGACAAAGTGACCCGAACACGCAGAAGTTAATACTAATTAGAGAAAACGTATTACCAGACCTTAAAATTGCCAGGTTTAATGTAAATAGCAAGAGAATAGTCGAGGAATAGCCAAAGTCTAGGAAAACCAGATATTAGGATAATGATAAGGAATGATAAAGAAAACAGAAAACAAAATAAACAGGAAAACAAGATGTCAGGATACCAGAAAGCATAATAGTCCAAAATACAAGCCAAGTCAATAAATACCAGAGAACACTATCAGGAAACTATATAGCACTAGAGGGAACAACAAGTGAACCACAATAGGGCACTGAACCAAAGCAAAAGGCATTATGTCGGCTTGCATGGTCCGCATCTCAAAAGGGGTTGTGTTCAGATCGACCAGCATCCGGCATGCTGTGTCGATGTTGGGAGGAATCGGCAGCTGGAGTTCCTCCATGCGGGCGTGCAGAAGTAAGGTAAGATATCGTGACACTTTTATCCTTTTTACCTTTTATTTTTAATCTTTTAGCAATTTTTTACATTAATTGTCTCAAATAAATTGATAGACAAATATTAGATAGGTACCGTATATACTCGAGTATAAGGCGACCCGAATATAAGCCGAGGCCCCTAATTTTTCCCCAAAAAACTGGGAAAACTTATTGACTCGAGTATAAGACTAGGGTGGGAAATGCAGCAGCTACTGGTAAATTTCTAAATAAAATTAGATCCTAAAAAAAATATATTAATTGAATATTTATTTACAGTGTGTGTATAATGAATGCAGTGTGTGCGTATGAGTGCAGCGTGTGTGTGTATGAGTGCAGCGTGTGTGTATGAGTGCAGTGTGTGTGTGTATGAGTGCAGCGTGTGTATGAGTGCAGCGTGTGTATGAGTGCTGTGTGTGTATATGAATGCAGTGTGTGTGTGTATGAATGCAGTGTGTGAGAGTGCAGTGTGTGTGTATGAGTGCAGTGTGTGTGTGTATGAGTGCAGTGTGTGTATGAATGCAGTGTGTGTATGAATGCAGTGTATGAATGCAGTGTGTGCAGGGCCGGTGCAAGGATATTTGCCCCCCCCCATATGTCCTGACCTCCCCTCCTCCTCCCTCAGTGGTCCTTACCTCCCCACCCCCGTGTTCCTTCACCCCCCTCCCCCAGTGGTCCTGACTCACCCCTCCCCTAGTGGTCCTTACCATCCACTCCACTAGTGGTCCTTACTTCCCCCTCCCCTCCCCTAGTGGTCCTTACTTCCCCCTCCCCTCCCCTAGTGGTCCTAACCCCCCCCTCCCTCCCATAGTGGTCCTAACCCCCCCCTCCCTCCCATAGTGGTCCTTATCCCCCTCCCTCCCATAGTGGTCCTTATCCCCCCCTCCCTCCCATAGTGGTCCTTATCCCCCCCTCCCTCCCATAGTGTTCCTTTTCTCCCCCCCTCCCTCCCATAGTGGTTCTTATCCCACCCCCCTCCCTCCGATAGTGGTCCTTATCCCCCCTCCCTTCCATAGTGGTCCTTATCCCCCCCCCTCCCTCCCATAGTGGTCCTTATCCCCCCCCTCCCTCCCATAGTGGTCCTTATCCCCCCCCTCCCTCCCATAGTGGTCCTTATCCCCCCCCCTCCCTCCCATAGCGGTCCTTATACCCCCCTCCCTCCCATAGTGGTCCTTATCCCACCCCCTCCCTCCCATAGTGGTCCTTATACCCCCCCTTCCCACAGTGGTCCTTATACCCCCTTTTTTATTATTATTTTTTTATTATTATTATTATTATTATTATTTATTATTATTTCTTATTTTATTTATATTTTTATTTATTTTTGGTCCCCCCTCCCTGCTTGATACATGGCAGGGAGGGGGGCTCTCCTTCCCTGGTGGTCCAGTGGCAGTTCAGTGGGGGGGAGAGGGGGGCTGGCTGAGCTGTAACTTACCTGTTCTGCAGCTCCTGTCAGCTCTCTCCTCCTCTGCGCCGTCCGTGCAGCTCCTTCTATCAGCTCACACTGTAAGTGGCTCTCGCGAGATTTACACTGGGAGCTGACCGAGGTGCTGAACGGACGGCGCGGAGGAGGAGAGAGCTGACAGGAGCTGCAGAACCGGTAAGTTACAGCTCTGCCAGCCCCAGTCTGTATTATGGCAATGTAAATTGCCATAATACAGACCTTGACTCGAGTATAAGCCGAGTTGGGGTTTTTCAGCCCAAAAAATGGGCTGAAAAACTCGGCTTATACTCGAGTATATACGGTATATGTTGCCTAGAGTATAAACTGTACCATTCATTTTACAGATTATCAATAAGCATCTTCTTTCTGGGTCTAATTTCTTATGGATTATGTCTATTTGTAGGAAATCAGCAAAATTTATAGCTACACCACATTTTTTCTTTTATCTCTTTGAGGAATGAATAATTGTGGTATATTTTCTGCCCCCTTAGCTCTGTTTGTCTAATTGTCTCAAATGTGTTTCTTGGAGAAAGCAAATATCCACAAGTTCTATGTTCAGATAATTATATAAAATAAAACTCTTTTGTATTATATTAAGACCCTGGACATTAAGAGTAATTAGTTTGAACATTTGTTACATTCAACATCTCACCAGCAACTAAGCATTGAACCCATTTTGACATGAACAAATAGAAAAACATGAACATACAACTAACAAAACAAGGCAGATGAAAATTGTTGAGTACCAAAACCCACGTTTCCTATCTATTAGCATGGTAATGTGTCTCATTTAAGACACCAAGTAGGATATATCTATTTAAAAATAAATATATATTTTCTTTTTTTTCCTGTTCTCCTTGCAAACTTTAAACTCCTACCACTCAGGAGCACCCTTCAGCACCAACCATTGTTGCACAGCTTCTCCAAAGATAGCGTATGTATTAAGTGCTACAAATAAAATCTTTGTTGTCCTAAAGATTCAGTAATGCATATAAAATCTCAGCTACCCACTGCAGTAACTGGGAAGATATCTCAATGTTGTTCAAAGTTAGCATGTGTAAGTGCAAGTGGGGCTAGAATGCTGTCATCATTCAAGGCAGATGTTTGCAGGATTGTAGCCTTTAATTGAAGCTATCAGCTATATTGCTGCTAGTGATGCTAGAGTGCTGCTCTGCTACATGGACCCATCGGTCAGTGTATGAGTTCCAGAGTTGCAGCCCTTACTTGCAACATGTCTACTGGTATCCTGCCTCTTTGCATGCTACATGCTACGTCATCACGCCCCTGCTAAAAAACAACAGTTTTTAACGTCCATGGTACTCTTTTGCCTTAAGACATAAATCAAACCAAAAACAAACAAAAACAAACTCCTTTTAGGAGATTAACTAAACAGAGGCATTTCCTTTCTAACAGTACTGGTCAACTAAGCTGGTTCCCAGTCACACAACAATAATTAAACAGCACAATGCTTTTCTTACCACTCAGGCTCAGTTTTACACTATCTCTGTGTCTGTTATCAGCAGAACTAGTTAGGTATGGGTCTGTGTAACCACCACAGACCAGTGCCCATGATGACCTCTGTTCACCACCGAAAGCCCCTTCAATGAGGATGTGAACATCAGAACTGGACTGTGGAGCATTGGAAGAAAAGTGCCTGGTCTGATCAGTCACATTTTCTTTTAGGTAAGGTGGAAAGCTTGGTGCATGTGCATCAATTACCTGAAGAAGAGATGGCAGCTGGATGCACTTTGGGAAGAAGGCAGCCCGGTGGAAGCAGTGTTATGCTCTGGGCAATGTACTGCTGGAAATCTTTATATATATATACCAACCATACATAATAAAATATGCTAGATTTGTGGATGATATCTTCATAATATGGGAAGGCACCATAACCACACTTGAAAAGATGGTCCAACAGATTAACATTTTACCAATTCCAGTTAGGCTAACACTAAATTGGAATGAGCATAGCATTGAATTTCTGGATGTGAGGATATACAAAAATGAAAATCAATTAGGCTTCACCTTGTTCAGGAAAACTACAGATCGGAACACACTATTATCTGCCACCAGTTTTCATCCCCAACACGTGAAGGATTCATTACCTATCTCACAATTCCTTCGGGTTATGAGGTATAATAGTAATCCAGCCAATCGTGAACAGCAGCTCCAAGAGGTTTGGGATCGCTTCCTGCTGAGAGGCTTCCATCCTCGCACGCTTGAAATAGCTAAAACGAATGCTTGGAATAAATTCAACCAGATTGACAACATAAGGTCTAGTAGGAAGAATAATATCTTCCTTCCACTTACATTTAACACCGCTACTCCTTTGCTTAAAAAATGTATCTACAAACATTGGAATATGTTCCAGGTAGATCAAAATCTTCCTGATAAATTTAAAACTAATCCCATCATTAGCTATAGACGGAATCGAAATCTGAGGGATCTACTGGTGAAGAATGATCCTCGACAATGCTACGCCAAGATGCCCAAAATCCAAAAAAAGGGCTGCTATAAATGCAGCGGCTGCGTTACATGCAGCCATATGCTGACCGGAGCTACATTTGTTCATCCCCATAGTGGGAAGCGAATCCCTATTAATCATTATATTACATGTATGACCACACATGTGGTATATATGATTACATGTCCATGTGGACTATCGTACGTTGGGAAGACTGACATGACGTTAAGAGATCGGATTAGGGGACATCGTTCGGGGATTACAACAGCCTTTAGAGATCAAAGAACAGATAAACCAGTGGCCAAGCATTTTTTATCAGCACAACACCATTTGCCTACTCTCCGGTTTATAGCGATTGATCATGTCCCGGCTCCACCAAGAGGAGGAGATAGATCTAAGCTACTACTCCAACGTGAAGCCTCCTGGATTTATTATTTAAACACTGTGACTCCAAAAGGACTAAATGAACATCTGGTCCTCTAGATGTTTCTCTAAAGTATCTCATATGAGTATAATTTTTGATATCTTTTGATACTTTTTCTGACTTTTTTTGATATTTTTTTTGCCTCTTAGAGGTTGGATATAGTAGTAATTTTACTTTTGTTCATTCTCGACTGTGGATACTAACTAGAAATACTAGTTGAAAGTCAGCATGTTTGCTTTGGTTCTTTGATTAAATATAGCTTACTGTGATTAATTTAGTAATTGAGAATATTATGTTTAATGCTTCTCCTTTTATTAGAATCATAATAACACACATGCATAAAGAACAGATACTTTGTCTCTGAAAACTGTTTGAATAGCATTACAATATGAGTAACTGTTTGATATACAAGTTCATATGATATAGAATGCATGTTTGCAGTTTATTTCACTGCTCCCCAGATATATTTGTTTTTGCTCTGTCTCTCATTTGTTTTGATTGTGTTCACTACTCGTTTACACAGTGTATCTATTGCACTACACTTATGCACATTTGTTTCACTGAGAGCTCGATTTCTCTGGGGTCTATATTGATTCCTTCCTCCATAATTAGTGTTTTCTATTCTTGGGTTTCGTTGTGGTTAGGAGGCTCAGCATTGTGTATCCGGTTGCTTGGCAACCCGGTCACATGCACGCTCTTGCATGTCACATGGAAGCCTTTACGTGGTCTCTTCACTTCCGGGTACCTCTGTTTGCCGGTTGCCGGACTTTTGTATTGGAACATAGACACTGTTTGTAAGGTTGCTTAGGCAACCCAGTCACATGCACGCAGTCAGATGCACCTCCCACGTGGCTTCTTCACTTCCGGGTTCTTCAGCCTGTCGGCAGTCTGATCTTCTAATTGGTAAGCGTCATTACACACATATGTATAAATTGTTTACATTTATAATGCCTCACTGTGATCTTGATAAAGACCCCAGCAGGGTCGAAACGTCGATTTTTTTGCACATGTATTGTATTTTGTTTTGATACAGTAAATACTATTTTTCACTGAATAGAAGTCCTAGAGTGCTCCCTTTATTTATTATTTTATATATATATATATATATATATAGGAAACATGGGGGGATGGTTGCACTCACCTAAACATGCTTAAATGGGGTGCTGCTGGGGGCCATATTATACAATAAATACACAAGATCCAGCGCACTCTCCTATCTACTAAACAGCAACTTCAATGTTGACAGATTTTATTAGTTTGTAAAAGTTTTTTTTAAAAACACCTAATCTAGGCAAAAAAATGGGGATTTAGTTACATTATATGATCATACATTGCATAAGCCTGCCACAACGTCAATGTACCCCATCTTTGGCAGGTCCTACTCTCACAGTCTAATGTCTGCTCTTATGAGATTAACCACTTACTTGGGAAAAAATTCCATCTGAGGCTCTCTGCAGTACAAGGCTAAATAGGGACCTGAGATGAGGCACCTGTAACAGGGAGGGGTGCAGAACCAAGGAGTTGGCTAGACTCCCAAATATATATAGGAAACATGGGGGGATGGTTGCACTCACCTAAACATGCTTAAATGGGGTGCTGCTGGGGGCCATATTATACAATAAATACACAAGATCCAGCGCACTCTCCTATCTACTAAACAGCAACTTCAATGTTGACAGATTTTATTAGTTTGTAAAAGTTTTTTTTAAAAACACCTAATCTAGGCAAAAAAATGGGGATTTAGTTACATTATATGATTATATATATATATTTATATTAGAAATATATTTTTAATTATTATACAAATCATAAAAAAAAATGTTTTAAGAAAAACTACAGCAATACCAGTATTATGTTTAGACTTGAAACTGAGAATAGAAGCCTGGTATAGTATTTAGTTAAATGCCTAAGGTAAAGGTCAATATTAAATAGGAGTAGCAACCTCAGTATTTCAGCACATTTTAGAGATGTTCATGGATAAGACACAACAAAACGTAAATTTCAAGGAATTATGAAAATCAATAAACAATGGAGAGGTGAACACGTGGTTTAAAATGTTGGCGGTAAAAAAAAAAAAGATCAAATAAAATGAAGTTTGCTTGCTTTGTTTTATTACAGATGTTAACAGCTTTAGGCATGACAGTGGATTTCAACATTACAGTTTTGCAGATTGTGCTATATCCTAAATATTTTTTTTTACATTTTTTTTTCTTGTTACATTCTAAATATAAAAGATACAAAATTTGAGTGGCAGAGTTACAAAATGTACTAACAGATTGACATATATTTTTTTGTATATTTAAGGCAATTTCATATTTTTATCCATGTTTTTAATTTGCTGCAATGAAATCTGCAAATTAATTGCAGTAATGCTATAATTCAATTTACATTTTTCTTGGAATATTTTCTTTATCTAAAGTAAATCAAGGGACACTACAACCTGGAGTTAGCTTACTTTAGTGTAGTAAACTGGATAGATTATGCATTAAAGATATATGCAAAAATAATTACTTAAAAATTATATAAAGGGCTAGCCGTGCAGCACACCAGACGTGTCTATGTGGAGCTCCTGCTTCATCAACCTAAAATAAGCCTAAGATACTAACAAAACGCAGAACTGAGACCCAAGAACCCAGCAGCTCAAAGCACTAAGACCCCCTGCACAGAGATGGGAAAGAAAAATAAGAAACCTGCCCACCTGGAGAGCTCCTACCAACCGGACATCAGGCGATCATTTGAAAGGCCGCAACAGCCTCCCAAAATGGCGCCGGGAAGGCCCCGAAGTGTCAGCGACTCAGAATCCTCTATGGAGGAGGAGAACTGCCAGGCCGCAATCCCAACCGCCGCAATATACGGGTCGGAGACGTCAGACTCGGACGACTCGCCTTCTACAAAGGGCGACATCAAGAAACTACTCCTGGACCTACGGGAGATGTGGAAGGCCGACTTGGCCGGGGTGAGGAAGGAGGTGGCTGACGTAAAGGGGCGCCTAGATGCCGTGGAAACCTGAGAAGGCACAAGAGATGCCCTATTGCATGATACCAGTAAGCAAACGGACACACTAACGCTCCAACTCCGGAGACTCACCCAAGCGGTAACAGCAATAGAAACACGACACCGCAAGAGAAATGTCCACATACGCGGAGCCCCTGAAGACATAGGCCCAGAGGCCTTATTGCACTACGCGAACAAAGTGGCAGAGACAATGGGGGCAAACCAAGACGGAGACGCAAAACCGATAATGGCAGCGTTCAGAATCAGGAAAGCCCCGACAGCCCCAGCAGACACATCTAGAGACATCATCGCCATCACCCGTGATATCACGGTAAAAGCGCGCTGATGGCCTACTCCAGGAGGAATCTTACCGTCGCCGTAGACAACCACCACGTGAAAGTCTACGCAGACCTCCCATTCACAACCCTGCTGGAGCGGAGGAAATTCACGCCGATCACCCGCCAATTGAGGGACAAAGGCATCAGGTATCGCTGGGGAGCAACGGGCACACTGGTGGTCCCATATAAAGACTCTATATTCACGTTATCTGCAGACGAAGATCCAACAGGTCTGCTACAGGCCCTACAGCTGCACCAACCAGCGCTCGTGGATGGGACAGGCGAGACACACGAGAGCAGCATCGGGACGGAAAAGAAGAGGCGCAAACAGCACCTGCAGCATCCCCCACTGACTTGAAGGGGCAAAGGACTGACCCACGATACTCTCCAGGCACTTAACATAAGACGCTTAAACGATCTTAAATGGGTGACTTATTGCCTAGTATTCTTGCGATATATGTGGGTGTTAGTCCTAGTTGTAGTATATCAACCCATTGTCTTAGTACATCAGCTCACATGTCTTTGACAGCCCATAGGGACTACCAATGTATACCACACGCCAAAAACCTTGTCATGCACATCTATTTTTACTTAACAGGCCCTCAGACTGTTTAACCCAGTCACCTGAGGCTTCAAAGGTGCAACTTGCCATATACGTATATTTTAGTTTTTATGTTTTTTTTTAATTTTTCTTAAATATGAACGTCTCAGTACCTCTCAGTCTTCCAATCCTCAGATAACATGTTGCTGTTTGTTATGAATGCAGCACATTCAAAGTGCTTAACACAGAGAGTCCGTCAGCATCTAATGTGCAGCGAATATATGTGTACCATTTTATTTCGTTTTAAGTCTAAACATAGAGAAAGCTTCATAACATAAAAAATGTATAGCCTGTTAAACGCCTAGTCCAACTCTTCGTTGTTACATAGAGGCATATCGTTGTTGCATATGGTATACACTTGCTGTTCTTACCTTTTACATATTTGAAAGTGCTGAGAGCAATGTAATTTGTGGTACCTGTAGATACGATTGCTTAAAACGATTACTTCATAGGCCCGTTGATTGTCTAACCCAGTCATATGAGGTTTCAAATATGGATTTGGAGGTTCAACTTGCCATATACGTATACTCTAGATTTTATGTTTTTTCGTTTTTTTTAATTTTCCTTAAATATGAGCGTCCCAGTAACTCTCAGTCTACCAATCCTCAGATACCATATTGCTGTATGATAGGAATGCAGCATATTTAAAGTGCTTAACACAGAGAGTCCATCAGCACCTAGTGTGCAACGACTATTTTTGTATTTTTGTATCATTTTACTTCATTTTAAGTCTTAATATAGAGAAAGTCTCATAACATAAAACTTGTGCAGCACGTTAGACGCCTAGTCCAACTACTCGATGTCACATAGAGGCATATCGTTGTGGCACATGGTATAAGCATGTAGTTCTTACCTGTTCCATATTTAGAGGAGCTGATCGCAATGTAACTTGTTATACCTCTAGATATGTTGCTTAAAACGTTTAAATATTGTGTTATCATAAAAACCCAGAAAGACTGTATATGTCAGTGCCAGATGCCGCGGGCATACCAAATGACAAACTTTGATCATCTTTGCAGGGCTTTTACCTGGCCCCAAATAGTGACAAAGACCGGGAAGAGGGAGCCCATTATTATGTCCACTACCTATATGACCCCACTAGGTTATATTGCCCACCCTGGCAATTGTTCAACCCGACTTAGGTTTATAATTGTGCAATTACTATGTACACCATGTCAGGGCTGTGTCTCACAAGCATATACCTGATCTTATGTATTAACTATATCAGACTCGTACAAAACAATTAATTTCCCTTTCCTGGCTACAGGATACACAGTCCAGTACGGAATGCTCTAGGCCCGCTTAAGCTGCCAACAAGTAAACCCAAATACTCTAAAACCCCAAGTAGCGGATAGTCTAATATACCATACCGCTCGTACTAAGCCCAGCCTACCAGCGGACAAGACATATCACCTGAATTAAATCTAGGGCCTCACGAGCAGAGCCAAAGAGCACCGCACACCCTAAGCCTGTACAAGCGGCTGGTGCAATATACCGATATAGGCGTTACTATGGTCTCCTCCCCGTACTTGTCACTGAATGCACCAGAGACGTTAACATGCCCGACCAAGAGAGACTCATGTTTATTATTAATTGCTGTATTGTTTGATTCATATTATTTGTACTACTTTTAACTTCTTGTAATGAATGTTTGTAAATTTCCATAAAAAACGGTGGGCTTCTTCCCACCACACAAAAATAAAGAATTAAAAAAAAAAAAAAAATTATATAAAATTTAAAAAGGCAAATTTTAACATCCTACATTTGCCACAAAAAACTCAGTATTTTCAGCATTTTCAATCAGCTCTCACCAAACCAGGAAGTGAATCACTGTCACTTGCAGCGTTTCCTGATGGCCTCTTTCAGCAGGGCAATGCATCCTACTACACTGCAAAAATTGTTCGGAAGCGGTTTGAGGAACATGACAAAGAGTTGAAGGTGTTGCCGTGGTCAGTTAGGCTGCCTTGAAGCCCCAGTCAGTGCAAGACCTTAAGCAGCTAACTAAATAGCCTAACTAGAGAGCTGCCTATGCTGGAATGCTCACGCAAATTTACTGCACATGCTCATTAAACAGCACCAACAAGATAATTTGGTTAAACACAAAAGATGGATCAAAATATGTTATTACTCAATGTCATGACTAGACTAGAAATTCCATTATTTTTTTCAAGTACCTAACCTTAATGTTTAAATATAAAACAATATATATATATATATATATATATATATATATATTTAGAAGAAAACCAAAATGAAGGTGTTTGCCACTCAAGTGAAAAGGGGCTGTGAATTATTTTTCTTTTGATCTTTACTTTCTAGTATAGTACAAAGGACATAAAGCTTTTGATGTGTTACTAGCATTATAATACGGAATGTGTATCTAATAGTTTCATGAATCAAAGGGTTAAGATATGACAGATCCATACATACAATGTAAAAAATTTAGTGCACAAAATTCCTTACAATCTTACATTATTATTCTTTTCAAAGTGAAATATAACAAGTAATTATTGTCCTTTTTTAATGGTTGCATAGTAACTGAAACACGTCTAGGGTCATGTGAGTGGATTGTCTTGCTATGGAACAGATTTACCGTAAAACGTTCCTCGCAAGTTCGACATCTTATTCCCTACTGAAAACTAAATGGTGGCAAATTTATCATTAAATTTGCCAGCATTTAGGCTAAATATAGAATTTTTTAATTGCAGTTTATCTGGCCTTAAATAGTTATTCCAAGCACCATAACCACTTCACTGATTTCAAGTGGTTGTAGTGCCTGGAGCCTGTATGTGCTGCATTTCACTATGAAACACTGCACACACAGTGTAACCCCTTTGTTGACAGAGCTGTAACTTTACTTCTTACCATGCCATTTAGTATGTCATTAGGCAGCCCAGAACAAAAGTAGTCATTTACTATGGACTGAAAAGGGGAAAGTGGGGAGAGAGGAAGGCCAGTAGGTCATTGAAGTAGTGATGACAAGAAATAACAAGGGATTGGATAAGTTGCTTAGCGGTATCAACACTCGGAAATTGAGGAATTTGGGGAATATTGCTTAGATGTTTGCAGCAGGATGAATAAACCGATTGGATGTGGAGAATGAAAGAAAGATTGGAGTCCAAGGCAGCAAACTTGGGTTAATGGGGAGATGGTGATGCCATCAACAGACATAGAAAAGTCAGAAATTGTAGTCAAGCTAGAGGACGATATTAGAAGGTGCTCAGTGTTAAACATAATGATCTTTAGGTGGTGGGAGGCCATCTAGAAAGAAATGAAAGCTAAGTAGTCAATGATGTGAGAAAGGACAGAGGGAGAAACATGTGGGTAGGAGAGGTAGACCTAGTGTCATCAGAATAAAAGTGATATATGAAGCCATAGCTGTGAATAAATTTACACAGTGACGAGGTAACAATGGAGTGAGTAGAAGACCCAAGACAGAGGCTCGAGGTACTCCAACTGATAGAGGCATGGAAGAGGAGGAGTTACCAGCAAACAAAACAAAAAAGGTCATTTCGGAATAATATAATATCAAGTAAGAAAAGTATAGAGTAGGGGGCATTATTTTTAGCACTCATTGAGGTGTTCAGTTTGAATTGCAGCTGAACTAAATCAGCACATTGCAGAGTATTGAACATCCCAAGCAAAATTTACAATTCAGAAAATTTTGATCAAGAGAGGCCCACATCGTTAGGCAGACCTCTTGTCCATCATGGCAAAGTAAGCTGCTTGTTTCCCCCCCACCACATCTCCTCTATTCTCTTCCCCTCTACCCCCCCCCCCCCCCACGCCACCTATTTTAAATAAATAAAACGGCAAGTTTCTTTGCTCATTTCATTGTCTTTGGTAATAGGGTGAAATAGAGTTACATAATTCTGGCAACTCACCGATTACCCAGAATTCAGATAAATCCTGATACAGGCAAAACTGATTGCGCAAGTCTAGGTTTCAACCACCCATCTACTAATAGGGGTCATAATAACTCCTGTCGTTTTTTTAATTTTTGTATTTATTTGTAATTTTTAAACGTGGCAGCTGGCTAACAAGTGCTTACCATTTACTATATAGTTAAACCTCACTCTGTCATGTAAGCATCCAAAAAAGCAAAAAAAAAAAAAAAAACATACATGGTGACTGAATATGTGTCTAATTAATTAAATCTTCCTCAATGATCCAAGCATTATATCATAACCCCAATTCCATAAAAAGGAAAAAAATATCAAGTGACCGAGAACAGCAGTAGGAGTATTAAAGGAAACTCCCAGCAACAGTATTCTTCCAAAGTTAAATTAAACCAAACATACATAAATTGTTCAGGTACACATTTAAATATATTATGTTCATAACTGTTCATATTTAGAGGCTATTTTATATATCATGTTTACCTTCACTGTTTTATAATATTAGTTAATGAATCCACTTGATTTTAGAAATGATTTTCTTATTGTTTAGTTTTGAATATTAACCTAATGTTACTTGTTTATAACCATCAGTTAAATTATTCTTCATGTGAACTTTTAATTTCTGAATCATCTGTTGTGATTGTATCTGTTCACTAGGATATTGTACTTTTCTAAACTACCAATCAAATCTTAAAATGGATGAATATTATGTTTAAGTTTTGTTATTCTCAACATTATTGTTCAGGTGGACATTATAGTTTATTTGTTTCAACTACAATACTTTCCCTACTAAATAAAAAGTCTATTTTAATACACGTTTCACGTTTGTTGAGAAAAAGCAGATGCTAGTTTCACCTCAAAAATAATTCTGCTCATCTGAATTAATATTTTAAATCTTGCATGCAGTTGTTGTTGCTAAATTAATTGCTTTCTATAGTAAATATTATAAAAACAACAACCCAAGCAGAACAAGTGATATCAAAAAACCATCATTCTCTAGGGTTCCGAACATTGTTATGGAAATATAAATTATCATCTATGACAATTTTAACTAGAATGTTTCAATTTATTCACCAGCAGTTATTTTCAAAATTATGTAAATGTTGCAAATGTTAAGTCTATATGATGAAAAGAGAGTATTCTAGGTTGACTGGCAAATGTAAAAAAAAAAAAAAACTAATTAAACATGTTACATGATGGCTGGATGGATGGATAGATGGGTAGATGGATAGATAGAAAGATAGATAGATAGATAGATAGAAAGATAGATAGATAGAAACATAGATAGATAGACAGATAGATAGATATATTTCTTGTGGGAGACTTCTTAGACAGTTTTGGGCTCAAATTTTGCTCTCTTTTTTAAGGCAATATGCATGATTTTGGTTCCATTACTCTGTTATAGAATTGGAATTAAATGTAATTTTCCACATTCTTTATTCAATACATTTTTTATACCTTAATTCTAATTTAAAAAAAGAATAGCATGTACCATTATGAACTGAAAATGACACAAATTATCTAAACCTCAAGAGCATTATAATATCATATACATACTATAATAATGTTAACTTATGCAACTTTAATTATAATTAATGCAATTGTGCACTGCTTCAATATATAAGGTAAGTTACATACTTTTTGACTATTACTCCATAATTTTTTTTATTAGAGTTTAAATTATTTCCAACCTGCTGTAGTTGACAAAGTTTCAGAGGTGTTCCTCAGACCCATGAAGTCAAACTGGTAAAGTCTCCATGATTTTTGATTTGTTGCTTCCACTGAGTTTTTTCTCCACCTGTATATAATTTCTTCCTGTGGGTAACCATCTATTAACAGACAGATAAAGTATCTTTAGTAAGCAAGTGAAAAAGAATATGAACATTTTAATAAATATTTACACAAGATATTTTGCTGGTGGCTTTGGGTTAATAACATTATTGCTGTATTTCTGGTGCAAACATCTCTCTTCTAGACCTAGAAGTGTGGCTTTGTCATACCAGTTGACCATCCAGTCCTGAAAGCATACATTTTCAGTTCAGAACTATGCCTTCTGTAACTGTTCTCTTACCTGTGCCTGTATGTGTGACTCTAACTTTGTGTGTGACTGTTTGCTTGTGTGCATGACTGTCTACCTGTGTATGTGTGATACTAACTATGTGTCTGACTGTCTGCCTGTGTGTGGCTGTAACTGTGTGTGTGTGTATGTCTGCCTGTGTGTGTGACTATAACTGTGTGTGTGTGTGTATGTCTGTCTGTGTGTGTGACTATAACTGTGTGTGTGACTGTCTCCCTGTGTGTATGTGTGACAGTAACTGTGTGTGTGACTATCTGCCTGTGTGTGTGACTATAACAGTGTGTGTGTGTGTGTGTGTGTGTGTGTGTGTGTCTGTGTGTGACTGTCTGCCTGTGTGTGACGTTTGCTTGTGTGCATGACTGTCTACCTGTGTGTGTGACTATTTGTGTGTGCCTGTCTGCCTGTGTGTGACTGTCTGCCTGTGTGTGACTGTAACTGTGTGTGTGTGTGTGTGTGTGACTGTCTGCCTATGTGTGGCTGTAACTGTGTGTGTATATCTGCCTGGTTGTGTGACTGTAACTATGTGTGTGTGACTGATTGTCTGTCTGTGTGTGTGACTGTAAGTGTGTGTGTGTGTGTCTGCCTATGTGTGTGACTGTCTGCCTGTGTGTGACTGTCTGCCTGTGTGTGACTGTCTGCCTGTGTGTGACTGTCTGCCTGTGTGTGACTAACTGTGTGTGTGACTGTCTGCCTGTGTGTGACAGTAACTGTGTGTGACTGACTGTAACTGTATGTGACTGCAACTATGTTTGTTACTGCAACTGTGTGTGTGACTGTAAATGTGTGTGTGTGTTACTAACTGTGTGTGTGACTGTCCCCTATACAAACACTACAACCCTATGCATGCACACACACTATACATAGATGATTCACACTAAAGGAACTATTATTCCAGATAAACTAATCTGCCCAATGTACCATGAGTACATTAGCATAGCTTGGTGCGAACTTAGAACCCATGGCGTTACCTTCTATTTGTAGATAAAACTGGTCACCATTCCAAAAATAGTTATGACTTAAAGTAAAAGCAACATACCAAACAATAAAATCAATCTGATTATTTTTCAGTTTGGAGTATATTACTAATGAGTGCTTTATAGCTTTGCAACCTTAGTGAAGGAAATCACCTTGACCCAAGGCTCAAGCTACAGATGACCAGTCTGTTTTTATTAAATTCGCTAACTTAGATCATGATATGCTTTGACCTCTACCCTAGTTTAAGAGCCTGGCAAAAATCTCTATTTCTTGTGATATGCTGCGGTTTCTGAGTAGACGATTGCAGTTTTACCCTCAGATCCCCTTCTTATGTCCTAACTAATCATGTTTTTATATTTATAACCGTTGAAATATGCTTAGTTCTAGAGATGTCCCGAACAGTTTGCTGGCGAATAGTTCCCGGCGAACATTGCTTGTTCGCGTTCGCCACGGCGGGCAAACATATGCAATGTTCGGTCCGCCCCATTCCATATCATTGAGTAAACTTTGACAACCCCCCCAACCCGCCGCTCGGGGGTGGGAGTGGGGGGTTGTCAAAGTTTACTCAATGATATGGGGGGGACCTACTGTCCTCCCCCCAGCACCCACCCCTGAGCGGTGGGTGGGGGCCCTAAAAATAAAATAGGGGGGAACTTCTGTCCCCCCCGGCCCCCACCCCTGAGTGGTGGTTGGGGGCCCTAAATACTAAGAAGGGGGGGACCTAATGTACTCCCCCCTGGCCCCCACCCCTGAGCGGCGGGTGGGGGCCCTAAATACTAAAAAGGGGTGGGACCTAATGTCCTCACCCCCAGCCCCCACCCCTGAGTGGTGGGTGGGGGCCCTAAATACTAAAAAGGGGGGGACCTAAGGTCCTCCCCCTTGGCCCCTACCCCTGAGCGGCGGGTGGGGGCCCTAAATACTAAAAAGGGGGGGACCTAATGTCCTCCCCCCCGGCCCCCAACCCTGAGTGGCGGGTGGGGGCCCTAAATACTAAAAAGGGGCCCCCCGGACCCCACCCCTGACCGGCGGGTGGGGGCCATAAATACTAAAAAAGGGGGGGACCTAAGGTCCTCCCCCTGCCCCCACCCCTGAGCGGCAGGTGGGGACCCTAAATACTAAAAAGAGGGGGACCTAAGGTCCTCTTCCTGCCCCCACCCCTGAGCGGCAGGTGGGGGCCCTAAATACTAAAAAGGGGGGGACCTAATGTCCTCCCCCTGGCCCCCACCCCTGAGCGGCGGGTGGGGGACCTAAATACTAATAAGGGGGGGACATAATGTCCTCCCCCTTGCCCCCACCCCTGAGCGGCAGGTGGGGGCCCTAAATACTAAAAAAGGGGGGACCTAAGGTCCTCCCCCCTGGCCCCCACCCCTGAGCGGCAGGTGGGGGCCCTAAATACTAAACAAGGTGGGGACCTAAGGTCCTCCCCCCTGGCCCCCACCCCTGAGCGGCGGGTGGGGGCCCTAAAAAAAATGTGTTTCCCCCCAGGTGACTAGGGGTCCCCAAACCCCTAGTCACCCCCCCAAAAAAAAAATCAACCCACTACCTACCCCCCTCACCCTAAAAATAATGAGGGGGGGACCTTTAACTAAGTACCTGTAAAAAAAAAACTTACCATTCAATGTTTTCTTTCTTCTAAATCTTCTTTTTCAGCCCCAAAAAAGGGCAAATAAAAAACCATAATAACTGACGCAATTAAAAAAAAAAAAAAAAACGAGCACAAAAAAAATAATCCATATTCAGGGGTGGGGGCCAGGGGGGAAGGACATTAGGTCCCCCCTTTTAGTATTTATGGCCCCCACCCGCCGCTCAGGGGTGGGGGCCAGGGGGGAGGACCTTAGGTCCCCCTTTTTTTGTATTTAGGGCCCCCACCCGCCGCTCAGGGGTGGGGGCCAGGGGGGAGGACATTAGGTCCCCCCATTTTTAGTATTTAGGGCCCCCACCCGCCGCTCAGGGGTGGGGGCCAGGGGGAGGACCTTAGGTCCCCCCCTTTTTTGTATTTAGGGCCCCCACCCACCGCTCAGGGGTGGGGGCCAGGGGGGAGGACCTTAGGTCCCCCCCTTTTTAGTATTTAGGGCCCCCACCCGTCGCTCAGGGGTGGGGGCCGGGGGAGGACCTTAGGTCCCTCCCTTTTTAGTATTTAGGGCCCCCACTTGCCGCTCAGGGGTGGGGGCCAGAGGGGAGGACATTAGGTCCCCCCATTGTGATTTATGGCCCCCACCCACCGTGCAGGGGTGGAGGCTGGGGGGAGGACAGTACGTCCCCCCCTCATTATTTTTATGGCCCCCACCCACCGCACAGGGGTGGGGGCGGGGGGGGGAGGACAGTAGGTCCCCCCTCATTATCTTTATGGCCCCCACCCGCCGCCCAGGGGTGGGGGCCGGGGGGGAGGAGAGTAGGTCCTCCCCCATTGTAATTTATGGCCCCCAACCGCCACCCAGGGGTGGAGGCCGGGGGAGAGGACAGTATGTCCCCCCTCATTATCTTCATGGCCCCCACCCACCGCTTAAAGGTGGGGGCCAGGGCGAGGGCCCCTCCCCCATTGTAATTTATGGCCACCACCCGTCGCACAGGGGTGGGAGCCAATAGGCTCACTGCTTACTAGACATGCCCCTACTCGCGGTATAGCGAGTAGGGGCAGAATTTACTAATACTAAGTAATCTTTACTTAGTATTAGTAAATGTGGCTGAAAGACCAATTTAGGTCTTTCAGCCTTTTAGTAGATAACTCCCTAATACTGTAGGAATTAGGGAGTTATCTACTAAGCTGCTGCAAGATGCAGCCGCGGATCGGAGTTTGCATGCCACAGTCCAGGTGTTAGCCCCTTTGAAACAACTTGTGGGTTTTAAAATTCGCCTGCCTATTGAAGTCTATGCGGTTCGCCCGGTTCGCGGGTTCGCGAACATTTGCAGAAATTCGTGTTCACCATTCGCGAACCGAAAATTTTATGTTCGCGACATCACTACTTAGTTCTATAAATTCCTTTTATGGTACAAAGTGCCATTAACATCCTGTTTTTGTTGCGCAAGTAAATAATATTTAAGCTCTCCCGTTAAAGCAGAAGTATTCTTTGATTCAAGTATGCGAGTCGTATTTTATTTCTCCAAGCGCTGGAACTTACAATTTGGTTTCCCCTGTACATATCTCTGGGTAATTTTTATCCCTTACACCTTGTAGGGTATTAATTGCCATATATAATGAGGAATCAGCAGTAACTAAAATTTAGTAATCCCTCCATTTAACATTTGAGTAGTTGAGTAGTTTCACTACTTCATCTTGAAGGAACTTGTCAACATATTCTGAATAAATTAGATCAGATTAGAAGTGAGTGAGACAGTTCCAGAGATTACAGGTCTCCCCAGGGTTTTATCCAAACCTTTGCGTATATTTTGTAAGTGGTAAAACACTGATGTCATGAAGTATTTATTATAAGGTATTCACATTATTTTTTATTAAGTATACTCTGAAACATAACATACTCAAGTAAATCATATTTTTCATCTAAGTATTGATTAAATGGGTTAAATACAAAAAGTTGATAAGTGTTATGGTCACTAAGGAGGAGAAGATTTTCATTCTTATACTCTATAGTATTTTTAACAGCTAATCAGCCTCCTTTATCAAGTGGCTTAACAGAAATTGGCAAAATCTCTGTGCTTTTCTTGCTAATGTAGTAAGATTATCATTAGATTATAAATTTATATTCATCAAAATCATCAACATGTGTTGCTCTCGTGTAGAGAGAACGTGTTAGCATTTCGGTTCTGGACTGCCCTTATGGGTGGGATTGATTAGTCTCATATGCCTTGGAACTGACTCTCTCTATAAGAGCACAAGTGCGCAAAAACTATTTTGAGACCTGAGCGGGGATTTACAGAATGCCAAATTACTGAATTCCTTTAAAATTTTGGCCAATCTCAGAGTTCTCATATATAACAGTTTTTAGGGTATTTTTTTATTTTTTATGTTGGACTTAAAAAGAGGGTTCTGCTCCTGAATCTCTTCCAGTTGGAAATCCATTTATATTTAATTGTCCTCTGTCTTACTCTGATTACTTTTTTTTTTCTCTTAAATTCTAATTTCAAAATTGGGAGTGATTGTGAATTTGGGCCCATCGAGCAGTATTGCTGGACTGCCTTACTGCAAACCAGTTCAACAATAGTCTTGTACTTGCTGATCACAGAGTGTACTCGTTGCAGAGACTGTCTGAGGCCCAGCAGTAGTGCCTGACAGGAAACGAAAATCTTCTATTATTATCTATTCACATCCACTTAATTTAGAATAACTATATAATAATTTGTGAAAATATTGGTTGTCACACCAAGATATACAAAGTTACAGTATAAGGAGATACTTAGATGATGGAGACACACGTAGGATAGCAGCAGAAGATCTTGGCCCTAACTCTCTTCAGGGTTATTTATTAAATAAGATGGCAAGCATATAGGTTCAACATCCATCATTCATCTATCTATACATAATTTATCCATCCACCTATTATTCTAACATTTGTTTGTAGATTTTTAGATGACAAAAATAACAAAAAGCGTTTGCCATGTATGATGTATGATATGTTGTAATGAACAATATTACAGCATATAGAATATGTCTCTGACTTCCACAGTTTAAAATTCCCTCTTAAGTTACACCCTTTGCTACTTATTGTTAAGTCACAATATATGTTTTAAGATGTATTGTTTGGAAATCTAAGATGCACTTGCTATAGCTATGTACATAAACGTAAAACAGCTGAGTAGGAAGAACAAGTAAAAAAGGGAATTGAGACATTTAATTTAAAAATAAATGATCTGTATATTCTTTAAAATCATGTTTAATTAAGAATTGGCAATAATAAGACACAATTTACACAAAACCACAGTGTAAAGCCTTGGGTTTAATGCCAAGTTGTTATTAATAAATGCGTTTTGGGATTTACTTGTAAAACTTTATGGGCTCTAGGTGCTTAAAATGTGTTACTTATCCTTTTGGCATATTAAGGATGAATAAATATTGTATTATGGTAACCTCAAGCTAAATTCCATCTTACCTTTATATCATCCCTTGTGGAATATTTATGTTTTAAAATGGCATATACATTTGCATAAGTTAATTTAATTTTGGTAAATATTTTTGTTAAAGGGCATGTATGTGATTGACTAATTTTGTGAAGAACAGTGCGGTTAATTGCTTATATTGCAAAGGTAGAACGAAATGTGCTATTTTGTACAAATTATTTCATTGTATTTCTGGTTGAACATTAACTCATTCACACTTTACAGCTTAAAATGTTGCTGTTCAACCTATTTCTGTCACTAATTAATGTCTTTATATTTTCATAAAATAAAAATGCAATTAATGTCAAACATAGCCCAATTCTTATTTTTCTTAGAGCAAAATTAACTATATACTGTCATTGCAGTTAAAAGAAAGGACTATAATGGATTAAAGGACTTTGTTGCCACAATTGAAGAAATGGTTTCTTGAATGTTTATGTGCTGCTGATTTATGTTTACTTTCATTCACTTTATCAAACACAATTTAGTCAACCTTAATTTATACTGCAGAAATAATTGATGGCCTGTAAAGAAATTAATTTCTATGCTAGAGACCTATTCCACCTGAGTAGAGTACTGAAAAGCACCAGGTTTAATTTTTACTCTATTTTGTTGTTAGCATTAATTCCCATGTAATACTGACATAGTATCTCCAATTTCATCATTAGGGATAAAGCCATTTTAATGCACCATATTTTAAGTTAATTACATAGCACAGTGTGGTATTGCTATGGGTGTAGTGTTTTCATGGAGCATGTTCCCTTGTTAATATAGCAGATGTGTAGTTTATAAAAAATATGTTTATATAATAATCTGAATTAATTTAAAGAGTTGAAGTCACAATGTTATTTAGAATTGCAAGGATTAAGGTTGTGGCATATGTGGTTTTAGGAAGGACCTGAGTCGTAGGTGGGAGTATCCATAACATTTACCCTTGAGCGGAAGTCCTTAAACTTTTTACCACCTAGCCACACCTCCTCATTGTAGCTACTCATAACATAGAGGAAGCCATGACAAGTTTTCTAGCCTAACCCCATATGAAGGGACTGAGGTATAACATTCTTAAATAAAATCCCTAAATGCAAACATATATTTTTTAACATAGCCACAAGCCCTCTCAGAAGGAAAGTCCTGGTGAGGAATTTGTTATCCTTGCACCAACATACCTTTAAATGAAGCAAATATGTAGCACTGCTATGGGTGCATTCATGGGCATGGATTGGGGTTAATAAAACATGTGTGGAGTTTATAAAAAAAATATTTATATAATAATCTGAATTCATATGAAGATGTGGTGTCATGCGGTGATTCTTATGATATGCAAGCATATCTTCTAACATTTCAGATTTATAAAAAGAGACACTTTAATTTTATAAGTATGTGTGGGTGTGTGGCCAGGGGCGAGGCTGTTCTTAAAATAAATTAATGTACTTACTAATAACAATTTATGCTACTAAAAAGTTATTTAGAGGAACAACAATGTCATTTACACAGACGTATTTCTAAACACATTTATTGTAGTTTAAAGACACATTACTGTGAGCATTATTGCTGTCAACCACTGTTATACACATAGACGCACCAACAATATGGAGCACCTAGAATAAAAGGGTTTAGTGCATAGTGTGTTTGTGCCTTAGGAAGCCTGTGAGAGCACAATCTCACTGGCTGCAATGGTGGGCATACTATGACCCAGTTGTGAGCAGCACCTTCTGAGGAACCACTCTGACCACCATGGAGCTGGAAAGACTGAAGACCTTTACTTTTTCTGATAATGAAAAACCCTTTCTTAGTCCTTCTTAAAAACTGCAATAATTGACCTTGAACACTGCACCCAGATCATTTAAATGAGATGAAGTGGTCTGTGCGCCTATAGTGTCCCTTTAATTCAGCCTTAAATCCAAATTTCACTTTTTTGGATAAGACCTTATGCTGAGCTCTTGCCAACATGAATCCCTGTATGACTTTCTGACAAAATTATAAAAGGTCAAATACCAGGAACCAATGCTGCTTGTTGCTATAGCTATTGAGAGTTGATATACTTACCCATATAGTATTGTATGAGGGCAGTTGAGCTGGTTTTCCAAGACTCTAATTTCTCTGACTCGAACCAGGAATTTATTGTAAAACTTTAGAAAATAGTTCTAAGAATTATTTTAATTTCCCCTACAATATTTTGTATAGATACTGGGCATTACTATGGGATCCAATGCCAATTTGTATGTTGGAATAGATGTTTGTGTATACACATGCCTTATTTGACCAGCATGTTGTGAGGTAGTGGAGATATATAGATAATATGTTTATGGTATGGTGAGGCTCATTGGATACCCTGAAAACCTAAACCTTGGTTACTGATCCTAATGGGTTTACTGAGACTGTATGATTCACTGTTCAATATTATTTAATGAGAGTGTTTATTTTAAGTGATATAAGAGATGGAAAATGTATGACCAACATTTATTATAAAACTATGGATATAAACAGTTTATTACTGTTTCAGAGTGTGCATGCACCCAATACCTTCAAAGTAGTAGCATATAGTTAATTTATGACGGTAAAATGGAGGTCAGCTTACAAAAAATTCTGAACACATTTTTGTATAGAAATGTTTCAGGTAAAGGGCTTAACCAGACGTGACCTACTCTTACCTAAAACAATGCCAGTATCATCTAAATAGATACCTTATGTGACACAATATAGGACACAAAGAAACACGCTTTGCAGTGTTTTGAAAACATTGGCCCATATTGAGGAACAGCTATTTCCATATCTGCTGATAGCAGATTGCAGATATGAGTTAAAACATTCTACTCTCTTTTTTGGTAAATCCAAAAGAGGTTATAACAGTGTAAGTATAACAGTATAAGAATGAAAGGCAAGAAATTTACACATCCAAGGACAGGTACGAAACATAAAAACCTCTACTGATATTACACGGTTTGGGTAAGGTTAAGGTAAGTGTTAAGGTAGGGTTACAGTAAAAATTAAGGTAATATGTAGGGTTATGGTAAGTGTTAAAGTAAGTTATTTAATCATTCTACGTTAAGATTAATGTAGAGTGCAGAGTTAAGGTTGGGTTAGGGTTAAAGTTAAGGTTAAAGTAGGGATATAAAGGAGAAGGTGGGACTGGAGAAAGTCCCTAAGGTAGAGAGTAATATGAGGTGAAAGATGGGGAGTCCCTACCTTTTAATAATCCTAAAGGGAAACAAAAGGGGATAGGACAGGTAATCAGGGAGTATGAGTATGCCAGCAGATAAAGAACAAATAATCTCTCAGGTGCCCCCTTCAATTGGGAAGGACCCCTGCATGAGTGCCACCACTAATCTATCTACAACTTCTAAAGTAGGGATATGGTTAGAGTCCAAGTAAGCATTTGAGGAGTACTGGTAAAGGGTTGGGGGGTTGTTATAGGGTTAGCATTAACAATCAAAAATTTAATTAGATATTTTGAGTTGTTGTACTTCAGTTGCATTAGATGTATAAAAATAATTATAAGCAAAAATGTTATTTTATTTTCATTTTAAAAATGTTCTTCATACTTAGTGTTGGGTTAGGTATATCATAGATATATTAAAATAAATGCCTTCCTGTCCTATAAAAACTAATAAATGATATGTTTGGGTGAACATAAAGACAAACCCTGAAATTACGGTAGAACAAACACATAGCACACATTCTAGGATTGTTTTCATTGAGAACTTGGACAATTGCATTCGTCCTTAAGGGCTTAAGGACTACTATCTGTTCACATACAAATATTTGTCCATTAGGTACTAATACAGAAGACAAGAATGACACTTCAGAAATCATTTAATAAAGTAAGAATTCAAAGAGAATTTTAAATTTAAGGCCAGAGTAGCTGAAACGAAAGCAAAGCTGACTTAGGTAAATTCTCCAATTCAGTTATTTTGGCTTTAACTTTGAAATTAATTTAGAATTCTCAATTTAGTGAATAACCATGCTAGAACTGCTTTTTCTATTCTCAAGCATATAATCATTTTCTGTGATAACCACACACAAAGTCATGTGACATGGTACTTATATTCAATAAAAAAAAATTAAAACCTTTTTATGATAGTAAAATTTACATGGACTATACAGTTTATTTTGTAAGATAATGACTATCATTTACATCCACATGACTATATTGTCACACACAGCAAAAAATAAAAATTAACTGTACGTGAAACGTAAGCATCAAGAATTATAGTGGTTATGGTACTAGTAGACTGGGCACTGTTTGTTAGTTCTTGGTCAACCATTTGCGTGTTTAAGCACAAAGCAGATTACTTATGTGGAAACCCCATTTCTAAATTAGGATGGTTAATTTCAGCCATATTTGTCTGTTTAGGTCACGATAAATGGAGAGTATGTTTGCCAGAATGGCCATTTACAAATTTATAGCGAATAATTTAAATAAAAGCCTGGAGAGCATGATAAATATAAATTAATGATTGAAAAAGAGTTATTGATGGACACCAGGGATCAGTGTTGGGGTCATGTTTATAAAACAAAACATACTCAGCCTATCAATGCTGTCCAAATATGGACAAATGTGATATTACTGCTGTAATCTGTCCAAAACCTGATCACCAAAATGTAAATTGTATGTCTGCTCTTGGTGAGAGAGTGCAAAATGTTTGTTGTCTTTGTAAACAAGACTTTCAGATTCTTGACAACACTTTTCCTGCATTTTTATGCTATCTACAGAACATCAGACAATTATATCACAATGACTTTGACCTCCACTAAAACCTGGAGATGAAATGGTTCCATTTTGGTATTGATCTAGAGGAAAAGCAGTTATTTGTTTACAATGTACCCGATCTACATTGTAAACGTATGATCAAAATGCATATTATGCTTAATGAGGCATATTGAAAGACAGATCAATTTTGTTTTTACATTCTTTACAGTGAAAGACATAATATGAATAAGAAATCTATCCAATAGTAAGAATTAAACTGTGTTATTTCAACTAATTAGAATGAATTTCATCAATTGAATGAATAGATGGCAATAAATAACATAATATTTCCACATAGTAAGAAATCTCTTTAACTTCTAACCTCCCCTTTGATATTTATCTACAAACATGTAGACCTCAGGCTACATTTCAGTGATGTTATTGCCCTCTGGCATGTATTTAATATCTGCTATTATGTTCAATATATGTCATATATTTATGAGTCAACTGTTTCCAGATATACAGTTACATTTCTTCAATTTTCACTCAAATTGTTATTTTAATGATAGCTATTTAGTTTTAAACCTGACTTACGTTAAGTCATTTAAATTAGAAAAATGCAGATGTCATCTACTTTTAAAGCAAAGGAAAGTACAGTTAATGATATGGAAAGAATAATGTATATAAAATTGCATTAGCAAATGATCATCAGCAATGCGTATCAGTATTAAAGTGATACATTCGAACTCCAGGTATATAGATTTAAAAGCAAAAACACAAAAACTAAGAAAAAAAGGATTTTCTTATATTTTTTTATTTAGTTTATGAGTCATTTCATCTCATAGCCTTGAAGGCATGCAACCAAATAACAGAATACCCGAATGCCACCAACCCACAGCATGCAAACTCCTCCACAATGATTAAAAATAAACATGGTCTAAGCACAAATTTGATGTTTATAAGGCAGATTTATAAACACATAAAGTTTACTTGATGTGTCACAAAAATAAAGAAAATAGGAGACGCAATGTCACCATAAATATGCTGAATAGTGAATGCTATGAGTAATACTTATTCTCTGGGAGGCAATCTTAAATGTCCATATGTAAAGAGATAAAATATTCTCTCATTGTGTAATACAGTTAAAAAAATTATAATCTCACCAATATATAACTGGGCACTCACAATCTTCAGAGCCAAATATAGCAGGCTCCAACTTAATGGCATCTAGTTATAATTAGCACGTATGGCTTGTACTCCACTTTGCTGTCTTCTTATTTTCACCAAATAATGATGCAGGGACTTGGAGTTCAAAATAAAACCTGGCACAATTTA
This sequence comes from Pelobates fuscus, assembly GCF_036172605.1. Lineage (NCBI taxonomy): Eukaryota > Metazoa > Chordata > Amphibia > Anura > Pelobatidae > Pelobates > Pelobates fuscus. The sequence continues at coordinate 317,559,019 of NC_086317.1, read as the reverse complement.
ATAAATATGAAAGAAATAACAGAATAAACACAAACAGAAAAACTACCAAACTGAATAAAAGTCCACACAAAAGTCCACAGCACAATGCATTTCAACTGATTTAATCTTCTTCCAGGTTCATATGGAATCCTTCCTGTGCAGTCTTTTAAATACCATATGGACAGGTAAAAATTTGTGCCAATCACCATCCTTGACCCATTTCGGTGTTCAACATTCTTTGACCCCAGTGTCACCCCGCATATAAAGCAATAAAATAAAATATATATTTATACTGTCTGGGGAGGCTGCCATATAAACACAGCCCCAACACACAGACACTCCCCCACAGTCACACAGTCATATTTCACAATCACCTCCTCCACAGTCACCCACCAAACATAGTCATCAAACACACTGAGAGTTCTCAGTTAGGAGCTGAAGCATCAACATTTTATTGGATCATGTAAATAAAAGCTGTTTTACATTTTGTGATATTAAGTCCCTGAAGTTTTTTACTTACCTGGAATCAAGTCCTGAGTGAAGCTATTATGCTGCCTGCCACACCTACTCCTGATGTCAGCCAGGGCCTTGCATGGTCCAATCATATACTTCTTATAGAGAAGATTGTGATTGGACTGCTGCACTGACTCAGAGCGCATGAGTGCAATCTAAACTGGTGAAGGGAGGGGAAAAGGAAATGTGGAGAGAGACTGGGAGGGAGGGGGTGGGAAATACATTTTAAAAAAACAAGCATATTTATTTTATTGGGAGGTAGGAAATTGTCAACTCAGAGAGAAATGAGGAAGATAGGGGAGAAAAACGCTTCCCCTTCTGCATTCAATGGGAAGCTCAACACATCTGTAGCCAGCTTGCAGTGTGCGCTGACAATGTATTTTATACACAGAATTGACATTAGGCAGTCCTGGCACAGAGTTCTGGGCTGCCAAAGTCACATATGCTGCGGGTCTAACTAGTCCCGAGCTTACAAGTTGAAATAACTCTAAATGCACAATATTTTAGGGATGTGCATGAGCAAAGAATTTGGTTCGGTTAGGCACTTCCGAAATTTGTGACTTTGACAATTCCCTAACCATAACCCAACCCCTAACCCTTCCCCTTCCCTTCCCCCTAAGGGTAGGGTTAGGGCTAGGGTTAGGGGTAGGGTTAGGGGAAGGGTTAGGGGGTGGGTTAGGGTTAGGGAATTGCCAAAGTGTCAAATTGCCAATTGTCCGAATTGCCGAAATATGTCCAAATTTAAATTCGGACCGAACTGAATTGCACATGTCTACAACATTTTCAAGGAGAAACATTACACATTAAAACTCCTACCATCCTGACCACTTCAAATCAGTGAAGTGGTCATTGTGGTCGGAGTAACACTTTAAGGACTCAGGGAAGGGGGGTATGAGACACGCAGAGGTGCTGGGATGTGGGAAATAGACTCACATCAGGGCTGGGGAAGAAGAGTAAGATACAAAGGGGATAGGGCTAAGAGACATATGAAAGGGGCTTGGGGGAGAAAGACACAAAAAATAAATAAATGTATCTTCACCTGGGTCTCTTGCTCTCCCTATAATTCAGTTCTTCAGCACAGAAGTCTATGCCAAAGAGTCGACAGCTGAGAGAAAAACATTGTATTAAAGTGGTGTCTATAGCCTATCCCTGTAGGCTGAGCACTGTAAATATGGCCTTTTCAGGGAAAAGACAGTGTTTACATTACTGCCTAGGAAGCTTAACCCCTTAAGGACTGGACTTTTTTTGCGATGTTGTACATTTGCGACCAGGCATCTTTTTGACACTTTTGTGGTGTTTGTGTTTAGCTGTAATTTTCCGCTCTCTCATTTACTGTTCCCATACAAATTACATATTGTTTTTTTCAGGACAAAAGGGGCTTTCTTTACATACCATTATTTATATAATCTCATCTAATTTAATTTAAAAAAAATGAAAAAATATGATGAAAAATTGAAAAAAATACACGTTTTTTGAATTTTATGTGAAAAATCTTTTACTCATCTACAAAAGCGAATGAAAAAAACTGCTAAATAGATTCAAAATGTTGTCCTGAGTTCAAAAATACCCAGTGTTTACATGCTTTTTGCTTTTTTTTTGCATGTTATAGGGCTATAAGTACAAGTAGGATATTGCGGTTTCAAAACATACATTTTTAAAATGTATCAATAGTGACATTGTAACACTGTTATCTGTCATAAATTGCTAAATAACACCCCACATGTACATATTTTTTTAAAAGTAGACAACCCAGGGTATTCAATATGGGGTATGTCCAGACTTTTTTAGTAGCCACTTAGTCGCAAACACTGGCCAAAGTTAGCGTTCATATTTGTTTGTGTGTGAAAAAAGTAAAAAACTAAATTGAACGCTAATTTTGGCCAGTGTTTGTGACTAAGTGGTTACTAAAAACGACTGGACTTACCCCATTTGCAATACCTTGGGTTGTCTTCTTTTGCAAATGGTATGCCATCATGGGGGTAATTCTCATTCCTGGGCTACCATACGCTCTCAAAGGCAACGTAACCAACCTGGCCATTTTCAATGTAAAAATATTTGACCTATATATTTGACCCTGTAACTTTCAAAAACGCTATAAAACCTGTACATGGGGGGTCCTGTTCTACTCAGGAGACTTTGCTGAACACAAATATTAGTGTTTCAAAACTGGAAAATGTATCACAACAATTATATCATCAGTAAAAGTGCTGTTTGTGTGTGAAAAATGCAAAAAAAGTCACTTTCACTGACAATATCATCGCTGTGATATGTTTTACTGTTTTGAATCACTAATATTTGTGTTCAGCAAAGTCTCCCGAGTAAAACAGTACCCCCCATGTACATGTTTTAGGGTGTCGTAGAACGTTACAGGGTAAAATACAGTGATAGCAAATTAAATTCTCTGGTCTTTCGGCCTCGGTTGGCAGGCAGGTCCCTTAAATTGCAATCAATAAAATAACTTAATTATGTAAAAATATTACCTAAATACGCACGTAGAATTTAAATATATATGCATATTTATATATTTGAAGTCTACGTGTATATTTATATAATTATTTATGTAATTTTGTATATCGACATATGAATAGTTCGCATTCTTTTTATTTATTTAAATATACATAGATATATATACAATTTCATTCTAAGTGTATTTTGATATAAATATATATATATTAATATCAAAATACAGTTAGAATAAAATTTCATATAGATATATAATTTTTTTTCAATTTTTTATTATTATTTTTAATTTTTTAAATTTAATTTAAATTATTTATTATTCGTATTTTATAATAATATATATATACAATATATATAGTTATTATATATATTATATATATACGTGTGCAAATTAATTATAAGTGTATTTTTATATTAATATATGTACATATTAATATAAAAATACACTTAGCATGACATTATATATATGATATATAGACATATATTATATAGGTATAATATATGTCTATATATCATATATATACACATATATAATAATATATTTTTTTTTATTAACTATAACTTTACATTTTTTTATGATTTTACACTGGCAGGGAGACTGCCTGTCAGCACAGACAGTCCCCCTGCAGGCAGAGACTAGGACACCTATTGTGACCATGTGGTCGCCCTGTTGGGCGATCACATGGCCCCAGGGGTCCTTAACCGCCATGGGGAGACTGTCTGGGCTGCAGGCAGTCTCCCCACACCGGGAGCACCGCCGATCGCCGCCGGGGGAACGACGGCGATCGGGTAAGTACATTTTAAATTTAGGACGGTTCAGGACCGTCGTCGGTCGGCAACGCAAAAATGCCGATGACGGTCCTGAACCGTCCTGCGTCCTCAAGGGGTTAAAATAAATTCACTCTTTTGTTTATTTTGAAGCCCTATGAGTGCTTTCTTTCACAATTGAGTAATAGTTTTCAGTTTTAAGGTTTTTTTTCAACTTCCATATTTACACACTATGATGGCGCAATGCATTATGGGGCTTGTATAGAATTTTTTTCCAGGGCTGCTTTTTGTTCCCAGTCTGACCCTGCTAACATATGCAACTGTTAAGAATGTATTAAAAATAACAATACAAAATTACACACACGTGTCTTTAACTAGAAGTTAATGTACCAAATGGAAACTCAGCAAACAACACCTTGTACTGAAATAAATGCATATAGTCTAACAAGTATGTACCATATAAAAACCTAAGGCTCACATAAAAATCCGGTAGAAAAATAATAGAAGATCAATAGATTGCATTTATTTTTTCAATAATTATTTTGCCATGTGTATTATGGAAGTGAATCTTAATATTTTTTGGAATAAAACTAATATTTTTATGGAATGTTTCTGAGTGGTTTTAAGTGTGGATTTAATCCAGTGTTATTTATGAAAATTGCCAAAAATGTTTGCCATCTCAAGGCAGTTCAACAACATAAAATGCATGACAGCTGTGCAGATTAATAGCCAAATCAATGAACATATGAAAATATGAAAACTGAACTATTACAAATTTATGCACACTAAACCATTACACAGTATGACCAAATTATGATATAAATTTTGAACAATCTCAAATACAAAACTGTGTCAGAGTTCCAAGAGTAAAGTGGGGTTGTCCACACAATCAAGAGGTTTAAGACACTTAAATTTAAGTATCAAAGAAACGAACACAAATGTGGAAAAAAGAGTACTTTAAAATATCTCTTTTATTACATCTCTTAAAAACGACATGTATTTCTATTGTTTACCATTTAGCAATTAAGGCAACAAGAAAAGTATGAGAGTTTAGATACAACTTCACAACATAATAAGTACAGTTGCAAAATTAATCCCTCCATATGATGCCCCAACTTGATCACTACAGGTCACTGTTAATAATTTCACTATTCTTATTCAACTGGTACATATTACCATATGTGGCGACATATGACAGCCTCCTGCTCCAGGACTATGGTCCCTATGATAAACCTTGGTTAAAGGCATTGTATGTCCCTTTTTCCTTTAGGGTTCGGTATATGGGGCTTACCGAACCGATTAGACTAATGATGTTCATATACCGAATGAACTGTCGAATGGACCGACCACCACAGTCGTGTGCAGCTTATTACCCTTATTGACCTCGTTAACCGCAATGTTCTAAGTGGTTAGCTCGGTGGCCGTCATTCATATGTGCGAACATGTGGTGGTGGCCATCTTTAGCCACAAACACATACAGCTGTGTTTGTTCGTTGAGTGCATGGGACTATAATCGGTGGGAACAAGCTCCTGAATGAGGGACATAGAGTGAGAGCACGCATTAACAATTTATTCATATATAGTTGTATATTGTACTTCCAAAAGAGATCGACCGCACAGCCTTATTTTATGAAACTCTTTTGGGCAGGAGCCTCGTGTGCAGTCGGTCAAATTATGACCTCCATGGAAATCCCGAACCCCTGAACCGATCTGGGGGATTTTTGGATATGTTGGTCCCACAGATCGTGGCTATCAGGGGATGTGACTTTTGTGGGGTTTCCATGTGGTTTAGGGGTAATTTAAGGAGGTTGTTAACATGTGTGTCTTCTGTGCCTGAAGATAATTGAGTTTAAACAGTTCCTGACTCAATTATCTCCCAGGCACAGGGGAGGGATTATCTTGTTTTGTGTGGGAGTGTCCTGGACCTGAGAGCCAATGTAATCATGTGTATGTTTTTACTGTAGTCTACTCTCAGGTCCAGTGGAGAGTGCTCCTTGCATGGGGACCTGCACATAAGGCCAGCTGTGACTGCCAATAAACAAGTTCCTCTTCACCCTCAACATAGAGCCTTGTCTCATGTGTGGAGGGGACAACTATATTCACTCTGGGGATTGCTATACTCATTATACTCCCTTGGATTTTAATCACTTGCTCTTTTAAGAGCATACTGATATACTCTCTTGGAGGAGAGGTCAACCCACTGGAAGCTGGATCCTAGTCTTGGATCCAGGGTGGGTGGAGGACAGTGAGACCCCAATCAAGCTGTAACACTGGCTACAGGGACTGCGGTGGTTATGGTGTCTTGTGCGGTGCTTGTGGTACTCAGTAAGCACTAGGAAGCAGCGATTGGCAGAGGCACCCAATCAGGGTGCCAGGCGGTCCGCCACACCATACAGTTAGTTAGACAGAACTGTATACTGAGAAGTAATAGAAAATGGCTAGATGGTATAGAAAGGAATTAGAAAATCATGAACACACTCAACATGTGTTTCACCAGCTACACCAGGTACATCCCGATTAACCCACTGTTGCTGGTGAAATGTGTGTCGGGTGCATTCATCCTGATGAACCCTGTGCAGCGGGTAAAACGTTTTTTTTTGTTATTTCACTGTAGATTAAAAGAAAGCTTTACTACAACGTGTAGTTTAGAACTAATGTTTTCACTAAATGTTATTGGCCAATATTTTCCATCCAACATATAGATATGCAATCATTTTTTTTTTTTTTTTTTTTTTACTATGACAACTTTACTGGATATTCTTTTACTGCTTGAAATTATTCATCAATAATAAGAATAATATCTGCAGAATAATCTCCAGAGTAGAAATGACTATTACGAAAATGTATATTTCATGAAAAACAGGCATCTACTAGATTCTGGCTTGTCAAAACACTCAGTGATTGTTACTGTTTCAACATGTCAAAATGATTTATACGAGGTTCAAAGCTGGCTCAGTGCCTGGTAAACTTTATTAAAGAATAAAGACAGATAGTAGAAGTTTCCAACTACTTGTTTTTAATAAGCATGTTAATAAGCAAGTAGTTTTATGACAAAATATATATGTGGTGTGGATTTAAGCAATTATCAATCACAAGAATCTTATGAATAATAATAATAATAGATATTTTCTTAATAATACCAAAATAAAAAATATCTATGAACACTAATGCATTTTCCCTTGTTACATAAGCATTAGGATTATACATTATATATATGCATTTCGTACCATTTTAATCTGTGTGCATAGAAGTTTGTCTAAATGGTTATATGACAAAACAATATGCAAAACAATAAATAAAATAAAATAAAAAAAATATTCACTTTCCAAAGCTGAGCAACTTAGAGAAACTGCACAGTTTAGTCAAACTCTTCCCTCACCAGAAAGTAGCTGCAACAATCAAGACACTCTAATTTTAGTCTAGGAGGTATAAACCTATTTTATAAACTGTGCACTTGGCAACTGTTTTGTAAATATTTCCTTATAAACAAATTAATGTAATAGATTAAACATTATTTCGGCATTCTAATCATGTTTGTAAGGACATGAGAGCAGTACTGTACCAAGTAGGGGATGCGATTGCCCACCCCAGATGACAAGTGGGAGAGGAATGAAAAGAATAGTATCACCCTAAGGGTCCCTACAAGTTGCCTGGTCTCCCCCGTGCCCATATGTGCACAATTTGCAATTTTCCCTTTTTTAATATTGGAATATAGAAACTTTCTAAATATAAATTATTCCTGGTGGTTCTTTGGGGGAGAACATGGTCTGCATCTCCAATGGTGCCAACCATTTTAAGATCTACTGGGTTCCAGCACTGAGTGAGTAAGTCAGAACACAGATGTTAAGATTCACAGCCAATAGTATAAAATACAAAAATGGTTCAGGCACTCCAAGGTTCAGAATGGCAAATTTATTTAACCTTAAAGCTTCACAGCCAGACCGGAATGACCTCACAATTTGATCTTCAGATCTTCACTTGTTGGAGGTGCAGACCACACACTTTCCCACCAATCAATTAGGTATTATATTCACCAATGGACCAACAGGGAATACAAATTCTCAGAGTACCACAGGGAACATACACCTCCATGGAGGAAGGTTTAAAAAGTGGTTTTATCCCCTCTCCCGGGCAGCCATGTTGTATTATTTTTTTTTAAATTGCTGATTATTTTAAAAATTATACATAAGGAAAAGTACAGGCTTTTCTTATGTATAATCTGTTGGTTGAGAAAAGTTAACAAAGGGAGGAGCTTTAGTCAATTTAAAAGAGGTAAGTAGCTTGACACATATTAGAAAGAGGTAAGTAGCACTAGTTCTGGGATCATTAGATATCATTAGTGGAGAAAACTATTGTGAGACCCTCTTTAATGCCCGCTTTTATAGTTATACAGTCAAAGATTATTTTTAATACTACACATAAATATATACATTTTCTATATATATATATAGCATGGAAAGAATTGTGAATTAAAAAAAAAAAAATCATAATTTTGCCTATTTTGCCTGGCTCGAATTTTGGTCAATCCAACAAAATCTGTGTCTTTCGGTCTGAAGTGCTCCGAGTCTGATTTAAAATCAATGCATTTCAAATCTGAGCCCTATACATAGTATAGGATTTGGAATATGGTCAAAGCACCGGTTTTAAACTCAATCAAGACTGAATTCAGTAGGATGCACATTTGCAAATTATCATTGACTGGCTTTTTGCAAGCAACTGATAATTTCACTGCTGGCAGCATGAAAAGGTACATATTATGAACATTCTAGAACAAAAAAGTATCATCAGCAGAGGAATATGCCACTTCATATAAATTATACCTTAGGATCCCTCCCCCTCCCCCTCTCCTTTTAATATTAATTTTTATTATATATTTTTTTATATTTGTTTTTATTTTATTTTATTTTATGTCAAATTTGAATTGTATCCCACTATTTACTCTACCTCCAATTTAGAGGTATTCCTTTGATCATTTGTATTTAACACTATGCCATTATTAATATTCTTTCTATTGATTCATAATCTATGAATACCACTCAATATGTGAAATCATTCTCACTTTAAGAAATGTTTATACAGATGTCACCATCACATCATTACTAAGAAAAGCTATTAATATTATTCCACACTGATGCACTTTATGTGAAATCATTATCACTTTAAGAAATGTCTATAAAGATGTCACCATCACATCATAATCAAGAAAGGATATTTTATTAATATCATTCCACATTGATGCACTTTATTATACAGCACTTTCACTGTACTGCACTTTAAATCACAGTAAGTGTATTATACACTTCGTATTTCTATATAAGACCGTCTGTATGGTCTATTCTCCAGCCTCTCCCGGCCAGCTTCTATTTTCTCCTCTTTACATGCTCGCGGCAAACTGGGGGGAGGAGCCAAAGACCACTCCGACACTCCTCTATGGGTGGAGAATGCCGGAGTGAATCTTACACTGTCTCTCCCCTCCGTCTGACCGTAGAGGAGCGCATGCGCCATGGAGAGGCCGGCACACTTCCAGGGTATGATGGAGTGACGATCACGTGGGTCCGTGACGTCACTTCCGCCAATCGCCCGAACACACACGGATTATTTCCGCCAACCACTGTCCACCAATGAAATTGAAAAGGTTAAACAAAATAATTAAAAAAAAGGGCGCCCAAACCCAGCACCTATTAAAGAAACACACACACAAAACACTATATAGGAAAATGTAACCATCACTGTGATTGGACAATATGGACTGCAAATCTTAATGGGGAGGACCCCTACAAACATTTAAAAGGAAGATTTAGAGGACCAAGCATCACAGCTGACTGAGGAAGCTCCAGAGCAAGGAGTGAAACGCGTTTTGGCTACTACAAAAGGACTTTTTTATTAAGGACCTTTTTACTATATTGTTTTTATTTTATTTTGTTTTACAATAGAATAAATTTATTACTTTTTACTTAAAAGCCTTTCAAGCCCTTTTTGGGAAAAACCTTTACTACATCTTCCTAGGGGTAGTGCCATCCCCACTCAAATTGGCACAATACTTTCACACCTAGAGCCGGGACCCAGGCTCAGGACCAGGTGAGCACACCATTTATCTCTTAAATTGAGATTTTTACAAACACCTTCTACACATTGGTCTGCTTCTCCCATTCTTTTCTTTTGAGGAATACCCCACATTGAAGGAGACGGGCCGTGCTACCCCAAATAAGCACACAAGCCATAATACAGAGCCAGTGTTCTCACATACAGGCTCCTTTAAATGTGAGTGTTCCATTTTTTAAGATACCACTTATTGTTATATGTTGTTATTTTCCTGAAACCATCTGCACTATATTGTACCCTTTATATATTTTCTCTCGATATGTACCCTGCATAACATCATTGAAAGAAAGATCATTTTGACCATTTTTGGTAAGCTATATGTGTTAAAAGCGCTCCACCTATTGGTATAAGTACTTTGTCACTTACACCGCACTTATAATTTTAAACGTTGTTCTTGTGGAATAGAGGATATTTCCACATTGGTGTTTTGAGCAGCTTGACTATTACTATATTCGTTTATTATATACTCTGGTATACACATCCCTCTGTAATAGGAGGTACTCTTTGATCGGTAAGCAGAGGAAGAGAATATAGCCATCAATTTCAACATCAACCCAGTGAAGTAGCAGATGCACATGGTTGTCTTCAGCTATGAAGGCCACAACAAAATAATCATCAAGACAGCAAAATATGTAATTGTTGTAGATTTATTTGCATTTCAAGCATTAAATAAGTCAACTGTGAATTGAGAGTAGAACCTGGAAACCTTTACAGCATATTAATACTGAATTAATACTAAACATCTAGTGGTACACCACGACAGGATTACATTTTCCTTTTACATTTATAGGATGCAAGACCATTTCATTATTATCTATTATTGTAACGAAAATAATTGATTACTATTTCAGCAATAGCTACACCTGATAACCTTATCATTTCTGTATTTTAACAATTTTTAATAATAATGTTTGATTGCAATAGTACAGTAGAAAAATTGTGAAAGTAACATTAAAGACATTACTTTCCCACTATTTTGATGATGTAACAACCGACTTAATGATGTATGAGAGTGTTTCCTCACTGATTTACAATGTAATGAATTTTGAAATGTGAATTTTTCCACTATTTAGTCTGCACACTAATTATCCTATCCTTCCCTCCCATAATAAATCACAAATTTGGGATTCAATTAACAAAACCTCTAGAGCAAGTACACTCGCATACTCACTGCCAAAATAGGAAAGCATAAATGAGAATATGAAACTTTTTCTACCGTGGCTGCTTGCACCTAAAACTTGAAGTTCTGAATTGAATATTGCCTGTTTAGTGAATAAATCTGTTGCGACTGCCATATTATTATATAGAGCTACTATCTATTGTATTTAATAATGAATGACATACATGTTTAGTTGGACATGCATGCATTTTACATACAACACTTTTACCTATCCTGAATACTGGTCTAAATAGAAACAGTATCAAAATGTACAAACATTTCATATCTCTGGGCTACTTAACAAAATTTGTCTAAGTAACTCTCACGAGAGGGAAATTTACTCTCGCAGGCTTGAATATAGTTTGTTGTATTACAGATGTAATTGGTAACGTGTGGGAGGTGCACAATATCCATCCAATCTCTCCTATTTTTAATGCTATAATGTAGGAATGTAATATATAACATTTATAGGGTTGCGTAGCCCTCGAGCCCATATACTAGGTTGGAAGAAGTACAACAGTTAGATAGGAGATCTCTACTGGAGTACAAGGCCAAACCAAATGATCAGGAGACACAAGAAGTTGTCCCGTTTATATTTCAATACGCAGGCTGCCACAACAGGAAAATAAGAGAAATTATAAATAGAAACTGGCATCTCCTGTTGAAAGATCCTGTACTACATAGGATTTTGCCCACCCAACCCACAATTATACATAGGGGGGTCCCGAATATAAGAAGCATTTTAACGTTTCAATCAAGTAAAAAAGATAGTAAAGAATTAGGTTCCATAAATAGTTTTATGGGGGTAAAAAATGTTTTTTATAATTGCGGGATGTGCAATGTATGTAGAACCACGGGGTCTCAAAAGTCTTTCAAAGAGCACTTTACCACACCTACTAAAACATATAAGATTAAGGAGTGTATTACATGCCATACGAGTAGTGTGATCTACATGCTCTTATGCCCTTGTGGATTGAGATATGTAGGGCGCACTACTCGTAAGTTGAATACGAGGATAGGAGAACACCTGTACAATATCCGTAGAGGCTTCATCAATCATCAGGTCTCCCTACACTACAAAGAATGCCATAATAGTGATCCCTCAAGTTTAATATTTCTGGGTATACAAAAAGCACGTTATAACTGGAGAGGTGAGGACTGTGTAAGGAAATTAGGCCAAATGGAAATGAAGTGGATTTATAAACTCAACACCCTCGTTCCATTTGGCCTTAACAATGACTTTGAGTTATGCCACTTTCTGTAAATCACTCTCTTTTAAATATTTTAAATATTTTAAGAATCACTTCCTTTCCATTTTGATTTTTTTGCAATATTATGCACTTTATAATAGGTGTGGCACTTTAAATTGGAGCACCTTACTGCAATATTTACTTTAATATACACTGTAGAGGGTAGACACTGGGATATGATGAAAGTGCTATCTAAATGGGAGCATTAAGAATTTACTTATGCAAAAGGTATATTAATAATATGTTTTTCTCTTCTCTCTCTCCATTACCTAAATAGGTTGTATTAAAAGGGCATATTTATGAGAGGTTATAAATATTCTGTACATTTTGTATATATATATTTTTTTTATATATATTATATTTTGTGTATACTCTTAATTATGTGAGGTTTTAGGTATATACCTTTAAATGTTTTGTATGTTTATCATGACTATAGCAGGATCTTAGCTAAAGACATTTTTTAGGGTTAAATGTAGACTGAACATTGGGTTAATATTTATTCAGTGGACTCATATGTGGAATGATAATGCTGGTAATTGAGTCATTGGCACTCATCCAATAGAGTGTAAGAGGATTGCTTTATAAGACAGACGAACAAGGGACTAGATCATCACTGATAGACGTCCTGAGGAAGCTTTTTAGCGAAACGCGTAGACGCAGTGACGTAACCACGTGACGCAGAGACGTAACCACGTGAGCTACGGAGTGACAAAAAGTGGGCGGAGCTATTCGGGCACCCGGAAATCATCAGCCGACACTCGGGAAAATACAGCGAAAGTACCTATCCGTGGAGGGTGTGTGGAAACGAGCTGATACATCAACTAATCCCGAGCAGGGGCACCACAAAAGCGTTTGTGAGTAGCAGCAGGGTCTGCACATACTCACTTTCTTAAACCTTGTAAGAGGCTATTTTTACTACTGTTGTTTCATTTTCTTTTTTTTTTTGACTCCAACCCTTATATGTGGATAGGAGTGTTTTGTGTCTAGTGTGTAAAATAAATGTTTTAAAGTGTTACGGTGCTTCACTATTATATGATTTTATTCCCATTTATGTCTGAATTGAAATAATCCCAAGATCCTTCTGGGAATCTGGATTTGATTTTGCGCTCCACCTGCATAAGTATATTACTTAACAAAATTTGTCTAAGTAACTCTCACGAGAGGGAAATTTACTCTCGCAGGCTTGAATATAGTTTGTTGTATTACAGATGTAATTGGTAACGTGTGGGAGGTGCACAATATCCATCCAATCTCTCCTATTTTTAATGCTATAATGTAGGAATGTAATATATAACATTTATAGGGTTGCGTAGCCCTCGAGCCCATCTACTAGGTTTACCCTTATAATAATGGACTGGATCATTTGCAACCCCTTGCTTCTATTATGTGGAATCTCCCCTTCCTGATGCGTTACAGCCAGGGAGTCCTAATCGTCTACAGCCTGTAAGTCTCTCTCACACTATAATTACACTTTTATGATATAGATATATTTAGAAACACTAAAACACATTTTTTTCAAGCCATCTATGGAGTTTGATTAAACTGCATTTCTATAAAAAAATATATCTCCATAATGTCAGTTTTGTTGTTCTCACTGTAAAGTAACCCTTTCTGCTGCTGTAGGCAAAATATCATTTTTGCAAGACTCAACTGATGACTTTTTGTCCTTTGCAAAGCTGTTAATGAACAGGTCGCAAGAAAAATAAAGAGATTATCCAGAACAAACCCTGAGGGTCTCCATTTATAACATTTGTCCAATGTGCGAATTTTTCAAGAAACAGTTTTATATTTACAAATTCAAACATTTTCTTTTTTTTTTTCTATGTTTACATTTTGCGGAAGCTTATCAAATGCTACATTAAAATCTATATAAGCAAATTATATACACTGCAACATTTGTCATTTTCCTTATAGATGATAATTATTTTAATCTGACATAAGATTTCTTGATAAACTTAGATTGACTCTTGCTGATGACATTGCTGTCAAATGTGTTTTAGTGATTAGGACCCCATATTAAGACCAGTACCCTACCTGATAATTCCTGTAAAAAAAAAAGTTTTTAAATATAATTTTAATTATTGAAATTTCTGAGTGAGGAGGTGATGGTGATGATTCTTCCTAAAATTAGTATAAAATAATACAATTTTAAGTGACTATATTCCTTGTAATGTCAACTTATCATTAGGAAAAGAACCTCCACGTCACAAATTATGTTACTCTTTGACTAGTAGAGCCTGTAAATTACAGGCAATTATGTACTTTTCATCTCTCTAATAAAGACCTTGTTAAATACTATTAGAGACATTTCTAAGTGATTTATACTGTATACAAAAGTCACATTAAAGTCTATGGGAATATTGATTCATTGGGAAAGCTCATTAAATTGAGGCCAAAGTCTCCTCTTTATACTTTTTTTAATATTTTGACATCAGCTTGACGACAGCTGCTACATCTTTCTCACGTACTCACTGACAACCTTCTCACCTACTTCTCCCTCCTTGTCTACATGCAAGGAGCCCTATTGAATCTTACAGGTATAAAGAGGGCTGAGTAGTGTTTGGGGATGATGTTTGAATAGTGTGATAAAAACGAAAGATATAGGGTAGTAAGAGAGATACCTGCCTAAAAAAAAATAATGGTAAGAGGCTTGTTAATGATATGGCAGGTAAGCATTATGGGAATATAGCTTAGTATTTGCAATTTGAAAAGCAACCAACATTTAAAGCAATCCACATTTAAGATATCCAGTTGAAATGAAATATAGAAATTTAGTGATGAAATAATGTAACAAATGTATAGATGAAAAAAAATGTTGCTATAAGATTAAGTATAGCATATCGGACAGAAAATTGCAAATAAGGGATAAATAAAAATGGACTATGGCACAAAGATGTATCATGTAAAACGGGGGGGGGGGGGGGATAAAATATAGCAATTACTTATATTGTATCCTTGTTGTTTAAGAATGTAAGCTTTGTTTGAGTAGAGACCTCCTCATCTCTTGATTTTGTACCTACCTTCTTTCATAAGGTAAGTGGGACTGCTGCACAGAAAGGGAATTTAATAATTATCTGCATGACTAGAGCTTTTTACTGAAGAAAAGTAAATGCCTTCCTCTGTAACAATAAAGATAATAAGGAACAGACTACCATGGCCTGCTGCAGTAAAATACTCTTATTTATTCAGCCACAAACAGCATAATAAACAGGAAATATGTGACATTTCTGCTACAAAAGAGCCTTAATCATGCAGCCTAATAAATCTATCAAGCATGCAGCAGTTCCCCGTGTTTATTTTATCACTGAATTCCAGGAAAGTGTTTGCTAACATAAACTGGAGTTTTGGGGTATTTTTTAAAAATGTTACAGTTTATTTTAAATTAGATATCAGAAAAACAATTATAACACTCTATATTAAACCTGTTTGTTAGTTGACTTACAACTTTTCCCGACATACAGATGACATTAAAAACACACATTGGTACTTCATTGTAAACAATAAAATACTATTCCAGGTTATCTAATTATTAGTTAAATGTAAACAAAGATCATGCCCTGAACAAAATCAATGTAAAACAAAAATGCTAAACTTTTTATTACCAATTTCGAAATTTCTAAACTATACAGTCAAAAGTATGTGGTCTACCCTGCTAATTATTGAGTTCAAGTGTTTAATAACCTTAACCATTGCTAACATGTGTATAAAGCCCAGAACATGGTCAACGTATCTCCATATACAAACACTGGCAGAATAATGAGCTGTACTGAAGTGCTCAGTGACTATAAAGATAGCCCTCTCAGAGGGTATCACATTTGCCACAAGTCAGTTTGTGAAATATATGCTCTACTAGATCTGAACTGATCAACATTTAAGCACTATTATTATGATGTTGAAACACCTAGGAGCAACAACAGCCAAACTGCAAAAGACTCATAGAGTGGAGCAGTGTTAATTTTGGCAGCAAATTTCTATTTAGTTTTAGTCAGTCATTTTAGTTTTAGTCGTATTTTAGTCATCTGAATTGTTTTAATTTTAGTCTTGTTTTTGTTGACTAAATCTCCAGTACATTTTAGTCAACTAAATCTCCAGAACATTTTAGTCGACTAAAGCTCCAGAATAGTTTAGTCAACTAAATCTCCAATAGACATTAGTCGACAAGACTAAAATCTAATGGGTTTAGTTAAAGCCTCTATCTGTCTATTTTGCCCCTTCCGCAGTCCCTATGTGTGTCTTTGTATCATCCAAACCCCTCTAGTTGTATCTCTCCCAAGCCCTAGTCTGTCTCTTTTGCCCCTTTGACAGTCTTTCTGTGCAGTGTTAATTTTGGTCACAAATTTCAATTTAGTTTTAGTCATAGTCGATTGACTAAAATGTATTTTAGTTTTAGTTGTATTTTAGTCATATGAATTGTTTTAATTTCAGTCTAGTTTTAGTTGACCAAATCTCAAAAAATATAGTCGACTAAAATTTACTAAAATTGCTAGTCGATAAAATTAGTAGGGTGGAGGCAGAGTGCTAAAGTGCATAGTGCATAAAAAAAAAACTTGTGCACAACGATCAAATTCAGCTTAGCCAAATCATTTAATTGAAAAAAGAACATTTTGTAGACAGCCTAAATTTCTGCTGAATGTTGATTTGCAAGTGCAGAATTTAGGTAACGAAAGCACAGTTTCTGGGAACTGAATCAGACTAACCAAGAAACCATGGAAATTGGGCTATGTACTGTAGAATATATACAGAATAAAATATTTTCCCAGTTGGTTCAGAGATCAATTGAGGAAAAGTAACCAATAGAGGAAAAAATAGGAGGATCAGTAAAAAAACAAAAACAAATATATCTATATTTATATATTCTGCATTTAGTATAATAAGGTTCAGCGATCACTTGTATGAATGTGGAAAAATCATTAATATCCACATAACCAAAACAAAGCGAATAAATAAAAGTTTGTGCCACAAATAATACATAATATATAGAACACACATTACGTCTTCTGACAGTGACAACTTATATACTTATATCATTTTCTTCTGATAAATATTCTTCAATATGATATGATACATAAATACAGAGAAATATGAAAAGTGTATTATGCATTATGTTGGAGCACACAAATTGTAAACTTAATAAGCAAAACAGCCACTCTCATTTAAAGTTCAATATAAGTCTAAATTGTTTCAGCATACAATGGTTAATCCCCACTTATGGATGCATAGCTGATTTGTATCCTCAACATCGATTATGTAACAAAAGGAACACAACCACAGAGAATCCTATAGTGCAATCATAGGCGTGCGCACGGGGTGTGCCGGGTGTGCCTGGGCACACCCTAATCCCCGCGGCACGCCTATGTATTGAGACCGGCAGGGGAGATCTCGGGATCTCATGCAGAGCCGGCGCTATCCGAGCGCCGGCTCTGCTCTAAGCCTCCCTCCCCACCGACCCACAGGCAGGGAGGGAGGCAGGAGAGGACCCGGGGAGCTCTTGCCAGCAGCTCCGCCGGGTCCTCTCGCGGGATTCTGAGCGTTGCCGCGGTTACCGCGGCAACGCTCAGATCTCGCGAGAGTGAACTCTAGCCTGCAAGGCTAGAGTTCACTCTCCACTGGACCACCAGGGAAGGCAGCAGCAGAAATGATCCCCCCTCCCAGGCATAATGTAAGAAGGGAGGGGGGATATTAAGAAATCTGCCCCCACCTCCACTGGACCACCAGGGAAGGCAGCAGCAGCAAGGTCCCCCATCCCTACATAAGGTAAGAAGGGAGGAGGGATATTTACCAAACGGCCCCCACACAATACACACAATCCCCCAAACATACAGCACACACACACAGCACCCACATACAGCACACAAACAGCACCCTCACACACACATCACCCTTACACACACACACTAACAGCACCCTTACACACACACACACACACACACACACACACAGCACCCTTACACACACATACAGCGCCCTTACACACACAGCGCCCTCACACACACATCACCCTCACATATACACACTAAAAGCACCCTTACACATGCATACAACGCCCTTACACACACACAGCGCCTTCACACACACACACAGCGCCCTTACACACACAGCGCTCTTACACACACAGCGCTCCTTAAACACACAGCACCCTTACACACATCGCCCTTACACACACAGCGTCTACACACACACACACACACACAGCAGTATATCGAGATAGTATTGGGGTATAAATAATACACAAAATGGCCACTCACATATGTGGAGCTTCATGCATTATCCCCGCTTAAGGATATGTAGTTGTTTGGTCTTTTTCAAAACCACAATCAAATAGTTCTCATTTTGCCATATAAAAGGCTTTTTCTTGCCTTATATAGATATGATGGTCAATTGTCCACATAATGTTGCCCATTTAGAATGTACAAAAACAAAAATAAATTGCGAATAGCCTATAGAAAAGAAGTGTTGCTCAGTATCTGACATTCCACTATTTCATGAAAGTATGTTAGATTCTTTGGAGCACTGGTTAAACTCAATAACTTCTAACAAGAATTTTTAAAATGATTGAAATTGTTATATCTATAAAACCCAAGGATTTTTTTAGGGCCCAGATGCAAAGCAAATTGTTCAAAAATAATCTAATTAGTAGTCTAATTCTCAAAGATGAACTCTTCGGGTGAAAACATGCAGGAAATTAAAAATAGGTTTTAAAATGTATAAATAAACAAAAAAGTCAGGCTTATATTTGTATAATTTAAACATTTGGTATAAATCTCTTTTATAATATTTTTCAGCATAGTATTCAAAAAAATTTCAGAGTATATATGCTGAATTTAAGGTACACACAAGTGAGTTTTCATCTACCTGATAATACAGAACTATTAAAAATCAACCAGCGGTTGGTACTGCATGTTTTTTGTTAATTTTTTTTAACATATTTCATAATAATCTCATGAACAGCATCACCTTACAAAAATAGAGTTTTAGAGACAACAGGAGAAATATTAAAATAAACAATGGATAAAATAATTCCATCTATTGCATCCTACAGGATTTTGTCACAGGCCCACAGAAACATATTTTAACCTCCGAGGTAAGCTTAGCATTAGAAACAATTCAAACTTTATAATGTGATATAAATATACAGCATCTTATTAAAAATTTTCAGTTACAAAAAAATATTCAATATGGCTCACAATAATCATATTACTTTTAAAAAATATTTAATAGTTGCATCAACTTTTTTTAAATCAACCAATGTGAATGAATACAATCAGAATCACATAGAGTTATTCAATAAAGCGAAAATTCAAAGTTTCAAAACTTGCTTCCTGTTCTGCTACTTTGGCCTTAAAGTTGAAATTCATTCTTAATAATTTTTTTATTTTCAGTTTAGTGAATAAGCCGTGTGGAATAATTCTATACTAGTAAAACGTTATGCTTAGTTGGCATATGACACATCTTCTATTGAGTACATATTCATATGATTTTCTCTACAGGCTTTACGATCATGTGCAATTTAATATGAGGGGTGACATGTAGAGATGTCCCAAACAGTTCGCCGGCGAACATAGCTTGTTCAAGGTCGCGGCGGAGGCGAACATATGCGATGTTCGGTCCGCCCCCATTCGTCATGGAGGTGGGAGGGTCTGGGAGGGAGGGTCTGCTGCTGATTGGCTGGAATGTGTCTGCTGACTGTGAGGTACAGGGTCAAAGTTTACTCAATGATGACGAATAGGGGGCGGACCGAACATCGCATATGTTCGCCCGCCGCGGCGACCGCGAACAAGCTATGTTTGCTGGCGAATAGTTCCCGGCGAACTGTTCGGGACATCTCTAGTGACATGCAGTATTAAATAATTAAAAACCATAAAACTCTGAAAGTTAGATTATTGTGTATTACATATCTGCAGCCATAACTATGGTAGCACTCCCAACTAGTTATCTAAAATACCAAAACTACAGAAGGGACCATGAAAAATATGCTAGAAATATATCAAAAGAGAAGACCTGAAGAAGCTAATAAATGACACACATCCTGAAACTACAAATGTGGTGATGTCCCGAATGGTTCGCTGGCGAACAGCTCACGGTGAACATAGCGTGTTCGCGTTCGCCACGGATGGCGAACATATGCGATGTTCGGTACGCCCCCTATTTTTTTTTTGTGGTCTTTCAGCCAAATTTACTAATGCTAAGTAAAAATTACTTAGTATTAGTAAATTGTGCCCCTACTCGCAATACTGCGAGTAGGGGCATGTCTATTAAACAGGCTGCTCACTGTTAAAAAAAAAAGGGGGGATGACCTATTGTCCTCCCCCATGGCCCCCACCCCTGAGTGGTGGGTGGGGGCCCTAAATACCAATAGGGGGGACCTATAGTCCTCCCCCCGGCTCCCACCCCTGAGCGGTGGGTGGGGGCCCTAAATACCAATAGGGGGGACCTATAGTCCTCCCCCCGGCCCCCACCCCTGAGCGGTGGGTGGGGGCCCTAAATACCAATAGGGGGGCCTATTGTCCTCCCCCCGGCCCCCACCCCTGTACGGCGGGTAGGGGCCCTAAATACCAATGGGGGGGACCTATTGTCCTCCCACCCGGCCCCCACCCCTGAGCGGTGGGTGGGGCCCTAAATACCAATAGGGGGGACCTATTGTCCTCCCCCCGGCCCCCACCCCTATTGGTATTTAGGGCCCCCACTTGCCACTCAGGGGTGGGGGTCGGGGGGAGGACATTAGTATTTAGGGCCCCCACATCCATATGCAACTAAAAAACTCAGGTATTGGTGATTGTCTGCTAAACCGGTTTCGATCATATGTATCAGATTGCTCACAATGTGTGTCTATTTCTGACAGCGACTCCCTTCCTCTCCCAGTAACGTGTGGTGTTCCCCAAGGTTCCATTCTCGGCCACCTACAATTCACATTATTTATAAATGATCTGCCTAATGTCTGCAAATCCTCAAATGTACACATGTACGCAGACGACACAGTAATCTATGCAAGCAACTTGAGGCTGTGCTCCAACACCAGTTTACAGAGGTAGAAAAGTGGATGGCAAAAAAAAACTCTTCCTAAACACTGACAAAACTGTCACAATGATCTTTGGAACAGTACCTAAATGAAGAGATCCCTCTCTACATACCTCAAAACATAATGCACCTGTCATGGTTGATGATATATTTCCTACCTGTTCTATGTTAAATTTTGTATATATTGTGTATTCATATTATTTTTGTATTTTATTGTGCCCTATTGTATCAATGCAATGTTTTGAGGACCCAGGACATACTTGAAAACAAGAGAAATCTCAATGTATCTTTCCTGGTAAAATATTTTATAAATAATAAATAAATAAATAACTTAAACAAAGCCGGTCGATGGTATAAACATATTTGAACAATTATGCCCTCTGAAACTGTTACTCTAAAGTACTTTGCCCTTCTTTTCCCCGGTGGTGTCATGACATCAGGTGGATATCTTCCCATGTCATCTGGTAGAGATAGGTATATTCCTAAACCACACATAAAGGAGACACCGGCAGCATCGGAGGGAAGTCCATAGTGCATATAGCATTAAAGGACTGCATACTCTGATTGCAACAGCAACAGAGGAGGCAACTTAATGTAACTTCCAGAAAAATCTGAGGATTGAAGCTACAAGCTTACAATTTCAGAAATCCTACGTGGACTTTAGTTCTGAGTAGAGGAACTGCACGACCAGAGTTGCCTCAGAAACCTAAAAGTGCATGACAATGATGGATCGGTTGGCATCGGCAAACTTCTGTATGTTTGTTATTGGCAATTTGTCACAATTCTCCCTCAAAGACAAGGTAAACAATCTGCCTTGGATGTGATCTGTCATACTGCCAAATTTCCTGAAGCCCCAATGAATGCTTCATGAGATGTCATGATTATATTTCAAGATGTTGAAGATGTTTATTGTTATTTCAAAGTTAGTCTTAAAATGTTCTTCATTGTCTACCCCACCAGATACTTTACTTTTCAAACTATTTTACTAGTTTGCCTATGTGAAATGATTCTGGACATGCTCAAACTGTCCATGAGGACATTATACTTGTGGAAAAAACACACATTGATTAAATGCTTTCCTATGTGCAAGGCCTAATGCAAGTGTGATAATCATTGCACTAGGTTCCCAGATCACTCTGCAACAAAAACAGAGAATATTAGACACTCAGTAGCTTGCCTTTCAGTAAATTCCTGCTACGGTCACTGAAATGTTTTTGCTCACTTGCGCCATTACAGAGTGAACCTATACCATTGCATATCAGACTGATCCCACCCATAAGGGCAGTCCAGAATAGCTTGCCCTTCGATAAATCCCCCAGTGCTGATGTCGGCAGAGAAGGAGCCCAATCCAGCATCAAGGGAGCTAGAATCAGGTAAGTATCTAAAATAATTTAAACCCTTTACATGGTCAGGGGGACAACACTGGGGCAGAGGGACACAAACTGGGGCAGAGGGGCACTATAGTGTTAGGAATCAGTGGTGTATTTTGGATCTGTGCTGCACTAGGCATGACGGAACTCGGGCACCCCCTCATTTACATTTGCCCCACCCCTTCCTGTCAATGCCACACCTCTTCCTGTTAAAGACTAACACACACTTTGACTAACAGACACACACTCTCAGATACACTGACATACACACACACACTGATTTGACACAATCTGACAGACAGGCACAATCACTGACTCACTCACAGACACACAATGACAGACACACACAATCTCTGACATACACACACAATGACGGAGACACACACACATACACTTACTCACTGACACACAAACCCACTCACAGACAAACACAATGACAGACACATCTCACTCACAGACACATACTGACAGACACACACAATCACTCAGACACACAGGCTCCCCCCCAAACACACACACACACACACACAAACACTCACTCACATACACACTTACAGAAAGACACACACACACACATGCGCTCTCACAGGCACACACAATAACTCAGACACACAGGCTCCTTCACAGACACACACTGACAGACATACTAACTCTCCCTCACAGACACACACAATCACTCACAGACACACACTGACAGACACTCACTCACTCACTCACAGACACATGCTGACAGACATACAGACACACTGACAGATATACAGACACACAAACAGCCAGACACACACACACACACTGAAAGCCAGCCACAGACACACACACTGCCAGCCAGACAGAGACACACACACTGCCAGCCAGACACAGACATACACACACACTGCCAGCCAGACACAGACACATACATCCCCTCCCAACACTCACATATTATTTTTTAATTTTAAAAAATTTACCTTTGGGAGAGCTGAGTGGATTTTTTTCCTGGGGTCCAGTGGGGCTGTTGGCTGTGTCTGAGTATGTGTAACTACAGGATACTCATCACAATAGTGTCATAAGTAGCCAAACGGCATACTCATAACCATTCAGGCTTCGTCCAGTGACCATTTCACAGTTACTCATGTCATCTAAATGACATTTACCTACCTTACACGCTGAGAGCTACCTGACTTGACCATATGTAATTTTGAATAAAGTCTCTAGTCAGTGGCTTCTTCTGAGCCAATTTGGTAAATAGGGTATTACTGGGTTCCCTGGAGGTGAGCCATTTAGCCTAGTTAGCACTTTCTCTTACTTTTTGTTCTATCATAATTATTCATCCAATTACACGGATTTGAGCATTTAATATCTTATATTCTTTTCTATTTTCCAGCTATATACTCTTAAGGTTGGATCATTCCAACCCTTTGAGTATATGTATATTTTTCGTTTTCAGGAGCTACCTTGGATATCGAGTGCAGATGTTGTGACATTCTTATATAACCACACCCAGTGGTGGCTGATGGAGTTATAAGATGGTGGAATGTCTGACTCCTCCCCCAGAACTTTAATCCTCCCTAAACAGTACTCATACAGTACAGATAGCTAAGCATAATAGAAAAATGTTTATGCAATAAAACAAGCTAGGCACAACATAAAGATATATTTAAAATACATAGAGCTTAGTACAAAACTATACCACAATCAGAGCTAAGAAAAAAAAATAGAGATACACAGAGTACAATAGTACCTATACAATACACAGAGCTAGGTAGACTACAGAAATATCCATACAACAGGTAGAGCTGAGTAAAATATAAATAAATAACACACTGAGCTGGGCACAATAAGGAGATAATCATAACTAGTCCACACAGCCAGGATCACTGTGATGGATTACACAGAGATGAAATACAGAGATTCCTGCACAGGACATGTCTTTGTAAAATGATTTAGCTCTGACTCTCTCAATCTTAGCCCTCCCTTACATGGTCTCATCTTCAGTAGTGCCCCTGCCATGAGAACTTTAGTTTTTTATTAAATAATGTCAACTACTCCATTAGCTCTGAGCAAACAGTGTGCACATGGTCACACTGATCAGAATCATATCAGTCCTCAAAGTCACAGCCACAGTCATGCCGTTTGAAGCTTCACAACTTTCCAATTAGCCACAGCATGAGTGTATCAGCTGTAAAGTGACTAAGCAATTTAACCCCTTAAGGACACATGACATGTGTGACATGTAATGATTCCCTTTTATTCCAGAAGTTTGGTCCTTAAGGGGTTAAAGAAGATAGTGTGTACTTGAGAGCATCTAGGCATGTCAAAAAATGCAGTTGCTTTGAAATCTGCCCTGTTTCAGCAGGCTTTGCATATGCCTAGTGTAATTCAAGAAGTACTTTCATGAATTATTATTGAGTTACCATTTGGGCATCAAAGCCAGCAGCCCATAAATGGAGATATGCTTTTGACCTCTCTTTTCAGGGTCCATTATTGACTGATATCATTAGGGGGTTGGGTTACAGTGCCCAGATGAGAAAAAAAGCAAGAAACAATCACAGAGAGAACACAGAAGCAGCAGCTCATGGCCCCTGCTAAATGTTAATGTATACTATTATAATTTTCTCTCCCACAATAGCCCTAATGACTGCCTGAAAGCTGAATACGCAATGAGATTTTCTCAAATATATAATTACTAGATATATAGACCCATTGGAAACCCAGGGGTGTCAAGGGGAGGGGAACATTTTTTACACACGGCATTGTGCTGCCTGTCCCTAAAAATGACTACAGCACTGGCTTTGATGCCCAAATGGTAACTCAATAATAATTCATGAAAGTACTTCTTGAATTACACTAGGCATATGCAAAGCCTGCTGAAACAGGGCAGATTTCAAAGCAACTGCATTTTTGACATGCCTAGATGCTCTCAAGTAAGCATCTCTAAACAGCTACCAAAGAGGGAGGAAGGGACCTGCAGAATTCAAATCTATTACATAATTAAATAGACTCAAAGTTTTTCCCATATGTTTATGCCTTACCACCCTCCCCTCCAGAAAAAGAATCTTAGTACAAAACTTAGTCCAAACTGGTGAGGTGCTGCCCCAAGGGCCCCTATGGACACTCCTCCCCTGTCCACATTAATAGCATTAAAATACAAGAAATGTGCCAGATACTGTTTGGAGTGTTGGTTTGCCACAATGTAAATAATAAAAGATATAAGTAAAAGAAAAATAATAAGTGACAAAGTTAGAATTATGCAATTGATAAAGATTAAATGTTTTGCAAATAAGTTTTATTATTCTCGTAGAGCTGTACAGGGTAAAATGGTTGGCTAGTACTTGCTTGTCTTATAGATCTGGAAGTCCCACAAGACTCTTATCCCTGTGGTTCTCAACTACCCTTTGTGGTATCTCCATTTTGGACTTGGGCAGATCCAGCCTATATTCTGTGCAGATATTTTGGTACACCATTCCAGCAGTGTATGCTGTCCTTGCTAATATCTTGCACCTGACCACTATGTTCCTGGAAACAGTCTTTACATTTATGTGGCACATAGTGGGTTAAAGGAGCACTCTAGGGTCAGGAACCCTATAGTGTTAAAACCACCATCTAGCTCCCCTGGCCCTATCTTACCTCCCTAAATATGGTAAAATATTACTTGTATTCAAGCCTGAAGCTGCTGGCTCAGCCCCCGTCTGCCTCAGAATAGCAAGCGGTCTGCTGACATCATCAAAAGTGTTGTTCTGAGCCAATCACAATGCTTCCCTATAGGATTGGCTGAGACTGTGAAGGAGGCAGATCAGGGGCAGAGCCAGCATAAGTCAAACACAGCCCTGCCCAATCAGCATCTCCTCATAGAGAAGAATTGAATCAATGAATTGATGAGGAAAGTTCAGTGTCTCCATGCACAGGGAGGAGATACTGATATGTTTTGATGCACACTAGGCAAGACTGAGATAGGATGCAGCTCTAGCAGCCATCTGAGGAGTGGCCAGTGAAGTTATCACTAGGCTGTAATGTAAACACTGCATTTTTTTTGAAAAGACAATGTTTACAGCAAAAAGCCTGAAGGATATGATTCTACTCACCAGAACAAATGCAATAAGCTGTAGTTGTTCTGGTATAAAAAGAAAAAAAAAAGAAGCAGACGACTATGCAACTATTACGAGGGAACAGTTAAAAAATATAGAACAGTAATGTATCTGCTTACATGTAATGATAGCAAGTTTACTTGCAGATGACCCATTTCAGAAAACTGACCATCCATTTGTATTTATAAATGCAGATTATGCTAGTATTAATATCTTGAACTGGATCTTCAACTTAACTAATTTATGTGGCTTATATTTCGTACAATACGTTAATGTACAATATTGCACCATTTGTCAAATTGCCTCATGCATATTTTTTGTAAAATAAAACATGGTTTTAATAGGTTATTAGCCAAGGTAAGCTAAACATTTCAAATTAGACATTTCGTTTTGTAGCAGAGCTGTAGCCATTGAAGCTGATCATTAGAGTTTCTGTGCTTTGAAGGAACATATATTTTAGGGTGCTGTACAAACTAAACTATAGAGTTTTGAGGATGCTGCAAATTTCTTTTTGAGATTAAACATTGAAATATTGAAAAATTTAGAGGTGACAGGTTTCAAGGGTATTTTAGCAAAACGAAGATACACATTTTAGATTTGAAAATGTATACCATAATAAAAGTGACACAAAAACACTTTTATTGATTCTACAAGAAGCCACTATTCTCCATGGCTAAAAAGCATTACTAAGAGAAAATAATTTGAATAAAAATAATCAGGAAACCTTCGCAGAGCAAACCTACTCTTTACAAAAGAAAATGGTTGAGAAAAAATAATATCGATAATTTTATCCACTAAATAGGCCAACTCAATAGAAACAAACTCATACATTATCAAACCCCCCAAAATACTAATTTCTGTGCTTTACAAACCCTGTACGTGGAACAAGAAGAGCACTCAGGGCTGAGACTTGAAGCTCCTATGCGTGCTGGTGTGTGCACTGAACTGATGAGGCTCCCCAAATGTTGAAAATGCCACAGATAAAAATCAGTTATGCGGGAGAAGGGCCCAAGAGAAAAAAAAAAAAAACCTAGGCCTTGATGAAATAAACTTATCAAATATTTCAAAGATGTTAGAAAAGCATTCCAAATTATTTATCTTCACTAGTCACCGTTTTAGTCTATGGGAATGTTTGAACATAAATCATTTGGAATATTTTTCCAACAGTATTGAATCATTCGGAAAGCGTATTTAATCAAGGCCTTAATCAGCAGACTTTAAGCAATGGTATATAAATGATTGCAATGTTTATTCAGTAATACACTCAAACACACACATGTTTATATATTCCAGGCTCACTCTGAAATGAAAGCACATAGCACATACTTAGATGGCACAGGGGAACATAGTGGTTGTGCAGGTGCAGCTGCAACACCAGTAAGTTTCTCAAGAATTACTGTAATGTCTTTAAGCAGCTACATTGTGAATACAATTATAAATAGAAAATACAACCTACAAAGAAATAATAACAATGAAATAAAAACAAAGTAGGACCACACACTGGATGCCCCTGGTCAACTCACATGATTTGGACAAGACAAGGAGCAACTTCTGTCAGAGGTCTGATCAGGTACCACATTTCAGACAAGGAACATGGCACACATTATTACCATAATTGCCACTAAGTGAGTTTTAAGTCTCCTCATCTGACAGTATTCCGACAGTACATTCATCTGTGTCAGGGAGTTAATAAAGTACAGACTTTCTATCTATCCTCCGGATATCATTCCGATTCCTCAACAGTTTATCAACATCTACTGACACTACGGTGTTGCCATACACTCCTGAATGACTGACCTCTTGGACCAATTAGGTGACCATAACCTAGGTCATGACGAGATCACTAATGTCTTTTCAACTAACCCATTAACATCCAATGAGGTCACTAGTGATAACATTAATACTGCATTTTTTAGTATCCAAAAAACATATCAGGATCAGATCAGAAGCCTCTGGGAAATTACCAGTCTAAAACAATATCTGGAACAGAAACTAGTTCCCAGAGGTCTTCGCCCTGAGATTTTACTACCAGATAAGGTCCAGACGGAGGAACAGTTGAGTGAATGGAACTCCATTTTACTTGACTGTTCCTCCAGATTAATGGACTTTCTGGTCAGACTTGAATCCATGAATTTTGAAACCATCAATTCCAAACTTAAAAACGATATTGTAGTAATCAAAAACTACAAAACTGACACTCTATACACCCAGATGGAGAACAAGTTACAGCAGAATATCAGTAATTTTCGACATCACCTGAAAGTAAAAAAACATAACACATTCCAGAGAGATTTCAAGGATTTCAAGAGCGGTAGAATATTTAGACAGTCCACGAAGTACCAAAGACGCCAATATAATCAACGCGGTTCCTCCTCAGGTGAAACCGACTGGTCCGACCAGGACCAGCAACCTCAACAAAGACGGAAATCCCCGTCCAATCGGAATACGGACCGTCCCAGAGATACCAGTACCCATAAGAACCCTACCAATAAGAGCATCCTTAAGGCTACAGATAAGGTAGTTTCTTTCCTGGATATCCCCATACCTACGGATACCAGCAACCCTCAGACAACTACGAACTCCTCACTCAATCCTTTTTTAGACCAGGATCAGTACCGCCAACAACGGGGCCGACTGAGGGACAGGGATCGATGGGGATACAAGAACCAGAATCGGTCCCAAAGACAGTAGTATCCAACAAAGTTATTAACCTATCTGACTTCCACCTCGAACAACATCACCTCACACTACTCAACAGAGGTCTTTCTTTTGTACCCACCCCCAGCTGTGACAAATTTAACTGGTCCAAGGATGTCAATCTATTTGGCCGCAAATTAGCTCTGAATATTCTCCATGCGAAAAAGGACCAACTGCTGGCCAATGAAATGGGCCTCACCCTGGAGGACTTTGAACTTTCAAAAACCTTAGACTCTCTCCTGGCTGAGAACGACCTGTCAAGACCTCTGACGGACTTCAAACCCTCAAGCTACTTTACCCCAAATTTCGGGGATACACCCCACGTGGATCTGTTCATCCAAATGTCATTAAAGGAACTAGAGGCCACACCATACCAAGCTCCAGCTTTCTACAACTTGAACTTTATGGAACGCAAAGCATTAAAAGACCTCAAACAACTCACTACAGTGGTCATCAAACCCGCAGACAAAGGGGGCAATATAGTCCTCATGAACAGACCAGAATACGTTGGGATGTGTATGGCACACCTTGATGACTCACTCCACTACAGGGCCCTACCCTCTGACCCCACTAAGATCTTTACAAACGAGTTGGATAAACTCCTCAATGACGCTTTGGATGCCCAAATAATTAATAAAGATGAGTTCCGCTTCCTTTTACCACACAGAAATCCAACCATCGCAACGTTTTATTGTTTGCCAAAGATCCACAAGGGCATCCGCCCTCCTCCAGGCAGACCGATTGTCTCCGGCAACAATTGCTTGACTGAAGCACCAAGCAGGTTCATTGAGAAGATCCTCCATCCCCTAGTAGTAACCCTACCATCTTACCTACAGGACACTAAATCCACTCTGTTGAAACTCCAGGATCTAACAGTTCCACCTTATACGCAGTTAGCAAGCCTAGACGTGGTGGCACTATATACTAATATTCCTCACGACAAAGGCCTAAGGGCCTGCAGGCACTTCTTGGAAAACACGGCATACACCGCCCGGCAGACCAACTTTATCATCAACATCCTTGAATTCGTCCTAACTCATAATTATTTCATGTTTAATGGGCAATTCTTCTTACAGGTCTCCGGAACTGCGATGGGGACGGCCTGTGCACCTACCTATGCCAACCTATTTCTGGGGTGGTGGGAACAGTGTGTTGTCATGACACCACAGTTCTGCCACTTCCATGAGTATATCATCAGTTGGCATAGGTATATTGACGATATGCTACTAATGTGGTCAGGATCTGTCCCCTTGTTCCAGGAGTTCGTCAAGCGACTTAATGACAATGACATTAACTTGAAACTAACTTATGTCATTGACGAACATGAACTTGTCTTCCTAGATCTCAAAATCCTGCTAACATTGGATGGCACAATACAAACGGAACTATTCAGAAAATCCACCTCCACGAATAGTTTACTCCACTGGGACAGCCACCATCCATTCAAATTAAAAGCCTCCATCCCGTATGGTCAGTACCTACGCGCAAGACGGAACTGCTCGGTGGACCAGAGATTCCTTGACGAATGCCAAACGTTGAGATTACGCTTCAGGCAACTTGGATACCCTAACAGAGTGCTGAAAAACGCTTTCCACCGTGTGTGCCTACTAGACAGGAAATCCACACTGACATCTCACAGACCATCACAAGAACAAGTGGCCCCTCGCTGCATAGCTACATTCGACCAAGGTTGGTCACCCATGTCAAAGATCCTCAAGAACAACTGGCCGATTCTCCTACATAATCCAGTACTCTCCAAGGTACTACCGGACTACCCACCACTGACAGCTCGAAGGCCTAGGAATCTCCAAGACCAATTGGTCCGTAGTCACTTGGCAACTACTACACCTGCCACGAACTGGCTAACAGGCACAAAAGGGACATTCAGGTGTGGACACTGTAAAGCCTGTCGCTACATTCGACCATCTAAATACGTTACATCTACACAAACCCACATCTCCGTTGAAACCAATGCACTTGTAAATTGCAGCACTACAAGAATTATTTACCTGATCACCTGTAGTTGCGGGACGCAGTACATAGGAAAAACTTTTCAACAATTCAAACGTAGAATTCTCCAACATGTAACGTCAGTTAAGAATTTGATTACACCCACCCCGGTAGCACGGCATATCCAGAAATTCCATGAAGGCAACCCTGAGAACTTAACCTTCCAAGCCATCGAGAAACTATCTCCAAATCCGAGAAAGGGTGATTTTAACAAGGTCCTGTTACGTAAGGAGTCCCAATGGATTTTCTCGTTCAAGACCCTATCCCCACTGGGCTTGAACGAGGAATTCAACTATACCCCCTTCATCCATTGAGGTACCATCCGAGCTAACTATCAGACACCTAATGATCTCCCTGAGAGGGTCCCCGTCACTGCCAGGACCTCCGAACCTGGAATCCTGTACATATTTTTGGTGCCTATATATACGACTGTATGTCCCCTATCCTCGGAGTCTCTCGGTACTATATGCACTAGTCTTTACATTATATTTTTTCTCATTAATTCTCCCAGTAGGGTACCCCTACAAGAGTGTCCTCCCAAATCGATGGACAAACTCACTCCAACCGAATGACTTTCTGTCACTCTAACTCACCAACGTGCAACATTCTGACAGGTGACCTACATGGTTACTGTCATTGTTGTCAAAAGTATTATTCCTACTAATATCCTACCGTAACACTGGAATCTGTTTCTTTCCAGAACCGGAAATAACCTTCATACATCTGGGCAGACACTTGCACCCACTCTCAATCTCTTTCTTTTCTTTTCCTGATTTCTACAATGATATTGTTTAAACCTCATTCCGGAATTTCTGAATGAGTACCGGCAATCCATTTTGAGCCTTTTCGGCCACCGTCCCCTAACCCCTCCCCCTCAGGCCTCGCGCAACCAATGAGGTCTCGGAGAGGGCTATTTAAGACTCCTCAATCTGGGGAGTCTTTTTCCCCTGACGAGCCTGTGACACTCAGGCGAAACGCGCGTCGGGCTAAGACAACCGGGAGATTATATCCACTCTGCCGACACTCAAACCGACCTAGGCTTTACCTCGGGTGAGACCCTCACCCGCCCCACTGGACCATACAGCTGGGCTTCTCATTACCTAGAACCTACACTGATGCCCTTCGGGCGACTATTACAAAGTTATTCAATTAACTCAGTGTTTTGACCACCTAGACGGGTTACGTGTGCACTCAGCACTGTACCCTCTCCGTTATTATTATTATTTTTTTCTTACCTCTCTCTTTCCTATCACCGGTACCCACGAAGGCACCATTCCTTCTTACTCTCTATTTTGCAT
This sequence comes from Pelobates fuscus, assembly GCF_036172605.1. Lineage (NCBI taxonomy): Eukaryota > Metazoa > Chordata > Amphibia > Anura > Pelobatidae > Pelobates > Pelobates fuscus. The sequence continues at coordinate 317,526,334 of NC_086317.1, read as the reverse complement.
ATCTAGGATACTCAATCCTTACAGGCACAGATTAGGGGTTACAGTACACTGCATTGTACTTACCACATGCAGACTGGCAGGCGAGTTCTGTTACATTCTCTCAACCTAAGGCTCTCACTAAGGAGATATTTCTCTCCACGAGCACCGTTAATTTGTATACTGAGTTCTGGTTATATATTCTAATAGTGTCCATTACTCTGATCCTATTAGAACTTCCCCGGACATATACACTTTAGCCCTGAGATAATCGCAGTACTCCCTAAATAGCCATATCGCATTGTGAGTCAGTATTTGCTAAATTGGCTAATTTATGTACTGGGATTTGTTTGCATATGTGAAGGGTGTTCATCTTATCGATCCTTTCAGCATCACCCCCGTACACGTACATCTTAGCCCTTAAGCAATTTTAGTACTCCTTAAACCCCGCTCTGCTATAATCGACTCTGACCAAAGCGGCACAGCACTCTGGTTACGGTGGGCTCTAATTAGGGGCATATATCCCTCGACGAGTATCACCAACCTGTACACGAGATGTTGTTAGCACCCTTTGGACAGTAATTGACACATACACTGATCCTATGAGCAAAACCCTGGACAGTCCAGCCTACAGCTGACAGTGGGCTGTACGAGCTTGCGGTATCTATTGCTAACCCCGACAGGTCAGGTTACCTAAGACCGGGTGGGTTTTTCATTTTTCATTTAAATCACGACCATTGATTTATTACCATCAAAAACCAGCACGAACGTTGGCCAGTACTGAGTATCTCACTATACACCACCTTATGGTTAGGTAGTGTTATTGTTATTTTTAACTTAAATTGATTGATTAAGGTGCTGAGCACCTCATCGTCTCCCTTCTCCTCCCCCCTCCCCCTGTGTACATAAATCAGTTTATGTTACCGAATAAAGATTAACTTTTTAACTGTTTTCTTTTGACATATGGGGTATATCCCCATAACAAATAGGACAGATTCCGTTCTCTTCTTGTTTTCATTAAAGTACAGACTTGGAGCGAACTTATGATTAGAATCCTACATTCTTTCCAGTTTCAAGCAAAGTGATAAAAGCATCCACATCCAGACTCTCTGCAGTAGACACAGCTACCTCAAATGCAGTCACTTCACCATCTGCAGCACTCTACATATCACCTCTGCATAGTAATTTTCTACCAGGCTCACTCATTTTAACTCCTCACTCAGCAATAAGAATTCTATGATCACAAGCTGAGATAGACTCCAACTATCTTCAAATGAAAACACAGGAGCTTGGGAGAAGACATGGACAGAACATATGAATAAGCAAAGAAAAAAGCAAAGAAAATAGATTATAAATGCCAAATACACCAACATGAGTAAAGTGGAGGGGCCCTTGCTAACATTTCCATCCGTAGTGCCTCCAGGCCAGAATGGACCAGTTGCAACATATCAGTAAAAGGGCCACCTTAAAAGCATTATAGGCCGCTTGGCAGAAGTGCACTGGGGACCTGCCTACACAAACACTCAGATGAATAAAAATGTAAACTATTGATAAATTAAGCTTATATTTATTGGTACCTCCAACAAATGCAATACATACATACAATACTTACACACAGACTGCTGAATACATACACACAGACTGTTGAATACACACAGACAGACTGCTGAATACACACACACACACACACACAGTTGTAAACATACACACAGATTGATGAATACATACACACAGACGGCTGAATACATACACACGGAATGCTGAATACACACACACACACACACACATAGTTGAATACATACACACAGATTGCTGAATACATACACACAGACTGCTGAATACATACACACAGAATGCTAAATGCACACAGACAGACTGCTGAATAGATAAACACATACTGTTGAATACACACAGACTACTGAATACATGCACACATATTGCTGAATACATGCACACATACTGCTGAATACAAACACAGATTGCAGTGAGGGGTGCAGTGTATAGTAGTGAAGTGTGTGAAAGGGGCAGTATGTGTGTGTGAAAGGTGCAGTGTATGTGTGAGGGGTGCATAGTGTCTACATTGTGTGTGAGAGGTGCAGAGAGTTTATATTGTTTGTGGTGGCAGGCTGACTTCTCTCTTGTCCTCCCATGAGTGGAGTGCTTTTTCCGAGGCCTGGACAGTCTGCTCATGGGAGGAACACACAGCCACCCAGGCCTCCTCCTCTGTCCTTTCCTGGAAGGAAATGTAAGGAAGCAGGTGAAGGAAATCTTTAATCTCCCTTACCAGCCTGAGAAGGAAGACAGCAAGGCCGACTGTGCATGGGCCAGCAGAGGAGGTGAAAGACTCAGCCCATGGGCATCGCTGTGGGGCCCCTAGGTTTGTGGGGCTCCCAGGCAACTGCCCAGCATACCCATGTGGAAAGAAGGCCCTGATCAGTAACCTTGAAGAAAGTTGGAAAGGACACATAAAGATGATATTTAGGCAGATTGTATTGGAAAAATCATACAATGTTTTGGCTCCCACATGAGCCTTTATCAAGCTTAAAAGTTCCTGTTGAATCTGAAACATTGTATAATTATCCTATAAAATCTGCCCAAGCTTTATCTATATGTGCTCAGTCCATGTTTCTTCATGATTATTTCAATTTACCACCATGGTCACTATGATAGGATATCACCCATTCCACCCATGCAATAGAGAACCTTACATCTGTGTAAACCACTTCAACACCAGCTTGTATATCACAATATTTCTTAAGGTTCACTAGAAGAATCATAAACAAGTTAGGATAGGGGTAGGGTTGGGGTTAGGAGTAGGGTTAGGGTTAGGGGTAGGAGTAGGGTTAGGTTAGGGTTAGGGGTAGGGTTAGGGGTAGGATTAGGGGGTTGTTGTAGGCTTAGGGGTTAGGGGTAGGGTTAGGGGTTAGGGGTATGGTTAGGGAAGTCCTGAAGTGCCGAAGTCCCTAAGTGCTGAATTGCTGAATTCCTGAAAAGACAAAGTCATGAATTTCGGAAGTGCCGAACCAAACTGAAGTGGCGAATTGCCGAAGTCCTGAATTTCGGAAGTGCCGAACAGAACCAATTTTTTTGCCATTGCACATCCCTAGATATTAGTTGATCACAATAATCACAATGCAGGGAACAAAATAAAGATCAAAATAAGAGTTAGGGAATTGTCAAAAGCCCAAACTCCTGAAGTGCTGAAGTCCCGAAGTCCCTAAGTGCTGAAGTCCTGAAGTGAAGTGCCGAAACAAACCGAAGAGCCAAACCAAACCGAAGTGCCGAAGTGCTGAATTGCCAAAGTCCCGAATTGCCAAACTCCCGAATTGCCAAAGTCCCGAATTTCGAAAGTGCCAAACCGAACCGCGGAAGTCCCGAATTGCCATAGTCCCGAATTTTGGAAGTGCAGAACTTAACCAAATTGTTTGCCCATGCACATCCCTAGATATTAGTTGATCACAATAATCACAACGCAGGGATCAAAAAAATACCCCTGATGCAATGCAATGATGCAATGAATGAGCAGAAAAAAAAAGTATCATAAACTACTGCATCACAACTTGGTAGCAATACTAATATCTTTAAAAAGAGATTATACGACTTTTGAACTTTTATAAATAGGGCCTACAGTTCAGCCACCCAATTGGAGATTCAATTAGGAATTTCATAAATCATTTCTATGAGCATATTGAACATGTCAGAATGAGAGACTTGACAGATTGCAAAAATACCCATATAGGCCAGGGGTAGGCAACCTTCAGCACGGTTGCCTACCCAAGATATAGGCTATACAAGAATATACTTATGTCCAACTGCTCTCAACAGCTTATCCAGAGAGCCATCAATCATTATTAGTGAGTCAGTTTGGGCTGTAGTGGAAGAAGTAGAGGAATGTAAATTATAGCAGTGCAGCATTTTATGATGTATGTTTACCTTCTATAAAGGAAATTTGCAATTAAACATTTCCCAGAGGGAAACAATGTAAGTTGTTCAATCTTTTACCACCGGCTAATTGTTTTATGACAACAATGATCTAATATAGCGCTGCCCTAAGTGTCCTTGTGGATGAGCCACCACTGACTATTTTTTTACCTGTCTGTTAACGTTTTTTAAATTCATATTATGAGCTGGATTATCTTGGCTAAGAGAGGGTTTACTCTGCTTTATGAAAAGAAATTTCCCCATAGATATCAATAGAGGAATTGTTATTCAAGGAGCAGAAAAAAAAGCATTACTCTGCTAAGAGAATCTGGCCCTGTAATGTAGTTTAATTCTTAGTCAATTTATACTCTTTTTCTTTTTTTTTTTTTTTTTTATATGGTAAGGCTTGAATACTTATATTGTTATTTGTTACTTTATTCTTCAATTATGTGTGTTTTAACATATGTAAGTTGTCATTTTTGGGTGTATTCCTGTTTCCTCTCTTGCTCATCTTTGGACTGATTTCAATGTGCCCACAATTCAAAATAAGACACTGCTAACATACGCTCTCTCATTATAAAAAAAAAGTAAAATCTTTTTTTAAATAAATGAAATTTCAAACATTATAGAGTCATTCATAAATATGTACCAAGCATCCATAGTGTTTAGTAAGCAGTGTTTAATATGTTCGTTTTATACGCATTCAATCATTCATTATGTTTTCAATTTCAGTTCTATTTTTCTGACAAACGTTGTAGGTGTAATTTAAAAAAAAAAAAATATTTTGTCAAATGTTATCTGCTCATCTCAGTCATTCTTTTCACAGACTAGATATAGCACGAAAAACATGAATATAATATATACCTTATTACTCCTAGGATGTTGAATTGCATTATATTGCTTTGTAGTTATTTACCAAGAAGCCACCATCACTTAGCACCCACAAATAATCGTCAGAAAAATTGAAAAGATTATATCACAAAGTGAAAACATAAGTGGACATGCTTCAAAAAACATAACATGGTTGGTATATATTATGAAAGGCATTGACTATAATCCTCCACAATATGTTTGTATAAATACGCATTCTTTTATGTCTCTTTTTTATGCTGCTCAGCCTCTTGATGGATGGCTTCTTAGTCACTCAATGTCACCTGCAATACAAAGCATAAGCATTGTTTCTGATCATCTAGCAGAAAAGGATGATTGGAATCTTTTCCTGTGTTCCTCCAGGTAAAAGTGATAACATATATTAATGATAGCATTTCCCAGTGTCTATTTCCCTAACAAATGCAATGCATAGTAATTGTTTAGCTGACTTGATTTTTACCTGTATATTCAGACTGAAGACAAGCAATTATCTGATCCTGCAGATGTCACTGTTTGAGAAATGAGGAAGATTTAGGAGCTGTAGTGTTCCAATACAGGTATCAACATTCACAGCTGTTTGAAAGACTACAACTCCCAGAGCATTCCATTATTCGGCATTCGTGTTATTGATGTTTTCATTGGTACCTGTGTGTGAGAAAGTAATGGGAATGCCTTTCCCATTAATATCCTTGACATGAGGAAACAATGCTGGTGATCGAATCTTAAGAAAAAAAAGGTTGTATTAGTGAAGGAAAACAAATCAAAGAGGCACAACTCCAGACGTGTTGGTAGAAATAAAATGTGCACATATATAATAAATTCAATGTTTAAAAAAATAAAATAAAAATGGATAAATAGATATTGAACATTTCATATGTATTAAATACTTAGCAGTATTTATAATTTTAGCAAAACAGTAATGTTCCAGAGAATTTAAGATTAAATACACAAAAAAGGACACTGATTGAGTGTTAGCAATCCATAAAACACCACAAAAAACAAACGGCCTTTTCCTTTTTCATTGTTTTGTAATTTAACAAACTGATTAAAAGTCATTTTTGTGGTATACTTGTTACACCTAATGAGACCAGGTATTTGGTCTCACTGGACCAGGCATAAGCAACCTTCGGCACTCCATATGTTTTGGAGTACACCTCCCATGATGCTTTGCCAGCATTATGGGTGTAAGAGTTTATGGGGAATGTAGTTCACAACATTTTGCCAGAACAATTAACCCTTTCAGTGCTCCAATTCTTCCCCATCCACTCCCTATGCCAGTAAGAGGGAAATGCAATACTGGCTAATTGTTGAAAATGCTGGGTAATGTGAGACCTCCACATGTAATTAAAGGTAGATGATTGATTCTCTTTCATAAAATACATTTAAAAAAGAACAATACTATGCACTATACACTATACTTTGTGGTTATACAGGAAAAAGGTAGTCCAACATTTCAGGCTCTTAAGGGAATGTTAACCGACCTTTTTATGTATAACCACAAAGTATAGTGGTTTGTATCTTGTAATGGATACAAACTAGATGAATTTGAATTTTGCAACAAGACCATGAGTGCAGCCCATTATTGAAATTGTTGTATGCATATGCGCAGGACTGACACCCGGCACCAACCACTACAAGCCTGAGTGCAACACATTTGTGTATGGTATATATATATATAATTGTATTTTTTCAAGAGTTTATTGAACCCCACTAAAACTAGGTAGTTGCCTGCCAAATGACCAGACCCCTATGTTTTAAAGGTCCAAATGGTTAAAGGCATAAACCCTAGAAGCAGATAAACTCTTTATGTAAGCATCCCAAATCCACAGGCCCATGGGTGTTCATGTAAACAAACCCAATTTAGCTGAGTTGAAGATTTATCTTTAGTCTAAATGTTGCAATTCTTTCATCAACTAACCTCATGACATACTGCACAGAGATAGAGCATATCAAATTATTGTATGTATAAGTGCTGATTCAGCTGTAACATAGTCATGTGTGGATATAAACCCATACATTTTCACAGTTCGCCTACTCTATTGACTAGATAGGCTACATTGATTTTATTTATGTCTTTTAGGTTATTTTCTCATAAACACTGTGTCATTTATAAAATAGCACTCATTAATATATGACTTTCATGTAAATTTATGGAATGAAATGCTAACACTAATGTTATTTTTCAGATTCGTGGCAAAACAAAAGTGTTACAATTAAAAAGTGCTAACATCTGTCATATTTTGTGAACAATTATATTAACCACTTAATACAAGGGCATTTAGCACCAGATGAAAATGCTTTGATTCTTAGAAAAATTCAGTAGAAGAAATGTTATCATTTATCAATCCCTCATCCTTGGAAAGAAATCATTTAGTCCCTCAGCGGAACAAACTCAAAGAACTCATTATCACACACACAATTTATCCAAATTAAAGCATTTAAAATAGAAAGAAGATAACTTGAAAATACTATTTTACTTGGAATAATGATTTTGTTTAAAGCTGTGAAAACCATATGAAAATAAAGAACGTTTGTGGCATATTATAAGCCACCCAGATACATTTGCATGTATATATAATCTTGTGTAACTATACACAATTAACTAGATCAAAGGTAGGCATCATTCGGCACTCCAGATGTTGACGATTTACCGACATTATGGCAGTAAGAGCATTATGGGAGATGTAGTCCACAACACCTAGAGTGCAGAGGGCCTACCCCTGGACTAGATACTCTTAGCAGAGTAAGGGTTTACTCGGCTTACTGAAAAGCAATTATTCGATTGAAGTCTATGGGAAAATTGCAATTCAGTAAACAGAGAGCTTTAGTTTGCTTAGTGACTTCAGCCCATAACCTTTAACCCCTTAAGGACACATGACATGTCTGACATGTCATGATTCCCTTTTATTCCAGAAGTTTGGTCCATAAGTTGTTAAACAAACCATGCATTTCAGTTTTCAGTACTTTACAGAAAAGTGAATTTCAAAAGTAAATCCTAGGGTAACCATCCTAAAGAGTAGCATAGCTATATAACACAGACTGATACCCTTATTGTGACAGCAGGACGTCTGTGAAGTACCTAATATAAAATCTGCTATCAGTACCTTTCGACAGACAACCTCTAATTATATTTTATAAAACTATTGTATATCATAGGGTTTGCCTAACTTCTTGTTCTGAAAAAGTTAAAGATAAATAAGCATTACTAAGTAGCATATTTCAAATTTTACCACAGGGTTTTATGTTATAGAAAAGGACATTTTGAATTTTTGAGTTGTGTACTATGTATATAGCTAAGCTGTAAAAAATGTGATATTTGTACTTACATTCATCATATTATTCACTGCTGTATGGATATTAGCTATGTAATATTTTAGCATGCATCCACTTTAGTTATAGAGTAATGTATTCATTGTTATATTATTTATAAACAACCAACATGTACTTTTGCTTTATATGGCTTCAAATTATATTCATTTTAAAATATTCCTTTAGGATGCATACGTAATGAAAAACCTCTTATATTCAATGGACAATGATAGATCAAAAAACTAAATCAAAACACTTTTTACAGCATTGAATTAAAAATAAATGCTATTGTAGACATATATCGCTTGATTTATTAGAGCACATAAAAAACGGCATAAGCAGGAAAAAGATTTATTCTTCGATTTCTTTTAAATTATCCAAGAGTTATACTAGTCTGAGTCATGTTATCAGAAAGTAGTGTAAATATAACATTCCAGTGCAATAAATGTCTTAACCTAAAACTTTCAAAGTAGCAGCAATGTTATATGCCAAACCAGTTCTATGTTGATTAAAGGGAAACTGACAAAATACCAATGGCTACTTTACCAGCAGTGAGATTACTCAGGTGTTATCGATAGCTAAGTTTGGAAGCCTAAAGGATCACTATAGGGTCAGGAACACAAACATGTATTCCTGACCCTATAGTGTTAAAACCACCATCCCGCCCCCCTGGGCCTCTCATGCCTCCCTACAAATAGCAAATTCTTACTTGGATTCAAGCCTGAAGCTGTAACTCGGCATGCTGTTTGACTCAGAATAGCAACCTGCCTGCTGACACCATCAGATGTGGTGGCCTGATCCAATCACAGTGCTTCCCCATAGGATTGGCTGAGACTGACAAAGAGATGGATCAGGGGAGAGCCATCATGATTCAAACACAGCCCTGGCCAATCAGCATCTCCTTATAGAGATTAATTGAATTAATGAATCTCTATGAGGAAAGTTCAGTGTCTGCATGCAGAGGGAGGAGATACTGAATGTTTGGATGCATTTTAGGCAGCCATGACCCAGGAAGGATCTCTATCAGCCATCTGAGGAGTGGCCAGTGAAGGTATCACTAGACTGTAATGTAAACACTGCATTTTCTCTGAAAAGACAGTGTTTACAGCAAAAAGCCTGAAGGTAATGATTCTACTCACCAAAACAAATTCAATAAGCTGTAGTTGTTCTGGTGACTATAGTGTCCCTTTAACGGCAGCCACTATAAAATAAATTGTTTCTGTAGAACATAATCCAAGTTCTTAGTGACTGGCATAAAATAACTTCTTTCTGTACAACATAATCAGAGTTCCCATAAAATAAATCTCTTCTGTAGAACATAATCAGAGTTCCCATAAAATAAGTTCTTTCTGTAGAACATAATCAGAGTTCTAGGTAATTCATGTCTCTTTGCATGTTTCACCATTAATATATTAATTTATGATTTTTTATTGTTTCACAATACTTTTTTTGTGTATATTATAGGATTGTACACTGTGTTGTAGTGTTTGTTTGTGCACAGTGTATATTACCACATTTTCAATTTGATAGGTAGTAAAACTATTTGAGAATGGTTTGACAACTTATCTGGTGTCCATCATGTGACAATTACCTTTTTTATTCAAATAGGTGAGTTCTCTCAGCCAATAATCTAAGGTATGTTTTCAAACCTTTCTCAAATGATTTGACTATCTACTGGAAGATTACCAGGGCAGCCATTGCAATATAACCACTACAGTGGGCTGTGGTGGTTATAGTGTTTGGGGTGTTCATTTTCTCATATTATAGTGTGTATATATAGGTTGCAACAGCATCCTGCAATGATCTGTACAATATGGATGCTTTATGTCTCAGTATGTATGCCCTTTTTTCTTTACAGTTTTAGCAGTCACAATATAGTGCACTATAATATTTTATTCCTACAACACCCACTTGAATTATTAATATTTTGAATTATATGAATGTTCATGTAAAATTAATGTTTTGTCCTATGGCCATATTGTAGTTATGCGTTTCATGTTTCAAGTAAATGTTAAAGAAATGTGCATTGTAGTGAAACAAGGATTTACATTTCTTTTTGCTTTTCAATAAAGCAATTTAATGAAGAACTTCTTTGTTCTCTATCCTATTGTTGTATATAGACAGAGGGAAGTAACACCTAAATAAATGCCCGTTTCTTGCTTTAATATTTTAGTAAATTAATAAATGGTATTAATTCTATTAAATAGGCATGTTGCATTGTTATATGTGTTTTGCTGTGTTAAGAAAATATAACTATACACTTCCGGTATAATACATTTCAGCTTGAGAGAAATGTTCAATGAATAGTGAACTAATGCAAATGATCGAAAACATAAGTAGTCACTTTATTATATTCTAGGTGCCCACTGCTACCATGTATGACTCAGTCAAAACATCCACTTCTAGTGGTAATCCAGTATACTTTTATTCCAGGGCCTCATTCGCATGCTTGTAGTAGTATAGGGCAGTGGTCCCCAACTCAGTCCTAATGGACCACCAACAGTCTAGAATTTATGTATTTATTAATTTTCTGTTAATTGCTACTTTTTATTTTTAGCTGTTTGTTGGTATAAATCATTTATCATCTCTACACATCTCTGTATACACTGTGACTATTTTTGTTTCTAATAAATATTCCTTTATTAAATTCTTAAAAGTAATACTATTTCATTTAGTTGCATAGCTATACTAGAGTTAAAAGTGAGTGATGTTAAGGGATTTGAAACCCAGAGGATCAAGCATGAACTTGGAAATAAGGAAAATGTAATCTGGTGGTAAAGGAAGACACCACCACCTTAAAGGGACACTCCAGGCACCCAGACCACTTCTGCCAATTGGAGTGATCTGGGTGCCAACTCCCACTACCCTTAACCCTGCAAGTGTAATTATTGCAGTTTTTTATAAACTGCAATAATTACCTTGCAGGGTTAACTCCACCTCTAGTGGCTGTCTACTAGACAGCCACTAGAGGGCACTTCCTGGTCCATAGCACAGAAAACCTGTGCTAGAGCGTCGCTGGACGTCCTCACGCTGTGTGAGGACCTCCAGCATCGCTCAATTCCCCATTGGAAAGCATTGAAAAGCATTTTCAATGCTTTTCTATGGAGAGCTCTAATGCGCATGCGCGGCATTAGACCTAATGCGCATTTTTCACCCCTTCAGCAACCGGGGATTGGGAGGTGGGAGGGATAGGGGACCTGCAGTGCCAGGAAAACGGATTGTTTTCCTGGCACTGGAGAGTCCCTTTAAGAATAAAAGTATGGGAAATGTACAGTCACAAAGAATTCCATATTATATACTAGATGCCCACTATGACAATGTATAACATAGCTAAAAAAAAAGATACTTCTTGTGTTGAGCCAGTTTACTTTTTTTCCCAGGCCTGTTGTATAGTATGTATAAATGGGATATCAGTTTACAATTGAAAATGCTCATCACAGCATGCACATTTTTTTTTTTTAACAAATTCTGTGCTTACATTAGTTATCTAGATTACCATATTCTCTGCACATTTAAATAAGACAGAAAATCTATACCAATAATGAGAAAAAAAATCCTCAACAAAGAGACAAGGAAATTCTGCTAAAATACAATGCTAATTGCTAATAAGACATGACAGAGATGAAGAGCATTAGAGCTTGTGTTTGATGTCCAGGGAGCATTTCATCCAAATACTTATGTTCCAATTAGCTACTTTAAGGATTAAGAGAACAGACAGAAAACCCTTGAGCTACCACAGAAACATAGATTGTAAAAATGTATTAATAAAATACATTTCATTTGCACGGTATAAAAAAATAACTTGCAGCTCTACTGGATGAGGTTCAACTATGTATACATTTCATTTTAAAGGACACAATAGTCACCAAAACCGCAACAGCTTAATATAGTTGCTCTGGTGTCTATAACATGTCCCTGTAGCCTTAGCACTGTAAAAACTGCAATTCCAGAGAAAAAGCAGTGCTTATGTTGTTGGCTAGTGGCAGCCACTCAGACAGTCACTAGAGATTTATCTGTCCATCTCTCCATATTCTTCCCCAACCTTCTCTCTCTCCATACACCTTCACCTTCTCCTTTGTTCCTCTCCCTCACATTTCCTGTCACTCTCTCCAACATCTTACTTTCTGTCAGTAAAGTTGTCTGGCAGAGCAGCAAGGGTCTGACTATCCTGCTGCCCCTAAGGAGAGGCTGGTGTTACCCCCACTCTCTATCACAGCCTCCCTGGAATGAGGGAGCAAGGCTGCCTTTGTTCTCATTGCCAGTGTTCTGTCAGATTTCTGGACCAAGTCAGAAATCCCTACCCTGGTCATGCCCGGTGCAGCCGCGTCACATCCAGTGGCGAGCTATCGGGTATACCTTGTGCTGTACATGCTCGCTAGCACTCCTGACAAGTCCAGAAATCTGATGCACACGAGCATGTGTGAGGTTACCTCGTTAGTGGGAGAGCATCAGCTGGCACCGTAACTCCTCATCATTCAGGATAGCGGTGTCTGAAAATTCTGCTCAGCGAGATCCTGTAATGTTAGTAAAGTTACTGTTGCACTCAGATTAGAGTTAGGGCAGTGACTGCAGCACTGGGACATGGGACATTTAGGATTAAAGCATGGGTTAAAATTAGGGCTAGGAACTCATTTAGCTAATTCTACTAATTAGCTAATTATACTAATAGTACTATCATAATCTTCTACATTCAGATATTCTAGTATCACATCACTTCTGTACTGCGTCCATACAACAAGACAGGATTGCTCACTAAATTCCAAATTTATAAAGTCACAACTCAATTTTGCAATTTGGATTTTAATAAGGTACAATTGGGAATTTTGTGAATAAACTCTCATGAGTTAAAAGGTTTTCCTACAGTAGTACATGTGTGTGCGTGGGTGTTTTTGAAACTATTGAATGCATATTAGATGACAGAACAAATTAATTATTTTTGAGTACCATGGTGAAGATCTCAACTTACATATTGTCTTGGTGAAACAAAAGTATTAGTAAGATGAATTATAATGTTTTTTGATCAGTATTTAGCATAATTGCATTTATTTTTTACTGGCTAAAATTGCCAGTAGCTTAGCGATACCACTTTCTAAAGCTGATTTTCTTGTGTTTTAATTTTACATACGGTAATTATTTTTTTCATTGTGTTTTCACTTGGATTGATGAATGATTAATGTATATACAAGATTATTTTATTGTATTCACAGTTTGTCATCAAGCATGCTTTTACTACAATAAATAATATAGAATGAGCATGCTGGCATCATTTGAAACTATTAATATATAGTGCATGTTATTTACCAAAAATAACTGAAGGACAGAATTGCTTGTTTTGTGTTCTCCATTGTACTACCACTGCAAAGAGTCCATTAACGAGAATTCCATTCACTGTTTTTAGTATTTTGAGATCATTTTTCAGAGATCTACAAAGTGAAATAGCTTTCTTCAAGTTTTACAATGTATTGTATCTTTTTATAGTCCATAGTAGTTGAAGAATGTCAATCCACTTGGCTGTTCTGTTGCAGTTGAAAATAAAGTTCAACTGTAATTTTCAACAGACCTAGCAGGTGGGCTTCTATGCTTCCAGTGACAGAGGTAAGAGAAATGAAATCAAAGGAATGGTGAACAGATGTTGCTAATGTTACATTACACTTCTTTTAAAATGCTGCAGTATGCATTCTGAAGTCATTCCCATTAGTGTAACATTGCTTTGATTTACTTCAAACAACCATACTTAACCACACACAGCAGTTGTCATGTATGCGGCTTTGATTTTGGGTTGGACAGTTCTATCCCTAAAAATGGACTTAGATCTATCAATCTGGAGCTATCTACATATCCTAGTAAAAACAGAAGTTTAATAGCTATAAGAAACAGATTTGTTCACAGCGGGGTAGTCTAGTTCAGCCAAATATTTTTTTTCCAGAAATTTAAATTTGGTTCAGTATGTCCTACTCACTCTTACTCATGTGATGGTTCAGCTCGGAAATCGTCAATGAAAAATGAGCCTAGCAGCTAGACAAAATCTGCCATTTTTGCAATGCTAATTCTAATTTGACAGCTTGCTATAATTATATTATTGTAGCTCTATAAAAAAAATTAATTGAGAGAAGATTTAAAATGATTATTGGTTGTTTTTTTTATTTTGGAATCTCATAGTAATTAATAATGAAGAAGAGCTGCTGCAGGTGTCATTTTACATTTCCAAAATTACATTTAAAAAGAAAATAAAAGAAAAAAAGTCAGTGGGCAATTGACGACCTAGTCACCTTTTCCACACAGAGAAGAACAGAACTTTCCCACACATACAATCTATAGCATGAATGGCTGTCCTTCAGTGTGGAAAAAAATAGTGGCGTAGGAGCAGCAGTCAATTAACTAAAAAGAAAGAAAGAAATGTTTTTCCATAAATGAAAGGATGAAATGAGTGAGTGGGTAACTTAATTTCTTATTTACTTTTCTTACATTTTTTTCAAAAGTATTTTATTGTAGGGGTTTACCCTGAATGGCTGAGTATTGGGGTGTTTGCTACTTCTGCAGATGCAGTTGGGAGAAGCTTATGAACGGGTACTGTTTTTTTTTCACACTCAAGAATGCTCATTGATGGTACCACCTAGATGTGTAGGAAAACTTTGTTCTTCTCAATTGGTCATGGCCACTCACTTTTCCTGAGATAAAGAAGTGACCATCCAAAAAGAACAAGAAAGGCGTCAAAACTGAGTCCTAGGTGCAGGGTTGGGTTTCCCTTTAGGCAGTATGGGCACCTGCATGCCTGAAAGCCTCACCACAGGTACCTAGTGGAGACAGTGGGTTGTTGAATTAGACCATTGTGTGAGGCCAAAGGAGGTTACAGAGAGCAGACAAGAGGTGTCAGTGCAGTTGGGGTTGTTGACTGGGATATTGAAATCCTCAAGTATAAGGAAATGAGTGCTAGAGGAGAGGAAGTGAAGTAGCCAGGAAGAAAAGTGCTCAATAAATAACGTAGGATGCCCGCAGGGGCGGTATATGAAAGCAATTCTTAAAGGAGTGGGTTTAAATAGGCGGACAGTGTGAACTTCAGAGGAAGTAAATGATAGGGCAGGGGAGATTGAAAAGTACATTTAGGGGAGAGAAGGATGCCTACACCACCTCCTTTACAGTTGAGTCTAGGAGTGTTGGAGAATTGTAACCGACCGAAACATAAAGAGGCAGGAGTAGCACTATCTGTTGATTTCAGATTGCTGCAAACGAAGCAGGCATTCCAGAGTGCACACTGAATGTTAGCAAATGAGGGTAAAGGTGCTGTAAATGGTTTAGTATGTGCAGAGGAGTGAAGGGCCCTGGGTTGAGGGAGACATCACCCGCTGCTAGAAGCAGGAGGAGAGATAGTGACAGGAGGTCTGAGTGGGTTTTATGTGCATGGGATCTAGGATGAGATCGATTGTGGGTAGGAGAGGGAGCAGAAAAATGAGGGGAGGGCATCAGATGTATCTCTGAAGGGAGGAGTGTAGCAGAGAGTGGGAAATGTAAAGGTTGTTGGGGGGATGAGGAAAGTGGGGGTAAGGAGATATTTTGAGACTGAGGGGGAAGGAGGAAATGGAGAGGAGGAGAAGACAGAGCATTGCTAAATATGATCACCTAGTATAAAGTATGGTCTGTACACACACATACAATGATACCAATATGTACACTTTTAAACAAACACACACTGCTACCCACATCCATACTGTTAAACACCCAGAGAGGCACACTACTACACTCACATAGATGCACACACACACACACACACACACGACTACAATTGTTGTTACACACACAGCTACAAATTGTTCTCCACACACTACCACACGTCACTAATACCCACACTCACAATATTTTATACATTGTGAATTACACCGATGTCAAGGACTATAGAGCCACACAGAATCGATAAAATAAGATCAGAGATACAAAATTGAGAATACTCAAATCAAGCTAATATCAATAAACCAGGAATCTGAAGTATATAAAAAACACACTCTTGGATAACCACAATGGAAACCACAACATGGCACTGAACATTTCCTTGATAGACCCACCCCAAAAATGTGTGTGGGTGTCTGCAATGTCATAATGAGGTCAAAAAGTGGGCAAAGGTTTAGAACTGTTATAAAAGGGGAAGAACTACAGAGTCTGGTATCAGACACCCTGGTAAAGGTGTCTGTGGAACTGAGATGGTGCCCACTTGGGAAGGTAGTGGCACCAGGTAAGTGGCGTAGCACAAGGGTGCGTATCCTTACACAGTGCTAGTGATGTAAATAAGGTCCTGCTTGTGATACTCAACTGAGATGGCTTGTGGGGAGGAGATGGTGCCTGCAGAGGTGTGCTACAGAATGCAGAGGTGTGCTACAGAATTAGTAAGGAAAGTGGAATGAATTAGTTAAAATGCAATACACTAGACTGGGAAGAAAAACTGCATTTTGTTTATTTAGAAAAAAAGTGTCTCAGACGGGATATGATAGCAGCATATACATATATATAGATATATAGAACTAATACAAGCCACTACATGGTAACCTATTCTTTGGCAGGAATATAACAAAGATAAGAGGTCATCCATTGAAACTGGAAGATAGGCAGAAGTTGAACTTGATTGACTTGAGTCTTTTTTTTTAAACTAGATTTCAACTAAGTAAATATGAGAGTAAGTAAAGATAATTGTAAAATATATCAGTTTGTCACACCTTTTCAAACTCTACATCTATTTTTTTTCTTAAAATCAACAAAACCTGATTGTTATTATTAAAATCAGCATGAAAATAGACTTTGATGTTCTGAATTCATTCACTTCACTATTTTTAGATATAATTTAATGACAATTTCAAAAGAGATTTTTAAAGTTCCTTCTTAAATCAAAAGCTATCCATTGGGAGTTATTTCCTTTGAGAGGGGTAGCAATGTAATTACTGTCATAAAAGACACAAAGTAGTGGCAGATGACAAAATCTGAAGAAAAAAAAGTCAGGTCGTGTTTAATATTAAATCATTATGTAGATGCCGCAAAATAGCAGTAGTGCTGTTAATGCTTAATTGATCACTCAAACTGTAGACAAAAATTATAGGAGAGAGCACTTACTTCTGTGACGATAAGAGATTCCAGTTATGCCTTCCTGGATGAATATCTTATAATAAATAGGAGTAATGTCCAGCAATCCTTATTGTGAAAAATGATATCCCTTTATTGGCAAAGCAGCAATGTTTTGACTGTGTGTCGTTATCAAGTAAAAGGACATCATGTCTCAGAACAGGGAGTGCTAGACATTTTTTTCTAATGATTCATTTATCTCTCAATGATGCAAGGATCTATGTTGTCCATGTGGCATTTCAGTTAGGATGAATTTTTTTCATGCAATAATTTAAGGAAAAATACATTTAGGCAAAATGGTGTGAAAATTGGCCAATCAGAGAACTGCAAAACATATGATGTATATACAGGTAGTTTGCAGTACACACTGATATGTGCATTTTTGTGCTATTTTGTACACAGGTCAAGTGAGAAGAACTTACCAAAGGAGAAAAAAAGGAAAAGCAGTAAAGATTTATATTTATATATTTATTAATTAAATAAAAAATTTATCTAAAATATCTAAAAATAGATATTTTTACTGCTGCTCCTTTTATACCTGGGCTGGCCACGTCTCATCTGTGGATAAAATAAACATTCAATGGCTGTCCCCTAAGCATCAAACATAATTTTTTTTCCCATTAATTATCTTTTTTTGGTACGGAGGAAGCTCTGAATCATGAAACTAATTTAAAATGTTGCACATTGTCTGTTTCCTTTGTTTTGTGATTTGTCCATACAGCATTACAGAGGTCAGGATTTTGGACAAATTTCCAATCACCTAAAACCCAAGTCTACTGAACATGTTTCTTCTTTCATCTACTACTCATGTTGGACCAAAATAATATAGAATGTTTTTTGTTTCACAATCAACTCAATTTGCTAATAGGTGTAAATAGATGAGCTTTTGCTGAATTTAGTTACACTGAGAAAGTAGTTTAAAGATCCATGATATTTACTATCTTAACCTCTCAGGTTGGCTTCCATGTATAAATGTACTCAGCTAAAAATGCAGATTGATAGAGAAATACCTGTTAGAAGCCAGTCAATTATAGCTGCAGTTTGCAACTATAAAGAATATAAAGCAACTATAAAGAATACAAAAATAGTAAAAAAATAATAGTGAAATGCTAAAGTCTAAGATATCTTAGAATGTTCTATGAGTGACCCAATTAACTTCTCTCAGACTGAAAATTGATCAGGTATCAAGTTAATAAATAAGTAAATATATAATGTAAAATAGAGCTCAGAAGAAGATTTAACCAAGGCTTCAAACAGTAAGAATTTGTTTTTATATTCTTCGGCATGACTCCTAGTTTTTTTTTTAAAAAAAAGGTGATACAAGTAGAAGGGATTAATCCCAAACTGGATTAGTCCTTTAGACCATAGGGGCCCATAATATGTTTAAAAACAGCATTTCCTGTACCGTTTCAGAGGCCACATAAATATAAGGGTTTAAGCCCTAACAGGTTTAACTCTTTAGGTCTGAGTAGACTGCACATCTCCTGGGCTCTTAGTGAGCGCATGATATTTTTTTTTCAATGCTCTATCTTGCAGCCCTTGGGGTGGAGAGAGACCACATGCAAGGCCTCACCAGTTTTTTGTGAGCTCCATTTTCTTTTCTTTATTTAATTAGTATTTTTTTTTATTATTATTTAGAAATTAAATCAGCTCTAAACTAGTTGGATCTCTCTTATTACATGCTGAGCCTATAAATTATATGCCTACAAAACCTATTATACTTTTAATCTCATGCCACTGCTGCATTTAAGGTATAAATTATACTTACGTAGCGTGCATGGTGAGGCCTTAATGCCTGGTTTCACTAGGTGTAGCACCTCATCAAAATAACTTTATTGAGCCTATGAAACTGCAAGATCATTTAGTGAATAGCAGATGTTGATATCCTGTCTGTGGTTTCATACAAATTGCTTCCATTTTAGACAGTGCCTTTTACTAAATGGTGTTGGAGCAACTTTTTGCAAGTTAAATTGAAATGTATTTATTATTTATTTATAAAATATTTTACCAGGAAAGATACATTGAGATTTCTCTCGTTTTCAAGTATGTCCTGGGTCCACAAATCATTGCATTGTTACAGAAATGTTAGATTACTCTAGTTAAAATGCCAAACCAAAAACAATAAATCCAGCAAATAGTATTTTCAGAAACTGTCATTAATTGTAAATACAAAACATCACTAGTTAATGCTGCTTTTGAAGGCATATAGAATGTTTTTAATGATAGAATACCTATTACACATTTCATCACTGGCAGAATGCATTATAGCAGTTGTCAACATTTTATGTCCCTTGTAATTGCTCTTCTTTGATGTTAAATAACCGAAAACAAAATAAAATAAGGCACAATATTAATGGGGATAATTATTTTATGCCTCACAGGCGCTCATTTTTACTCCCTCCCTTAATTATATTGCATCTTGATATATGATATTGCTGCTTTCATTTATGTGACACTAAATATTGTCTTAAAGCCTTATGACCAAAGATGCTAAATCATATTATCTATCAAGTCCTTACTTATTAGTCTGATTTGTCACTTCATAGTGTTGCCTGTCTATGACATTTTGGAACTTACAACACTTTGAGCTACAGGTATGAGTGAATGTATCTAATTCAAATACATCCAGATAACATGCATATTATAAGATACCATATCACCAATCACGTTTTTCTTCTTCGTGAAAGGCAGAATAGTAGCAAGCTGAATAGAAATAATCACTTTTTATATTATCTTTCTGACAAATGCAGGTGTGTTATGCATAAAAATGTATAGTAAATTAATTTACAATTAGATAGTTTTAGATGGCAATTAGTGATTTTTTTTCTCTTTATGAAAATGAGCAAAATAAATTAATAAATACATGTAAGCCATGCATCACATTTGTTACTGAAATTTTATTAACAATTTTTCTAATACTAAACTAACATTAAAAGAGCTGAAAAATTAATTAGCAGTAAACTAGAGATTCCTATTTTTGGCATTCATGGTCATAAATCATGATGTACTTTACTACAAGTAACCCTCTACATCAGATGCTGGTAAGGGGGATAGACCTCTGATAACAGAACACTAAGATTTATTTTAATTGTCACATTGGTCTTAAATACTCATTGGCAGGAAAGAAGACAGTCAGTCGTAGAAAGTAGATTCAGTGACACCTGCTAGCGTATAATAATGCTGGTACAAATTTTACAGTGAAGGGTAAAACCCTATGGGATAGAGACTCATTTTATGCCCATTAAAAACCCAATTTCAATGGAAAAACACCAAGTTAATGCCACATTTGTGACTGAAGATGATACAAAAGAAAATATACATTAAGGAGTTCAGACATCCATAAACCTTCTTAATAGCCTCAATTTAGTATAGTTGAATAAGCTTTCCAAATTATTTAATATTTTTAGATAAACTAAATATGGGAAAGCATTAGATTGGCTGAGATCACCAGTTCTGATGATGTCAGCGATGGAGACGTATTGGGGTGGAGTCAAACACTTTGCTGGTCAATCATCATGTCCTCATAGAGATACATTGAATAAATGCATCTCTAAAGGGAAATTAAGCGTCTTCATGCAACTTACTCCCTCTGTACAACTCTAGTCTCTCCCTGCCTGGCCCCCTCCTTACAGCCTCCTCCCCCCCTCCTGCCTGACACTGGTCTCTGGGAGGAAGTGACTTGCAGCAGCAGCACTCACTTCCTTCCGGGCTGCCAATAAGCAAGTGGCCCGGACGCACGATTAAAACATCACAAAGACTGACTGAGCCTTTGCTGACGCATGCCCATCAATTGGCCCTAAGTGCAAGGGCCACCCGATGGGACTCCCAATTGAGTGGGCCCCAGCGCAGTGACTGCACTGCCGGTAGTTTCTCGCGGACTGCCTGAAATCCTTTGGCGGGCCGTAAGTTGTGCAGGTCTGCCTCTAAGGTATTTCAGGAGAAATTATGTGGAATTGCAATATAGACAAGATAACCATTCTGTACAAAGGATTCCATTTTAAATATTGACTAAACATGTTATTTACATATTTATTCCATTTTTAATTTAGATTGAACAACTAACTCTAGTTGAAGTTTGTATGCTGGCTCAGACTAAAGGCGTTTAATGGATACATTTAGCTGGTCTCAGGATAAATATCAGCAGCTTTCTTGTTGTTCTTAGTTATATTCCCATATATAATCCAGAATGCTGGATACCGACAATAAAATATTTATTGAACATACAAAATAAAGTCAACTAATAAAATCCAAATACAAGAGTCCATTTAAACAATATAAATACACTTGACACATTTCGGTATTAGCCTTTGCAAAATCGCAATATCCATTCTGTGCATCCAATTTTTAAATAAATCCAAGTATTGGCGCGCTTTTTTGTAAAAAAAAAAAAGTAGGACATTTTTGTTTGTCATTTTACCCACTTAAGAGAGTAAAATTTCATCTTGCTGATGGGCATATCTGCCCTTGAGATCGCTATAACCCTCCCCATCAAACTTACATCATGACGCAAATACGGAAGAGAGTGTCATGACGTCAGCAATGAGCAACGAAAGCAGAAGACTGGAGGGTGATGAACAAAAGAGACATCAGGACGGGAGGATGCAGTCCTGACTTCAGAAACGGAAATGGGAGGTGTCTACCTTTCGAAAAAGCGTGCCAATTCCAGATTTATTTAAAGACTGGGACGCACAGAATGGATATTGCACTTTTGGGAAAAGCTAACGCCGATACGCGTCAAGTGTATGTATATTGTTTAAGTGGACTCTTATATTTGGAGTTTATTTGCTGTCTTTATTTTCTATGTTCAATAAATATTTTATTCTCGGTATCCTGCATCCTGGATTCTATATGTGAATATAACTAACAACAATAAGAAAGCTGCTCATATTTATCCTTTTAATTTATTCATCCATTCAACGCCTTTAGTCTGAGCCAGCTTATTTAAGTGGCTCAGCAGCATGTGAGTGAGACCGATTTTAATGAATGTTTCACTTTTTAAAACGTTATTACCCTATGTTTTTCCTGTCTTTTTTTTAAATTTACAGGATTATCCAATTTTTCATATGTGGTAATATTTATGTGTTTTGTTAGTGTGCTCTCACCATTTTATTATCTGCATGTATAATCTTGCTGTTGACAAAGAACATTTGATGAACCTAGGGCTTGTCTGGTGCTTTGAAGGCGTTGCACCAGTAAACGTATTACACTTGAGCTGTACTTTTATACTACTTTCTGATAACACCAGTCAGACTACTATATCTTACTGAAGAAATACAACTGGAAATCTTTTTTCTTGAATATGCTGGTTTTTAGAAAAGTGCAAATCATTCCTTTTCCAACTTTTCCTCCTACAACTGACCTTAAATGTAATAGCTGTGTCACCAAATATCCTTCTACATCGTGACTGTCTGCGTATAAATAATTCCTCTGAAAAGCATATACTCCTCTGTATATGAAACCAAGAGGGCTGCTCTCACCTAAACATGCATACATTGAAAGGTTGCTGCTGGGCCCAAATAATATAACATATACAGAGATTGCATTAAGCTGCTAGGATAGGACCGACCAAAAATGGGTTACATTGACATTGTGGCAATAATAAGCAATGTATGATCGTTTACTGTAACCAAATCCCCATTATTTTTGCCTAAGTCAGGTTTTTTTTACATTCTGTGAGCTTTGGTGCTCTGGATCTTGTATGTTGTATTCTTATAAGAATATACATATTGGTATATGCTATTCTTTTAATCTAGATAAAGTAATACAATTCAAATATTGTTAATTCTGTGAGTGAAAATTACACACTAAGTATAACATTTGCAATATGTATAAAAATGTTTGGTTTTATGTTACTTTTTTTTTAAATTCAATAATGAATCATCGCATTAAATATTCAGAAGCAAACCAAGATGATAAACATAATTTATCTCTAAAAGATGTATTTCTGTTTTCACATTCCAAAATGATAGAATTTGCAATTTCATATTGACAGTTTTATTTCTATCTTTATTTTTTTATATCGAGTTTTTTAAATAATGAACGTTTTCTTTGCTGAATCACATGTTCCTGGAAATGGAAGCTGGCATCATTTTTTATTCATCTTACATAATTTTCAAGTATGTAAATCTGTTCTCAGCTTCTATAACAGAATTCTATGACAGGTAATGAATGCCAGCTAAGAAGGAAATATAACGAAACTTAGATATTGAAACTAGGAAAACCTTTTAACAGAACTTGAATGTGCCATCAATAAAAGCAAAACTAATGAGCTATTTTTAAAGATAAATAGTTTTCTTTGTGCTTTGAACGATTCATGAATATTAAGTGAACATGATTGAAATAGCCTTATTGAACTGTAAAATGTGTACAAAACTGCTTTTTTTATATTTCTAACATTTGTAGAAGCAAGTGTAATTTCAATGAAACTATTGGACAAAGAAATGTATAGTGGTAAAAGAGAAAATTAAATTGCTTTCATTTAATTTTTTTTTGGTACAGTGTTTAATTAACAAAGATACAAAATAGACTAACAGAAATCTTTAGCAAAGTTCATTGGCAAAACTAATCTACTTCTCCTTGTGATTCACGAAGACTTTTTAAAGCTCAGAAACCCATTGAAAAAAAATCAAAGATTCTCCTTTTGTTCTAAGAATGCTAATAAAAATACAAAGGAACATTATTTTTCAAGAAACAAAGTGCTAATGCTAAATTATAATTAGACAGGAAGTAAATTACTTATTGACGCACACTTAAAGGGAAAACAGCTAATGAAGTTGTATACTTTTTAGAAACATTGAAACTAAAGTTTTGCAATGATGATGTGTAATGAACAATAACGTTTAAACCCTTTTACTACTAGGCAATTTTGTTTTAATAATATTAACATACTATTTATTTGAAGTTTGTAAACCTAGAATGAATACAGTTTTGTCAAAAACGCATCTAAAAAAAAAAATTCCAACAAAAAGTTAAATTATTGTCAGTAAATGAATACATACGGTAGACACAGTTCTGCACTCGTCAACATTTTAGGCCTCCCTCCTACTCCCTAATTGTTAAAATCGAATCATACATTTTCACATTCAACTTGTTTTATTTTTTGATATCAAGGAAAATTTTAAAATCGTCTTACAATGATGTAAAGACGATGGAATACTTAAAATTTTGAATGTAATACTTTTTTATATTGAAGTATTGAAGTCTGAAGTACAAATCTGCAGCAAGGAGTAAGGTAAATGTGGCTTTAATGGTTCCATTTTATTGTGCAGTTGTGTCAACTATGTATACATGATTCTGTTGATGAAGCAAAAACATAATTTCATCTAGCTAATTCAAAATAGCAGGGTTTGGGATAAATGTTTGTGTAAGACAGATGGAACATCTACTTTTCATAGTAAAAACCTTCTAATCACTGTTTATATGTGAATAAAAGGCTAGTGTATGAGTGACTTGGCAATTGGTTAAGTCAAAAACAGGGTAATTCTAGAGATACACAGTATCAGGGGGGGGGGGGGTTTCTATTAATGAGCCACATTTTGGTATATAGCCTTTGCTCGTTGGCCTTTACCATCACTGGTTTGACACAAATATTTTTGTTAAAGCAATTAAAATTTAACCAAAAAACTGAAATGATTTACACATGAGCAGAACTAACACCACGATCACCTCCCCTGAGTTGATGGGTGCAAGTCATATCACCCATGTAAAACCACAAACTAATGAAAGGACAAAAATAGAAATTGTAAGAATAATATAAAATAGCAAAATCAATAAGAAACAAATATAAATGTGTACAATACTTTAAATTAGCAACACACACTGCAATGTCCATATGTAACATAATTACACTTGTCATATACTAGCCATCATCAGTGCCCTTACAAAATAACATTATTAGACAAATCAGTAAAGAGCATAGAGCCAGCCTGGTGCTCTTACTTGAGAGGCAGGAGGAGCAGCAGTAAAGAGGTGTTTATTGCAGATCCGGTCAGCCTGTGAAAAGGGCTGGCCTAAAGAGAGGAGGACAAAGACATTCTCAACACCTGCCTCACTAATCCATAGATAACTATACCAGAGAGGTTTACCTCACACCTTGACAGGTGTGGAAATACATGAGTGGTTAAACTTAATGCATACAAGTTTCTTCAAATTGTATTATGTAATAGAGCAGTACTCAAGCTGGCTCACATGTTAATTGCTCACATATTTCGACCAGCTGGCAGTTTACAATGAACATTGGCATTACCTGGTAATGATGCAGTCCTCTTGTTCATATACAGTGCTCACCCTCCTGACTGCACTCAGGATCTGTTGTTGGTAGGGTCGGATTTATCCTCTCTGTTGCCCCAATGCCAGTTTCCTCATGTGCCGCCTGCCTGCCCCTTCATCTTCCCCTTTATATATCCATACTTACAAATCAGGGGCAGATCCGGAGCCTCATCTTGGGAGGGGCACGGTAACATGTATTCAAAATATTACATTTGCTTTTGTAACGCTATGCAACATTTGTGCATTTTTTTACCTCTGTTGTGGCAGACAGTGTGCCTTTTGATTTAGACAATGTTGAGATGCAGGTTTTGATTTATATAATTCTTTATGACTATTTACATTTGTTTTAAGAGTTTTTAACATTAGAGCAATTTTTTTTTAAATGTAAATTTGTATTTATTATTTTTTTTTTGTATCCTTTTGTTTTATGATTTCTTTCCCATCTCCTCTCTTAGGCTTCTACACCCATACCAGAGGGTTTATTATTTTTTAAATCTATTTTTAGTTTATGATTTTGGTTTTTTTTTATTCAAATTTTATAGTTATTATCTATCCATGATATATATTATTCCCTTTTAATAGTTTTACTAGAATGGATACATTCAAATATAAAAAAATTACAATTATTTCTCTAGGTATCCATGGTGTATAGATTCATGTAAATATATAACATTCTTTCTTTTTATACTTATAAATAAATGTTTCTACATTTTTTTCTACATGGTTCATTTTGCTTTATCTCTCTTTTGATATGTTTAAAAATTAATTTATTAATTTGTATTTTGTGATTGTCACTTTACATTATAATATATGCTCCTTTAAACATTTCAATACTTGTTTGACAACCTTAAGAACTTTTGTCGTTAATTAACTTTTTCTCCAATTTTATGTTAATACTGATACTTACCTAGACAAGTTTGTTTATTTTACTGATCTTCTATCTTAAAATGAAGGACCAAGTATCTTTATGAGCCAGACGGGTTGCTTATTGTGTTTATAGGAATAGTTACGTGTTTTTACACTTCCTGAATAACAGGTATTTCTGTATAATTACTTATGATTCAGGCTTCATACACCAAGGCACTAATCATCTGATATTGTCACGATTCCGGGAACCCAACACGCTAACAGACACACACACACACACACACAGAAAAGGTGCCGTACCGGACCTTAGAGTGGCCGGGCTAAGCACACACAGAATAGTCAGGAGACAAGCCGAGTCAGGGGAACCAGAAAACAGGATAACGATAAACAAGCCGAGGTCAAAGGGTAGGAGAAAGTCACAAAGTCAGTTAACAAGCCAGAGAGTACGTAACCAGAAATCACAAGTTCAGAATCAATACTATACAGCAAAGACCACAACAGGGCAGGGAGGAACAGGAAAGGTGAGTATAAATACCCTAGGTTAAATTCTGATTGGATAACTTCCAATCAGAATTAACAATCACACGTGGGAGATATCTAAGCCTCCCACTGTGATTGTGGTACTGTTGCTTTAACGCCGGGTAACTCACGTGACCCCGACGTTTGCATAAATCAACGACCTTCCAGCGTGCAGCGTTATACATGCTGCCGCTGGGAGGCGTGATGGATGCGAGCGGCGAGCGGCGGAGAGGAGACGCCGCTCGCCGACAGGTAGGAGGAGGGGAGACCGCGGGCGGCGATGGACTGAGGGTGAGTGCTGTGAGTTGCGAGCAGCCTCCCCTACTAGCCACCCGCGGACCCCTGACATAACCCCCCCTCGAGGACCGCCCAATGGGCGGGAAGCTGAAGGCTTCAAAGTGGACCAAAGAGGGCGCGTTCACGTCAGAGGCAGAAACCCAGGACCGCTCCTCAGGGCCGTATCCCTTCCAGTCAACCAGATACTGCAAGCGACCCCGAGAAAAACGAGAATCAAGCAGGGCAGCCACATCGTACACGTCACTAGAGACTGCGCGGAGGGAATCCGGACGCCTGAGAGGACCAGAGAATCGATTACAGAGCAGGGGCTTCAAAAGGGAGGTGTGAAAGGTGTTAGGAATATGCATGGAAGGAGGTAAGGCCAGGGAGTAGGCCACAGGATTGACCCTACGCAATACCTTGTACGGGCCAAGGAACCTGGGTGCGAATTTCATGGAGGGGACCCTGAGGCAGAGATTCTTAGAGGACAACCAAACCCTATCACCCGGAACATAAGAAGGAGCAGCACCTCTACGGCGATCCGCAAATCTCTTCTGAGCAACAGCCACTCGAGAAAGAGTAGCATGGACCTGATCCCACATCTTCCGTAAGGAGGTTAGGTGCTCGTCCAAAGCGGGTATTCCCTTGTCGGAGAATACGCCGGGAAGGACAGAGGGTTGGAACCCATAAGCAACCAAAAAAGGACTTAAGCCAGTGGACGAATGTGTCACAGTGTTTCTGGCGAATTCAGCCCAGGGAAGGAGGTGAGACCAGTTGTCCTGGTGTGCATTCGTGAAGCAGCGTAAATACAACTCCACAGATTGATTCGCCCGTTCGGCAGCTCCATTGGATTGTGGATGATAGGAGGAGGTAAACGACAAGGAAATCCCCATCTCAGCACAAAAGCCCCTCCAAAACCGAGAGACAAACTGAGGACCCCTGTCGGATACGATATCCTGTGGTATACCATGCAAGCGGAAAACCTCATTGGCAAACACCCGAGCCAACTGAACCGCAGAAGGTAGTTTTTTGAGTGGAATAAAGTGTGCCATCTTAGAGAACCTATCAGTCACAGTCAAAATTACTGTCATTCCATCGGATGAAGGAAGATCAACAATAAAGTCCATGGATAGGTGGGTCCATGGTTTCTTGGGTACGGACAGAGGCATCAGGAGGCCCGGGGGTTTAACAGTAGGGGACTTACACTGTGCACAAACACGACAAGCCTGCACATAATCCACCACGTCTTGCTTAAGTGAAGGCCACCAGAATTGTTGAAGGAGACCCTTGTATGTTTTGGTAACCCCTGGGTGACCAGCCGTTTTGGCGGTGTGAAATAAAACTAACAATTTCTTTCTATCTTTTTCTTTCACGTATACTCTATCAACAGGTGTCTCAGAGGGTGCTTGGGTTTGGTATGCCTTGATACCATCCAGGAAAAGGGACGAAATAACCAAACGGTTAGCGGCTATTATCTTAGACGTGGGTACAATGGGTTCAGGAGCGGGGGCAATAGACTCCAAAGGTTCGTATTGTCGGGAGATAGCATCAGCCTTGACATTACGGTACCTAGGCCTATATGTGATAATGAACTGAAAGCGTGAAAGAAATAAGGACCATCTGGCTTGACGAGAGGACAATCTTTTAGCATCAGCTATATAGGAGAGATTCTTATGATCAGTTATAACCAGGATTTCGTGTCTGGCTCCTTCTAATAAGTATCTCCACTCTTTAAAAGCCATCACAATAGCTAATAGTTCCCTGTTCCCGACGTCGTAATTTTTCTCCGAATCAGATAATGTTTTAGAAAAGTAACAACAGGGATGGAGGGGTTCGTTATAGGATAGTCTTTGTGACAATACAGCTCCCACACCTGATTCTGAAGCGTCTACTTCCATTACAAAGGGAAGGGAAGGATCGGGATGGTGTAGCACAGGGGCAGTGGCAAATGCCTTTTTGAGAGTCTCAAAGGCTTTAATGGCTTCAGGAGTCCAAACCCTGGGGTGCAAACCCTTTTTAGTCAGTTTAGTGATAGGAGAAATGACTGATGAAAAGTTTTTAATAAACCTGCGATAATAATTGGCAAAGCCTATAAATTGCTGTATAGCTTTAAGGCCTTGAGGAAGAGGCCAAGACAACATGGCTTCTAATTTTGAAGGATCCATGCTGAACCCCTGTTCAGAAATGATGTACCCTAGGAATTGTACTGATTTTTGGTCGAATAAACATTTCTCCAATTTACAATAAAGACCATTTTGTAGCAATCTCTTAAGTACCTTCCTCACATGGGCATGATGAGACTCCAGATCAGGAGAAAACACAAGTATATCATCGAGATAGACCACGGCACAGACATGTAGTAAATCTCTAAGGACATCATTTATGAGGTCCTGAAAGACAGCAGGAGCATTACACAGTCCGAAAGGCATAACTAGATACTCGTAATGCCCACTGCGTGTATTGAATGCTGTCTTCCATTCATCGTTTTCTTTTATACGAACCAAGTTATAAGCCCCCCTGAGGTCTAGTTTGGTAAAAAATCTAGAACCTTTGACACGGTCAAACAACTCAGTAATGAGAGGGATAGGATAAGCATTTTTAACTGATATATTGTTCAGGCCTCTATAATCTATACATGGCCTTAAATCGCCCTCTTTCTTGGCAACAAAAAAGAAACCAGCACCAGCCGGAGAGGAGGACCTTCTGATAAAACCTTTACGTAAGGATTCCTGTATGTACTCCTCCATGACCTGGTTTTCTTTCTTAGAAAGCGGGTAGACCTTGCCCCTAGGAGGCATCGTTCCAGGTAACAAGTTTATGGCACAATCATAATCCCGATGTGGGGGTAGTCTATCAGCTTCCCTTTTTTCAAAGACCAATGCGAGGTCTGCATAGACAGGGGGGACAGAAACAGAAAGTGGTTTCGCTGTAGGCACATTGAGTAAACAAACGGGACGTAAAGTCTTGTTGACAGGATTCCCCCCAGGAGAGTATACCCAAACAACCCCAATCAAGTACCGGGTTATGCTTAACTAACCAGGGGAAGCCCAGTATGATGGAAGCTGTAGGGGAGTCAATAATTTGGAAGGTTATCCTTTCTTTGTGTAAGGCACCCACGGCCATAACTATTTCTTGGGTCTCATGGGTCACCAGGGGTTTCTCAAGTGGTCTACCATCCATGGCCTCAACGGCCAAGGGTGTGGCCTTTTGGATCAGATTCAAGGCTGCGGTTTTAGCAAAGTTCTCATCGATAAAGTTATCTGCAGCACCTGAATCGATCAAGGCTTTATTTGTAATCGTGGTTTGATTGACCAAAAGAGTAACCGTAATGAATGGTCTGGAGATGGACACATGAGGGGAAAAAACCATAACACCCGAGGCCGACCCCTCTCTAGGCCTTAGGTGCTGTAGTTTCCCTGCAAACTAGGACAGTTACTTCGGAGATGCCCCCTCTTACCACAATAAAGGCACAAGCCCTCCCTTCTGCGGTATGTTCTTTCAGCTTCAGATAAGCCTACAGCACCTAATTGCATGGGTTCAGGAGGTGGTTGAGTAGGGGGAGGTAACGCTAGTAGTGCAGTACTGGGTAAAGCAGGTAACCCCTGTGTATTCATTCTTCTTTGACTACGCCTCTCTCTTATACGGTTGTCAATTAGAATGATATAATCTATTAGATCATCCAGAAGAATAGGCAAATCCCTGGATGCTATTTCGTCTAATATGTAAGCGGCCAAACCCTCCTGAAAAGCTGTTACGAGAGAGTCGTTATTCCAAACCACTTCAGCTGCCAGAGTGCGGAATTCAATGGTATAATCCGCTACTGATCTACTGCCCTGTCGGATCCTAAGCAGAGCTTTGCCAGCAGAAGCAACCCGGCCGGGCTGATCAAACGTACGTTTGAAAGCTGTTAGAAAGTCTGCAAAGGACATTGGGGACGTGTTCTCCCACATGGGGTTGGCCCATGCTAGAGCTTTTCCTGACAAATGGTTGATCAGAAAAGCAATTTTGGCTCTGTCAGTGGGGTATGAGCGCGGATTCATCACCAAATGAATATCAATTTGGTTGGGGAAACCACGGCACGATGCTGGATCACCGCTATAGCGCTGAGGTGGCGTCATGTGAACCACGTGAGCAGGAGCGGTTACCGGATCAGGACTGGGTTCTGGCCCAGCAGCAACAACTTCTTGAACGGCAGGTTGCAAGTGGGCAGTACGAGCCAGTATGGTTTGTAAAGCCTGGGCAAACTGATCCATACGATGGTCTAAACCATCCATTCTAGCCTCCTGATTAACTAGGAGCTGTGGAATGTCAGCAGGTTCCATAATGGCCCTGTTGTAATGTCACGATTCCGGGAACCCAACACGCTAACAGACACACACACACACACAGAAAAGGTGCCGTACCGGACCTTAGAGTGGCCGGGCTAAGCACACACAGAATAGTCAGGAGACAAGCCGAGTCAGGGGAACCAGAAAACAGGATAACGATAAACAAGCCGAGGTCAAAGGGTAGGAGAAAGTCACAAAGTCAGTTAACAAGCCAGAGAGTACGTAACCAGAAATCACAAGTTCAGAATCAATACTATACAGCAAAGACCACAACAGGGCAGGGAGGAACAGGAAAGGTGAGTATAAATACCCTAGGTTAAATTCTGATTGGATAACTTCCAATCAGAATTAACAATCACACGTGGGAGATATCTAAGCCTCCCACTGTGATTGTGGTACTGTTGCTTTAACGCCGGGTCACTCACGTGACCCCGGCGTTTGCATAAATCAACGACCTTCCAGCGTGCAGCGTTATACATGCTGCCGCTGGGAGGCGTGACGGATGCGAGCGGCGAGCGGCGGAGAGGAGACGCCGCTCGCCGACAGGTAGGAGGAGGGGAGACCGCGGGTGGCGATGGACTGAGGGTGAGTGCTGCGAGTTGCGAGCAGCCTCCCCTACTAGCCGCCCGCGGACCCCTGACAGATATAATGTTGCAATCATCTGATACAATGCTGCAATTAACAATACTATATACAAATTCTTTACTGGACTACTCTCATTGTCATTTGAGAAAGCTCTGAGGGGCAGAGCAAAACACATTATGCATGTGAGCTGATACAAGACGGAAGCAAAGGGAAAAACATCGAGGAGTGATTACAAGTTACCACAGTGTAGTCAAGGACGTTTTAAAGAACAGCCGCTTGATATTTACACACAGCTTTTATCCGCTTTTGTTTTTAATATTTTCACTCTTGTTTGGAGGAATAAAGTTTGAAAAGATATCACCAGTCAATGTGTTTGATTTAGTATATATTCTTAGTGGATCCACTAATCACCAGAAGCTTGATCCCTCCGGAGCTGTTAAAGTGAAAGTGGACCATAATCCACTCAGATCCAGTGAGCGTAATACCAAACAGTCCTTTTTTTTTTTTTTGCTTTTATTACTTAAATTGTATGTATTCTATAAATTAGATGTTCTATTCTTTATTTTTAAAGGTGCAGTTCAAGGATTTACAACAAAAAGCATTTTATATAAGTATTCATTTTTCCTGTTGTTTTTGTTTTTTTTTGTCTGAAAAATGTACAGGGGATATTTTATTTATTTTATTTTGGTTGCTGCATTTACACAATATTATTTTTCTTAGTCTCTACATATATGTTTTTTTTTAACACAGAGTCATTTTTATTGTTTTGCACATTATATTGATACTATATATTAATACATTATTGGAATTTTTGCTTTTTGCCCTTTTTTTCGCATGCAGCATTGCACTTTAAAGTGATACACACATCTACACATCTTTTACTTCACTAATTTTAGACTGTTAATATCGCTAAATATTTTAAGCGCATCTTTTTATCAATGTGTCATGGATTGTGATTGTTAAACATTACACATCACATCACATAATTAGAAAAATAAAGTGGATGAACCACTGGACAGGTATAGGTATCTTTATAAACTTTTTGAAAAGAAAATGAAAACAAAAAAACAAAACAAGAAAAAACAACCAAAGTGAATTAGTTAGCATATTTATACTGCTGTCTCCAGCTGGCTTGTTAATGCAGCAAAATAAAGCAAGTACTTAAAACATATGGAAACGTACGATTGCAGTGAAACATAAATATATTATGTATATGTCATGCAAATACCTTTACTTTTATTCCTTAAAGTTTTACTTGTTTTCTCCATCTGCAGTAATGAATATTTTGTATTTAATGATAATACTATATTGCATCAGCATACATTTAGCAGTGGGAAGTAGTTTCAAACATTTTGGGGTTTATGGTAGAATATGAATGAACATGTTTTAATGCATTAATTTTGCACAAATCCTGCAGCGTGTTTTTCTATTAAACATAGTGAAACAAACAGTTATAGTGCATCTCTGTTTGGAAAGTGTATCTGTTTCCTAACTTTAATATCTTTTTATAGTTATTTCAGGTTTAAATTAGTAAATAAACCAAACTAGAGCTATTCACTAACAGTGAAAGGCTAGGAATGCACCAGGGAATATTTCTGATAGTTCATGGTTTAGAGAATTATCCTGTAAATTGCAGAAATGTGTATTTTTTTGTTGGGTTGAAACAAACTGATTGCTGACGTCTGGGAGTAAAACTAGAGTATTAGTTATTAAAGAGTGATTCAATATGAAATCAAACTGTATTTAAATCGAAAATGTCAAATTTTAGATAAAATCAAATGCACTTCAAGCATAGCTGACTTGGGTGGTGTTCCTATTTGGAGTAAAACCTTTAGAATGACAAACATTTGAAAACAACTGGAGATTGTGGGCACTGTTCTAGTGTGTTGCTACATATTTAGTCTAATGTGCAAGTCTGATTTCTAACGCTTGTTCATGGATACATCAATACACAATTCAAAACAGATGAATACATCTGTAATAAGTACAGTTAATAATTTTGCCCCAGATCCACCTCTTTGGCTGACATCATCAGAATTGATGATCTCAGCCAATCCAATGATTTCCTATAGGGAAAGCATTAGATTGGCTGAAAACATCAAGAGGGTGGGGCCAAACGAAGCAATGCATGTATATGGGGAAAGTTCATTGTTTCCATGCAGATCACTGACCTTACACATTTCCATACATTGTGCAGCACTGACCCAGGAAGCACCTCATTGCAGCCTAGGGACACCTCTAGTGGTGATCTGTGAAGTGGCCACTGGAGGTGTCCCTAGGCCATTGATGGCAAACCTTTTTGAGCCCGAGTGCCCAAACTGCAATACATGACAACTTTTTCTTTCCTCAAAGTGCGAACACGACAATTAAACCTGAATACTGAGGTTTAAGTTTAGAAAAAACAACTCATACTGTTGTCCAAACTAATTAACATCTTTTGTTTTAAAAGAAAATCACAACAGCAGAGAGCTCAATGACACACCTTGTTTTATATTGAAAAAAACATAAATTCTAGTAAATGCAAACACACTGGTGTTCGTGGTGCTTCACCTAACTAAGGACCTATTCCCACCTATCCACCTGCAGTTTGCACGCATCTTACATGCTGCTTTGGCACAGTTTACATCAGAATTACATCTGGTTTAGATGCAGCTTTGTATGTAAGTCAGTGGACATGCATTTTTCATCAGGTTTCTGTCCATCCAGCTGCACCAAAACTGCATGTAAACTGTGCCAAATATGTACCAGGGGATACACAACTTGTAATACAAGCACATGCCAGTTGAAATTGTATGAGGAAAGCCTTACTCTGGGTCCTTTCTCTGCTTCTACAGTTACAGTAAATTTTAACCTGAATTAGGATGAGCAGGATAAACAAGGAAACTAAACTTGCTTAACACACTTTAAACAACTCCAAGAAACAACTCCTAAATTAGTGTCTTGGACACAAACACTGCATTAGTAAAAGTTTGCAGTTGGCATGCTTTTGCACAATTAATGTTATTCAGGCTGCTGTATACATGCTTAACATTTGTCAAACCTTAATTCATACTCCGTTAGTTTGAGAGTAACACATCCAGCACTCAATTCATCTGTTAGTCTGTTTCTGGTATCAGATTTGATATAATTCAAAGCTGAAAACAGCTGCTCACAAGCATAAGATGACCCAAACAATGAAAGAAGAGCAATTCCAAGTGCTTTCATTGACTTAAAATTATTTGGCAGATAATTCCACACTTTAAGGATTTCATTTTCAGAATTACCAACTGTGCTGTCCTTTGTCATCCCTCCACATTCTATCTTCTCAAGTGTGGCACGCAGGGCATAGAATTTATTTTTCAAGATAAAGCTTTCTTGAAATTCTAATATCTCCATTTCCAGATTACCTAAATCTAACCAGTGTAAGCAGGAAATATCAAGCTCTTCATATTTGGCTTTTATCTGGAGAAGTAAGAGACTACAGGGTTGTCTCCATTTTCCAGAATTGCAAGAATATGTTACTAAAGATCTCCTTAGCAGCTGCTACAATGCTAGAAAGTTCCTTGTGGATTTCCTGATGGCTTGGAGCATTGTCCATAAATATTGTAGAATTTCCCAAATTTATTTTTTGATTTGGAAAGTATTTCAGCTGCCCACTTTTAATGTCTCTTTCAAAAACCTGCAGCTTTCTCTCAAATGTTCTGATATCACAAAGCATACTTTCTGCTGTTTTCCCCACATCTTGCAGTTTTTTTGTTCAGTACATAGAAGTGTGCTATAAAATCTGTAAAAAAACATGAGGTTGGTAAGCCAGGCCATATCAGTGAGCTGGGAATATTCTTGCCCCTTTTCCTTCATAAACAACCTAATTTCATCTAAGCAAGCCACAAATCTCTCCAGAACTCATCCTCTGCTCAGCCACATGGCATTATTGTTCAAAAGTAAAGTATTATACTGTGCCTGTACCTCATCAAGAAGTGCTTGAAACTGTCGAAAATTAAGAGCACGAGCCATGATGTAATTCATCATATTTGTGACATCTTCGAGGATATCTTCTAATTTTTTTGGCTGCTGTCCCTGGCACAAAGAGCTTTGTGGTATATAATACAATGAAACTGAATGACTGGATGTTTTGCTTCTTTAACAAAGAACTATATGAAACCAGATGTTGCCCCCAGCATTGAAGGTGCTCCGTCACTAGTAATTGAAACCACTTATTCTGTTCTTATTTATTGTGCTCTTCTAGGCAAGGACAACGGCTTCAACAGCTCTTCTCGCATGATGTCACCAACAGCATAACGTAAAATTACTGCTCGCCTTGGATGATTATTTATATCTGTGCTCTCATCCAAGCACATGAAGTAACAGGCTGCCTTTTGTTAGTCAGTGGAGAGCTGTTGACTAACATCACTTCCCATGTGCAGGACTTGATCTTTAACAGAATTTCTGCTAACGGGCATCATTTTATCCTTGTTTGGGAAATCATGAAAAAGGGAACTACTCCCAGCCAACATGGCCATTTTGATAAAATCCCCATCAGAGAGAGTCTTACCATGTTTTGCAATGCACAGTGAAATTTTAAAGCTGGCAACTGCCACATGATTTGATTCGGAAAGATAGTTGGAAAAACTACAAAACTGGTAGTAATCTTTCCTCAATTTCTCTTTAAGAAACTCTTTCCTTTCAGATTGTCCAAGTTCAGCAACACTTTTGTGGTTGGTGTCAAAGGGACGTCTAACACTCTATGTGCAGGACACTTTCACTACACAGAATACATAATGCTTTTCCATTGCGTTCAATCACTCCAAATGATTCTGTCCAAGCCTCTTGGAAGGATCTTCCACTATCTGTTTTAAGTCTTGCTTCTTTTGCTGTACTAATTTTTTTGTGTTTGTGATGTGAGGTCTATAAAAACAGAAGATGTATATAAAAAAAAAATGTATGGGTACATATCACTAACCAGCACAAAGAAACAGTACATATCACTTATTACTACACTACAAATGTAAAGGGTGTAAAGGGTACTTGTCCTTTATTTCCACACTGCAAGGTTTGACAGTCGTAACATGCTGGTGAATGACATGTACCCTCATAGTGTGGTAATAAGTGATATGTCTCTTTGTGTTTGACGGAGTTAGATGCAGGGCACCGGAAGCTTCATTTTGGCGGCTGGTTCAGGTTAGGATTTTTTTTTCTGGTCTGTTTCATATGTGGGGCTGAAAATATTGGCATGTGACAGTGGCTCTTTAATGACAGCAGACAGAGGTAGCTCTTATCAAGGCCTTTTAACTCATTCTTGTTTTTAAATAACAATGTTTAATCTGGGTTGGATACATACCAGATTCAACCTCTGCAAAAAAGAGTCTCAAGTCTTTTAAGGCATGGGAGCAATTTAGATTAAATGCTGCAAAAAATAAATCTAATAATCAAAGCAATCAGCCAACTGATTATGTTAATAATCGTTAGTTGCAGCACTGTATCCCTGTACCACTTTCACTGGCACACTTTCACGTAGGAAGTCAAAAATCTACAGAGAATAATAAAAATTCGGTTGCACATTGGTCAGCCCCCATCAGAAAAAAAACATTAGTGACACAGCTGCCAGCGTTCATCGGAATAACATTGGCTGCACAGCAGTCAGCCCCCATTAAAATAACATTGGTGGCACAGTTGTTAGCCCCCATCAGAATCACTGGAAAAAAAAAATTGGTTTCAAGGGGGGCTGATCTACTAAGCGTAGCTCAAAACAGGTATGGAAGTTACCATACAAAAAAACTTCCTAAGCAGAAAAAACATAAAATTACACAATATATGCTAAAAGCAATTAAGAGTGAAATACCTGGAGCTGGAATTGGAATGAAATAACAAGTGGGATGACTGAAGCGAGTAAAATAATCTAGGCGAGAGAATCATATAGTAAAACAGCTAAATATATTAGACGTCATTTCCTGGCATCAGCAGAGGGAGCAGTGCTGCAACAGCACGTAAGTCAGTGCTCCCTCTCAGCCCTCCATTCCACCCATCCACCAGTGCCATCCTAACAACATTATGGGCCCCCAAGCAAAGCAGTGCACTGGGGCCCTGCCTACACACAACTCACAGGAATAAAAATTAAAATTATAGCTAAAATTAAGCTTATATTTATTAGTATTTCTAACAAATGCAATACATACATACAATACATACATACAGACTGCTGAATACAGTCACAGACTGCTGAACACCTTCACACACCGACTGCTGAATACATACACACAGACACACACACACAGACTGCTAAATACACACACAGACTGCTGAGTACACACAGACAGACCACTGAATACATGCACACAGTCCACTGAATACATGCACACAGTCCACTGAATACACACACCCACATACACACACACACACACACACAGACTGCTGAATACACACAAACTGCTGAATACATACAGACTGCTGAATACACACGCTGCTGAACACACACACAGAATGCTGAGTACACACAGAAAGACTGTGGAGTACACACAGACTGCTGAATACATACACACACAATCACACACACCATCTGCTGAAAACACACACACAGTCCACTGAATACATACACACACACATACTGCTTTAAGGGGTTCAGTGTATGTGTTTGTGTGTACGGGTGCAGACAGGGCCAGATTAAGAGTCCAGTGGGCCTGGTGCTGACAATTATGATGGGCCTAATTACAAAATCCTATTGACCAAAAACACTAATACAGTCCTACCACCTAAGCGTCATGTATCCGATGGAGTTGGTGCTGGAGGGAAATTCATAGGATGCAGCTATGAGAAAACACATACCCTATGCTAATCTCACGCTTTCCTCTTTTAAGTAAACCCATAACCCCTAACAGCAGTGTCCAGTAAAGCAGGAAGTATATGGATGGGTAAAAGGGTGGGCCACTGACACAAATCACATAACCAGAACTGCCGAAAGGGGCAAACATACACAAAAATGGGGGCATGTCTGTGTCCCCATGTATCCCAGTGTCCCCATGTCACTAGGACACTAGGCGACATTGAGAGACATTGGGACACTGGGAGACATAGGGACACTGAGATACTAGGGAACACTGGGAGACCTGGGGACACTGAGACACTTGGGGACACTAGGAGACATGGAAACATGGGAACACTGGGTGACTTTGAGACATAAGGGGACACTGGGAGCCATGGGGCACTGAGACACTGTGATACATAGGGGACTTTGTAGACTTGGGTACAGGTCAAAAAGTTGCGGTGTCCAATAAACCTGCTTAAATCTATCACAGTAAGTGCCTGCATTATTTAAAAAATATATATATTTTATACTAGGGAACACTGAGACACTTGGAGGCACTGTGAGACATGGGGACACTGGGAGACTAGGGGATTCTGAGAGACTAGGGGACACTGAGACACTAAGGACACTGAGACACTACGGACACTGGGAGACATGGAGCACTGAGACACTATGATACATGGGGACACTGGGAGACTAGGGGATTCTGAGAGACTAGGGGACACTGGGACACTAAGGACACTGAGACACCAGGGACACTGGGAGACATGGAGCACTGAGACACTATGATACATAGGGTACACTGTGATACATAGGGGACACTGAAGACTTGATAAAGACCTGGGTACAGGTTGAAACGGTGCGGTGTCCAATAAACCTGCTTAAATCTATCACAGTGAGTGCCTGAGATTTTTTCTTTTATACTAGGGGACACTGAGACACACTCGGAGACATGTCTCCCTGTGTCTCTGTGTCCCCATGTCTGTCAGTTTCCCCAAGTGTCTCAGTGCCCCAATGTCACCCAGTGTCCCCTAATGTTTGTATCCCCATGTCTCCTAGTGTCCCTTAGAGTCTGTGTCCCCATGTCTCAAAGTGTTCCGATGTCACTAGGACACTAGGGGACACAGAGATATTGGGACACTGAGACACTGGGAGAGACTAGGGGACTCTGGGAGACTAGGGACACAGACACTAGGGACACTGAGAGACACAAGGGACACTGAGAGACATGGGGACACTGAGACACTAGGGGCACTGGCTGGGAGACATGGGGACACTGAGAGACTAGGGGCCACTGGGAGACATGGGGCCACTGTGTCCCTAGTGTCTCAGGGTCCCCATGTGTTCCAGTGTCCCAATGTCTCAGCATCCCCATGTCTCGCAGGCTTGGAGCTGCTGTCTGGACTCTCTGTGCAGAGCTGCTCCCCCGCAGATCAGTGTGTAGAGAGAGGCAGGGAGGGAGATGCTGTAACTTCTTATCCATGCCTCTCTCCACACAAACAACGACCCCTACTGGCTGGCGCTGGAATTGAAGAATAATCTCTTTATGCAGAGACAGACATTTGTATTGTCGGTATTACTTCAATAGCGGCACAAGCTAGGCAGCCTCAAATACCTGAGAAATACTTCTGAGAAATACCTGGCAACCATAAGAAATACATGTGAAATACCTGGCAACCCTAAGAGTAGTGTGTAAAAAAAAAATATTATTTTTTTCTTTTTCTTATTTTTAAATCAATGGGCCTATTCCATGGGCCTGGGCCTGGGCCTGGAGCTGCAGCTCCATCAGCCCCTATGTTAATCCAGCCCTGGGTGCAGAGTGTGTGTGTGTGTGGAGTGCTGTGTGTGAGAGGGGTGCTGTGTGTGAGGAGTGCTGTGTGTGTGGGGTGATAGCAGTGTGTGTGAGGCAGTGCTATGAATGTGGGGGTGCTGTGCTGTGTAGGGGAGGAGTGCTGTGTGTGGGGGGATGTGTGTGTGTGGGGGGGTCATGTGTGTGGGGGGGAAGGGATACTGTGTAGTGGGGATGAGTGCTGTGTATTAGTGGGGGTACTGTGTATGGGGAGGAGTGCTGTGTGCGGGGGGAGGAGTCCTGTGTGTGTGGGGGAGATGCTGTGTGTTTGGGAGGAGCTGTGTGTGTGTGGGGGGGATGCTGTGTGGGGGAGGAGTGCTGTGTGTGAAGGGGTGCTGTGTGTGAGGGGAGGTGCTGTGTGTGTGTGGGGAGGGGTGCTGTGTGTGAGAGGGGTGCTGTGTGTGAGGAGTGATGTGTGTGTGGGGTGCTGTGTGTGTGGGTGCTGTGTGTGGGGGGGTGCTGTGCTGTGTGGGGGGTGCTGTGTATGTGGGGGAGGGGTGCTGTGTAGTGGGGATGAGTGCTGTGTGTTAGTGGGGGTGCTGTGTATGGGGAAAAGTGCTGTGTGTGGGAGGAGGAGTCCTGTGTGTTTTTGGGAGGAGCTGTGTGTGGGGGGGATGCTGTTTAGGGGGAGGAGTGCTATGTGTGAGGGGGTGCTGTGTGTGGGGAGGGGTGCTGTGTGTGGGGAGGGGTGCTGTGTGTGAGAAGGGTGCTGTGTGTGAGGAGTGCTGTGTGTGAGGAGTGCTGTGTGTGAGGGGGTGCTGTGTGTGAGGGGGGAGGGATGTTGTGTTTGTGGGGGGAGCCTTGTGTGGGGGGGTGCTGTGTATGGGGGGTTGCTGTGTGTGATTGGGTGTGCTGTGTGTGGGGGAGGGCTGCTGTGTGTGGGATGTCCTGTGTGGAGGGAAGGAGTGATGTGTGTGTGAGGGGCATGCTGTGTGTGAGGAGGGTGCTGTGTGGGAGAAGGGTGCTCTGTGTGGGGGAGGAGTGCTGTATGTGGGGGGTTGCTGTGTCTGGGGGGAGGGGTGTTGTGTGTCTGGGGTAGGGGTTATGTGTAGGGGAGGAGTACTTTGTGTGAGGGGGGTGCTGTGTGTGATAGGGGGTGCTGTGTGGGGGGAAGGCGTGCTGTGTGTGTGGGAGGTAGGGGTGCTGTGTGGAGAGAGGAGTACTGTGTGTGTGTGGGAGGCGCTGTGTGTGGGGGGGTGCTGTGTATGTTGTGGGAGGGGTCCTGTGTAGGGGGAGGAGCTGTATCTGAGGGGGAGCTGTGTGTTTAGGGGAGCGGTGATGTGTGGGGGGGAGGAGTGCTGTGTGCGGGGGGTGCTGTGTCTGGGGGAGGAGTGCTGTGTGTGAGGGGGTGCTGTGTGTGTTGTGGGGGGGTGCAGCAGGTAGCAAATGTTTTAGCTTTTTTTTTATAACCCTGATTATAATTTTAAAATCTTGATCTCCCCCTCCCTTCTTCTTACCTGGTGGTCCGGTGGTGGTATGTTCTGGCTGCAGCTCTCT
Organism: Pelobates fuscus; assembly: GCF_036172605.1. Classification (NCBI taxonomy): domain Eukaryota; kingdom Metazoa; phylum Chordata; class Amphibia; order Anura; family Pelobatidae; genus Pelobates; species Pelobates fuscus. Next base: position 317,484,189 of record NC_086317.1, on the reverse strand, counting down.
TGTCTCACGCGCAATGCTGTGTGGAGCGTTGCCATGGAAACATGCGGCAACGCTCCACACAGCCTGATCGTGGGAGGATCAATCTGTTTTCCCGATCCCTCCCTCTGCCTCCATGTCCTCCTGATACGAAAGAAGAGTAGGCGCCTGATGTTTTGGGCAGGCAGGTGCCCACTCTTCATTGCTGCTGACCGGTGCCGGCAGCCCCTCTGGCGACCTATGGCCGCGTGCCCACAGAGAGAGCCCGGCGTGCCACAGGTTCGCCATCACTGCCCTAGGCTGTAATGTAAACACTGCATTTTACTAAAAAAAGGCAGTGTTTAAAACAAAGAGCCTGCAGGGACTGACTATACTCACCAGAACAACTAAATAAATCTGTATTTGTTCTGGTGACCATAGTGTCCCTTTAACTTTACAACAAATAACCACATAAGAGTCTTGTTAAATTTAAGCATGATCTATGAGAAATTTAATTACTTTATTTTAGTTTAGATAATAAGCTGTACTTTATTACTGATAATGAAGCTATAACACTGCTATAACATGTCTTCAAAACTGGAAAAACTTACTAGTTTGTATTTCTGTCCATCAACTAGTCAGATCTATCCACTATATTATGACTCTCAAAAAAAGTGATCTAAAACAAACAAATGTTTCAGGCCATTTCAAAATGGCACACATGCTATTCACATATTGTGTGTGTGTGAAAAAGTTACCTACTTAGCTAATTAACTGTTCAATAATTCATTTCAAATTAGAAAATATGGTCAACAATGACTTAGCTGTTACTTTGATTAAATAATTTACTTTATAAAGGTGTTTTTATAAATAATATTAGAGAATACACTTTACACCATATTTTGTATAATCATTGGGGTCAAGGACTTTGTTATTATTTTACACTAATTTAGTTGAAAGTGAGACTATACATTTCTTTTCCTTTTTTTTCTCCTCCCCCACCTTTCTAATATATAGACATATAACAATATACATATATACACATTGTATATACACACATTTTTCTTCCCTTCCTCTAGTGCAGTCTTCACTGTCTATACCCCATTTATATTGATTTTATGTAATGCCACTACAAATTTCAACACACTCCTCATAACACTGTGTTGCTTACAAATTTGCAGTATTGAATTCTAGAGTAAATCAATCTAGTCGTACACAGTAACTCTTTTTTATTGCAGATGAGTTTTTATCTATTTTCTCTCTTCATTTCCGAAAGTATTTGTGTGATTTTAAGTTTTGAGAATTATGCAGTGTTAAAGATTTCATCTGTGGCATTACTTTGCCAGAGGCCATTTGAGAAAACCGAAGAATATTTTTAAGCACAGCTTGATTTAATCAATGTTTAACTTCTACAGGGAATTAATACCACGTTAAAGGGCAGAACGATTAGTGTTGGTTTATTTTAAATTTTTAATTATGATTTTTTTTTCTATTTTAGTGTTTTACATCATCAATAGCTTCATAAAACACTAAAATGTAATTTAAGGGTCCAACCAATACTAAAATAGAAGTGTATTTTTATTGTTTTTTCTAGAACGACTTGGGTAAAGTATCTTAGAATGCGTACATTAATCTTTCCATTTATATTATTTTAGATATGTGGTTTCTCTTGTAGAATTCAGTTTCTTGCATATTTTATTTCTGTTTACTGCTTCACTGTTTTTTTCATTTTCAATAAATCACTCTGGCAAATTACAGTGTAACACAAATCTCTGAGGCAAGAACTTGCTTATGTATATAATAAATCCCTATCCCAATATGGTGCTTCCAGTAGATGAAATAGAACCATATCAAGTACTGTACTGCAAAGGCACAAACAGTAGGAAAATAAGTAATAGAACAAAAACATAAAAAATAATCATATGCTCAATTAATTTGGTTTTAAAACTCTTACATGGTATAATAATAATACATTTGCAAGAACATAATAGAATGCTAAAATTAGATAAAAATAATGCTATACAATAGCTCTGTAGAATGTTTGTTAATAAATGACCAACAATTAATAGTTCAGAAATGTATACAGGAACACAATATAAAGATTGCTCCACTTTAATGTTTTAACCTTAATAGCTGGTAGTTTTATAATTATTGTAAAAGCAAAATATTACATGTAAAGCTAGCCTAATTACTTTGTGCATTTATTTTCTTTTGTTAAGAAAACATTTAGAAACACAACCATAAATGTTTTAATGTGCAGTTTATTAACAATTTAAAACAAAATGCATTAAAATTAAGTAGTATGTTTTATTGACCATTTTAAGTTATATAGCCATAATTATTATAAACAAAAAAATTGTGCATCTGTAAATTAACCATCTACTTTTCCACAAAAATTAATCAGAAAGATTTTATAAAAAGATCTTTACAGAATAATTCTCATTATAGATATTATTGATTAAAGACACCTAAAAACTATTATCACCCTAAACAATATACAGTATCACACAAAAGTGAGTACACCCCTCACATTTTTGTAAATATTTCCTTATATCTTTTCATGTGGCAACACTTAAGAAATGACACTCTGCTACAATGTACAGTATTAAGTGTACAGCCTGTATAACAGTGTAAATTTGCTGTCCCCTCAAAATAACTCAACACACACCCATTAGTGTCTAAACCGTTGGCAACAAAAGTGAGTATACCCCTAAGTAGAAATGTCCAAATTGAGCCCAATTGAGCCCAATTAGCCATTTTCTTGTGACTCGTTAGTGTTACATGGTCTCAGGTGTGAAAGGGGAGCAGGTGTGTTACATTTTGTGTTATTGTTCTCATACTGGTCACTGGAAGTTCAACATGGCACCTCATGGAAAATAACTCTCTGAGGATCTGAAAAAAACAATTGTTGCTCTACATAAAGATGACCTAGACTATAAGAAGATTGCCAAGATCCTGAAACTGAGCTGCAGCACAGTGGGCAAGACCATACAGCAGTTTCACGGGATAGGTTCCACTTCAGAACAGGCCTCGTCATGGTCGACCAAAGAAATTGAGTGCACATGCTCAGCATCATATCCAGAGGTTGTATTTGTGGAAATAGACATATAACAGCTGCCAGCATTGCTGCAGAGGTTAAAGGGGTCAGCCTGTCAGTGTTCAGACCATACACCGCACACTGCAACAAATTGGTCTGAATGGCTGTTGTCCCAGAAGGAAGCCTCTTCTAAAGATAATGCACAAGAAAGCCCACAAACAGACTAAGGAATGGTTTACTGGGACCATGTCATGTGGTCCGATAAGAGCAAGATAAACGTATTGGTTCGATGGTGTCAAGCGTGTGTCGCAGCAACCAGGTGAGGAGTACAAAGACAAGTGTGTCTTGCCTACAGTCAAGCATGGTGGTGGGAGTGTCATGGTCTGGGCCTGCATGAGTGCTGCCAGCACTGGGGAACTACAGTTCATTGAGGGGACCATGTACTGTGACATACTGAAGCAGAGCATGATCCCCTCTCTTCGGAGAATGGGCAGCAGGGCAGTATTCCAACATGATAACGACCCCAAACACACCTCCAAGACGACCACTGGCTTGCTAAAGAAGCTGAAAGTAAAGGTGATGGACTGGCCAAGCATGTCTACAGACCTAAAACCTATTGAACATCTTTGGGGCATCCTCAAATGGAAGGTGGGGGAGCGCAAGGTCTCTAATATCCACTAGCTCGGTGATGTCATCATGGAGGAGTGAAAGAGGACTCCAGTGGCAACCTGTGAAGCTCTGGTGAGCTCCATGTCCATGAGGGTTAAGGCAGTGCTGGAAAATAATGGTGGCCACACAAAATATTGACACTCTGGGTCCACTTTGGACCACTTTGGACACTTCTACTTAAGGGTGTACTCACTTTTGTTGCCAAAGGATTAGACATTAATGGCTGTGTGTTGAGTTATTTTGAGGGGACAGCAAATTTACACTGTTATACAGGCTGTACACTTACTACTTTACATTGTAGCAGAGTGCAATTTCTTTAGTGTTGTCACATGAAAAGATATAATAAAATATTTACAAAAATGTGAGGGGTGTACTTACTTTTGTGAGCTACTGTATATATATATATATATATATATATAGATATATATATATATATATATATTTATATATATACTAAAGAGATAAGTTCGGCACTCTACCTGTATATAGCCAAAAAAAAAAGACTTCTGCCGGGGTGCAAACGTGCAATTATGGTTACTTGTGGGCCCAAGACCTCCTTTAGGTAAGTATCGTTGAGTAAAATAAGCCAAAATCATTGCATCAACCTTCTAACCTCATTCTATCCTAAGTCAAATGTTGCTATCATTCTGATAGTGTTATTTGTCACAAACTCCTCCTTAGGGGAGGGGGTCTGCCAGAAGGTCATCTCAGTCGACTTACGGGCCCTCTTATAAGCCTCTTTAAGGCACCTGTTAGGGTACCCTTTCTCTCTAAACTGCTGTCTAAGCACTTTGGCCTTGTCCTGGAAGTCTTTGATGCTACTACAATTCCTCTGTATCCTCAGATACTGTCCAACTGAAATACCCTGTTTCAAGGATCTCGGATGGAAGCTATCCCATTTTAAGAGGGCATTTGAGGCTGAAGGCTTCCTATATAGTGACGTCTGGACTGAACCATCCCCAGATACGTCAATAGGTCTGTCTAAGAAGTTCAAGGAGAGACCACCAAACTCCACTGTAAATCTCAAATTGTCATCATTTACATTTAAAATAGAAACAAAGTCATTCTCTTCATCGGACGTGCCCTGCCACACTATTAGGACATCTATATAGCGATGCCATGCAAGTATCCTAGGCATAAAAGCAGCCAATGACTCTGCCATAATGTTTGGTCGTTTATATAAGTTTATTTTTCCTTTGGTATCTAAGTTTCTCTTATACTCGTTACAATGTATCCTTTTAGACTGCAACGATCCTTACCACTACTACTATTTATATCAGCTATCCTCTGCTAACAAGGTCTTTTTAGACCTTTTACTGCATGCAGCCAAGATTAGTCATTTGTATAGACCACAGGACTTGTCACTTGGACATAGCATGTCCAGCGTCTAATTATAACAAGGTACTTTGTCACCTATACCTGAGACAGAGCATGGGATTGTCAGGGTACCTGAGGTCTCTACCTCCGAGAGAGGTAGAGACTTAGACGTTTATCCGTCCGGACGCCATGTTTCTCCTGTTCCTCGCGGTCGACCCGTTCACATAGACGCCGGCCGCGAGAGAGTTACTTCCTTATGTAGCATGGTGCCCGGAGACCGACGTCATGATGCCTATCTGGAACGACCTGTCACTCAATCCGTTGGAGACCAATCAGGACTCGTCGGAGGCGTGTCTATCCTCTCTAGCCAGGGTATTTAACATACTTCGCCCTGTTGCTCATTGCCCTGTCGTGGTTCTAGCCTGTCTAGTCACACAGTGCTCTGGTGTTTTCAGTTATCCTTTTGGTTACGAGCCGGCTTGTTTGACTTACTCTGTTTACCTCTGTTATCCTTGACCCGGCTTGTTACTCGCTTACCTGTCCTCTCGTTCCCTCGACCTCGGCTTGTCTCTGACCATTCTCTATACTCTCTGTACGTTAGTCCGGCCATCCTAAGGTCCGGTATACGTACCCTGTACCTGTTTGTACTTTGCGTGTTGGATCCCTGACCCGATCCTGACAGGGATGAACGTTCATTCTTTATTTTGAACCTGACTTTTAATATATATATGGGAGATCTGTCTACATATTCTGGTTTAATCCAATACTATATACTACAGATACTGATCTCCATATATACACATGTATATGAGTATTCCTACCCCAGGTTTTTAAAGTTGTCTAGCTGTGTGTTTTTTTTGTTTATACACGGTGGGTTGTGTTCACACCTTTTTTACATGGATTTGTTTATGTGTATTTGATTTTCAATTAAGTCTATTACCATTTATGATATTTTAACAATAGAGGTAATTCCAGTGAGGTGGGTCCCATCTAAATTTTATTTGGAGACCTAACCTCACTTTTTCTATTTTTCAAGTGTTGATGTTAATTGGGTTCATGCCCCCTATTACCTTGGTAACCTTCTCTACATCTGAAGCCGTATCTAGTCTTTACCAATTCTTACCAAGTTTTATCACCACCAACCTGCGAAGAAACCGCTGCCATCCAGAATGCACACACACCACACGATATTGTAACAAAGGTTAACAACCAAACCTATTAATATAACAAAGAGCATGAGGAAGGAACTAATCCACATGTACATAGCTAAAACCAAAATCTCCTTGGGTCTCTCCTATTCTTGTCTATCCCACCACCCTTTTCACTCCTTTAGCCCCTTCTTTCTCCTCCACCTCCCTATCCAATTACTCTACAGCTTCTACAAATATATATAACGCAGGTGACACACGCTACCTTCAAGGTCTGAGGTGCAGACCTAAGATAAGAGCTATTGAGCACTGGTGCTGAGATTGTTAACGGGGGACTCACTTTCAGTTTTTACATCATGACATAGCATGCCTTAAGACAGTAAGGGAATACCTGACAAACACAATATTCAAAGATAAAATTAAGGTAAAAAAACAGAACACTCAAATGTACAACGTTTTAGTCTTCTGAAGCGTACTCATTAGGGAATCATTTTGAGGTTATTGAAAGGTACCTGTGATTAATATTCCATACCTAACACCACACCACACATGTTCATCTATGAAGATGAACTTGTCAATAACTCAACACCACCACAACAACAACAACACTAACACAAATACAAGTACACCGACTAACTGCTCAAACTAGCGTTGTATTCTGCCAAATGCAAATAAACATATATCGACTGTGATTGTCCACCCTGTTCTCTTGATCCATTTGTTACATTGTTACATTGCTACGTTGTTGCACCGTTATACTGTTCAATTATGTTATGTGTTGCTATGACATGCAATATTCCTTTCCTATTAACCTCCTTTTTTTTCTCTACTGCATCCCAAAACAAAAAAACTAAATTAATATTGTCAAATCTTTTAAAAAATATATTAATTTTGTAAAGCAATATAGTATTTTACATCTATTTTGTTTTATGTAAAACCAATAAATAAAACAGAAATGATTTTTCAATGACACATTCTTAAAAAAGTTCCTGCCTTGATATAATTAATTTACACCTAAATATCCATTAAGAAGTATTTTGAATTTGAAAATTATTGGAAGACTGGCTTAACTGTCAACATCTGTTTCAGTACTATGGCCTGAAAGTTAAGATCTAGAATTTCTGTGACATACAGTTGTAATCAAAATGATTCAACCCCAATTAAAAATCAGGTCAGTAATTAAATAGAGCAAAACTGTTGTTAAAGGTGTTCCTTCATGTTTATTTCACATTTTGAGATGTTTTCCTGACTGGTCTTTTTTTTCCAATCTGACAATTTCTACAAAAGCACAGTAAATTACAGAAAGAAAAATGTTCATATTAAGTAAAAAACAGTTCAAATCCTTGCAGTCCGAGTAAGGGTTGACAATACAGCATTGCATAGTACCTACATATCAAGAGATGACAAACAAAGGCAGTAACACAATATTATTGCATCAGTGGTACCGAGTACAGTTTTGCCTGTTAAGCCTAGTCGTCTACCTGCGGATGCCTTTTGGCCATGTGAAGCGATCCATCTACTTCAAACTGTTCTTGGAATTTGTGTTTATATTTGTCCCTTGGTCACAGCAGTACAACTATCTTAGTTTATGCTCTAGAGTATTTCCTTGCCATACATTAATAATATATGTTAGTTGTGGTTTGGAGTAGAAGGTCTGATCTGGTTGGTGTGTCCATAGACTTCCAGGCTCTGGCAAGCACTGTGTAAGCAGATGCCAATATGTGAAAGAGAAGTATGGAGTCTACCTTGCCAAAAACATCCAAGTCCATGAACAGTAGACTGAGTTCAGATGTGAGGATAATGGTTCTGTTTAGAGCTGTGGATATCATCCCTTATACCATATTCCAAAAGATTTTGACTCTAGGGCATGTCCACCAAATGTGGAGCACAGTATCCTTTGCGGCCTGGCATCCAGCACTTTAAGAAGTTGGTTATATTTTAGCTAGCCTACTGGGCACCATATAACATTTATATTGTAATTTGCGGATCAATTTGAAATTCAACGTGTACACTTTATTATGGGCTACATACGCTGCTTTCCACTGGTGTGCATTGAGGTGTGGCCATGGTTTGTGTGTTTACAAGTGCACTGTAGCTCAATGATAGTGTCTTTTGAGGGGTTCACTATGTGAACACCGGTGAGGGGTGTAGCCAGGGACCACGGTCCCATAGAGCATAAATGGACTGTTGGAGTCCCAAATTTCCAATAGGAGTGTGGTATGAGCTAGTAAGACCTAGCGTCAATTGGGGCACCCAAAAAGGAAGCGCAGTTCCCTTCTGTCTGTCCAGTGTAATTCAATCTGGATCCACTGAGGCGGCAACATTTTTGCTTGTGATGCCACTACCGTGGATAGTATGGCTGCTTTAAAGTAAATTTTTATGTCAGGTATTGCTAGTCCTGTCCCTCCCCATCGACTGGCCTGGTCAAAAGTCTGGTAGCCACCTGACTCCTACATCCATTTCAACTAGAAGTCTTTACATGGAGTTTAAAAACATGATAGGTGTCCTCGGAAGGTACTAAGTTTTGGGCAATAGGGTCATCTTAATAGCCACCTGTCTGTCTTTTTTAAATAACCAGCAACAAACTATATGTCTCAGAGCACTTACTACAAAAAAATGTATGTATGACTGCCTTTTCAAAAGATATTTTGTGGTGTGTTTTTGTACATTTTAAACAAAGGATCAGTATGCTCATTGGTATATAATCAGTATAATTTCCTTAAATTATCTATTGGTAAAATAACCATTATTTTGTCAAGCATGCTTCTTTCATTTATTTTCAGAAATCCTTTAGTGGTTACAAAGATTACTTATCTCAAACAATTATATCTGTTCATCTTTCATGTAGAGAAATAGTTAGCAAGTGTTACATAAAAAAATAAAAAAATAAATAAACAATGAAACCGATGGAATACGAGCATTATTCCAGTTTTATGATGATGAATATTGTGAACAAATGAATTATGAGCCTGAGTACTCTATGGAAGCTACTGGTTCCCAGTGTTTTTCTATAAGAAGCAATGGATTAACATCAAAATCATCATTTCACGGTGCTGGTTTACAGGTAAATTGTATAGTTTTCTATTTATTAATATTTTCCCATTTTCTTGTTTTTATATAAATGTTTAAGGGGTGGGAGGGGGCTGAGTCTAAAGACAGCAAGCAACACATATCTCTTTACAAAAAATATCAAACATATTGTTGGACATAAGTAAAACATAGGTGCAGGTGAGAAGAGATCATTTAACAAAATAACATTTCTTGCATTTTAAGAATGTTATTGGCATAGTGACCCAGCATTCATCTCAGATGAATCACCTCGGTGTGCACCATAAACCTTGTATGATGTAGGCTCTTTTAAGCTCTTTACTGCCTTCCAAGTGTTTTTGTAGTTATTGCTTTGTTGACATCAACTAGAATAGTTGGGGATTTAAAAGGACTTCAATTATTTTTTTTGAATATTGAATATTTGTATTTTCTTACTTTATTCAGTGAGAACAGGGAGTACCTCTTTCCATGTTATAGTTTACACTGCCTGAATGGTAATGAGACTAAGATAATGTTTTTTTTCTTTGAAGGCATACTAAATCCTCCCAGATTGCAAGCCACGTTATAACTCTTATTGTTTGAGATTCCCAAACTCCCTGGCAACAGCGAGGGGTCCAATGGCCAGTCAGGGAGTTCTTTTAATCTCCCCGCTGGCCCACATATAAAGTATATTTGGGTGCACCTGGGGACTCCCTGTATACCTCGTACACACGCCTATTCCAATAATCCAGCACTGGGTTCTGTCATTTTAACACTTTTATGCAAAATATTGCCTTTTTGTTAAAACATACTCCTCTTCTAGGTCTTCCAGATAGGCACTAGAGGTGTTTTTGATTGCTTAGCCAAGTTTAACTTGACTCTCCTATCAGAAGGTCTCATATAGGTCATTTGATTAGGGCAGCACTGTGTTTGCCACGCATGCACACTTCCCTCCCAACATTTCCCTGTGGGGGAACATTGGATTGACAGAGAAGAAGGGGGAGCGACAACAGCAAGACCAGGGCAGCAAAGGAGTAAAGGTTAGTAAAACTATCATTCAAACTCTCACAGTGTGGGGACAGCCACCAATAGGTAGGAGAACACTATAGCATTAGAAATACATGCTTATATTGCACTTTAGTATTCTTTCAATAAATATGAAAAGTGAATAAACAGTTTTGACACATTAGTTGCTTTATAATTATGATAACCTTGAATATTACAATGTTTTCAACAGCTTGCCATTGTCAGAAATATGATTCAAATTTGACATGATATTTGAATACTCACAGCTGGAGAATATTAGCGGGCATGAGTGTTCATCCATGGGAAAGTTATGGAGTTGTAACTGGCATTCTGCATTTATGGTAAGTCTAAAGAGAAATGACATAATAATCATTAACATTTTCAAAAGCATTTCATACGCCTACATATTGGAACATATAGTGCATCATTTCAATTTAAAACATGTCCCCACCAAAATTATGTTTCAACTAAACACATAGAATATTGAGCAAATGTATTTACTTAAATCCCTTTAAACTAAGAAATATTTACAGTTATTTTTAAAAGTGGGTTTTTTTGGGAAAATTAATGAGCGTGTTCAAATAAATCGGTTTTAACAAAAACAAAGATATTAACATGAAAAGAGAAAAAAAATACAAAAAGCCTGCACAATGCCCCACACATATCACTTATGCTCAATCACAATGTATAGGTTTCAGAAGATTATAAAGCACTGATATTAACAAATTTGAAACCAAATACATTTGCAAATGTACTGGTTTGCAAAAGAATTCATAAATTGAAGCATATTTGCCTGCTGGCAGCAGTCAGTAGGCAAATAGTAAAAAAAAAAAAAAATCTGCAATTGAAGGACTAATTATGTGCAAGACAACCACCACAGTAAAAACAAACAAAATAGATAAAAAAAAAAAAATTACCTATTGTGATCAATAAGACCCCCCTAATTACTATTAGGGGGTTTTTAACCCTTGCTCCCAACAACCATGCAGCTTATCTATTAATCATTTAAAACCTGCAAATTGGTAGTCATTCCTGCATAGTCAACTGAACACCTCTATCCCATGTGGATGGCGCCTATACAAAAACTGGTGGGGAACATTCACCGTGCTGCCATCTGTAACTTTTCTTCTTTAAAGCCTTATTTGGCTAGACCCTTGTGAGAGGAGATTTTGTTTTAATTTTTCAGGTCACATATTTTAATTTCTTGTTTGTTTTTATTAAGATTGTTTTTTATTTTCTAGTTGCATTGTGGGATTATGGATTTTAGTTGGATTTTTTTTGGTGGCTAAAGATAAAATGGTTTAGGAGAAGGAAAACCTTATTTGGTAAGCATCATTGATTTTTTTTCACAGGTACTAGTTTTAATATCCCCTCTTACTATTTGTGGACTGGGAGGGGTAGGAAGGGCTAGTTTATTTAAAGGTGGGATGGTTAGAGTATAGAGGACCCGAGTAATAGAGGGGGGGAGGGGCATGACGGTGAGGGATAGACCATGGCATCAATTAGCATGTCACTGGACATTGTAATATCTGCTCCCCTACAGCTTAATGCCCCCACACTAATGGGTGAGGACTGGAGTCATTTATTTCTTATGGGATTCATAATCAACTGTAGGTTATAACAAAAAGGCACAATCATAAAACAAAACTTGGCAACAAACAAAAATAAATAAATGACCCCTGTCAAAAGTCTGCATACCTTTAGTTTTTAATACTGTGTATTGCCCCTTTTAGCATCAATGACAGCGTGCAGTCTTTTGTAATAGTTGTCTATGAGGCCCCTAATTCTTGCAGGTGGCATAGCTGCCCATTCATTTTGGCAAAATGCCTGCAGGTCATGCAAAGTCTTTGGTCGTCTTGTTTGAACCGCACGTTTGAGATCTCCCCAGAGTTGCTCAATGATATTAAGGTGAGGAGACTGTGATGACCACTCCGCAACCTTAACCTCTTTCTGCTGTAACCACTGGAGGGTCAACTTGGGCTTGTGCTTAGGGTCATTGTCATGCTGGAAAGTCCAAGAGGGTCCCATGCACAGCCTTCATGCAGAAGAATGCAAATTGTCTGCCAATGTTTTCTGATAACATGCTGCATTCATCTTGCCATCAATTTTCACAAGATGCCCCATCATCAGTGAGCTACCACTATGCTTCACAGTGGGGAGTGAACTTTTTCATTACAGGCCTTGTTGACCCCTCTCTAAACATAACGCTTTTGGTTGTGAATATATATATATATATATATATATACATATATATATATATATATATACACACACATTTATATAGTTTATACATATGTAATTTTATAAAAAATACTTTTTACTTATCCACACCATTTCCAAAGTTGTATTCCTAGCACGATAGCTCCCTCCCTCGCAACCCTTACTGTACTCACCCAAATCTAGTGCTGATCTCACTCTGTGCTGGATCGGCATTCCGCCCCCTTCGATGTCACCACACGGCTGGCGCTAATGCACATGCATGGCGAGTGCCACAATCACATTAGGCCCTCCTCGTAGAAAAGCATTGCTTGGGGAATTTAAACACGCTGGATGTCCTTATGCACAGCAGCGTGACCTTCTACTTGAATCATAAAGCTTAAAGTGACACTACAGGGTACAACAAGACAACTTTTATACAATTATAGCTTCTGGCCTAAATAATTAGCTGAATATTTGCAAGCTTGATTCATATATAAATGTAAACAAATTTTAAACCTTCATCATGCCTCCTGCACTTCACTAAAATATTACCTATTTGATCATTAATGTACATATTTTGTCAGAGCTTTTTTCTGTTCCTGCTTTCTAAGCTACAATATCCAGTACATGTTATTAAGAAGCACAGCAAATGTCAGTTGTGCTATTGCTAGCAGTTTTCCTAAAGCTGATAACTAAGTGACAAGTCATATAAACCATTGCTCTCACTGATGTTATGACAGCCTTTAGGTGACACATATGTTAGTTCTTTGTGTTAAATAGCTAGAGTTTGATCTGCAATTTAACCCTTGTAGTGCTAAGTAATACACGTCCAGCAGAGCTTAAGGCTAAAAATATATTGTCTTTGGATTTGCACATAAAAAACAACTGTAACTTTAAAAGTAAATATATGTTTTAATTTTATTTGCTAAACATTTGTTAATCTACTTTTAATAAATTGCCATTATCACAAGCTGAAATAAAACTATAGAAAAAGTAAGTGCTACACGGTGGCAGAACCAGAGCCTTATCTCGGGAGGGGCACTCACAGATTATTTAAAGAAACAATCCAGGCACAATAACCACTACAGCTCTCTGTAGTGGTTATGGTGCCAGGAGGGCCTTGGTGCCCTGCCAGAGTATATAGCCAAACCGTTTAAGAGCAGTTTGACAATTTACCTGGGGTCTGCCAGGATAGAGACTGTAATAGGGGATAGGGCCTTTACTAGTGTGTGTGTGTGTGTGAGGAGTGCAGTATGTGTGTATGGGATGCAGTAAGTCTGTGAGGGATGCAGGATGGGTATGGGAGGCAGTGTGTGTGAGGAATGCAGTGTTTGTGTCTACGGGAGGCAGTGCGTGTGCTGGGGGTACAGTGTGTGAGGGGTGCAGTGTGTGTATGTGGGACAGTGTGTGCATGGGGGTGCAGTGTGTATGTATGGGGTGCAGTGGGAGCACTGTGTGTATGGGACCAGTGTGTGTATGAGGTTGTAGTAGGGGAAGTGTGTGTATGGGAGTGCAGTTGGGGAAGTGTGTATATGGAGGTGCAGTGTTTGTGTGGGGGAGCACTGTGTGTATGGGGGTACCGTGTGTGTGTGGAGGAGAAGTGAGTATGCATCTGCACTCTAGATGTTGTGGACAGGGACGTTCTAGCCGCGAGGCAAACAAGGCATTTGCCTTGGGCGGCATTTTCCAGGGGGTGGCAAAAAAGCCACCCCCAAATGCCCAGGGCAAATGCCTTGTTAGCCTTGCGGCTAACTGACATGCCGGTCGGGTGGGCGGCGGTGGTGGACAGCTGGCGAGGGAGCTCTTCCTCTGAGCGGTCTGCTCAGCTCCCTCGCACGCCTCAGAGTGAGGCTGGGAGCCGGAATATGACATCATATTCCGGCTCCCAGCATCACTCTGCGTTGCGCGAGGGAGCTGAGCAGAGTGCTCAGGGAAAAGTGCTCCCTCGCCAGCGCCACCCGCCAGCGCCGCCCGCGTGGCCAGCAGCCACTGGACCACCAGGGAGAAAGAGAACCCCCCCAGCACAAAACCAGAATACACCACTGGTTGTGGACTACAGCTTACCTAATGCTCTTACATCCATAATGCTGTAAAAGCAACAGGGGAGATTTGGGCCATAACATCTGGATTGACGAACGTTGCCTACCCCAGTGTTGTTAGACCTGAGTCACAGCATAACTTCTGATAAAGGACTGTTTCCTCTAGAAATGATACTTTTTTATCCCTGCAGAGGTTTTTCTCCGTATAAGGTTGAGAAACACTGGATTAAGGGACACAATAAGACTGATTCAGGAGCAAAACATGGTGCTCATTGCATGTTCATAGTGATTAAATGCATGGCAAAGAAATAACAATGGTATGCTAACCCGAATCATGACATTAGGAGGACCTCACTGTTCAAAACATAGAAATAAATTGTCTTTGAAATGTTTGACTAATAATAGACTCATGATATGCTTTATATGAAGTAACGTTGGAACGTCATAGCAATAGGAACTGTAAAAGTGCACTTGATTAAAATTGCTACAGACATTGATTAACTCAAAACATTCAAAAATGTTGTTTATCACAAGTGCATTCACACAGATGAATGAAACATTACTGAATGGAATCCAAAAGTCATTAGGAAACTTTCCTAGAAGAATTTAATGGAAGAAATTATTATGTTGCCATCGAGTAATGTGTCCACAGGGGGATCAAAATCAATTTTCTCATATTTAATGTGCAATCTTAAATGGACACTATAGTCACCAGCAGCAGTACAGCTTAATGTAGTTGTTCTAGAGTCCATAGCCTGTCTCTGCAAACATTTTATTGTAAACACTTCCTTTTTAGAGAACTCCTCTAGAGGCAGTCACTCAGATGGCGTTCAGACGCTCGGCATGGATCTGCTGCACATAATCCAAAGAGATGCATTTTCTTTTATGCGTCTCTATGAGGAGATGTTGATTTGAGTGGTGTTTTGCTTATAATCTTAATGGCTAAGATCATCACGATTGATGATCTCAGCCATCGAGGTGGAGCCAGGAGAGTCCAGACACAGCAAGACCAGTAAAGAGTGGGAAAAAAAGGGTAAGAGTAAGATCACATTTTTGCTGCGATTGGCCACTTCAGATCTTTAGGACTATTCTGTCAGGAATACGTTTGTGTTCCTGACACTATACTGTTCTTTTAAATTCAGTTTATAATGTATAGCTGTATAAATGTTGGATTCAAAATGTGTAATTATTGCGCAATAGGGAGTAGAAGAATTATTGTTTAAACTATAGAGCATATCACAGCAAGTGAATATGAGCTTATCTTGCCAATATTTAACAGTACCAGAAAAGATTGTCAGACGCATTCAACCTCTAAATGTTTCCATCTATCATAATTTACATTTTATATTTCATTTTTGCAAACATTTTTCACAACAAAAATTCAGTTCTCATCTGATTTCAAAACACAACAAAGATAAAAATATTTTAGTTTCAGATGAGAAAAATATAGACTTTAAGTAATACAAATCTGTTGTGGGAATTACTAATTCCTGTCACTATTCATTTAAATAATGTGTGCAAATGTAGATAAGAGATAAGCACAGCCAAAAAAAAAAATACAACTTAAAAGCCCTGGGTTTAAATATAAACATTCCAAATAGCCATTGTTTTTTCCCCCATGAAGCAGCCAATGCTGTTTTAAACTCCTGGGGAAATCATTCTTGGCATGTCTATAAATCATGTAGTATTTACAAATCTGCAACTTAATCTACATAGAAACAATAAAGACTATACAATAATCAAACCATATAATTATTACTTTAACTATATTTAAAACAGTATTAATAAAGCACACTGAGTATTTCAATATGTTTATACATTTAGTGAAAAAGTACTTAAAATATGCACCAAACCAACCTTAATTTAATGTAATTTTGATGTATAAATTCCCTCACTGCAATTTCACTGCTAAATTCTCTGACATTTAGGAGTAAAATTGCATTGTTTATACAGTACTAGCCACAGTTCCTCTGGTGGAGACTCACATCGTCTCTCTGCACACTTCCTGTAACGAGAGTCTCTCTGCATTCAGACCTTCTTGCCATATTTATCGTGGACAATATTTATGTACTTATGGTACTTTTGTGTATTTTTTTACATTAGGATTCAAACTTTATATTTCAATACATACATTGAGTTTATATTTTACTTTTACATCTTATATCCACCATATCGTTGTGTTATTGTTAATGCAACCACGCACTCCTATACTATATTTATTTTGCATATACATGCATATAGTTTATTTTCCCATTTATTGTGTGCACCTACTATTTTTTTATGTTCTGAATATTAGCTACTGGATATTCTACTAGCTTTTAGTTGATTTTTTATTTGCCTTTTTCAGTAAGGGAGTGGTGAACCCTCACCCAGTTTGAACTTCATTTAGTAGACATTCCCATAATGCCTACATTCAACAGGACCTACATCCAAATAAACATAGTTTGGAGGCCCTCTACTGTTTTTGCATATTATATTATATTTCAAATATATTTCTTCCTCCTGTCAAAGAATTCTTTGGCACAGGCAGTCCTCCCACAGGTGGCCCTTCTACTTTTCACAAATAGCAACCACAGTGACAAACCTGACAGATTACCTTTAAACTTATTTTATAGCAAAGTATGTTTAAATAAATAGCAAAGTATGTTTTAATCTCCTAGTCTGTTAATTGCCAGTTAATGAGCCCGCAGTTGCCTCACTTATGTGATTACAGTTCAATTATAACAAGAAATAAAAAGTTCCGAAGTAAACACAGTGTGATGTAGGATCTGATTGAAAACAAAACTTTTTTTTTTATGGAGGCTTTATGAGTCACAGCCAAGATGTGGCCTATGGGTGCATAAGCTCAAACATGATTTATATACCAAAACTACTTCATTAAGTTGTTTTTGTGATTATAGTATTCTTTTAAGTATATGAAATAATCTTAGTATATACACTACTTATGTTTAATCCTTTCACTATCAAAGAATTTACAGTAACTTACCCTAGAAACCTTTTTTTAGGGGGTGTGGATCTGGGATATAATTGGTACATCTATACTGCGATGTTTGTATGCATATTGTATGCATGCTTAGCTCAAGATTTTAAAATAGTATTATTATTATTATTGCAGATTTGGAAACATTCTACAGTTCAACTATAGTTATTATTCGTCTTTTCAAGTCAAATTCAATTCACCACAATTTCTAATTCACCCCATTCATTGTACAAGGAATAAATAATGCTAATGCTGTTCTACTTCTACTGTCCTTTCTGTGTAAGACCTTTCTAATGTCTCAAATGCTATGATTTCCTTTTTTAAGAGCAATTACCCAGCACTTTATCACTCCTGGTTTATTTACCCATGTTGACAAATTACCCCATATATACCATCACATGTATGATCATGTTGCACCTACATATAATCGTATTGCCCCATCATTCTTCTTTTGTGTAGTGAAGAGTTTATTTAAAAAAACAGAAAGATATAATAGAAATGGAACATGTTATTAAATTTAGTTACATGTTACTTCATGCTCAAGCTCAAACATATTTGGGAGATTCAATGCCTCTTCTCTGCTATAGAGCAGATTGCATGCCACCAACTAAACAACAAAGGTAATGCTACCTTTTATTTTTAGGAAAACCAAATCCATAATTATTGAAACACGCAATCATTTATATGTGTAAACAAATTCTGTGCAAATAGATGAATTTGTATACAAGATTACTTTGACACTCTTCTGTCCTGCTCTCTGATGTTATAAACTACATGCGATGAGAAAAAGCCAAAATAGTTAACTATATTCCTAAGAGGTAATGGTCTATTTACCTGTTACATTTAAACACATTTAGCTAAAAGTATTTATTGTTTACAGGCATCTTGATATCTCTGAAAGGTCATCATGCCTACTACAGTTCCTCTTAGAAAGGTACTTTAAATTACATTATTTCCTATCATTCCTATATGTTTTGAACTGACACAAAATTGTACTTTATATACATATATATATATATAGTATATTTTTGTGTTGGTTCAAAACATATAGGAATGATAGGAAATAATGTAATTTAAAGTACCATTAGTTATATATATATATATATATATAAAATTTATATATATACAGGGCCGGCGCTACCATAAGGCGGCACAGGCAGCCGCCTTAGGGCGCAGCGGCCAGGGGGGCGCAAAGTTCGGGTGACCTGCAGGAAGGAGGAGCACCCAGCTCTTTCCTCCCTCTGCCGCTGGTCATTCTGAGCCCACAGGGATACAGCAAAATTTCCCAGTGGGTCTATATGACCTGGGGATGGCACTTACTGCTGGCTTTTAGAAATCTTGCTGCTGCGAGATGTTGGAGGAGCGCCAGCAGCCCGTCGCTCCTCGCAGTGCACAGAGCTAAGGCTGCTGGGATACATGATGTCATATCCAGCAGCCTTAGCTCTATGAATAGCTGTAATGAAGCACCAGGCTGCCTTACTCATCAAAGTACCATGGCAGCTGCTACCTAACGACAGTAAGTCAGTCAGAGTGAGTGTGTGTGTGACAGTAAATGTGCTCATGCCTGTGTGTGTCAGTATATGTGTATCAGTTAGTGTGTTTCTGTGTCAGACTATATGATAATGATGAGTGTATGTTTGTGTATATCAGTGTGTTTGTGTGGGAGACTGTGTATCAGTGATGAGTGTGTGTGTCAGTGTCTGTTTGTGTGTGTCACTGTGCTTGTGTGTCAGATTGTTTGTCAATGATTGTGTGCTTGTTTATGTATTAGACTGTGTCAATGATGAGTGTGTGTCAGATTGTGTGTTTGTGTGGCACACTGTGTGTCAATTAGTGTATCCATTTGTGTGCTTTAATGTGTGCCAGTGATGAGTGTGTGTTGGTACGTGTGCGTTTATGTCAGTGTCAATGTGATTGTGTTTTTGTGTCCATGTGTCTTTAATACATCAAGTTTCAAGAAAAACAAGAACAAGTATATTAACATATGTGTAATATATTAACATATTTAGTATTAGCATATATTGATATGTATATATTTTATGTTTATAATATATACAAATATTAATATAATATAATACATATTAACAAATTTAAACCTATTTAGTTTAGAAAAACGTCGCCTGAGAGGGGATATGATAACATTATACAAATATATTCGGGGCCAATACAAACCATTGTGTGGAAATCTATTCACAAACCGGACTTTACATAGGACACGAGGCCATGCGTTTAGACTGGAAGAAAGAAGATTTCGTCTAAGGCAAAGGAAAGGTTTTTTTACTGTAAGAACAATCAGGATGTGGAATTCTCTGCCTGAAGAAGTGGTTTTATCAGAGTCCATACAGATGTTCAAACAGCTACTAGATGCATACTTGCAAAGACAGAATATTCAAGGATATAATCTTTCAATGTAGGGTAATAACTGCTTGATTCAAGGATAAATCTGACTGCCATTCTGGGGTCAATAAGGAATTTTTTGTCCTAGCTTGTTGCAAAATTGTGCTTCAAACTGGGGTTTTTTTTTTTTTTTTTTTTTGTTTTTTTTTCTCTTTTGGATCAACAGCAAAAAACAGGTGTGAGGAAGGCTGAACTTGATGGACGCAAGTCTCTTTTCAGCTATCTAACTATGTAACTATGTAACTATGTAACATATACATATGAGGAACACTCAAACGTTAAAAACCACTATATGGTTTTATCGTTTGGGGAATTCCTTAACCCCAGTAGGTGCCTATCCCTCCCCCAAAATATCTGACATTGAGTCTTCTTTTACTGCTGAACCCTGCTCAATCCCTGGGAGTCTGAGACTGTCAGTGTCAACAGAGTCCCTTCCGTTCTTGGTGAAATTGGCACACGCTCTGCAATTACTGCAAATGCACTAAGGGGGAGGGGTAAAGAAAGACACAGGCAAAGACACAATTTTTGGGGGGCGCCAAAATACATTTTCGCCTGTGTATTCATAAATCCTTGCACCGGCCCTGTATATATATATATATATATATATATATATATATATGTATGTATATAAAGTATAATTTTGTGTCATATATATATATATATATATATATATATATATATATATATATATATATATATATATATATACATATATACATATATATACTTTAAGTGAATTAACTAATATAACAAGATACAAGTGTCATAAAGTTCAACCTGTCATTCACCCTGTCACAGTGTGGGACCTCTAGCATTTTTAGCCTTATTCCTTCTATACTGAAAGCCCCAAAACAGGGCCCACATCACCTCTTTGTTCTGTCAACATTATTATGTTTATATGCACTATCTGTTACACACATCACAATGTGAAATTAAGCCATTTATTAGCATACACTAAGTCACTATAAAGTGTGTTAATTTTCAGTTTCTTTGACAAGATGACATTTCTTCAACATTCTCTTTCACATTTCCACTTTTATTATCCAGAGACTCCAAATACTGATTTGACTTCAGTTGACAACTATTCATATAATTAAATGAAAGGCTTATCCATACTTCCTAAAAAAATAATGTTATTCGTAAATTGTAGAAATATTAAAACCATATTAGAATTAATTTCCAATATTTATGTATTGCAAATCAATAATGTCAACAACCATTATAGGTTGGTATATGGCATTTAAAAATCTTTCTATATAGATTTATTATAATTCCTTCTTTTTCCTATACATTAGGTTACCAGAGTCTTGTATTTCCCCCCATAACATACATAAGCCATGATATATTCAAAAGCCAAACACATTTGTACATTATTTATTTTATTTATAAAATATTTTACCAGGAAAGATACATTGAGATTTCTCTCGTTTTCAAGTATGTCCTGGGTACATATATAATGACATTAATCAAAACATATTATTATTCAACATTCTACAATTTTTGAATATACATTTTTTTTCCAGTCATATGGAGAGTCAGTACTTTCTGGTGTGAGCACTTCTAAGCTTAACATGTCAATCTATAGATCCAATAGGGCCTCGAAATTGAAAGAGTTACATTGCATACACTTCATACACCATGTTTTGATAGCATGTATGATCACAGTGCATGCATTAATACGCATGAAGATAACCAAGTTTCAGCCTGCTGTCAATGTCTTGCATACTGTAAATTAGAATAGTGAGTTACAGACAGGTAAAAGTTAATTAAATAAAACACATTGTGATTATTGCAGCCAGATGTGTTAGTCTACTTTCAAGATAATGCACCAGAATTTAAAGTGTAATTAAAAATGTCATGTTGTATGTAAAACATTTTAAGAAATGATTATATTCTAAATAGGCAGTTTTATTTAAATTTAAACTTTGCTCTTACTTAAATTTGTTTTAGAAATATTAGTAGACTATTATGATAAAGATTCGTTAACATCCTATCAGATAATTTACAAAGGCATTCAGAAAGTATTACAGCAAAGTTTAAGTTAACAAAAAATGCTAGCGCACCAATATGAATTAATGAAGATTGAAAACCATATGTTAATAAGGTTCATTGATAGATTTAAGTCACTTTAGATTAAGAAATATAACAACTAAAGGAGAGTTGATATCTAGAAAATAATAAAATGTCATATACTTCATCAATCTTATGCATGTCCTTATGTCCTTATATTTGAAATATCTTTGTTATGCCTGAAAGTTTTTTTGTTTTTTTTAAATGTTAGGCTTTGTTTTACATTCCGTTGAATGCTTTGGATATTGTTGTGCCATCCTCAATATATGACTAATTCTGTATTACATGTCTATTTTTAAGAAAAAAATATCTAAAAAAAGAAATTACAAAAAAAAGAAACAATGGTAGGTAATTCACAGAACCCTATTGCCGGGTTAGTTTGAAGCAATGGTAATTCCTTCAATGTTAACTAAAAGAACAAAATAAAAGTATTTTATTAAAATAAGTGACCACTAGGAGAATGTTGACTTCAGCCTGGATCCAGGATTTACTTCCCAGAAGAGCCTTAGTCATTTCCGATATCAAAGAGATCATGATAATGGAGATGCTTCCTGCCTTTTTTTCTCTTTCCTGTTTTACTTTTCTATCTTGTTTTTTGTAGTATTTATACAAAATATTTCTGAAAGGGGACATTTTGATACATTTAACAGTTATATTTACAGTGGTCTTATATTAATAAGCGTTCTAAATGAGTCAATGAGTCAAAAATTGATCTAATGATTTATCTTCAAAAATTCCCACATACTTTAATAATAACTTCTGTAGATAAATCATTTGGAAACTTTTCTAACAGTATTGAATAATTTGGAAAACATTAATTGAGGCCTATGTGCATTCTGGATGATATTTTTTATAACGCATTGGTTTCTGCCTCCCTCTTTTTTTTTTTTTAAACAAATGCTAAGGCTATTTTGAAAATGAACAACAAAATCAGAAAATATGAAAACTCTGAGAAGGGTAAAAGCTCAGAGAAACCTTAAAAGTTTGCCATTTGGATAATCCTCATTCAGGTATCAAACATGTTTATGCTAACTTGTGCCATTACTGATAGAACCTATACCATTTGCATATCAGACTGACCCTGCCTACAAGGGCAGTCCTGATAAAAAAAATGCTGGTAAGATCCCTATACACAAGAGATACAATAACCCCAGGCAATTAGTTTGTCCTTTAATGGCCATTTTCAGTGAGGTGTCACTGATACCCATGTAGGCACAGTGAGCATGGGGTCCATGTCTAAATTACCCTTTTAATTAGGGAGAGCCTAATAAATGCATTGCAACAAAACATCTATTTTAAATACATGATCTACTTAATTACAATAAAAGGAGTCATCGCTAGGCTGAAGTGTTCCATTAATGACATTACCAAGTCCATTTTCAGCATCATTTGCATCACACCTGTTCGCCTTACATAAAGCGGCACTGTCATGCCGAATCCCATTTTTTTTAACCCCCCCCCTGCCTCCACTACATCCAATTGACCCCCTAGTCACCCCCAAATGCCCCTAAGCCCCACATATTACATTTTTATTAATCTTTATTTTCTGCCCCGATCTATATTCAGGGCGCCGCCATCTTTGGGTGGGTAGATGAAGTCCCTGTGGGACACGTCATCTTCCACACTAGATAGCACTGAGATTCCCACACATGCCCAGTAAAACACCTGGACATGCGAACAGGAATTTCATCTATCCATTCATTCATTAGACAGACGAATGAATGAATAGAAAAATCAGACGAACAAACTAACACCAAATATCAGATCCCCCTCTCACTCTATGGGGGTTACATAAATTACAATAGGGAGGGCGGACCTATTGTTCTCCCCCCCAGGCCCCCACCCCTGGGCGGCAGGTGGGGGCCATAATGATAATGAGGGGGGGGGGGACACCTACTGTCCCCCCCGGCACCCACCCCTGAGCGGCGGGAGGGGGCCCTAAATGAAAATCCCCCCCCCCCCGCAATCAAGGTGACTAGGAGTCCCAAGCCCCTAGTCACCCCCCTCACCCCCCGCCCAAATCAAACTATCCCCTACCTACCCCCCTCACCCTAAAAATAGTGGGGGGGGAATAAAATAACTAACCTGTAAAGAAAAATTAAACTTACCATTTGACGTCTTCTTTTTTCTAAAATCTTCATTTTTCAGCCCCAAAAAAGGCCAAATAAAAAGCCATCATACCCGTCGAACTTAAAATAAAATTAAAAAAAACGAGCGCAAAAAAAATCCAGACGAAAAATAAAAAATCAGACGCTAAAAAAACATAATCCATCTTCACCCTTCGAGGGCACGCCGCATACTTATAAAGCCTTGCCCCTCCCTGCAATTAGTCTAAGAACACTCTGATTGGTTGGTTTAAGCCAATCAGAGTGCTCTTTGTCATTTTACACAGCGTGGGAAAATTCCAAAGAACTTTCCTTCGCTGTGTAAAATGACACAGAGCACTGTGATTGGGTGCCTTGAAATCCATCCAATCACAGTGCTCTTTATCATTTTACACAGCATGGGAAAATTCCAAAGAACTTTTATTTTAAGTTCGACGGGCATGATGGCTTTTTATTTGGCCTTTTTTGGGACTGAAAATGAAGATTTTAGAAAAAAGACGTCAAATGGTAAGTTTAATTTTTCTTTACAGGTTAGTTATTTTATTACCCCCTCACTATTTTTAGGGTGAGGGGGGTAGGTAGGGGATAGTTTGATTTGGGTGGGGGGTGACTAGGGGCTTGGGACCCCTAGTCACCTTGATTGGGGGGGGGATTTTCATTTAGGGCCCCCACCCGCCGCTCATGGGTGGGAGCCGGGGGGGACAGTAGGTCCCCCCTATCTTTATTTAGGGCCCATGTAACGGATCACCTGGCACCCCGACTGGGTACCTCCGTTAATGGATGCTCCTAGTGCTTCCTGTGGACTCCAAGCACTCTGGCAGACACCACAATCACCGAATCCGAGAAACCTTTAAATTCTCCCAAGCATATGAATGCTGTAGACCATTGAATAGGAACCATACGAATAGGCTTGCACTCCTAGCAGTCAACTGGAACAGCATGCAATAAATCCTTCCCCCCAATAATGAGACGACACATCACTTTGAGGGTAAAACAGGAACTCTGGACTGGCTCATCCAGCCTGGCTTTTATTTCCAACTCACACATACAGGCCACACCCAGGGGGAGGCATAAAAGAACCAATGACATAGATGTTACCTCCCACACATCCCCTCCCCTTAGTGTGACACATAATCCCATTATGCATACAGTGTAAAATATACTTTTACACAACTTTCATAACTTTAAAACCATACATCACATTCACATAAAAATACATATCCACAATCAATCCATTCAGGGGAACAACATATTAAAAAATGGCATGAATCCGACCAGGGGTTCAAAAGTTACTAAAAGTATCTTTTGTTCCTTTCTGGCTTGCAGAAAAACATCCCCACAATGCACCCTGGTTTCCTCCCTTCTGCCCTGGAGTTAATTGGAGAAGTAATCCAATTACCCAGGACTAAAGGCAGACTCCATTAACCACATGGTTGCAAAACAACATAAAACACTTTAAAATACATAAAGTCACATTTACACATAACACACAGACATTTCACCTATCCCCAGATAGCTGGGATCTGCACGCACAAAACTACTGAATAGCGCGCAGATCCTACTCACACAGTACAATTGCCATGGAGCTAAAGTCTTTCCCATAGTCTTTCATTATATGAATAGGCTCCATGGTATGGCTATCTGGGGTATCACATTCCCATAAAGTCTGGTCCATAGTCCAAAGGCAAGAGGCGGGCAATCAGCCCCCTCCAAGGACACGTGGCGAGGTCGGTTTCGCCACAGCCCCCACCCACCGCTCAGGGGTGGGGGCCAGGGGGGAGGACAGTAGGTCCCCCCCTTATTGTTTTTTTAGGGCCCCCACCCTCCGCTCCGGGGTGAGGGCCGGGGGGAGGACAGTAGGCCTCCCCCACCATTCTTATCTAGGGCCCCCACCCACCGCTCAGGGTTGGTGGCCGGGGGGGAGGACAGTAGGCCCCCCCTATCTTTATTTAGGGCCCCCACCAACCTCTCAGGGGTAGGGGCCGGGGGGGAGGACAGTAGGTCCCCCCCAATCTTTATTTAGGGCCCCCACCCACCGCTCAGGGGTAGGGGCCAGGGGGGAGGACAGTAGGACCCCACCCCTTATTGTTATTAGGTTTTTTGTTTTTGTTTTGTTTTTTTACAGTGAGCAGCCACAGGCTGCTCACTGCTTACTAGACATGCCCCTACTCGCGGTATAGCGAGTAGGGGCATATTATTTACTAATACTAAGTAATTTTTACTTAGTATTAGTAAATGTGGCTGAAAGACCAATTTAGGTCTTTCAGCCTTTTAGTAGATAGCTCCCTGATACCGTGGGAATTAGGGAGTTATCTACTAAGCGGCTGCAAATGCAGCAGCGGCAATGAATAGGATCGGAGTTTTCTTCATTAGAATGAAATTCTGATCCGAACTAAGTGCCGAATTGCGTTCTAAAACAAACGAACATACTGTTCTCATTCAGTTAGAACGCAATTCGGTAGTTTAGTCTAAAATGACAAGAAGCATCGCGGGGACACAGAGGAAAGGTAAGAATTATGGGAAAATTGCTCTGACCAGCGGAAATGAAGCACACTTTGCTCCTCCGCTGGTCAGAGCTGGTCAAGCAGAGGAATCCTCCATAAGGCAAAGAGTCCCTACTTTGTCTTATGATTTTAAAGAAAACTATAGCAGACAGGAAGAAAAGAAGAACAGATCCTGAGAGAGGGGGAGAAGAGGAAGAGATCGAGGAAAGGTAAGTTCGGCATGACAGTGCCGCTTCAAGCGACATTTCAAAAATGTTTCTCAAAGGGTTAAGTCTTAAAATGTAGAAATCGGTTAATGTTGCAGTGCTATGCCTAGCTTGTAGGTTGCAGCAACTGAACGAACTATAAATAATGGATTAAAGGAGATTGTACTTTGGGATGTATGGAGGTAGCCTATTGTTCATTATTAGTTTACATAAGAAAAATCACCCAAAGTACATTTATCTCTATTTGTATTAATAGAAGGTATATACGTGAACATTTGCTGACATGTGCTGTAAATATGCACTAATGATATATATTAATAAATGATTTGCTGCAAAATAAAACAATGCAATATATTCCATATGTTGGGTATAAGCAATTTGTTGGTGGTCTCTAGCAACAGAATGGCCAAAACTAACTCCAGTGGTGGAACAATTAGGCTCCAACTATCAAGGGTGAGCAACACATATCTAGATTGCCCTAAGGCAAAGAAGATGCAAAGAAAGGGGTAATTGAATCAATAAAAACATTCACCTTTATTTACAAGGTCGTAAAGTCCCAAACAAAACAATAAAGAACAATGAATAAATGTGAATACTCACAGTAGACATTAAAAGATTGTTATATAGCTATAGAAACAGGCCTAAAGTAAAAGATACAGTGATCCACTTACTTATAGTATTATATCGTTGCATAATGGCTAAAGATTTAAATCCTAATACCAAATGAGCATATGTTCTTATGTTACTGTGCAGGCAATAGCGAACTTTTAGACGTTAAAGGGACACTATAGTCACCTGAACAACTTTAGCTTAATGAAGCAGTTTTGGTGTATAGAACATGCCCCTGCAGCCTCACTGCTCAATCCTCTGCCATTTAGGAGTTAAATCCCTTTGTTTATGAACCCTAGTCACACCTCCCTGCATGTGACTTGCACAGCCTTCCATAAACACTTCCTGTAAAGAGAGCCCTATTTAGGCTTTCTTTATTGCAAGTTCTGTTTAATTAAGATTTTCTTATCCCCTACTATGTTAATAGCTTGCTAGACCCTGCAAGAGGCTCCTGTATGTGATTAAAGTTCAATTTAGAGATTAAGATACAATTATTTAAGGTAAATTACATCAATTTGAAAGTGAAACCATTTTTTTTCATGCAGGTTCTGTCAATCATAGCCAGGGGAGGTGTGGCTAGGGCTGCATAAACAGAAACAAAGTGATTTAAAGTGAGTAGTGAAATTGCAGGGGAATGATCTATACACTAAATCTATACACTAAAACTGCTTTATTTAGCTAAAGTAATTCAGGTGACTATAGTGTTCCTTTAACTACTTTCCTTGCACTTACATCAAAACCTGCCCAGATGCTTAAGTAGGGTGACTTATAAACAAAGGGTATTGTGAATAAAATATACAATCTTAATTGGAAAGTAGTGTCAAATTAATTTCTAAACTAGCTACAGTATTTACAATATTTATAGCTCAGCTAAGATGATCTAAGTGGTTATTCTGCTATTGGAAGGCTACTAGACAAAGTGTTCTATAGGTGAGTAACACAGTCTCAAATTAAATTATCTGTATTGATTATCATGTTTAAAATACTCCATTAAAATTTTAACAGATTCCCTACAAATGCACATATAGCAAGATTCATTTTAAATCTATTTTACCACATATACTATAGGAGAACAAATGAGAATTTTATATTCTTTGCAAATTTACAAAGCTAAAAATCCAACATTACCATTACGTAAATTAAATATACAAATAAAAATGAAATTTGTCCTCTTCTATTCTCTGTGTAACAAAACATGTCTGCATCTATGCTAATATTTAAAGCTATACATTATATGGAAAACCATATAATCTCCAATACATTTTAGTCCCCATTATCTCTGAGAGAAATGCAAAAATAAATCTGTATGCAGTCTCATAACACTAATTGTGATATCCCTGAACAGTAATCCAAATGCATATGTATTCCATATTTTTTATATATTTTTTTGCTATTTTACTGAGATTAGAAGAGTTTTGTAGCAAAGGGATTAATCTATGTTAGAATCAAAATATATAAGCAAAATACCATAGGGAAAGTACTAACACTTCCACTGATTTTCTCCAGGTGTTCTAAAATGAAACATGTTTTTTCTCCACCTTGCATCCTGTTCTGTTCTAAATATCCTGCTGAGGAAGCAGAGCGATAGCAGGAAGAAACATTAATATGTATTCAAGATGAAAAAAAAAAAAAAAAAGAAATCAAATACATTCAATTAAATAATTCTGTAATTATTATTACAAAAAGTTCAGTCACGTAGCCAGAAGTGGAGATGATATTCTCTATAGTTTATTGTTCTTTTGTTTGTAGTATTTTATATTAGAAACAAATTACTTTTTAAAAATTTTTAATTTGTAACTTGAAAAATATATTTCATATGCATATGATTTAATTTGTATAGTTATTTATTTTCTTTGTGGGAACTAATTCAAGAGATATCTTATGAGCATTAATTGATTGTGGGTGGCTAGAAAAATGCATGTTTGTAGTTGCTGAACAGCAATGGTCGCATCATTATTTATCATCATCATTAAAGAAAGGTTACTCCAACCCTTACAACTAATGATGTGTTTTTACCTCATAATGGCCTATTGGGCATATCAGGCTAGGTACCCTTCTCTTAAATGATTAAAGGGACTCTCCAGTGCCAGGAAAACAAACTGTGTTCCTGACACTGCAGGTCCCTCCTCCCACCCTTCATCCCATGTTGCTGAAGGGACCCCTCGGCGCAGGGTCAGGGTCCGCCCACCCTCCTACCCCGTCGATATCATCCGGCGGGGGAGATCTATTGAGCATGTGCGGCCGGCAGTGGGGGAGACCTACCGTGCATGCGCGTTAGACCTCCCCATAGGAAAGCATTGAATAATGCTTTCAGTGCTTTCCTATGGGGATTTCAGCGATGATGGAGGTCCTCACATAGTAGACAGCCACTAGAGGAGGACTTAACCCTTCAAGGTAAATATTGCAGTTTATGAAAACTGCAATAATTACACTTGCATGGTTAAGGGCAACAAATAAAAAATATTAAATGACCCCTGTTCAAAAGACTGCATACCCTTAGTTCTCAATACTGTGTATGGCCCTCTTTAGCATCAATGACAACATGCTGTCTTTTGTAATTGTTGTCTATGAGGCCTCTAATTCTTGCAGGTGATGTAGCTGCCCATTCGTCTTGGCAAAATGCCTTCAGGTCATGCAGAGTCTTTGGTCGTCTTCCATGAACCGCACATACGAGTTCTTCCCAGAGTGGCTCGATGATATTAAGGTCAGGAGACTGTGATGGCCACTCCAGAACCTTCACCTTTTCTGCTATAACCACTGGAGGGTCAACTTGGCTCTGTGCTTAGGGTCATTGTCATGCTGGAAAGTCCAAGAGAGTCCCATGTACAGCCTTCATGCAGAAGAATGCAAATTGTCTAACAGTATTTTCTGATAACATGCTGTATTAATCTTGCCAAAATTTTTCACAAGATTCCCTGTGCCTTTAGAGATCACCCAAAAAAACAAAACACACCAGTGAGTCACCACAATGCTTTACAGTGAGGATGGTATTTTTTTCACTATAGGCCTTGTTGACCCGTCTCCAAACATAGTGTTAATGGTTGTGACCATAAAGCTCTATTTTGGTCACGTCACTCCAAATTACAATGTGCCAGAAGCTGTGAGGCTTGTCAAGGTGTTGTCAGGCATATTGTAACCGGGCTTGTTTTTTATATTGGTACAGTAAAGACTTCTTTCTGGCAACTCAACCATGCAACATTTCTGCTCAAGTATCGTCATATTGTGCTGCTTGAAACAACCACACCATCTTTTTCCAGAACAGCCTGTATTTCTCCTGAGGTTACCTGTGGGTTTTTCTTTGTATCCTGAACAATTCTTATGGCAGTTGTGGCTGAAATCTTTCTTGGTCTACCTAACCTTGGCTTGGTATCAAGAGATCCTGGTATTTTCCACATCTTAATAAGTGGTTGAATAGTACTGACTGGCATTTAAGACTTTGATATCCTCTATTTGCTACCATTGGATTTCTGTGGGAACCTGGCCCTTCCTGTCTGGAGACCCTGGTGGAAGTAACTCCTATAAGTGTATCCTCTTCAATTGCAAGCATAATAGAAGAGGAATGAGCCCAGAACACAGAGGAGAGAGAGCCTGGACCAGACTCCTATCAGACTCAGCTAGATGCCATTGAGCCAAAAAGATATGGAAGCAGGGGGGAGCAAGGGGTTAAAAATATGCAAATTGTGAAATGTGTGTTATCTGTGTGTGTGTGTGTGTATGTGGTATTATGTGTGTGTGTTTGTGTTATCTGTGGTATATAAGTTAAAAGTAAGGGTATGCAAGCTTATATCTTAACTGTCTGCATGCACATATATGTGTGTGTATATGTGTCATCTGTGTATGTGTGTATTTGTGTCATCTGTGTATGTGTGTGTCATTTGTGTGTGCATTATCTGTGCGTGTATGTGTATCTCTGTCTGTTTCAGAGTGCATGTGCAGAGCAGTATATGTGCATAGATCCAGCAATCAAATGCCAACTCTATATACAAACACATTCAAACACACTAAACACAAGCACACCAATAGCTTTTAAATTACAACAGTACATACAAACATACAGCTGCATTCAAATGTCAACACTATACACAAAATATGTACATTCAAACACACAAAACATGCTTACATTCAAACTCAAATACTTCTCACAAATAAAGCTCTGCAAGGATAGGTACATGGTAGATACCCAGCTAGAAAAACATTGAGGGAGTTTTAAATGGAGATCTACCTTTTGGCCATGCTTATACTACATGGGGACCCAAAAAAAATTCTTGCACCAGGGGTCTCTTTACATTAGTTCTGCCTCTGCTGCATGGTATTAATGTGCCTCCACGTCCACGCACATAAAGTTCCAGCCCAGCCAACAAACAGAGGCTCAGTTCTTCTGCAAAACTCCTCTCACAGGATCACAAGAAGAGGAGAGGGAGAGAGATGTCTGGCTGTTGCATTATGCAGAGGATGCAAGAGATGGATACTCACTATGAGAGGAGTGAAGGTGAGAGGAGATAAAGTAGCACCCTACACCCCCAATTATCAACAAACATTTAAATAAAAGTCTCCCCCTCAAAGATTTAGTGTTTCAAATCTAGGAGGCCTTAATAACCCTGATATGTGACATTAAAATAGTGCTGCTCTGAAGCTAAACGGATTCACAAATGCTGCTCTAACTTCTTCCCACAAGCAAATTGAAAACACCCACACCATTTCTCCAATTAACAGTTTCTCACACTACCTAATTTAAATCATTTCTAAAAGCTTAAAGGTTATAATGATAAAACTGAATATTTATTAAAACTTACACTCTGGACTAAACAGCGAATTAGAACAATCTACGCATTTCTTAATCTCATGGATCATTTGATTCTAAAAACCTTTCTGTACTTGATGATTTCAAGCATAGTATTTTACCCTTTAAGTATAATCTTTAAAAACACAGCCTTTTAATCCATATTTAATTATATCACTCTAAAGGTAAAGGCATTGTTATGGACCCTTCTGGATATAAAACAGATAGCACAAAAGAACAAATTTCTAGACTAGAATAGCACAAAGGCACCAAAAAAAACTGAAAGGAGAAAGGTCACAAATGAAAATAAAAATAAAACGTAACTTTTATTGATCATCTAGGAGCTCTAAAAAACACTCACAACATAGTAAGTGCATATGTTAAAAAAAGATATACAGGGACACCGCGAGAAAGAGAAAGATGGGTGTATCAGGATCCAAAACCCACTAGACTTGATGAGTGATACTCACTCAAATTAAACAGGGGGGTAAAAACTCATAAATATCAATTAAAACAGTGCACAATTATCTTACAATATATCTCTTGCCAATAAAAACTGATTAATCAACCACTAAATTTGTGTGCAATATCAATTAAAACAGTGAACAATTATCTTATAATATATATCATATATCATGCTTCTGCAAGCTCTTTACACTTTGGTGAAAATGTTACCACCTGCCACCCATCAAGAGCAATATCTGAAAACATTTTGTCATATGTATTTCTATTACCAGTCAACTATTCATCATGAATAAATGAACCCCTGATTTATGTTTTGTGCAATCGACTTTCTTTCATTTTTATAATCATGTCTTCAAATTCAAATATTCTGGATCTAGCTGAGCTCATATTTAATCCTTTCCAAATTGCCAACACTGACATCCATGCCCGAATGCTCACTTTTAGTATCTTACCATCATCCTTTCACTTAAATACAATATCACTGAAAATCAGAGCAGCACATTTGCATGTAGCAGATTGCCGCTGTAACAGTGACAAACTTGCCTTTGGATTTATAATAGCCTGGTTAGAAACACTATGAAATAATAAGTTTTTCTCAATTTCTTTCACTGCTTGAGACCCTATATACTTGCTTTTAAACAAAATTAAAATCCACTCTTTTTTAGCATTGATCACATGGTGCATGCATAAGATTCTTCTTGGATACACTGAAAAACCAGAAGCTGAACTTCACACAAAGAGAAATACTTCAACCCACCCGGGTAGTAAATAGAAAATGTAACTTTATCTTTATTTCTTACTTATAACAGTGCGGCTGGAACAAACAGAGGGAGCACTGGATCAAAGTCCTAACGCGTTTCATGCCTTAACATCACATCATCAGAAGACTCTTCTATTTACTATCCATGTGCATTGAAATTTTCTTCTTTGTGTGAAGTCTGGCTTCTCATTTTTCAGTCTTTTATGCAGTGATGGAACTTGCTAATACCACTCCTAGGATAAGAGGTACAGCTCACGAATTGTGCTTTGGAGTACTTATGTTTGGTTATCTGATCTCCTGCTTTAATTTTATCTGCTTGGAAACACCCTATGCCACAAATTACTACCATAACCTTCTCTGTTTTTTTCCCCATTGTGTGGGGGAAAAACTGTGCCTTTTTCCTTTAATGTTTCCTCATTACTGCTAACTATTGATGTATTTATATTTAACTTAATTATATGAATAAACACTTTAAATATTATTAGTCAAATGTTCTTTTACAGGACACTTTCACTGCACTATTTTCAAATATTCTGCATTGCATTGTATTCTTTTGTTGCTCAATAAAATGTCTTATATAAAAAGTCATATCACTGAATATCAGGTTAAAGTTAATCATAAGAAATCAAACAAACAAAAAAAAATCTTTCATGGCTGCAATCTCCCAGTTAAAGTTCAACAAATTATCTTTTTTCGTCTACTCTAATAAAGTGACATTGATCTGTTGATGTTGACCGCCATCTAGGAGATTATATTAGGAAACAAAAATGTGAACAACAATCGTCAACCCACTTGGACAAACATCTAGGCCACATCCAGGCATTACTGAGACAGGAGTTGTATGTGTACTAAACAACCTGCGAACGTCATGGGAAAGGGTGAGTGCTACATCATACTATTAGTTCACCTCTGTCACTTTTTATGTTGCAGACCTGAAAGACTCTGCAGTACAGCAATTATCAGGTTCCAATCCTTCTTAGCTGACATATTACAGATTTTTTTATTCTCAGATCTACAGTTCTTTATGCCTGCACCAGTGACTTGTACAGAAGAGAGGGGACCTAATTTATCTCCCATTTTGCAAGTATGTGCTTAGATCATAAGACCACACATACTTTGCTATCATTACTATGCTGATGATACTGATTTTTATCAATCAATAAAACCAAGCAGAAGCAATTCAATGCACAGATAAATTACTTTACAGCAGATGCTGGATATGGATAAAACAGAGATAGTCACAGTGAAAAGACACCACCAGATGTCAACAGGATTGCAGCAATAACAACTCATTGACATAAATTTAGAGAATTCATATTAAAAATTCACAGAATGTAAAGTCACTTGGTGTGTTGTTTAAACAACAAATGTCAACCACAAACAAATCTGCCATTTTTATCTTGAGAACATTACTAGAATTAAGCATCCGGTTTGAGTAGTCAAATGGCATTTTCCTCTTGAGAACATTACTAAAATTAAACATCCAGTTTGAGTAGTCGTATTCTATACCAGATGCATGTAGAATTACTTCAAAGTTGGCTTGTGAACTGTTAAGATCTACACAAAAAGGGCTCTGTATGAACTTATCTCCCTTAAATCAGAAGATTCTTTTCCACACAGGATATGAAAATTCTGTTTAACGTCTTGTAAACATGCATATATTTCTGTGGAATTCACGGGTATATTAAATTAGACACATCTCTTTGATCAGGATTTTTGAGGAACTATTGAAATCTAAACTTTAATGTTAACTCTTATATGACATAAAAGTATATAACATTCTGAATCCAACTTGAACAAAATATACATCATTGTGGTTTTACCTTAAACAAAAGGAAATTATAATATCTATTTTCCAGCTGGCAATTCTTAGTTTACAACATAAATTACTGGTCTTGGAAATTGTCTTTTCACCTTGAAGTCAGGAGATGGCAGCTGTTTTAATACAAAACAAATACTGCCAGATCATGTAACTGAAAGGGTAAGGAGACAATTGTTAAACTGTTAGAACTGTATAAAGACCCAAATAAGAGAGCAGGATACCATAACATGTATTACAGGTGTATATGAATTTTACATTAGAAGTGGGAGTTTCAAAAAGTGATTCTCCACTGATATAAATGATAACTCCAGGAACCATAACAACTACAGTATATTGAAGTGGTAATTAGATTAGACTTAAATTAGACTTGGGCATTCGTTTTCAGATGAACACGTTTCTGTCCAAATTTAGGCTATTAGTCTGAAATACAATTTAACAAATGAAAATTAAAATGAATGAAATGAAGAACGTTTTGCTTGAACAAAATTTCAACTTGCAACTTTTACTTTCATTCATTCATTTTATATTACAAGGTTGGAGCTAACGGCTTACGGCTCCCTACTTGCAATAGTTAATCCCTTAAGGTCACAACTTCATAAATAAAAGGGAATCATGACGGAATAGTTCTGTCATGTGTCCTAAACAGAAGCAGTGGGGATCTTTTCTCCCCACCACATCCTAAATCCATCATGCCTTCCTTACCCATTAGTATAAGGGAGGTTAAATCCTCCATCCTGCCCCTTTCACAGTGTAAAATGTGGGTGCATGTCTACTAAACAGCAAGCTGTCAAGTAGCTAACCAGAGTTATCCAGAGTTAAAATCTTTAGGGAAATATTTTCTGAAAGTTTTTTAAAAGAAAACATGAGTCACCAGACCAGGCGACCTTCTTCCACAGGTCCAGTTCTGATGCTTACGTCCCCATTGAAGTTTAGTGGACAAGAGTCATCATGGACACCAGGGGCATACCTGGAACATTTGGCACCCGGGGTGGATCTTATATTTGGCACCCTCTTCCCCCCCACCCCCAATTTTAAAATGTAAAAAACACCCACACATTTTTTTTAAATGTATTTAGTATTGAGCAGTGTTTGTGTGTTTGAATGTAAGCATGTTTTTGTATGAAGTATGTGTGAGTGAATGTAGGGGTGTGTTTGCATGTAGTGTTGGCATTTGAATGCAGGCGTGCATTTTTGTGTAGTGTGTTTTTTGAATGTGTGGTGTGTTTTTATGTAGTGTTGATATTTGGATGCAGGGGTGTATTTGTATGTGGCAAGATGCTGAGATGTATGCACATATACACATATACTCAAATATACACACACTGGCACACATGCAGATACATAGACACACAGATGCACACACTGGCACATAGGTATACAGAGACACATAGGTATACACATGCAGATACATAGAAACAAAGTCATGCAAGCACAGATACAGACAAACACTGACACACATACAGATAGAGACTGACATACATGTACAGAGACACATAGGCACATACACACATACAGATACACACATACAGATACACTGACACACAGATACACAGACACACATACAGATACACACATACAGATAAACATGCACACTACACTCTTGTTTTTGTGTAGTGTATGCAGTGTGTGTGTAGTGTATGCAGTGTGTGTGTTTAGTGTGTATGCTGTGTGTGTACAGTGTGTATGCAGTGTGTGTAGTGTATGCAGTGTGTGTGTGTGTGTGTAGTGTGTATGCTGTGTGTAGTGTGTATGCAGTGTATGCATAGTGTGTATGCTGTGTGTGTGTTGTGTATACGCAGTGTGTGTGTAGTGTATGCAGTGTGTGTGTGTAAAGTGTGTATGTTATGTGTGTGTATAGTGGGTATGCTGTCTGTGTGTGTGTGTGTGTGTGTGTGTGTGTGTAGTATGTATGCAGTGTGTGTGTAGTGTGTATGCTGTTTTTGTGTATAGTGTGTATGCAGTGTGTGTATAGTGTGTATGCTGTGTGTGTATAGAATGGATGCAGTGTGTGTATGCAGTGTGTGTGTGTAGCATATGCAGTGTGTGTAGTGTGTATGCTGTGTGTGTAGTGTGTATGCAGTGTGTGTAGTGTATGCGCAGTGTGCATATAGTGTGTGTACTTTGTGTATAGTGTGTATGCTGTGTGTATAATGTGTGTGCAGTGTTTGTGTATAGTGTGTATGCGGTGTGTGTCTACTGTGTGTATAGTGAGTGTGTATAGTGTGTCTGCTGTGTGTATAGTGTGTATGCTGTGTGTATAGAGTGTGTATGCTGTGTGTATGGTGTGTATACAGTGTGTGTGTATAGTGTGTATGCAGTGTGTATGAGTGTAGTGTGTATGCTGTGAGTGTATTGTGTATGCGGTGTGTGTGTGTGTAGTGTGTATGCAGTGTGTGTAGTGTATAGTGTGTATGCAGTGTGTATGAGTGTAGTGTGTATGCTGTGAGTGTATTGTGTATGCGGTGTGTGTGTGTGTAGTGTGTATGCAGTGTGTGTGTGTATAGTGTGTATGCTGTGTGTGTATAGTGTGTTTGCTGTATGTGTGTATAGTGTGTATGCAGTGTGTGTGTGTGTATAGTGTGTATGCTGTGTGTGTATAGTGTGTTTGCTGTATGTGTGTATAGTGTGTATGCATTATGCATGTATAGTGTGTATAGTGTGCATGCAGTGTGTGTGTATAGTTTGTATGCTGTGTGTGTGTGTGTGTATAATGAGTGTATAGTGAGCAGTGTGTATTGTTTGTGTGTGTGTGTCTCCCTAAATCTTAGCTGTGTGACACTACACACTACACTGCACACTACATTCCTTGGTGGTCCATTGGCACAGTATGGTTGCCCAGTGAAGAGGGGCCCAGAAGTCTCCACATCCAGCAGCAGCATGTCCTCTGTTCTCGCAATCCGCGAGAGTGTTGCTGTGGGTTTCCATAGCAACGTACGGCAATGCTCTCGCAGATCGCGAGAACAAAGGACATGCTGCTACTGGATGTGGGGACTCTTGCAAGCAGCATGAAAATGTGCCCTAGTGAGTGGCACCCGGGGCGGACCACCCTCCTTAGTACACCCCCGATGGACACACTAATCAGTCTGTGCAGCCCCATAAGCAGCAAACTGAAATGCACTGTGTGTTCTGACACCTTTTTTACATGCCCATCATTAAGATTTTTAGCTATTTGAGCTACAGTAGCTCTTCTGTGATCGGACCACATGTGCTATCCTTCACTCTTGACCAGGGACGTCTTTAACGCGGGGCAAACGGGGCAGCTGCCCCGAGCCCAGTTGCTCCTGGGGGGCCCAGAGCAGCTGCTCTGTGGGCCCCGCGATTTGCGCAGCCCCTATGGACCGGGTGGTGCGGCTCCCGCACACTGAGGAGGCTCCCCGGGTGGCCCATGCACTAAGGGCCACCCGGGAGCATGTGTCAGCAGGGGCCCGGTCGGGCGCTGTAGCGCTTAAACAGCGCGACCGGGCCCCTTCCTGTTCTGCAGCCTGCTGGGAGGAAGTGACGTCACTTCCTCCCACCGAAGATAACAGCCGCGCGGGAGGAGGAAGGCAGGGAGGGGAGTTCCAGAGTAGAACTCCCATCTGCCTCAGCCTGCCACTGGACCAGGGAAACCACCCTCCAGGAAAAGGTAAGAACCTAGAGGGTGGCTAAATGTATGTCAGTAGGTCTGTGTGTGTGTGTGTCAGTGTGTCTGTGCGTGTGTGTGTATGTCTGTGTGTGTGTCTGTCAGTATGTATGTGTGTGTGTCAGTATGCCTGTGTGTCTGTCAGTATGTCTGTGTGTGTGTCTGTGTATGTATGTATGTCTGTGTGTGTGTCAGTATGTCAGTGTGTCTGTGTATGTCAGTGTGTCTGTGTATGTCAGTGTGTGTGTGTATGTCAGTGTGTCTGTGTGTGTGTATGTCAGTGTGTCTGTGTGTGTGTCAGTGTGTATGTCAGTGTGTTTGTGTGTGTGTGTGTCAGTATGTCTGTGTGTGTGTCAGTATGTCTGTGTGTGTGTGTGTGTATGTAAGTATGTCTGTGTGTGTATGTAAGTATGTCTGTGTGTATGTATGTGTGTGTCAGTAGGCCTGTGTGTGTGTCAGTATGTCTGTCAGTGTATGTGTCTGTGTGTGTATGTATGTCTGTGTGTGTGTGTCAGTATGTCTGCCAGGATATATTTGTGTGTCAGTGTATGTGTGTGTCAGTATGTATCTGTCAATGTTTTAATGTCTGTCTGTGTGTATGTGCCAGTACGTCTGTCTGTGTGTATGTCAGTATGTCTGTGTGTGTGTGTGTCAGAATGTATGTGTGTGTGTGTATGTATGTCTGTGTGTGTATGTGTCAGAAGGCCTGTGTGTGTGTCAGTTTTTCTGTCAGTGTATGTGTCTGTGTGTGTGTGTATGTACGTCTGTGTGTGTGTCAGTATGTCTGCCAGGATATATTTGTGTGTCAGTGTATGTGTGTGTCAGTATGTATCTGTCAATGTTTTAATGTCTGTTTGTATGTGCCAGTACGTCTGTCTGTGTGTACGTCAGTGTGTATGTCATTATGTCTGTGTGTGTATGTCAGTATGTCTGTGTGTGTATGTCAGTATGTCTGTGTGTGTGTCAGTATGGCTGTGTGTGTGTGTATGTATGTCTGTGCGTGTGTGTATGTGTCTGAAGGCCTGTGTGTGTGTCAGTATTTCTGTCAGTGTATGTGTCTGTGTGTGTGTGTGTGTATGTACGTCTGTGTGTGTGTCAGTATGTCTGCCAGGATATATTTGTGTGTCAGTGTATGTGTGTGTCAGTATGTATCTGTGAATGTTTTAATGTCTGTCTGTGTGTATCTGCCAGGACGTCTGTCTGTGTGTATGTCAGTATGCCTGTGTTTGTGTGTCAGTGTGTATGTCAGTATGCCTGTGTGTGTGTCAATGCGTCTGTCAGTGTATGTGTCTGTGTGTGTAAGTATATCTGTCAGCGTATGTGTTTGTGTGTGTCAGTATATCTGTTAGTGTATGTGTCTGTGTATGTATGTATGTCTGGGTGTGTGTCAGTATGTCTGCCAGTATATATTTGTGTGTCAGTGACTGTGTGTGTCAGTATGTATCTGTGAATGTTTTAATGTCTGTCTGTCTGTGTGTGCATGTGCCAGTACGTCTGTCAGTGTGTTTGACGTAATTGGTGGGTGAGGCGGTGGGAGGGGCAGGGCCGAGGGGGCCCAAGAAAATGCATTGCCCAGTGTCCTAATCATATTATAGACGGCCCTGCTCTTGACATGCATCAATGAGCCAGTTCACCGATTGTCCTTCCTTGCACCACTTTTGGTAGTTACTAACCACTGCATACCAGGAGCACAACACAAGACTTGCAATTTGTAGAGAGAGTCTGACGCACTCATCTAAACTATCACTATATGGCCCTTATCAAAGCCACTCATTTTCTGGCTTCCAACACTTCCCCTCCCTCCCAAACTGTAAAAAAATATTTTGTATCTCATTCTGCAACCCTAAGCCACCTTTTGTTATGGAAATTACATGTGCATACTAACATTCATATGTACATACTGTAGCCCCATGTAGCCAAAGCGCAGCTAAGCGAAAAAGGGCCTTGACAGGAGTTAGGAGGCGGGCATAGGAGGAGGAAAGGAAGGAATGGAGTTGTGGGTAAGTGGGTTGGGATATTTAAATAGGCAGCCATTTTAAGTGAATTCACTTCTAATTTCCTACCTGACCGAGTTTGTCCCGCCCACCCTCCCTGAATTTTGTTTCTGGTGGGGGTTATCCCGTTTTTTCACAGCGGCGGGATAGGGAGCTGAAAGAGAAGAAATAGGCTCCCTAGGATGAACGTGATAGAAATGGAAAACTGTGGTCATTGGTGGTTGGTAGGTTTCGAGTCCTGTCGGTGGCTCAGAACCTGGTGGGGTAGTGGTATCCGGGTATACCCCTGCCATGGTTAATTTATGTTTTGCACTTTAAGTTGCTATGTTGGAGTAATGGTGGTATATGTTATATATATGTGTTATTTATATGGGGGTCATTGCCTTTTATATTAACAGAAGGATTCGGATGCGAGGGTGGAGTATGGGGGGCAATGACCCATGTTTATTTGTTAAGTCATTATTATGATTATTATTATTATTATTATAATGAATAAAAACTTTATTATTCGAGATTGTTTAATAAAGCTGTGGACAAATCTTCCCATATACCCGAGTGTCAGTGCGTTATTGGGTTAGGTATGTGGGGGGGAGGGGGTTGTCCTGGAGTCCGACTGCCCATACGGCGACTATACACCGGTCAAAACTCATATAACTATATAGTCATATTCACACATACTTACATTTATGTACACACAAACACCCATATATATACACACACAGAAACATATGCACAGACACACACATTGATATATATACACACAGATGAATACAAAGACACAAACAAGTGACCACATGTATTCATAACACAGACTCATACACAAACACATACATACAAGTACATTCAGACACCCTTAATTTTTAATTACATTTTTTGTTTCCTCTGCACTCTACTGATGCTGGGGTTGGGGTGACATCATATCTATGCTCCCAGCATCCATAGAGGGCATTCAAGGAAGATGGAAAATTAGTACAGAGAGATTTTAGCAGCCCCCCTCGATGCCTGCTCCACAGCCAGCTAAAGTAGCATGTCAGAGCACGCACCTGCCATGTGGCATGCCTTCTAGCAATGTATTTTCTGATGCTGTGGAGGCTGCTGGTTGCACCCTCCTGTCACCAGGTCTGATAGCCCTATCGCCCCCTGTGTAGCATGTCCCTGATCATGTTTACACTCTACAATGTTAGTTTCTTTGGTACTTAGAGAGAGGCATTGAGTGTACATGGTGAACTTTTTCCCCACTTTCTGCTACATTGTAAGCATGTTTTAACAGGGACCTCTCCTAATCATACAAGAAGGTTTATTCATTGAAACAGCAATTGTTTCAATTCAAAAGGAATTTCACATTTTAGGTCAAAATAGCCAAATTGACCAGTTCAGCTAATTTAAATTGAACTTTAAAAATAAAATAAAAAAATAAAAAATAACCTAGTTCATTGACTGAGAGCAATCATTTGACACTCTCCAATGAATGTCTATGGGACAGGCTGAATACACATCACTAGACATGCAAAGAGGTTTAAAACTCAGTGAGGTAGAGGGAAGACTGTCGTAAAACAGTTTTTATTATCACTGGGGAATTGGGCGAGGTTACTTCTTACAACCATTAGAGTGGATATGATTCTTGGAGTAACCTTTTCATCAAAATAGCTGATTTAACCCATCAGTAAAGCAACAGGCACATTGTGTATATATTCAATGTACAATGTATAATCTGTGGAAATAGAGACTCTTTCCTAGAGACTCATGTACTCAAAATAAAGCACCAATTCATTCTATATAAAACACAATACATACAGTATTTTAATCTGGACTGCATCTCTTTACCAATGTGTCATAAGGTCAAATGGTTTTACCATGCAACGGTAGAAAATAAACTCTAAACAAAATTGTTTCCTGTTTTGCAGACTGAATAAATACACATGGCTCAATCATTTTGTCTTGAAGAAAACATAAAGTGCTTGCTCTTTATTACTGGAATGTTTTTTAAATAAACAACACACGGAAAAAGGAAAATAAAAAAATTGAATATAGTGAATATAACTACAGAGCTGCAGAACCTATAATCTCAATATATATAAACCTAACACAAGTGGAAAAACTGTGCAAAAAAATGTACTGTGAGGAAAGGATAAATAGTTTACCCACATATGATGCTTAAATATATGTCCTCTCTGTGAAAAGTGAAATTATCTTTATCTTTAAACACAATATCGAAGAGGCAGTGAAGCAATAAAGCAAAAATGTAAGGAATATTAGAAAGGGGAAACATTGAACAATTGTTATACATACATACATACATACCTTAATGTATACAAAATTTTTCCATCGTTCCATATTCTAAGAAGTTGATTGGGAGTTGTAATCCAATGTGCTTCAGCTGTTTTTGAATTCCGGAAGATGGTATCAGGGATCCAGATTAATCCAACCATATTGCTATTAAGAGTTAAAAGCTTCATAGTACTATTGAACCTGAGGCGACTGTCAGTCCATGTCTGAGCAAAAAATATGTCTATTTGGTATTCCTATTAAGGAGAAGAAAAAAAAACATGGTAAGATCATCTATTTCGATCTTCATAATATAGAAAAGTGGTTAGTTGTCAAACTTGATTATTGAGGAATAATAATTCTGACATAGTTTAGGATTTTTCAAATTATAGCAATGAATTACTACATTTCTGTATCAATGCAAGTAGGTGCCAAGTATTATCCTTTAAATAGTGATGTCCCGAACTGTTCGCTGGCGAATAGTTCCTGGCGAACATTGCTTGTTCGCGTTCGCCACGGACGGCGAACACATGCGCTGTTCGGTCCGCCCCCTATTCATTATCATTGAGTAAACTTTGACCCTGCCTGTACCTCACAGTCAGCAGACACATTCCAGCCAATCAGCAGCAGACCCTCCTTCCCAGACCCTCCCACCTCCTGGAGAGCATCCATTTTACATTCATTGTGAAGCTGCATTCTTAATGAGAGTAGGGACAGTGTAGCTGCTGCTGATTTGATAAGGAAATTGATAGCTAGGCTAGTGTATTCAGTGTCCACTACAGTCCTGAAGGACTCATCTGATCTCTGCTGTAAGGACAGCACCCCAAAAAGCCCTTATTAGGGCTAGAACATCAGTCTGCTTTTTTTTTTCTCACAGCATATACTGTGCCCACTTGCCCAGTGCCACCACTCACTCACTGGTGTCACAATAGCTTGCATTTAAAAAAAAACACAAAAAAAACTTTTTGACTGTAATATAATAGCAGTCAGTTTCCTTCACTAGTGTGCGTTTCAGGGCCTGCCCAGTGCCACTACTCACTCACTGGTGTCACAATAGCTTGCATTTAACAAAAAAAAAACTAAACTTTTTGAACTGTAATATAATAGCAGTCAGTTTCCTTCACGAGTGTGCGTTTCAGGGCCTGCCAGGGCACAGTGTCACACCAGTGCAACTCATATCTGGTGTAACAGTAGTGTACATTTAAAAAAAAATAAAAAAAAATTGACTGTAATAGATTGAATAGCAGTTAGTTGTCTGCCAGCGTGTGTCAGGCTCACAGCGTATACTGTGCCCACTTGCCCAGTGCCAACACTCATATCTGGTGTCACAATAGCTTGCATTTAACAAAAAAAAGCTTTTTGGACTGTAATATAATAGCAGTCAGTTTCCTTCACGAGTGTGCATTTCAGGGCCTGCCAGGGCACAGTGTCACACCAGTGCAACTCATATCTGGTGTAACAGTAGTGTACATTTAAAAAAAAAAATACAATTTTGACTGTAATAGATTGAATAGCAGTTAGTTGTCTGCCAGCGTGTGTCAGGCTCACAGCATATACTGTGCCCACTTGCCCAGTGCCACCACTCATATCTGGTGTCCCAATAGCTTGTATTTAATAAAAACTAAACTTTTTTGACCGTAATATAATAGCAGTCAGTTTCCTTCACTAGTGTGTGTTTCAGGGCCTGCCCAGTGCCACCACTCACTCATATCTGGTGTCCCAATAGCTTGCATTTAAAAAAAAAAAAAAACTTTTTGGACTGTAATAGC
Source organism: Pelobates fuscus (assembly GCF_036172605.1). NCBI lineage: Eukaryota > Metazoa > Chordata > Amphibia > Anura > Pelobatidae > Pelobates > Pelobates fuscus. The sequence continues at coordinate 317,439,424 of NC_086317.1, read as the reverse complement.
AGTCAGTTTCCTTCACGAGTGTGCATTTCAGGGCCTACCAGGGCACAGTGTCACACCAGTGCAACTCATATCTGGTGTAACAGTAGTGTACATTTAAAAAAAAATGAAATTTTGACTGTAATAGATTGAATAGCAGTTAGTTGTCTGCCAGTGTGTGTGTCAGGCTCATAGCGTATACTGTGCCCACTTGCCCAGTGCCACCACTCATATCTGGTGTCACAATAGCTTGCATTTAAAAAAAACTAAACTTTTTGAACTGTAATATAATAGCAGACAGTTTCCTTCATGAGTGTGCGTTTCAGGGCCTGCCAGGGCACTGTGTCACACCAGTGCAACTCATATCTGGTGTAACAGTAGTGTACATTTAAAAAAAAAAATACAATTTTGAATGTAATAGATTGAATAGCAGTTAGTTGTCTGCCAGCGTGTGTGTCAGGCTCACAGCGTATACTGTGCCTACTTGCCCAGTGCCACCACTCATATCTGGTGTCCCAATAGCTTGCATTTAAAAAAAACTAAACTTTTTTGACCGTAATATAATAGCAGTCAGTTTCCTTAACTAGTGTGCGTTTCAGGGCCTGCCCAGTGCCACCACTCACTCATATCTGGTGTCCGAATAGCTTGCATTTAAAAAAAAAAAAAAACTTTTTGGACTGTAATATAATAGCAGTTAGTTTCCTTCACGAGTGTGCGTTTCAGGGCCTGCCAGGGCACAGTGTCACACCAGTGCAACTCGTATCTGGTGTAACAGTAGTGTACATTTAAAAAAAAAATAAAAAAATTTCACTGTAAAAGATTGAATAGGAGTTAGTTGTCTGCCAGCGTGTGTGTCAGGCTCACAGCGTATACTGTGCCCACTTGCCAAGTGCCACCACTCACTCACTGGTGTCCCAATAGCTTGCATTTAAAAAAAACTAAACTTTTTTGACTGTAATATAATAGCAGTCAGTTTCCTTCACTAGTGTGCGTTTCAGGGCCTGCCCAGTGCCACCACTCACTCATATCTGGTGTCCCAATAGCTTGCATTTTAAAAAAGCTAAACTTTTTGGACTGTAATATAATAGCAGTCAGTTTCCTTCACGAGTGTGCGTTTCAGGGCCTGCCAGGGCACAGTGTCACACCAGTGCCACTCATATCTGTTGTCACAGTAGCTTGCACGCATAGTACCACTAATCGAAAAAAAAATGACAGGCAGAAACAGGCCACCCCGCAGGGCCGTTGTGGTCGTGGTGCTGTGATTCCTTTTGGCCCTAGAAAAATGCCCAGTGTTCAGAGGCCACGTACCCTGAACTTGAAAAGTTCTGAGGACATAGTTGACTGGCTAACACAGGACACCCAATCTTCTACAGCTTCCGCTCGGAACCTCAACGCACCATCCTCCTCCAGCTTAGCTTCGGCACCTCTCAAGTTACCACTCGCCCGCCTGCCGCCACCACCAACACTAGCACCACAGCCGCTTCACTTGGTATGTCAGAGGAGTTATTTACACATCAGTTGGAAGAAATTAGTGATGCGCAACCATTATTGCCAGAGGATGTAGATAACAGGGATATGTCTCAGTCAGGCAGCATTACACACGTACGTGTGATGATGATGATGTTGTACCCACTGCTGCTTCCTTTGCCGAGTTGTCAGATACAAGTGAAGCGGTTGATGATGACGATGCGTCCGTGGATGTCACGTGGGTGCCCGCTAGAAGAGAAGAAGAACAGGGGGGAAGTTCAGATGGGGAGACAGAGAGGAGAAGGAGGAGACGAGTTGGAAGCAGGGGGAGGTCGTCGCAAGGAGCTAGTGGCACAGTCAGAAAGCATGCATCGGCACCCGGGGTCAGCCAGACAGCACGCCAATCAACGCATGCTGTTGCCACCACCAGAATGCCGCCATTGCAGAGCTCAGCAGTGTGGCATTTTTTTTGTGTGTCTGCCTCTGACAACAGTGATGCCATTTGCAACCTGTACCAAAAGAAACTGAGTCGTGGGAAGTCCAACACCCACCTAGGTACAACTGCTTTGTGAAGGCACACGATCGCTCATCACAAATGCCTGTGGGATCAACACATGAGTACAAGCAGCACACAAGCTCAAAGCCGCCATCCTCCTCCTGGTCCAGCATCTTCAGCCATGTTAACCACTGCTGTCCTCCTTGCCCCCTCTCAACCATCCGCCCTTCCGTCTCTCGCCTTGAGCAGTTCCTGCTCATCTGCCCACAGTCAGGTGTCTGTCAAGAACATGTTTGAGCGTAAGAAGCCAATGTCACAAAGTCACCCCTTTGCCCGGCGTCTGACAGCTGGCTTGACTGAACTCTTAGCCCGCCAGCTTTTACCATACAAGCTGGTGGAGTCTGAGGCGTTCAAAAAATTTGAAGCTATTGGGACACCACAGTGGAAGGTACCCGGCCGAACTTTCTTTGCACAAAAGGCAATCCCTAACCTGTACTCGATTGTGCAAAAGGAAGTAATGGCATGTCTGGCACACAGTGTTGGGGCAAGGGTCCATCTGACCACTGATACCTGGTCTGCAAAGCATGGTCAGGGCAGGTATATCACCTACACTGCGCATTGGGTAAACCTGCTGACGGCTGCCAAGCATGGAATGCGTGGCTCTGCAGAGGAGTTGGTGACACCGCCATGACTTGCAGGCAGGCCTGCAGCCACCTCCTCTACTCCTCCTACTCCATCCTCTTCCATAACCTCCTCGGCTGAGTCCTCTTCTGCTGCTGGGTCTTGCTCCACATCAACAGCACCCCCCTAGCTCCCCAGGTACTGTTCCACATCCCGGATACGGCAGTGTCATGCTGTCTTGGGGTTGACTTGCCTGAAAGCAGAGAGTCACACCGGATCAGCACTCCTGTCCACCCTGAACGCACAGGTGGATCAGTGGCTGACTCCGCACCAACTGGAGATCGGTAAAGTGGTATGTGACAACGGAAGAAATTTGTTGGCGGCATTGCATTTGGGCAGGTTGACACATGTGCCGTGCATGGCACATGTGTGTAATCTGATCGTACAACGCTTTGTGCATAAGAACCCAGGCTTACAGGACGTCCTTGGCGCACTTTTCCTATATCCAGTGGCGAAACAACATGCCAGTGAGGCGCCTGATTTGCGACAGCCCGACATGTTGGAAGTCAACACTCCTAATGTTCGACCGCCTGCTCCAACAAGAAAAAGCCGTTAACGAGTATTTGTATGACCGGGGTGCTAGGACAGCCTCTGCGGAGCTGGGAATTTTTTTGCCATGTTACTGGACGCTCATGCGCAATGCCTGTAGACTCATGCGTCCTTTTAAGGAGGTGACAAACCTAGTCAGTCGCACCGAAGGCACCATCAGCGACATCATACGATTTGTTTTCTTCCTGGAGCGTGCCCTGCGAAGAGAGCTGGATCAGGCCGCAGATGAGCGTGAAGAGGAAGAGTTGTGGTCACCATCACCACCAGAAACAGCCTTATCAGCATCGCTTGCTTGACCTGCGGCAACGCTGGAAGAGGATTGTGAGGAAGAGGAGTCAGAGGAGGAATGTGGTCACCTAACTGGTACCTGTGGTGTTGTACGTGGCTGGGGGGAAGAACCTACCTTCAGAGAGATCACTGAGGATGAGGAACAGGACATGAGTAGCTCGGCATCCAACCTTGTGCAAATGGGGTCTTTCATGCTGTCGTGCCTGTTGAGGGACCCTCGTATAAAAGGCTGAAGGAGAACGACCTGTACTGGGTGTCCACGCTACTAGACCCCCGGTATAAGCAGAAAGTTTCTGAAATGTTACCGAATTACGGCAAGTCGGAAAGGATGCAGCAGTTCCAAAATCAATTAAAAAGTATGCTTTGCACAGCGTATAAGGGTGATGTCACAGCACAACGGGAATCTAACAGGGGAAGAGGTGAAAGTAATCCTCCTCCTCCCACGACCACGCCGGCAAGGACAGGACGCTTTACAGATGTGTTGTTGCTGGAGGATTTAAGTCCTACGCATCGCCACAGCCCTTCGGGGTCCACCCTCAGAGAACGACTCGACCGACAGGTAGCAGACTACCTCGCCTTAACTGCAGATATCGACACTCTGAGGAGCGATGAACCCCTTGACTACTGGGTGTACAGGCTTGACCTGTGGCCTGAGCTATCCCAATTTGCGATAGAACTTCTGGCCTGCCCTGCTTCAAGTGTCCTGTCAGAAAGGACCTTCAGTGTAGCAGGAGGTATTGTCACTGAGAAGAAAAGTCGCCTAGGTCAAAAAAGTCTAGATTACCTCACCTTTATTAAGATGAATGAGGGATGGATCCCGAAGGGACTCATAGTGGGCGATACATTCGACTAAAAAAGGCCTGATGAGGGGGACTACTTAACACACCACTCCTATCTGGTGGCACATTAGATTGCACGCGCATTGCCCCAAATTTGAAGTAGGAGGACCGACCAAGCATCTTTTTCCATCTCCCGCTTCCTAAAATCGATGCCTTATATACACGTTCCCTGATAGGGGACGTAACAGGGATTAAACTGATAAGAATAGTACTACTTAACACACTACTCCTATCTGGTGGCACATTAGACTGTACGCGCAGTGCCCCAAATTTGAAGTAGGAGGACCAACCAAGCATCTTTTTCCATCTCCCGCTTCCTGGGTGGAAGAAGAGAGACCTTCAATGACATCAGTGAGGACAAGGAACGGAACATGGCTAGCTTGGTATCCAACCTTGTGCAAATGGGGAGTTTGCGGTTGTGCAAATGGACTTTTTGCGGTTGTTTGCGGTGCGTTAAACGGGGAGTTTGGTCTGTCACTGTGAAGCGGGCGTAATCCTTACACTACCTGATCGATACAACATCATACCTGATGTTTTAAAGCATGCTATTCCAAACAATTTAGGAATGTTAGGTGATTTATGCCCTTTATGGATTAAAACCAGACTCTGCATCAACTATGTAGTTTTCCATGGGAGTTTTGCCATGGATCCCCCTCCGGCATGCCACAGTCCAGGTGTTAGTCCCCTTGAAACAACTTTTCCATCATTATTAAGGCCAGAAAGAGTCCCTGTGGGTTTAAAATTCGCCTGCCCATTGAAGTCTATGGCGGTTCGCCCGGTTCGCCAGTTCACGAACATTTGCGGAAGTTCGCGTTCGCCGTTCGCGAACCGAAAATTTTATGTTCGTGACATCACTACCTTTAAACCATGTTCATTAAAGACCTCTATTTGACAGATGGAAATTTACCAAAAGTAGAGTGAAAATCCCAGCTCTGAATAGCTGGCAAGTTTTAATTTTTAGCATTTTTTGCAAGAAATAACCTAAAACTGAGTGTCAAAGACTATTATCATAATAATGATTAGGAAGGATTGCACTTAGATCGTACAGCAATATTTTTGCATGATATCAGTTATGATGAACACCCAGATTCAGGTCTGTGCATCATGACATCACAACAATTTGACATGTGAACTAAGAAGATTTTTTTAACAAAGGGCTCCTTGCCAGCTTACTTTGAGGTACTCCTTGCTGGAAAAATGGTCTTGAAACCACAAAGAGACTTACAAATAAAATGAAAAAAAATTATTAAAAAAATAAAACTTATATATTTTCTGGCCTCAGTTGATTCATCCAAACATTCACTGCACCTTGTTGATTACAATTTTAAGCTCTGACTTGCTGGCAGTGAGTGAGAGGTTAAAAATTTAATTTGTTCATCTGAATTTTGTTTGGAATGAAAATATGCAAAAAAAAAATTCAATTGAACCAATGCATGAGAAAATGTTGTTAATCCAAACCTGTTTATTCTATTGGGACTAATCTGTTTGGATGAACTACATTTTCAGTCCATGCACAAATCTAGTGAGTATAGTTAGTCATACTCTATGGGTCATTCGTTTAAATAATAGGAATAAAATAAATAGCATAGTTCATTCTAGCTATAACACATGTATTTTATTTTATTCTATTTTTTCTCTTCAATATCTTGTTTACTTCACGCATTCAATTAAGTAAATAAATAACTAGAATACCACGAGAATGAAAAATTCTGCCAGGGTGTGATAAACTGGAGAAAGGTTTCAAACTGTAGAATCTGCTCCACTGCAGTTCCTGTGTTACTCTGTTAACTATTGAATAATATATGAGATACAGAGGTTATGCTGAATGATTTGAGAAAATGGCTGCATAGTCTTACAACTTGATACAAAATCAAGAACAGCTTTAAGCAGTTCCCATTATAAACAAAAGCTTATTCGTGTTAGGAAAACAGTTTTTAATAGGTACAAACATGCAGAGGTAGAGGCTGGGGATGAAGACCCTTTTAAATCAATAGTGTAAATAATTGATTTATTGATTTCTTTTTATAGACAGGTCAGGGGTCCTACGCAAGCCAGTGTCTAATTCATGCAGCCCCAGACCTCTGGTTGGATAGCACTGACCTGAAACAAAAATTCAACAGATCTGACATTGTTTTACTAAATATAAACACTAATACTCAGAGACATAGATATTTAAAATTGATGTTTGATTATTAATGCTGTCATTTTTTTAGTTTATTGCGGTATTTTATACATCAGTTACTGATGCTCGGGGGTCACTTATGATTCTTTATGCTAATAGTGCTGAACTTGGATCAATTTTCACAGAGATCTTACTAAAGTTAGGCGTAGATTCTTAGAAAAAAATATATCATTACTTAACCCCTTAAGGACACGTGACGGAAATATTCCGTCATGATTCCCTTTTATTCCAGAAGTTGTGTCATTAAGGGGTTAAAGAAGAACTGTTAAATTGTCAAAGACTGAAAGTTATATACAAAACTCCAACATGCAGCTGCTTTTTAATGAGTTTGAGTTCTGCTTCTTCATTTATATACATATTCCCTATGTGTATTATTTATGGAACAGCAATGATACCTGAAATACATAACCATCAAAATGACTCAGGTGTATTATAATTCTTCAGTTGATTAATCATGAAATGCCATTGCTGTCACTAATGAGTTTTACTGTATATAACCATAAGGTATATAAAAACTGTAATATTAGTACAGGGAGATATTATTCATCATTGTTGACTCAATTACTAAATGCAGTAGTTAGCAAACAGAGACAATACGATACCAAACAGAGATAATAAAAAAAAAAAAAAAACTACTATATTCTACATATGAGATCTGCAGACTAGTTTCATGCACATGTGAACAAGTATTAAAGGAACACTAAAGCATTAGTTCTGGTCGTGGCAATATAGCCGTATATGAAATCATAGCATATAATAACATGAATACCAATTAGTTGGAATTAGTCGGTTGTGGTGTGCCGAAACCGACAGAGGAGTAGGCCTGTAAAAAGTGGGCCCACCTTAGAGGGTGTTTGTAATAGAGGGAGTGGCGGGTGGGGTGACTCGCCAGACCATTAACAGTAATGTGAGAGTGGATTGGTAGCCCTTTTATAGGGAAACCAAGCCCCTCCCACAACTACAGGCCAAGCCTTCATATTTGTGGTCGTGGCAATATAGCCGTATATGGAATCATAGCATATAATAACATGAATACCAATTAGTTGGAATTAGTCGGTTGTGGTGTGCCGAAACCGACAGAGGAGTAGGCCTGTAAAAAGTGGGCAAAAATAAATTACCATAAGACATAATACATTGACCAAAAATCTTTATTTAGATAAGTCACAGAAAGCTAGTCTTAATTCTTTAACAGGATTGGGTATGTAGACAGTATAAGCGGAAGATTTCCAGCGTCCCATTATTTTGATGATGTGCGGAGGTATGTGGTTAGCAGAGGCTGTAGATGCTGCCCCGATTCGAAAAGAATGACCCGAATATTGACTAGGGTTCAAGCCGAGTCTAGTCAACAACAGTCTTACATAGAGCATAAACTTTGCTGTAGTTAGAACGTTACCGTGCAGTTCTAGCAAAGGTTGTAATGGTTGTTTGTGGAGTGATTGCAGATAATTGTCAAAATTTTGTACCGGGCACCATTTGTTATGAGTAGGGTACAAGGGGATCGTAACGGTATGACCGATGGTGCTGGTTTTTGAGTGTTTTAGTATGAGTAGGTAATGGTCGTTCTGTTTCCCTAAGTCCATGGTTCTTAAGTAATCGGGGGTCGTAATAGTCCTAGTTGTGAATTTGTTGGGACGGAGGAATCCATAAAAAGCTAGATATATGGCTGTCTTTATTACCGTGTTTGTCCTGGGCTCAAAAGGAGAGGAATCTCACACATATACTCATAACGTGTCTCACTCAAACATAAAATCAGGAGTGCAATGTGACCTGTAAAACAATTAACCTAGCACAACCTTTGCTCTAATAGTAACCCATAGGGGCACCATAGAGGGGAATCACACATAGTCTGCACTCACCTTTATTAGCATATGATATGGTTTTGTCCATACAACTACTCTCTCAAAAAATTAACAAAATGTGCAATGTCATTAAAGCCATGTGTTTAAGAATGTAAGCGTAAATTATGGTACCTGCTGTTGTGGCAATACCCATTTCTGTGTTACCTTTATGCACGAACAAAAATAAAGAATTGAAAAAAAAAAAAAAAAAAAAAGGAGAGGAATCTAACAAGTTGACTAGTGCATGAAATATAGGGTTATCTATAGGTAGTCGTTTTGCGGGGACATGTGTATCTAATTTCTTAATGCCTCTAAGAACTGTCTTGATTTGATATGAGGACAGGAAACTTGTGGCAGTGGGTTGTTGAATAAGCATGTGGTGTTGAATTCCCGTGAGGTATAGTTTTATAGTGTTAAATGATAGTTTAAGGTTGATGTGGCAAAAAGAAGTGAAACCCAATATTGATTCTATCGTGAACATGTCGTGAATGTGAAAATCAGTGATGAATTTTTTGAATATGTGAAATGCTCTGTCGTAAGTGTTTCTAGTGTTTACAGAAAGTGCCAGGTGAGAAATGTGACGTGCGTGATTTAACAAAGCTTTTAATCCATTATCATGTCTGTGAAAAGTGGGGCTGGAGTTGCCCGTCTGGAGGTGGTGGGTAGTGTCGTGAAGAATTCCTGAAAACGAAATCGAGACAAGTGATCAGCACCGATGTTTGTGCACCCTGGAACGTGAATACATGTTAGAAAGAATTGACAAGTGGCTGCTACCCATGTGAGTCATCTCAAGAGCCTCATAATTACCAGGGATGATGACCGGCCTTTATTGACAATATGGCAAGTAGCCATATTATCAGAATAGCACCAAACCGTGTGACCGGACCACTGGTGGCCCCAGGTAACGGCCGCCGCCACGATGGGGTACAATTCGAATAAAGCTGAGGTCTCTGTGAATTTTGTGAGTGATTTGACCTCAGTTGGTCATGGCCCCCCGAGCCATTGGTCTCCCTATATGGCTGCAAACCCTGTGTTTGCTGCAGCATCTGTCCATAGTGTAGGTGAAGTGTCTGAGTGAGGTGGTATAAACATGGCCCGCCCATTCCAAGAAGTGAGGAAAATTCTCCACATGCGCAAATCGGATGTTGCATGGTTGTCTAATGAAATGTAAGATGTGTCTGAGGTAAATTGTGGAAATAGTGATAGCAAATGGGAAATAAATGATCTCCCCTGGGGAATGATTCTCATTGCAAAATTAAGCGATCCCAGCAATGATTGTAGGTCTTTTTTTGTGCAACAACCTTGCTGTAGGTAATGGTCAATGCTTGCCAGGATACGCTCAATTTTCTCATGAGGGAGGCTAGCCTGCATGTGTACTGTGTCTAGTTGTATCCCCAAAAATTGCATCTGAGTGTCGGGCCCCAGGGTCTTGTGTGGGGAGACTGGGATAGAAAGTGACTCAAATAATGCCAACATGTGTTTTAAACTTGTGGGTGGAAGTGTGTTGTTATCAATTGTGAGGAAATCGTCTAAATAGTGAATCACTGAGGGACATCTGCATACATTTAGTAACAACCAACATAAAGCCTCTGCAAATGTGTCGAAAATACGCGGGCTGCTTTTAGAGCCAAAAGTGAGACGGGTGAAGAAATAGTATAACCCTTCCCATTTAATGCCGTGAAGGTGCCAAAGTGTAGGGTGCATAGGAAGTAATTTGAAGGCATTCACTACATCCGTTTTGCTTAACCATGCCCCTGTGCCTGCTTTTATGATAGCCCCAAAGGCATAGTCGATAGTGGCGTAATGTAGTGAAAACTCTTCAGATGGTATGAGGGAATTTAGGCTAGGGACCGTGGAGGAATGTGGTGCGGATAAATCAATGATCAGCCTGGGTTTAAGTGAGTTTTTTCCCATGACAATCCCAATGGGATTGGTTCTCCAAGAAGTGAAGGGTGGTGAGAGGAAAGGACCCAGCAAAAACCCTTGGTTCACCTCGGTTGTGATACGTTAATGTACCAGCTCATGTGGAAAGTAAGTTGTCACATTCCAGTGTGCCTGTAGGTAAATGTATCAACTCTGTGTGAAATCCCTCCGATAGTCCTGTTATGAGATAGTCACTGAAATGTCGTGATGGGTGTAGACGTAGCAAATCGGTGAATAAGCTGAGGTTCACGCATGTGAGATAGGGTTTTGGGAAAGCTTTATTTGGGCACATTGTCTTGGAATGAGCCCTAAAACAGTGTGAACAAACATGCATCAGTCTAAAAGAACTAAAACCACAATTGCCAGCATTAAAATTGTTACATACTTGGGATTTTCCTAAGAAGACAATATATCTTCCTAGTTTGTCTTTCAAACCTTTATTTGATCTTGGGGGGTTAGTTGCTGCTTGGTTTTGTTCTACCTCAGCTGTATTAGGGCAGAAATTTGTGCTGTGGGTTGCTGATGAGCATACTGCACAAGTTGGGGGCTTGAGGCCTGCAAAGTGCCTACAGAATAGCTCAGTGTCCAACTTGTTCCAATTAATGCTTAAGTTGAACTGAGCCAGAGCTGCGGCCACCTTTGCAGAGAAGGAACGGTGGTAATCGTAAAACGCTGTACCACCGTATTTGTGCCCCAGATTCACCAACTTGTGCATGTACGCATCCAGCTCGGCTCTTTTCCCTGGGTATACAGTGCAATATACATCCCTATAAATGTCAAACCCTAATACAAATTCTGGGATGTTCAATTTTTTGTTCAGGCAAGGGTCTCTAGCTTTTAGGACTACAGAAATATCCCCACAAGCAAAGGTCCTGTTCTCAAGGACATCCTGGGAGGCAATGAGCAATGAAGCTAGGTTAACGTCCTTGCCTTCCAGAATGTCTTTTTTAAGGTGAGCTGGGACCATGTGTGAGGGATCAATAGATTCTATATCAGCCGTAGCTGTCAGGGTATTACCGGGTAAGGTATTAGCAAGAGGCTGAGTGGTGAGCGTTGTATTTGTAGTGGACTGAGTAGAACTACCAGCCTCCAATTTGTCCAGCCTGGCGCTGATTGTCCCAATGGATGCCATAAGGACGTCATCATAGCATGAAATGCTGGTACTTGAGACCCGCTAGGGCCTTCCCCTGCCTCGGAGTTGTCAGTGGTAGCGTTCAGTAGCCTATACAACTCCGCCTTTCTAGCTGTAGCTGGGAAAGGGATGCAGCATCTTCTTAGTTTTGCTGTAAGACGTGGTATGGTCCACGATCTATGGGATGCAGGGCTATTCACGTCTATACCTGGACAAGGGGTGGCAGGCCTAGCGGGTGTGCTAGGTAGTGATAGTTCTTCAGGAATATCTGGCGTTAGTGACATAACTGAAATTATAAATATATATAGCCAGTCGTATGAAATGTTTTGTGGGTGGGTACTGGTGGGCTAGCTAAATACCAAGCGGTGAAACAATGAAGCTTTTTTGAGCGTGACAGATGAGACCCTGCTAGTTGCCAAGCGGCTTGAGAGGCACTATCTATGCGTGGGCCTGAGGGGAAGTTTGAGGCCACCGAACGTTGTGGCGGGGTGTTGGCCTCTCGGTGTCATTTAAAGCATAAGAAAGATTGGGAGTGACAGGTGAGGCCCTCTCTTTGCATTGATGCGAGGCGGCTAGCTATGATTTGGCCCGAGGGACATATTACTTCCGAATGTGAGGTTAGGGATGTTGGCCTCGCGGGACCACTAGCCTATGGATTAAGACCAGAAAATACTTTATCTAATTGGGCCACCTAACCTAGGACCAGTACCCCTCAATATATTTTAGGAAATAGTGGGTTCTGGCGTAGTACCTGAAAAGTGAATCAGGCTTGATCTCTCAATGAAGAGTAACTGTGATTTTGTCGGGTGGTTGACCTGTGGGTATAAGATGATATATAAATATCTGAATATGGGGTAGTGGTTAGGCCAGATCGTGGACCTTAGAACCAGAACCTACCCGATAACTGCAGAGGAGATATAACCGAGAGAAACCGGCTTCTTGCTTGTAAAAGCTACCATTCCAATGACTAAACCTAGGAGAGTAAATTATATTTTTAACTAATATCATATGTTTATGTGGTCATTTACATGAATCATATGACAATGTTACCAACCTATAAATAAAGTATAAATGATACCGATCTTAGGGTCCCCAAATCTTAATATGAATCTCTGGTAAGGAAACCTGTGGGAAGATGTCAGAAATCAGGATTCTAATTAAGTGTAGCATCATTTTTATGTATATAAAAAAAAAAAAATGGGGTATAATATCGTTATTGACCGGTAGGGGGCGAGAAGTGGATGCAGGATCGTGTATAAATTCGTGAGTAAAGCGCGAATTTAAATAGAGTTTGATTACAGTCCACATGAATACGTTGTCAGGGTACTCACCTGTGAGACAGACGGCCAGACGTGGTCGCTCTTGGAATTCCCAACAGGGGACTTGAACCGGGGTACTTATCTATCCCAGTCCTGCTCTCTGCCTCTGAGCCACAGCAGCTTTACCAGAGACTTCTGATTCCGGTCTTGTTCACCCTGGCTTGGCTACTACACCGGGGGCTGCACCTTGACTTGTCTGCTTCTCACCTGACTCTGATCTTCATCAGCAGGGTATTTAAACCCAGCCTCGCCCTGCACTCATTGTCAAGTCTTTGATCTTTGTTCCTGTGTCGTACCAGTGTTCCTGTTTATTCTGCTTCGTGTATTTGACCTCGGCTTGTGACTACGTTTATTCTACCTCTGGCATCCTTTGACCTCGGCTATCCCTCGACTATCCTGCTGGTTCTGTCCTTGCCTGTCCTGCGAATTTGGTACTGCATCCTGCACAGCCCCCGTGCACAGACCCACAGGCCAGGTGAATTCTTACCTGACCACCTCGGCCTGTGGCTATCTGCAAGGGTGAGCGTCATATCTGCGCTACAGACTCCCAACTCAGGTAAGACCCTGACAAAAGACTTGACCAATATGGAGTCCGCAGAAATGTGCTCACCCTCACTCCAGCAAGTGTCCAGCCTGGCCCAGATTGTTTCGGAGTTGCAGCAGGAACTTTTTTCTCTGAAAGGCGCAGTACATCCAGCTCCGGAACCCTTTGTCATCATGCCCGACAGATTTGATGGTAACTACACGTCCTTCCAGTCATTCAGGATGGATTGCGAGGTATTGTTCTCTTTAAAGCCTCGAACTTACGCCACGGATTTCATCAGGGTCAGAGCGGCTATCAACCTGTTGTCTGGACGCATTAAAGTTTGGGCTTACCAAATGTTGCAGAGGAAGAGTCCTGTCCTTGTCAGCTGGGAGTCCTTTATTATTGCTTTGGACTCACAGTGCAGGACCACTAAGCCCAAGCCAGCTCCACCTACTAAAAAATCGCGGAGTCTACGTCACCACACCCCGGTGATACCCTCTTATGATCCAGTTCCCAGGAGAACTCCAGAGGTATCCTGTGTTCAACTTGACCCTGAGGAACCTATGCAAATTGGACGTGTCCACTGCAAAGTCACACCGGGGGAGAGGGACCGAAGGAGAAGCCATGGTCTGTGTTTTTACTGTGGAGAAGGTGGACACTTCATCACGCTTTGTCCTGTTCGCCCTCCTAGACCTCCTGCTCCAGAGTCGTCTGCCTTTACTACCAAAGTTGCTTCCTGTATTACCACCACTACTTCCTGCCCACTTGAAAAGGATTTACCTAAGGATTGTGTCATTGCTTCTAATGGCACTACGGTCTGTAAAAAAGACCTGGAAGTGTTCGAAAAAGCACTGCTAGCTGCGAGCACTGTCCCTCCCGAAGTTGTGGAAGTTTTTGTCACCCCTACCCGGAACCTAGACCGATCGTCAGCTGTACCAGAAGCTGGTACTGGGAAATCCCGAGCTAATCAGGGATCCCATACTGAGGACTTTCACTATGGGGACTCGACGGATTCTGAGAGTGACTCTGGAGAGACGGATTACTTCAATGAGGAGCCTGCTTACGCCCAGAGGTCATTTTTGAAGGGGGAGGTACTGTCAGGGTACTCACCTGTGAGACAGACGGCCAGACGTGGTCGCTCTTGGAATTCCCAACAGGGGACTTGAACCGGGGTACTTATCTATCCCAGTCCTGCTCTCTGCCTCTGAGCCACAGCAGCTTTACCAGAGACTTCTGATTCCGGTCTTGTTCACCCTGGCTTGGCTACTACACCGGGGGCTGCACCTTGACTTGTCTGCTTCTCACCTGACTCTGATCTTCATCAGCAGGGTATTTAAACCCAGCCTCGCCCTGCACTCATTGTCAAGTCTTTGATCTTTGTTCCTGTGTCGTACCAGTGTTCCTGTTTATTCTGCTTCGTGTATTTGACCTCGGCTTGTGACTACGTTTATTCTACCTCTGGCATCCTTTGACCTCGGCTATCCCTCGACTATCCTGCTGGTTCTGTCCTTGCCTGTCCTGCGAATTTGGTACTGCATCCTGCACAGCCCCCGTGCACAGACCCACAGGCCAGGTGAATTCTTACCTGACCACCTCGGCCTGTGGCTATCTGCAAGGGTGAGCGTCATATCTGCGCTACAGACTCCCAACTCAGGTAAGACCCTGACATACGTTTAGTTTGGTAGAACATTTTCTAAGTATATAGCCGAATGCAGCGTTTCGTTTAAATGTTAAATGACATGGATTACATTGCTGAGCGGCGGAGTGATTTAAACGAAAGAAGTACCGAATGCGGTTGAATGCGGATGGGGCTCCGCCGTGTAAGCCGTGAATATGAAGCGGTTTGCTTTACGGCGGGCCCAACTTATGGTTTTTGGCGGCAGCAAGTACCGGAAAAGCTGTGCGTACGGCAGCGGCGGGAAAAAGAGCCCTGGAGAGCCCGGACGACGCAGGAGAGCACCGGACCTGAAGACCATGAGGAACAGGTAAGAGGAAATCCAAGATGGCGGTCTGAACCGGAAGTAACGTTTCAGACTCGCTAGACCATTAACGGTAATGTGAGAGTGGATTGGTAGCCCTTTTATAGGGAAACCAAGCCCCTCCCACAACTACAGACCAAGCCTTCATATATATAAAAATGTGTATTTTTAACTTTCTAACACTTTAGTGTTCTTGTACATAGGTCTAGTGGTCCCCTGCAATTCAGCATCAAATGGTTTTAAAATAGATTATATTTGTCAATACTTCTGATAGAGGAACATTGGTGGGACCCAATGAGCATGCACTGTGAGCACCACTCGCACACCAGATTTCCCCATAAGAAAGCATTAAATCAAGTGTGCTCCTGTCATGTGACCACTTGTTTACTGCAGCAGAAGTGTTTGTAGTGATTGTTAGTATGACAGGTTATTATGGCAGTAGAAAAAGCGCAGAGGCAGGCTACGAAATTATTAAAAGAAATTGAACATTTTAGCTATGAAGAAAGGTTGACAAATTTAAACCTCTTTAGTTTTGGAAAAACGTCACCTCAGTGGGGATATGATAAAATTATACAAATATATCCGGGGCCAATATAATTCCATTGTGTGGAAATCTATTCATAAACAGGATTATACATCGGACACAAGGTCATACGTTTAGACTGGAAGAAAGAAGATTTAGTCTAAAGCAAAGGACAGGCTTTTTTACAGTAAGCACAATAAGGATATGGAATTATCTGCCTGCAGAAGTGGTAATATCAGAATCTGTACTGATGTTTAAACAGCAACTAGATGCATACTTGGAAAAACATAATATTCAATGATGTAATTTTTCAACTGTAGGGTAATAGCCTCTTGATCCAAGGATAAATCTGATTGCCATTCTGGGGTCAAGAAGGATTTTTTTCCTAGCTTGTTGCAAAACTGTTTTTTTGTCTTCTTTTGGGTCAATAGCAAAAAACAAGTGTGAGGAAGACTGAACTTGATCGACACATGTCTCTTTTCAGCCTATATAACTATAACTGCCACAGGATGTATGTTTAACAATGCAATGTTGCAGTTTCATTGCTGTTTCAAAAAAGCTGCAATGTTTTACATAGAAGGGTTAAAAAGGGCTGGGTCATAGCACCCAGACCACTTCACTAAAGGGACACTGTTGAGCTCATTGGAGTAGTCTGGGTGCTGTGTCCCTTTTGCACCTAGTGCTGCAATGTAAAGCATTGCAGCTCTATGTCTGCCCTCAGTAACTGTCTACCAGACAGCTGCTGGGGGTGCATCTGGTATCCAAATTGACTTTTGGTCCGTTATCTAATGCTGGACGTCCTCACACTCTGCACGATGACCTCCAGTGTCATCTTTTCCCCACAGGAAATCATTTAATAACACTTTCCTATGTGGAGGTCTAAAGGGCGTGGCCATTGATGTGCATGCGCATTAGGAGCGTAGGCAGAGTCTGACCTAGCACCGAGGGACATCGGCATTGGATTCAGGTAAGTGGCTGAAGGGGTTTTAATCCCTTCAGTGCCGCTGAAGGGGGACATGAGGGAGGAGGGGACCTATTAACCCTATAGGATCCCTTTTAAGATGAAGTGACCTGGGTTAACTTAGTGATCCTTTAAAAAGATTAAACATGCAATTATTGAGGTTGATGTTGCAAAGAAATGACAGCCATCTGGATTTATTCTTTAAAGTCACCTATTTCTGTTATTAATATCTCAGCTATGCATTTAGGCTGTAAGTATTTAGGCACATTACATAGTACCAGAGTATTTTCAGCCTCATATAAAGTTTGAGTAGATGTATAAATATAGACATATATTTTTTCCACTGTTCTCTTTTTTTCTCATTTTGATCACTTATTGTTTGATCTCTGAATAAGATCAACATTTAGTGACTGTCCCCAACCCCTCAATCATCTTTTTTTTCCCCATCAGTCATCTTTTTATTTGATGCCACAGGTGTAGTTTAGCATCATGAATCAGAACAAACATGCCTGGTCATTGTGCGTTTCGTTTGGTTCATGATTCAACTACATATTGGCTCGGAGTTTGGGTATTAAACAATCTCCTGATTCGCCCACACAAATTGCAGTTAATTACTATATAAAACTCCTTATCTTATTTTTCCTGTCTGCTTTATTTACAATACTTTACCTAGGACATTAAATTCTTAATGTCACTTACTCAATAAAGTTTAACTGGAGCAACAACATATGGTGCAAAGTCACTACTAGTAAACAGTTATTGTGGCATTAAATCCAGCTCAATTTGGGATCACCCTCTCTTAATCTCTCTGAATATACATATGTTCCTCTGAAATCAACTGCTTGTTTTTTTGTATCAAGATGCACATTGCATAATTATCTAAATTTGCCTTGATAGAGAAATAAGTCAAAATAACAATATGTTGTTATATTATAACACAGAAAGTGCTTGATTTTGCCTTAGAACATTTCAAAAAATGTATATCTGTCATGATATGCGTGTCATAACCTGTGGTTAATTCACTGGCAACCCACCAAACATGCAGTTGACTCATAAACCTTAATAAATGAAATATTGAATGGATAATATAGGTTCACTATATAAAAGGATAACATCCAATGCAGTTTCTGTGTCATTTTAATTTAGATCTATAATTATTTGTTTTATGGCTAAATGAGAAATACATTCACAGTAATAAAATAATAGATTCACTGGAGGGCAAGTATGAACTCAGTAGTATGCACAGACCATAAGTGGACATGTTATGATTTAAATTATTGAAAATACAAGCTCTGTAGGCAAAATTATATCTTAGTGTTTTTCTAGAACAAACAGTAATAAGCTTTGCATTATATTTGTCACATACACATAACTGACTCATTATTCTACATTTATTTTAAATTTCACTGAATTACAATAATGATTCCTTATCGTAATACATGGCTCATATTTCAAAAAAGCATAACATGTATTTATTGAATTATTTATTTCCATATACCACTGCTTCTAAATGTGTGGTTTACCGAGTTACTTAATCAAAACGGATGAGTAAAAAAAGTTTGGGTTTAGACTGCTCATCATTTATTAGAAATGCAAAAGGATGGGTAGATGGAGAAATAACATGTAAACAAACATTTTAATTCTAATTCATTCATAATTGTGATTTCATTTTGTTTATTTGTCAGGTTGGCAAATTTCATGTTTGTAATTCACGATGCAGTATATGAATAGCACATGAAGATCTGAGGCCTGGAAATTAGGTTCAGTAATAGGGGAATGACCATGAATATTCATGTATATGGGCATTAAATCCATATTCTGTAAATTCTACAGACATCAGATAAATGGTTAGTATAGATAAGATATAGAACATTTAAGTACAGCGGAGCATGTTGGCGCTATATAAATAATTGTAATAATAACAATAATAATAATAATAATAATAATAGCACAGATGTGTTTGTGCTAGAAAATTAGCTTAAATAAAACTGTCTCATTAGGCAATTGAGTATTATAAAAAAGCAAGAGATTTTTACATGTGCCTTTTTTTCTAGTGTAGAAATGACTTAGAGCTCATTTAGTCATATACTTGACTACCAAGAGTGAATTCAGTATGCAGACTGCTATGAAATATGCATTATAGTATATGAGGAATTAGTTAACCCATAAAGGCTTTCAAAGTGTTCCTAATGGTATGAACATGTTCTTTAATTATTTGAGTAAATGAGATGGATAGAGGTAAAATGAGATTTATCTCCCATTACATCTAAAAATCTGTTACTCACCAAATATTTATAAAATCCCAAAATGGTAATCCAGTACATTTATTTAGGGCTCTTTTTTTTTTTTTTTTTTTTTTTTTAAGATTTGCTTTATTTAACAAAATAAGAAAATTATATTTAAGTATGCAGTCACTGATGTTAACTGTCAATCGACATAAATATATGCTTGCAGCATTGATATAAACTGTGTATTCAAAACCATATTTACACATGGAAGTGTGTTTTTCATTGTAAATTGCAGGTTTGGTAGCAGATATCAAAATACAGACTCCGTCTTACAGATTACGCTGATTTCAATATGTTATCATTTATATTTTCCAAGAAAGTTTAGATTCTCAGATATTAACCAGGTTATAATTTTCATGTTATCAGATTATAGAGAAACTTGTACTTTATTTTCTCTATATACACTTTGGTACAAGTAGATAAACAATATTTGAATGCAAGAACCAAAGTTATTTTTAAAAATATACATTTAAGATACTTCAGGGACATTAAGAAATGTAAAATCAAATAATAATTGGAAGAAAGTAGAAATTATTTATGTAGAGTCAATCACAAAAATTATGGAGCGTGCACAGATTCTGCAAATCATGAGTATGGACTTTTTGCACAAAAGTAGCATTTTAAAGGGACACTATAGTCACCACAATAACTACAGCTTATTGTATTTGTTCTGATGAGTAGAATCATTCCTTTCAGACTTTTTGCAGTAAATACTATGTTTCCAGAGAAAATGCAGTGTTTACATTACAGCCTAGTGATAACTCCAGTGGCCACTCCTCATATAGCTACTAGAGGTGTTTCCTGGAGCAGTACTGCACAGTGAGCAGCACTTCCATTCAGTGTCTCCACCCTCTGCATGGAGACACTGAACTTTCCTCATAGAGATTCATTGAGTCAATGTATCTATAGGAGGAGATGCTGATTGGCCAGGGCTGTGTTTGACTTGTGTTGTCTGTGTCCCTGATCTGCCTCCTTGACAGTCTCAGCCAATCATACAGGTAAGCATTGTGATTGGCTCAGACCACCACTTCTGATGATGACAGCAGGCAGTTTCAGAGGCAGATGGGGCAGAGGCAGCAGCTGCATACTTGAATACAAGTAAGATTTTACTATATTTAGGGAGACAAGAGGGAGCCAGGGTGGCTAGCTGGCGGTTTTAACAATATAAGGTCAGGAAGATTTGTTTGTGTTCCTGACCCTATAGTGTTCCTTTAATAGATGTTTTTTTTTCATGACACACAATATCCATTTTTGGGAATATAGTTTTTTTTCATTCATTAACAGGAAAATACAACAGACAAGAGATCACCCATTGAGACTGGAAGAAAGGCATTTTCACTTACAGCAGAGGAAGGGATTTTTTGGAGTAAGAACAATAAAGATGTAGAATTCTCTGCCTAAAGAGGTTGTCTTATCATATTCTATAGATAATTTAAAAAAGGCTTGGATGCTCTTTTTGCATAAACAGAATATTAAAGGGTATAATTGAGATGTATGTGAACAGGTTAATGATCCAAGGAGAAATCTGATTGCCATTATGGAGTAATGAAGAATGTGTATCCCTTTTTGTGGCATAATTCAAAATTGCAGCCCAATACAGAGCAACTTGTTTAGGAACTTCAAGATCTAAATCCTCAGACTCATTAATACACTGCATGGAAACATTTGATCAGTATTGAAAGACCGCCAAAAATATTTTTTTCTCAAAATTGGCCCATCCTGAGACATGATATGGATCTTGCACATTTCCCAAGTATAACAACTAGAAGATCTACGTAAAACGTTACAGGTACATTTAGTACATATCCATCTTGAACCTATTAGACCCCCTAAAACATGACTGTCTAGCACTAAAGGGATCTTTAAAAGTTTGTCACTTTGTAAAACCTTCTTAAATTGTTGAGTGTACTAGCACTTCCAAATAATTTTTAATTAACAACTTAATATACTGCAGCTCCACACACATTGTATGTCATCACATGCAGTTGTGGACTGCAGTACTTTCGTAAAACCTACCAACCTACCAACCTACCAATTTAGAATAATAAATATTATATCACATTAATTCAGTCAAAAACCCTAATATAGCAACACCAGTGGTGAACCATGTCAAAATGTGCAACAGGGATGATCCATCTCATCTTTCCATCCAGGCATTAAAAATTATTACACTCAATTCCAGGAAGGGGAACTTTAAACTAATGCCTTTTGGAAAAAGGAGTCAAATTGGATATACGAATTCTAAACCCTATCACTATGGGGACTAAATGAGGAATTTTATTTCACCCCTTGTATTTATAATTAAGGTCCTTGACATGTTAATCAATATAGAGCTATTAACTAATCAAGGCTCAAATCACTTTGATTCAGTGGCATACTGCGTTTTTGATTCAGTGTCATATTGAGTTTGGGAGAAGGGTTTTACCAGGCAAGTTTATTTTATTGAATTTTCTATGGACAATTGGCTATTCAGGTAATGGTGCTAATTAGAGGTTCCCACAATTCTTCATGAACCTAAAGACACATGGAAGGTGGACAATAATAACGTATTTGAACATTATGCAAGCAAATAAAATGGTTTAAATAAAATGAAAGAAAGTATGACAGGTTAACGTTAGCACACTTTACCCTTCTTGGCAAATCCCAGTAAGCATTTTTTTTACATTTGTTTTATATATATAAAATAATAATAAGGCGGGGATGAGGGCACTCACTTTTATCGCATTTCTTTGTAGAAAAAAAATCTAAAATATAATGCCTTGATGCACCACGCTGGAACCGATATATAACAAAATATTTTTGAAAGGAAGTGGGCACTCGTAGGTCTTAATTAGTTTAAATAAATAGTTGTTTATTTGTTTAGCATTAACGTTTTGGACCTGCTTTTGATCCATTCTCAAGACCATGTATATATATAATCACAATGTTAGCTGTGCATTATAATCATTCAAATTGCTCAGTTGCTGAAGGCGAACTAATTCTGCTACTCTATATCATTATTATTCAAAGCAATAATAACTACTTTCTACATTTTCTAGGGAATCCTAGGGAAACAGCTTCAAAGATATCCTGAATCGGTTTTACAAGTACTAAAGAATAGCTGATTATACTGTATTTAAAGATCTGAAAGCTGAAAAAGATTGAGTCTGATAATTAAAAAAAAAAAAAAGATTTACTGCAGTAGAGAATATGAGTTTAGATTGTTAGGCCGCTATTACAATTCTCAAGTCAGTGAAACACTGTCATATCATTGAGGTGTAGCATAATTATTGCAATTGCCTTTTGTATGTACCTGCATGCTTTCACCATTATTATTATAATTTCATTGTCAACAAATTCAAAAACTCACGAGACAAATAAAAGTTATAACTTTTAGAATGGACCCTACTGTGCTTTTGTGATGTTCCTGAATCATCTTAGCTATTCATGCATTTGATGGTTTTATGTTCCCTCAAGAAATGTCTCCTTTATGTAGATTTCCACTATTATAAATGCAGACAATTTCCATTCAGAATGTACGTCTTAATCTTGCAATATATAATTTCATATTAAACCAAAAATATTCATGTGTATGACTTATTGGATCTGAGTATTTAAGATAATATAAAACAAAGTAATGTTTTATGTTATGTTTTACTAATGAGCTGCTACTCTTGAAAATAGCCTTGAATACTTAGGATGCATGGAGTCAAGCTGGATGGTGAAGACACAATTATTTTGGGGGGCTGAATTTATTTTTTGGACTGCAGTATATTAAACTAAAATAATGCTTCCACTACAAATTCAGCTTGTTTGAGTTAGTTATTAAACTGGAAATTGCATGCAAATGATCAAGGAAGTAACACAGGTAGAAGAATAGCTAAACTGGACAAAGGTGAATCAGAGAATTGCTGAAAATGCAAAAGTGAATTCAAAGGAAATTTCAAAATGTGGGCC
Organism: Pelobates fuscus; assembly: GCF_036172605.1. Taxonomy (NCBI): domain Eukaryota; kingdom Metazoa; phylum Chordata; class Amphibia; order Anura; family Pelobatidae; genus Pelobates; species Pelobates fuscus. The sequence continues at coordinate 317,416,521 of NC_086317.1, read as the reverse complement.
AAACTTTCAACATGAAGGTCAAAATAATTGAAACAGACAAAAATATCTATTGCAGCTATTCTTTCAGATCAACTATTTTACTAAAGTGAGAATTTAAAATGAATTTCATATTTAAGGCCAAATAACCTATATGCGTTATGGTCAACCATTTACAAGCCACATCAAATTACACTCAATGGTTTAGAAAAAGTAGTAATAAAAAAAAATGTTTTTCTAATTAATAATATTATTTAATAAGCACCAACATTCCATAGTGTCATAAAATAGGTGGACTAACAAATAAGTAGTTGGATGTACAGGAGTGAAAGGTGCTGAGGGCCATGCTCAAACAAGTCTACATTCTAATGATAGAAGGTGTAAAAATGACACAAGCTGTAAAGAAGTATTTCATGTAATGGAAAAGATGGTTGCTAGTAGAGTTTACAAAAAAGTCTTAATTATTTTAGATAACACAAGTGAAGAAGAGAAAGAGAAATGGATCAGTGACATATGCAGAGGGAGAGAAATGGAAGAACGTTAACAGTTTCATTGAAACGCATTCTTGAAAAAAATAACTTTTGGGATTGTTCTAGATTGAGTAAAGACTATGTGAGAATCTAATGAAGTGGGGAAGGCAGTGCCATACAGATGGTGCAGTCCTAGAGAAGTCTTGAAGGTAAGAGTCATAGCTGCAAGTATGGACAGAGGACAGGCACAGGCACGGGTAGAACATGTTTGTGTATAACTGACTAATTATTATTTAAGTACAAAAAATAAGTTTCCAGGCACTCAAATGTGAAAGCCGCAGGCATAATTTATTGGAGCAAAAAGAGCAGCAACGTTTTGACCTTCACAGAGGTCTTTGTCAGTTTGAAGGTCGAAATGTTGCTGCTCTTTTTGCTCCACACTTGAGTGCTTGGAAACTTATTTTTTGTATTTGACGTGTTGGGATTGCTGGTCCTGCTCCAGAGCATTGGTGGCTGCTAAAGGGATTGAGTGTGGCTCCTACAACTATCTTTGCAACATAATTATTAATTAAGGACTAGACTAATAATTGCAACAGATAACCAATAACTGAAACAAACATTTAAAGAAATAAAGGTAATGTGGATGTAAGCTTCAATATGAAAGCTTCAATATATGAATATACTAGTATACTTCAGTTTCACCAAGAAGCTGAGACACCACTATGATCCTCATTTTTAGCTCTCAAAACACTGCCACTACAATAAGAGTGTCAAGGGACAATTGCTAACCTTGTTTGTTTTTTCCATAAAATCCAATACTGACTCCCTGTTTTCTTGTGATGGTCTTGGAAACCACTGCACACTTAATTATTTAAACTAATTATTAAGAATTAATGTGTTTCTTTATTAAATATATAATGGCAAGGATAGACACATACCACCACTTTTTTTTTCTCAGTTATGGTCAGCATTAGAAACACTTACAATAATATTAATAATAACATTAACTATGCAATAGGCAAATTCATTAAAAACAATACTATCATTAAGAAGAAAAAAAAAGATAATTTCTATAACTTGAATTCCTGTAATGCATAACATTGCCAACAAGTTTACTTTAAATAATGAAGAAGACATGGTTTAAGGCTAAGTAATGGTAAGTTATTGGCTGTTCCTATTGGGCACATACAACAGTTTTTTCATACATGTCAAAATTACCACTGTGCATAACAATAACACCACAGCATTATGCATTGTAAATTATTTATGGTCCATTTTCTAAAGTTCCAAATGCCTAAAGGCTCACCTAGGAGGTATATAGCAGGCTAAAATATATCTGTGAATCGTTATGTGATCAGCATAATAGTGAAAAATAAAGCTATTTTAATACTTTTAGTTATTGTGACCAAAAATGTATTGCTTTAGTACTTATTCACAGTCTTAATGAACATGGAGCTCTTTATGAGTACATACTGTTTTTATATGTTTTAACATTTAACACATTAAATACGAGTAGAGAAGCATTATGTAACCTTGTCATTCTTTGTAAAAACCTTTTAAAAATGTACATAGCTAGTGTAATAATTACTTTGTGATTTAGACACATGGTAATTATTCTATTTTTTATTTAACTTTCAAATATCTAATTTTAATCAGTTTCAATAATTAACATTTATCCAATTTTCTAGACATAATGTCGTATATATACATATATATATTGTGCTCAAATAAATATATATATATATATATATAGATATATATTTATATATATTTAAGCACGATAAACATTTTTTTTCATATTTGAATTTTGATTTCACTTTTCCTAATTACAAAGAAATTTAACAAAGAAAAAAAATAAATAAAAAAAATGTAGTTGTTAATGGTTAAAGTAAAAAAAGAAAAAGTACTATTTCATCTGGAATTTCTTAATGGTTCTATGAATAACTGTTTCTCTGCAACTAAGTTAAGATACACAAACTAACATTGACTTTCTCTCTAAAAATGATGAATTGTTCTCTCTTACTGTAGTGAAGCATTTCTGAGCTTCCACAGTAATAAGACTTGAGTAAAAATAAATTAGTTACCATGTTACAACTGAGAGGCGTATTTGAAAGTCCCTTGAGAATTTGTACACTCACCCTATGTCTTGGGCATTAAACATGTCTAAAAATCTTTCATACCATAGAAACACAATTTTTACAGTACCGCATTCTTTCAATAAGATGATATTTTGTGGAAAAATACACTGTAAGGAGGTGTTAATAAGAAGAGCATAAACTTTATAACTCTTACATTTTTTTTTTGCTAATGTAGAACATCTTAAAATCAGAGTAACAAAATTAAGTCAGTGAATTTCACACATGGTCAACAACTAGAGAATGTTCTTGAGAGCTTAAGAGACAAATATGACTTGTGCCTTTCTATATGAAAATTTACTTTGCATTTTTTTTTTTGGCTATGCATGCTATAGTGATGTAAAAACACATAGAGGGGTATTCATTAACTTTAAAATTGTTGAGAATGTAAAAAAATGAATTCAAAGTGAACAGGAAATGAACAAACAGGACATATTTTTGTCTGAATTCTGGTACACTCATAGAGGAGCTGGTTTATTACATTGTTAATAAGGACTAGTCCAAAATGCATCAGGTATCCTGTTTGTTAAGGCCGTTCTACTATCTGTGCTACAGTTTTTGTTTTGATTAGCCACAGTTTATATTTGATGTTTCGAGGGTTTTCATTCTCTGGTATGCCATTCTGGGTTAGTTTTACAAGCTTTTTTTCCGTTGGATTTGGACTAGAAATAATATGGTCATATTCTACCTTTTTGGAGGAGATAATAGTCAATCTTTTTTACACATTCAATAAGGAATGGGTTTAAGTAAGCCAACCTGCACAGTTGGAATGTTTATTAACAATGTGTACTTTCTGATATACTTCTGAGGATGACCTCTCAATAACCAATAATTTAAAGGAACACAATAGTGTTTAGGAATACAAATATGTATTACTGACACTATAGTTCTGAAAATACATTTTAGGTCCACACCCCCTCTTGCCTCTGGTTAAAAAGTTATTTTACTTGTCTTTATCACAGCACCAGTCTGGTGTAACAATCTCAGCCAATCCAATGCTATATATATATATATATATATATATATATATATATATATATATATATATATATATATATATATATATATATATATATATCAGTGAACTATTTCAGATCATTTTTAAATTAGGAAAAATAGCATCAATTAGAGAACTTTGAGACATTCCACACTTACCACACTATAATATTAACCACTTACACATGGAGTGAAAGAGTTTAAGAGAACTTGAGGCAGCAGTTCACTCTGAGGAATCTGCAGAAGGTCTTTATCTTTAAGAAGAGATAACATTTGCACGCCGATTTAATGTTATTTAGGCATGTGCATGGGGAAAATTTTCGGTTCGGTTCGGCATTCCGAAAATCAGAATTTTCGCAATTCGGGACTTCGGCAATTCGGCACTTCAACGCTTCGGAACTTCGGCAAATTCGGCACTTCAAGACCTCGGCAGTTCGACACTTCGGAAATTCGGCATCTTCGGAACTTCGGCACTTCAGCACTTCTTAACTTCGGCACTTTGGAACTTCGGCACTTCGACACTTCGGAACTTCGGCATTTCGACACTTCTATTGCATTTACCTGTCACAGCACCCTGATTGGTTGGTTTGAAATCCACCAATCAGAGTGCTCTGTGTCATTTTACACAGCGTGGGAAAGTTCTTTGGAATTTTCCCACGCTGTGTAATTTGACTCATAACTCTCTGATTGGTGGATTAAGTAACCAATCAGAGAGTTATGAGTCAAATTACACAGCGTGGGAAAATTCCAAAGAACTTTCCCACGCTGTGTAAAATGACACAGAGCACTCTGATTGGTGGATTTCAAACCAACCAATCAGAGTGCTGTGACAGGTAAATGTAGAGACTTACCTGTCAGTCTCTTAATTTACCTGTCAGAGCACTCTGATTGGATGGCTTAAACCCACCAATCAGAGTGCTCTGAGCCTAATTGCAGGGTGGGGCAAGGCTTTATATGCCTTCCCCCGCCCTGCAGAGCTCAGTCTGCGTGGAGCCCTCCATGGGTGAAGAAGGATTATTTTTTTTTGCGCTCATTTTTTTTTTTTAATTGCGTCGGTTATTATGGTTTTTTATTTGGCCTTTTTGGGGGCTGAAAAAAAAAGATTTTAGAAGAAAGAAAACATCAAATGGTAAGTTATTTTTTTTTACAGGTTCTTAGTTAAAGGTCCCCCCCTCATTATTTTTAGGGTGAGGAGGTTAGGTAGGGGGATCATTTTTTTTTTTAGGGGGGAGGGGGTGACTAGGGGTTTGGGGACCCCTAGTCACCTGGGGGGGACGGGAATTTTATTTTAGGGCCCCCACCCACCGCTCAGGGGTGGGGGCCAGGGGGAAGGACAATAGGTCCCCCCTATTGGTATTTAGGGCCCCCACCCGCCGCTCAGGGGTGGGGGCCAGGGGGAGGACATTAGGTCCCCCCTTTATTAGTATATTGGACCCCCACCCACCGCTCAGGGGTGGGGACCAGGGGGGAGGACATTAGGTCCCCCCCCTTTATTAGTATTTAGGGCCCCCACCCGCTGTTCAGGGGTGGGGGCCAGGGGGGAGGACATTAGGTCCCCCCTATTACTATTTAGGGCCCCCACACACCGCTCAGGGGTGAGGGCCAGGGGGGAAGGACATTAGGTCCCCCCCACCTTATAAGTATTTAGGGACCCCACCCGCCGCTCAGGGGTGGGGGCCAGGGGGAGGACCTTAGATCCCCCCTTTTTAGTTTTTAGGGCCCCCACCTGCCGCTCAGGGGTGGGGGCCAGGGGGAGGACATTAGGTCCCCCCCTTATTACAATTTAGGGCCCCCACCCACCGCTCAGGGGTGGGGGCCAGGGGGGAGGACATTAGGTCCCCCCCTTATTATAATTTAGGGCCCCCACCCGCCGCTCAGGGGTGGGGGCTCGAGAAGGGGGAACTTTTTTTTTTAAACAGTATTAGTAAAGTTTTATTAAATTTGGCTGAAAGACCAATTTAGGTCTTTCAGCCTTTTAGTAGATAGCTCCCTAATACCGTGGGAATTAGGGATTTATCTACTTATTTATTCCTGTCATTACATTGACTGGCCAAGTAACTTACATTTTATATGAATTTATGTTACTTGATTGTTGTAAGTGTTGCAAATGCTTACAGCTGAATCCTGGCTATGTTTGTATACTTTTTATTTAAAATTGTATACAATGTAACATTTTTCTTCTTTCACTGGGTAAGTATATTAGTACTTAGGCAATACTGTGCTTCGGAACTTCGGCACTTTGACACTTCGGAACTTCAACAATTTCGGAACTTCAGCACTTCGGAACTTCGGCACTTCGGCAGTTCGACACTTCGGAAATTCGGCATCTTCGGAACTTCGGCACTTCAGCACTTCAGAACTTCAGCAATTCGGACATTCGGAAGTACCCGAATGTCCGAATTGCCCAAAATTTGTCCGAATTCATATTCGGACCAAAACAAATTGCACATGTCGAATGTTATTTAATTATATGGTTTGATATTAGCTTTACTTTAGTTTGTTTAAGTTGAATATTATAATTTGTAGTTTTGAAACAAATTTGATGATTTTGAGCGATCTTTGATTTTTGAACAAATGTGTCCCAAATTTAACTATAAATAGAATCATGTTATCTCTTTTGTTCAAGGAATATAAGTGAACAATATATAAGAAATTATATCCCATGTAATAAACATTTCCTACTATCATACAAATTGAATCTTTAAAGCAAAATACAAAGACGGCAATGCAGAGTATCAGAACACCTATTAGTTTAAAATGTTAATAAATAACAACAAAAACTACTTTCTTTTCCACGGCATAATAATGTATTGAAGTGCTGCAGTATTTAACATGTAGTAACCAATCTGCCAAGCAGATCTTTTTCAAACCCCCTCTTTGATCTTCTATTAGTCTAGATTTTGCACTTTGACAATAATCACAATCATTTTTCAGGATTGCATGAAACATCTGTTCTTTATATTGGTGATGCTTTCAAATGTTTAGAGAAAGCTGACATTCGAATATTAACATGGAGTAAACATTTATTTTTTTTACCATGCATTTACTGATATGCTTCTACAATATGCCCATACAGAAATCTAAATAAAGTTATATATCATTCATTTTTATTAAATCATTGTTTTGTTTTTTTAATTTAATATTTTTAATCTAGGAGGTTTACTCTCACCACATCCCATTATTCCCTCTTTCGATTATCCCATCAGAGATTCCATCCTATGGTTGGCAAATCAACTTTCCTTTGCCCTCCAGGTTATTGTCAAGTATAATTCTTTTCCACTTTCCTTATTTATTATTCTTATTTATTTCCCCTTGCCAATATTGCTAAATAAATTAAATTGTATTATTAAAAATATATACATAAAGGGTTTTTAAAAAAAACAATTTTTTATTAAAATTTTTATTATTGCAGCCATATCTCAGTGCAATAAATTCTTAATCAAAATAAATAAAATAGATGACTACTATGAAACAGATGACAACAGGTAAAGAATATATATATATAATGAAAATTTAAAAAACTCATTGGAAAAATGGAAAATGGAAATTAAAAAGCTCATTTGAACATATGAAAATATTAGACTATTGATTGAATATCATTAGATGGATCTCGCAGTAATGTAAAAAAGGGTTGCATGTTGAAACTGGACAAATGGAATATGAATTAGAACAGTTCTTTTGAATATGCCTGTGTGAGTCTTATAATTTAAAACAGATGAAAGCAAAACTTCAAGATGAAAGTACCGTAAGTAGATAAAAAAACATTTTGTCTTTAGAATGGCCATAGTGCACTTAAATGATCTGGAATGCCATTGTCAGATACACATGAAATCTCCATTAAAACCTAATTTATAGTGCCAGTTGCTTCAACACTATTTTATTTAAAAAAGTACACCAATTACTAAAACAGTGTATGAGAGAGAAAGGAAATGGATATAGAAGACACATGGGGAAAAAAGTGTGTAATCTATACTCGACAAAACAGTGGACGTAGAAATGGACAAGATCCTAAGAATGAAGACACAGTGTGATTAACCCCATCACGACCAAAAACGTATCAGGTATGTCTGAGAAAAAACGGTCCTTAAGGACCGCAGACATACCTGATACGTCCGCGGGGAATTAGAGTGCTGGAAGCCATCATGATCGTTTCCAGTAGCTCTAATGGTATTGCAGCGATGCCTCGATGTCGAAGTATCGCTGCAATATCCCCTTACTGCTGGGCCACCGGAGAACACCGGGTTGCTCTTCGTGGGCCTGGCACTGTAGTGCAGAGCATCAGAAGCCATCAGGCAGGCTTCTGATGCTCTACCTCTACTGAGTGCCTTGAGGTGTCGAGGAACTCAGTAAACTAAATAATAAAAAAAAAATTAAATAAAATAAATAAATAATTTTCAAAAATTAACCCCTTGTACTTACCAATCGCCACCATTCCCCCGCCGGCGATCAATCTTCTTCTTCCCCCTCTGCAATTTAGGACCCCCAAGCGCAATAGGTGTCCACAGGGCTACTAGCAGGTAGACTGCCTGACCTGACAGTCCCCCTGCTGGTGAAAAAAGTAAAAAAAATAAAAAAATTGAAAATAAAGTAAAAAAAAAAAAAAAAAAAAATATATATATACATAAATGTATATATGATATATATAATGTCATACTAAGTGTATTTTTTATTAATGTATACATATATTAATATAAAAATACACTTAGAGTAAAATTACACACATGTATATAAATTATATAAAGAATAACTATATATATTGTAATTGCTTATTACGATGGATGTATGTAGCCTGTACACCAGTGGCGGATCCATAGCCTGATCTCGGGAGGGGCACTTATAGATTATTTAAATAAATAATCCTGGCACAATAACCACTACAGCTCAGTGTAGTAGTTATGGTGCCAGTAGGGCCAGGATCCCACCCCAGAGTAAGTAGTCATACCGTTTAATAACAGTTTGACAACTTACCTGGGGTCTGCTGGGATATAGGGCATAGGAGCAGTGGTGTGTGTTAGGGGTGAAATGTGTGTGAAAGGTGCAGTGTGTGTGTGTGAGTGGTGAAGTGTGTGTGTGAGTGCGTGAGGGCGGCAGTGTATGTCAGGGTTGCAGTGTGTGTGTTAGGGGGCAGTGTATGTGTGGGGCAGGGTGTGTGTCTGAGGGTGGCAGTGTGTGTATGGGGGCACTGTATGTGTGTAAGGGGCAGTGTGTGTATGGGGGGCACTGTATGTATGGGGGGCACTGTATGTATGTGTGGGGCAGTGTGTGTATGGGGGGCAGTGTGTGTCCCTTCTTACCTTTATTGAGGAGGAGGGGGGACATTTCGCGGTTCCTGGTGGTCCCAGTGGGAATCATTGGTGGTTCCAGAGTGGAGTGAACTCTAGCCCGCACTCTTGCGAGATTTGGAGCGTTGCCGTGGTAACCGCGGCAACGCTCTGTGCTCGCGAGAGGAGGACCCGGAGGAGCTACAGGTAAGAGCTCCCGGGTCCTCTCTCCCTCCCTCCCCTGCCGGCTGCGATCACAGTGCCTGCGGACCAGGGAGGGAGAGCTCTGATCACCCTCCCCGCTCCACAGGCACATAGCAGGGCTGGCGCTTGGACAATGCCAGTCCTGCATCAGCCGCAGGGGAGAATCTCAGGGGGGGCAATTGCCCCGTTGCCCCCCAGCCTGGATCCGCCAATGCTGTACACGGTCATTCCACAGCAACAAGGCGTAGAGGCTATGAGATCAGTCCTCACTTCCTCCTCAACCTGTGAAGGACCACCCATTGAGTTCGTACTCAAACTCTTCTCTCTTGCATTAAGTAACAATTACTTCAGATTCGAAGATCGATGGTACCTCAAATCTTCCATTACTTCTATGTGGGCCGCGATGGCCTCCATGTGTGCTAACGCATACATGTACATTTATGAACAACAATGGATTCTATCAAAGTTTGGCCAACATATTCAAGGCTACTTCAAATATATCAATGATTTACTGATACTCTGGGTAGGCAGTACAATGGAGGCTTCGGAGATGGTTCAATTTCTCAATCAGGTGGAAAGCCCTATTAGGTTTACATCTAATATCAACACCACGTCTGTCCAATTTTTGTACTTAGAGATCTCTATTAATGAACAGCGGATATCGTACAGTCTTTATGAGAAACCAATGGATCGCAACACTATCCTACATAATACAAGTGCACATCCAGAGGCATTAAAGAGATCACTGCCTATAGCCCAATTTTTGAGAGTGATTCGTAACAACTCCGATGTAAATGTAATGGAACAACAATTGGGACAAATGATAGAGAGTTTCCTTGTACGCGGCTATAGACAAAATTACTTAGTTAGAGCACTAGTTGAGGCAAAGTCTGCTTTACTAAAGCAGTTGAAGAAGCCCCAAGGTTAGTCTTTCCTACAACTTTCCATGATGCATCCCCAGCGAAAACTGGAAAATGCTGGAGAGTGACGATACACTCCCCAAAGTTTTTAAAGAACCCCCCCTCATTAGCTATAGAAGGAACAAAAATCTAAGGGACCTGCTGGTCCATACTAATCCGGTTAAAAGTTATTAGAAAAATACTATGATACAATGTAGGGGGAGCGTCCGATGCCTGGGCTGTGTCACTTGTGGGAACATGACCCCATCTCGCACTTTCCATCATCCGCACAAAAACAAGATTTTCCAGATATGCTACACCATTACTTGCAAGACCGCCTTTGTCATCTATAGGCTTTCCTGCCCCTGTGGACTTTCATACATCGGAAAAAAACTAGACGCCCTATGTGAGAGAATTAGGGGCCACAGAGCGAGCATTCGGGTGGCTTATCGAGATGGCACTTCTGATCAACCATTAGCCAAGCACTTTCTTGCTTTCCAACACTCTCTCTCAGCTCTCAAATCCGTGGCCATTGATCACATTCCACCACCAAAAGGAGGTGGTGACAGAGGCAAACTTCTTTTGAATCGAGGGACATTTCTGATTTTTAAGTTAGATACTATAGCTCCTAGAGGACTCAACGAGATGATCTCGTACCATTCATTCACATGAGTCACTTGTAGCAATTATTTTTAATTTTTAATTTTAGATTTTTCAGACTATCTGTTTTTGTTAATTTGTATTTACACCTCTTTCTGGATTGCCCCTGTTGTGTAAGTGATACATCTATTCTACACTATGGATACGCCCTTTGCACTGTATAAATGTCTATGTTTACAATATATCTATGCACAAAGCATGTAATTTATGCATTTAAAGTTAACAGACACCAGGATGGTTATGCACTTTATATAGTAATCTTCCATGGCATATAGCCTATGGATTTGCACACTTTGCACTTTATTTTTCTATCCTATGCATTAGTTGCATATGCTTTTTGCACTAGCACCTTCTGCACTTTATACTATCTGGCTCCGCAACTAGTCACATTCTATAACCTTTTGGCACTTTAAATTTTATGCCTAAGAAGTAGGCACTTTACAGTATACGATTAACTCACGGGATCTGCCCCTTTCAGAATAGAAGCTAACCATCACTGATAGCCACACTAAACATTAATCTTTAGATCATTATACACTACACTTTATTCCTTGGCAAGTTCTCTACCACTGCATACCCCTTTCCAACACACTCCACTATACTTAGGGGTCTACTCGTCTAAAATTCAAGTGTGATTTGTACTACATTCTTTTTGCACTGTTATTTATTATAGAACACAGCTGAAGCGTAGCTGGGTTCCCATGGAGATCGAGTGTTATTCCCGTCTCCATGACAACGCATGATACGCCGTCACGTCTCTAGTAGGCGGAGCACGCATTGCGATCGGGAACACCAGGGGTAAGCAAATTTCTTATGATTATATCTCCTATATATGTAAAATCTTATGTTTATTTTATTTGTTAATGATGAAAGTCCCAGACGTGAACTGAAACGTTGATCTATTTTTTACTATGAGTCTTCATTAAAGTTTACAACTTTTAACCTTCACTGAGCCGTGAGTGCTCGTCATCTCTACAATGTATGTATAACATTCCCCCTGGACTGCAAGCACCCAGATTATATAAACATATGGCCTGTGTGCAAGGATCCTGTGGTATATATATATATATATATATATATATATATATATATAAAGGAAAAGTAGATAGCACTCCACGGACTCGCTTTGTTTAAATAAAATTTAACTTTTAATGCTCCAAGTTAAAAAATCGACGTTTCAGTCTGACCAATCAGACTTTCATCAGGACAAGGTTAGCAACAGACAAAGTCCCACATATATACCCCACCAAAACCCTTAATCAAACAGTGTACTCACCACACCTGGCTAGGTGCAACTCCCACAAGCTATCCAGTCAATTGTCCCGCCGAGAATGCCGGTCGCGTGTGGATGACGTCACCACGTATCACGCACGCGTCCGTCCAGCGCACAGCACTGCCGGGAGCGTCTCCATAGCAACCAGACGCTATCCTGTCTCTGCGGGCGCGGACCGGGGCTTGCAGGGTCTGCCACACAGTAAAGCAAAATGTGGTCGGATTCACTTCATACCAAAAATAAAACAGTGTCATTAAACACATTTAAAAAGGAAGAACATTCAATGTTATGCAAAACTCCTGTTATACATAAAAATCAATATTACCGCTGGGGGACTGCCTGAACGGCCCTTTCTCATAACATGCAGGTTATGGCTGCTCTCTTAAAGGGACTTCAAATTCTGAGATAATACTGTATGGACTATGTTTCTCGTTTTAAACACTATCACTGAAGGAAGAATAGGGGCCACACCAACACTCTTCTATTTATTTTAATCCTGCCAGTCACTTCAGCTGACTGGATGGTGAATAGAGTGTGCCTATGCAAGGCCATATGCCTGCATTAAATTATATACGCACTAACTTCCCCAATTAATCTCATGCTATGTATCCCCTCTCTACTAAACATCGCACCAGGCGATTAGTTGTCCAATAAAGAAATTTATTCTATTTAGTGATACGGATCACCTACCTGAATCTGTGCTTAAGTCTAATTATCATTTGCTAGCGTAAACCAAAATTAAGAAACACCAACTAGGTCCTAATCCGATCGCCACATATAAAAGAAATGTAATAATCAAACATATAAACAGCCCTAAGTGAACGCTGATCACTTCACCTACATCTGTTTAAGAAACACAAGGCACAAGTTACAGCTAGGATCCCTGCGCAATTGTAGCCCTCAGACACGTAGGGCTATATTTACTCCTCCATACTCTGAAGGCTCATAGCCTATCCCCCAGGGTGGGCTCATGAGTTGATTCAGGGGTATCCTGGATTCATTGTAATATACCCTAAACCCAAACACGTCAAAACAATTATAAGAATACTGCTAAAGAGTATTTCTCATTGAGTCCCTTTGGTGCAATCGTGTCCAAGGTTCTGATCCAGTGGATTTCTCTCTGTAAGAGCATTTTCTTCCGATCTCCCCCTCGCCTTGGTAATGGAATATGGTCAACCGCCATTAGTTTGAGTGACGGAAGCGTATGTCCTAGTTCCAAGAAATGTCTGGAGACTGGAAACTCTGATACCCCATCACGGTATGCGACCCGTATATTTGAACGGTGGTTTCGAATCCGTTCCCTTAACGGTAAGTCAGTTTTGCCTATATAAACTAGGCCGCAGGGGCATGACAGCTTGTAGATGACGAAGTCACTGGTGCAAGTTAAACGATGTTTAATGGTGTACTGTTTACCAGTATGGGGATGCGAGAACGTACGCCCTGGGACCATATGTCCACAGGTAACACAACCCAGGCACCGATAGCACCCGTAATTACTCTTAGTTGTTTTGATGTCATAGCAATGGGAAGGATCCGTCTTTACAAGTAAGTCTCTCAAACTCTTGTTCCTCTTGTAACTCATCATTGGCGGGGAAGCAAATTCCTTAGGTAGGCTGTTATCATTGCTAAGTATCCGCCAGTTCTTATTGACCGCTCTTCTCAATGCTGCGGAGGCCGTGTTGTAAATTGTCGGAAATACCAGTCGTTGGGTTTTGTTGTTAAGACTTGTCTCCTGCTGCTGGCATTTCAGTAAAGCTTTATCCAAGATTGCTTCCCTATAGCCCCGTTCAAGGAACTTGTCCCTCATGATGTTAATTTGTTCCTGTGCTTTGAAAGGATCTGAGTTGTTCCTGAAGACCCTTAGGAACTGGGAATATGGTAAGGAAGCTTTCAGATGGCTTGGGTGGAAGCTACCGGCATGTAAGAGTGTATTGCGGTCCGTGGGTTTGGTGAACAGGGTATAAGTAATTCTACTATTTTCAATCCCCACTCTCACGTCGAGGAAATCAACAGTGGTTCTATTTTGGTTTACGCTAGCAAATGATAATTAGACTTAAGCACAGATTCAGGTAGGTGATCCGTATCACTAAATAGAATAAATTTCTTTATTGGACAACTAATCGCCTGGTGCGATGTTTAGTAGAGAGGGGATACATAGCATGAGATTAATTGGGGAAGTTAGTGCGTATATAATTTAATGCAGGCATATGGCCTTGCATAGGCACACTCTATTCACCATCCAGTCAGCTGAAGTGACTGGCAGGATTAAAATAAATAGAAGAGTGTTGGTGTGGCCCCTATTCTTCCTTCAGTGATAGTGTTTAAAACGAGAAACATAGTCCATACAGTATTATCTCAGAATTTGAAGTCCCTTTAAGAGAGCAGCCATAACCTGCATGTTATGAGAAAGGGCCGTTCAGGCAGTCCCCCAGCGGTAATATTGATTTTTATGTATAACAGGAGTTTTGCATAACATTGAATGTTCTTCCTTTTTAAATGTGTTTAATGACACTGTTTTATTTTTGGTATGAAGTGAATCCGACCACATTTTGCTTTACTGTGTGGCAGACCCTGCAAGCCCCGGTCCGCGCCCGCAGAGACAGGATAGCGTCTGGTTGCTATGGAGACGCTCCCGGCAGTGCTGTGCGCTGGACGGACGCGTGCGTGATACGTGGTGACGTCATCCACACGCGACCGGCATTCTCGGCGGGACAATTGACTGGATAGCTTGTGGGAGTTGCACCTAGCCAGGTGTGGTGAGTACACTGTTTGATTAAGGGTTTTGGTGGGGTATATATGTGGGACTTTGTCTGTTGCTAACCTTGTCCTGATGAAAGTCTGATTGGTCAGACTGAAACGTCGATTTTTTAACTTGGAGCATTAAAAGTTAAATTTTATTTAAACAAAGCGAGTCCGTGGAGTGCTATCTACTTTTCCTTTATATTTTTGCCAGACAAGCACCCGGCAGTGAATATTTAACCACAGTGAGTGCAACACTACTTGTATTTTTATATATATATATATATATATATAGAAAAAATTCCAAAGCCAGGCACTCCTCCTTTCAACTAGCTTAGAGTATTATAAGCCCAGGTGCAATCCCACGTTATATATATAAAGAAGTAATGAAGGGAGCACACTAGGTCTTAAAAATAGTGCAAAATTATTTACTGCATTCCAAAGAATACATCGCTGTGGTATACAAACAAATCAACGTTTCGACCCTGCTGGGTCTTTATCAAGATCACAGTGCAAAATGAAAATTACTTACAATTTATACATAATCGTGTGTTAAGCTTACCATTAAAATAATCGGACAGCCTGTAGACTGAAAACCCGGAAGTGAGAACCACCACGTGACATCGTGCGTGTGACGTATTGCGTGAATCGCGTAGTTGCTAGGTAACTACGTCCAAGGAGTACAAACGTATTGCGTATTGCGTAAATAGCGTAGTTAATTTTAATTTTGCACTGTGATCTTGATAAAGACCCAGCAGGGTCGAAACGTTGATTTGTTTGTATACCACAGCGATGTATTCTTTGGAATGCAGTAAATAATTTTGCACTATTTTTAAGACCTAGTGTGCTCCCTTCATTACTTCTTTATATATATATATATATATATATATATATATATATATCAAAATACACTTAGAATGAAATTATATATATTATTATTATGTTATTATTTATAAAGCACCAACAAATTCTGCAGTGCTTTACAGTGGGTAGACAAACAAACATGTAGTTGTAACCAGACAGGTTGGACACACAGGAACAGAGGGGTTGATGGCCCTGCTCAATGAGCTTACATGCTAGAGGGAGTGGGGTAAAGTGACACAAAAGGTAAGTATAGTATTAGACTAATGACAGTTGCAAGAGAGGAATCAGTCAGGAGCTATATATATTATATATATGATGTATATATAAATAAATACAAATAATACAAAACATGCACGTAGAATTTAAATATATATATATGCATATTTATATATTCGAAGTCAATGTGCATATTTATGAAATTATTTATAGAATTATGTATATGGACATATGTCCATATTTATGTCCATATACATAATTATATAAATAATTTCATAAATATACACCTTGACTTCAAATATATAAATATGTATATATATATTTAAATTCTACGTGCATATTTATGTAATATTTTTACATAACTAAGTAATTTTATTGATTACAATTTGGGGAACCGGCCTAACAACCCAGGCCGAAAGTCCAGAGAATTTAATTTGCCAGCACTATATTTAACCCTGTAACTTTCCAAGACACCCTAAAACTTGTACATGGGGGGTACTGTTTTACTCGATAGACTTTGCTGAATACAAATATTAGTGTTTCAAAGCAGTCAAACAAATCACAGTGATGATATTGTCAGTGAAAGGGAAGTTTTTTGCATTTTTTTAACACACAAATGGCACTTTCACTGATAAAATATCATAATATCATTGTTGTAATATGTTTTACTGTTTTGAAACACTAATATTTGTGTTCAGCAAAGTCTCCCGAGTATATCAGTACCCCCCATGTACAGGTGTTATAGTGTTTTTGAAAGTTACCGGGTGAAATATAAGGCTGTTTTTTCACATAGAAATTTGCCAGATTGGTTATGTTGCCTTTGAGAGCATATGGAAGCCCACGAGAATTACCCCCATGATGGCATGCCATTTGCAAAAGAAGACAACCCAAGGTATTGCAAATGGGGTATGTTCTGTCTTTTTTAGTAGCCACTTAGTCACAAACACAGGCCAAAGTTAGTGTTCATAATTGTATTTTGCATTTTTAACACACAAACAAATATGAATGATAACTTTGGCCAGTGTTTGTGACTAAGTGGCTACTAAAAAGACTGGACATACCCCATATTGAATACCCTGGGTTGTCTACTTTTCAAAAATATATGGTTTGATGGGGATAAATTACATTGGCCAGCTTCAAAATGTCCCAAATAGGACATGGGTGCATAATGACCAGCTGTGAAAATTCCAAGTTGGAATACTGGAATGTACACCCTCCAAATAAGGTATTTTAGCCCCCAGAAAACCCGACCTATACATGGGTGGTATCACTGTACTCGTAAGATGTTGGTGAACACATATTTGGCAGTGACCCTTAACCCCTTAAGGACCAAACTTCTGGAATAAAAGGGAATCCTGACATCTCAGACATGTCATGTGTCCTTAAGGGGTTAAAGTGCTCAGTACATGTATCCTTAAATTGCTATGTGTGTCCAAAAATCACCAATTATTATTTTTTTTTAAATTTGGCATAGATTGGTGGTAAAATGGTTGCATGAAAAGAGTCAAAATACACCAAGTTCAATACCTTAGGTTGTCTTCTTTAAAAAAAATATATACATGTGAAGGATTATTCAGGGATTCCTGACAGATATCAGTGTTACATTGTAACCTTTGTTAATTAAAAAAAAATGGTTTGGAAATAGCAAAGTGCTACTTGTACTTATTGTCCTATAACTTTCCAAAAAAGCTAAGAACATGTTAACATGTTAATGTTGGATATTTCTAAACTCAGGACAAAATTTAGAAACTATTTAGCATGGATGTTTTTTGGTGGTTGTAGATGCGTAACAGATTTTTGGGATCAAAGTTAGAAAAAGTGTGTTTTTTTTAAAAAATTCTCATCATATTTTATAGTTTGTTTTATATTAAATGATAGGATATGATGAAAATAATGGTATATTTAGAAAGACCATTTATACACATTTTGCACTCGCTACAAACACACTACATTTATTATACACACTTTGCACTCACTACAAACACACTACATTCATTATACACACTCTGCACTCATCCAGCGCACACACACACAGACACACATCATCCAGCACACACACACAGATCATCCAGCGCACACACACATCATCCAGCGCACACACACACACCCACATCATCCAGCACACACACACCCACATCATCCAGCACACACACACACACATCATCCAGCACACACCCACATCATCCAGCACACACGCACGCACGCACATCTTCCAGCACACACACACACACACACACACTTCATTCATTATACATACTCTGCACTCACTACAAACACACTACATTCACTATACACACTACATTCACTACACACTACATACACTGCATTCATTATACACACCCTGCACTCACTACAAACACACTACATTTATTATACACACTGCACTCACTACAAACACACTACATTTATTATACACACTGCACTCACTACAAACACACTACATTTATTATACACACTGCACTCACTACAAACACACTACATGCATTATACACACTCTGCACTCACTACAAACACACTACATTTATTATACACACTGCACTCACTACAAACACACTACATTCATTATACACACTCGGCACTCACTACAAACACATTACATTCAATATACACACTCTGCACTCACTACAATCACACTACATTCACTATACACACTCGGAACTTACTTCAAACACACTACATTCATTATACACACTCTGAACTCACTACAAATACACTACATTAATTATACACACTGCACTCACTACACACACTGCATTCATTATACACACTATGCACTCACTACAAACAGACTACATTCATTATACATACTCTGCACTTACTACAAACACACTACATTCATTATACACACTCTGCACTCACTACAAACACACTGCATTCATTATACACACTCTGCACTCACTACAAACACACTACATTTATTATACACACTGCACTCACTACATTCATTATACACACTCTGCACTCACTACAAACACACTGCATTCATTATACACACTGCACTCACTAGACACACTACATTCATTATACACATTCTGCACTCACTACAAACACACTACATTTATTATACACACTTTGCACTCACTACAAACACACTACATTTATTATACACACTGCACTCACTACATTCATTATACACACTCTGCACTCACTACAAACACACTGCATTCATTATACACACACTGCACTCACTACAAACACACTACATTCATTATACACACTCTGCACTCACTACAAACACACTACATTTATTATACACACTGCACTCACTACATTCATTATACACACTCTGCACTCACTACAAACACACTGCATTCATTATACACACTGCACTCACTAGACACACTACATTTATTATACACACTCTGCACTCACTACAAACACACTACATTTATTATACACACTGCACTCACTACATTCATTATACACACTCTGCACTCACTACAAACACACTGCATTCATTATACACACACTGCACTCACTACAAACACACTACATTCATTATACACACTCTGCACTCACTACAAACACACTACATTTATTATACACACTGCACTCACTACATTCATTATACACACTCTGCACTCACTACAAACACACTGCATTCATTATACACACTGCACTCACTAGACACACTACATTAATTATACACATTTTGCACTCGCTACAAACACACTACATTTATTATACACACTTTGCACTCACTACAAACACACTACATTCATTATACACACTCTGCACTCACTACAAACACACTACATTTATTATACACACTGCACTCACTACATTCATTATACACACTCTGCACTCACTACAAACACACTGCATTCATTATACACACTGCACTCACTAGACACACTACATTAATTATACACATTTTGCACTCACTACAAACACACTACATTTATTATACACACTTTGCACTCACTACAAACACACTACATTCATTATACACACTCTGCACTCACTACAAACACACTACATTTATTATACACACTGCACTCACTACATTCATTATACACACTCTGCACTCACTACAAACACACTGCATTCATTATACACACTGCACTCACTAGACACACTACATTAATTATACACATTTTGCACTCGCTACAAACACACTACATTTATTATACACACTTTGCACTCACTACAAACACACTGCATTCATTATACACACTCTGCACTCACTACAGACACACTGCATTCATTATAAACACTCTGCACTCACTACAAACACACTACATTCATTATACACACTCTGCACTCACTACAAACACACGGCATTCATTATACACACTCTGCACTCACTACAAACACACTACATTCATTATACACACTCTGCACTCACTACAAACACACATTCACTATACACACTCTGCAGTCACTACAAACACTAAATTCATTATACACATTCTGCACTCACTACAGACACTAAATTCATTATACACATTCTGCACTCACTACAAAAACACTACATTTATTATGCAGACTGCACTCACTACAAACACAGTACATTCATTACACACCCTGAACTGCACTATATGCATAGGAGTGTAATTTTTTTTTAGGGGGGGGGAGGGGGGGGGGGGAATGGGAATCATGGGTGAGTTCCCACACTTTTTTCTCCAGGACTTGACCCCTGAACATATCTGAGGAGGCTACAGAAATCTCCAGGTTGGTACCATTTGTGACATTTATAAAGGTGGCTATCTTCTACTTCCAGTGGACAGTTTGTAACAGATGGGGGGGGGGGGGGGTTAAAGATATAAAACTAGCCACTCTCAACCCAAAAATGATCATATTTTTGCATTTCTTGGTGGAATTAGATGTAGAATGTGCTGCTTATTCTAACAGTTGCAGCGCTTGTAAGTAAACATCTACCTGTGGGGTTGTGGAGAGTTTGTCTTTAGGTTTCTGTGTCACTATTTTCCTGAAGTCATTTCAAAGCCAGATTAAGGTTGTCCAGAGCCATAGACAGGATGCCAGATTCAGACCCCCTCCTTGAATCCTAGGCCCTGTTCTGTGAGGGAGACTAACATGGTTATTCACAAAACACTAAAGTTTGTCTGAATGGACAATATCCAGTGAAAATGGCTGTATTCCGGTATGGCAATTTTCACATTTACTAAAACCTATTCTAGTCATCATTTGGACAATCTGACCGAATCTGCACTAATCATCCAGATTAACATCAGTGCTTTTTGCATCCTTACCCTATACAGACTATAAGAATCAGCACATTTATCAAAATATGTAAAACATCCTTAACCATTTTTAAAATGTAAAAAAAGAAAAATAAAGCTATGGGGGTCAATAGCCCTCCTATCTGTATAAGGAGGTCGACAGGCTGGCTTTTTTTGCCAGCATGCCGGCGTCTGAATGAAGTGATGTCAGTATTCTATATCCAGAGCTAGCAGCGTCAGTTGCTAATAACAGGTTTTTCTCACAAACCATACATTTGCTAGCAAAACTGGTAGCACAATGTATAGACAAAATTTCAAAAGAACATGAATTAAAATAGCAATGACAGTTACTTTTTAAATTCTCTACTTCTGTTCTGAAACCATACCAGCAATTCTTCTGGATAGTTATTTGTAGCAGGCTTTTAGTACTGGCTAGGAATTAAAATTATCTCGTTTCACTAGGATCATATTTGGAAATATATTTCTACATTGACTGATTTTATTGAATAATTAGTATTTACTATCAAAAAGTATATAATCTCACTCATGCTTTAGTGAAACAAACAAAAAGCCATTAGTAAACTCAATGATCTGAAAAATTGAAACAAATCTGCATTCATTTTTTGCTCTACAGAACTTACAGTTCATGGATATTTACAAAAGTTATTAAAATGTGATTTTGTTTTTTTAAGTGTGGGATTTCTATGTTGTAAATAAGATGTCTCTAATCTCATATGATGTCTCTAATCTCTGAAGTAAAGCTCCTTTACTTTAAGTCATCCTGTTTTATATTCTTTTGTCTGGTAATAGTGTATGCTAATTGAGAAATGAAAAGAATAGCAAGCAGATCTATAAATATTGTAAACTCCTAATAATGCTTAGTGATGGGATTTTTAAAATGATTCTGCACTTAAATGGAAAAATACATCATCCTAAAATAATGTACTACGTCAATAAAGTATACAACTGGTAAAGTGTGTGTTCACCTTATAAATAGAAAACCTCATAATAATCCATGCACCATAACCACTACCACTCGCTGGATGATCTGTGTGTGTGTGCTGGATGATGTGTGTCTGTGTGTGTGTGCGCTGGATGATCTGTGTGTGTGTGCGAAAATTGATCTGTGGACCCCCCCCCACACACACACGCTTACTCTGCACGGGCCTGGGCCGCAACACATGGTGCGACCCCTGTGACCGCGTGATGTACGCCAGTGCATGCAGATACACATAGACTTAAAGGACCACTATAGGCACTCTGATCACTTCAGCTCAATGAAGTGGTCTGGGTGCCAGTTCCCTCTAGTTTTAACCCTGCAGCTGAAAACATAGCAGTTTCAGAGAAACTGCTATGTTTCACTAAGGGTTAATCCAGCCTCTAGTAGCTGTCTCACTGACAGCCGCTAGAGGCGCTTCCGCGATTCTCACTGTGAAAAATCACAGTGAGAAGACGCTGGACGTCCATAGGAAAGCATTGAGTAATGCTTTCCTATGGGCAGTTTGAATGCGTTCCCGGCTCTGCTGCGCATGCGCATTCGGAGCTGAGAGGCGGATCAGGGCGGAGAGATCACCAGCGCAAAGGGAGCCCAGCGCTGGAGAAAGGTAAGTGCTGAAGGGGTTTTTACCACACACACACACACTCTTACGAACAGACACATACACACTAGCTAACAGACACACACATTTACTGACAGACACACTTAGTGACAGACATACATACACTCTCACTGACAAACACACACTCACTAACAGACACACACAAATTAACACACTCAGTAAGACACACAGTAACACACTCACTGACACACAAACACACACACACACTGACACTCACTAGCAGACACACACTCACTAACAGACACACACAACTAACACACACACTAACAAACACACAAAAACTAACACTCACTGACACTCACTAGCAGACACACACAAACTAACACACTCAGTAACAGACACACACACTAACACACACACTCGAGGGCTGCACACAGAGGGTGCTGCACACAGAGGGCAAGGGGGCTGCACAGAGAAGGGGGAATGAACTGCACAGGAAGGGGAAGGGGAAGGGGAATTCACACTGGGGGTGGGGGCTGCACACAGAGAGGGAAAGGGGGCTGCACACAGAGAGGGAAAGGGGGCTGCACAAAGGGGGGAAAGGGAGATTCACACAAAGGGGAATTAACTGCACAGAGGGGGGAGAGGGGGAAATTAACTGCACAGAGGGAAAAATGGGGATTCATACAAGGGGGAGAGGGCTGCACAGAGAGGGGGAAGGGGGCTGCACAAAGTGGGGAAAGGGGGCTGCACAAAGGGGGGAATGAACTGCACAGAAGGGGGAAAGGGGGAATCACAGAGGGGGTAAAGGGGTTCAAACAGGAGGAAAGGATGCACAAAGGGGGATGGGCAGCACACAGGATTGCCAAGGGACTCACTGTGGTGGGGATTAAGGACTTTAAAATACTACAACAATGCAATGCAAAAAAAAAAAAAAAAACAACAACAATACACCTTCCTATTTGTTGTCCCCCTCACTTTGGCTTACCTTGGGTCAAAGAGGGGAGACACAATGATCTGGACCTGGCCTGACTGGGGGGACTCTGCTCTGCACGATGCACAGCAACACTCAGTGTCTGCTACTTCCTGCTGTCAGACAGTGGCAGTGCTGAAGGGCTGCTGCCTGCTGGAGAGGCAGTGAGGGAGATCTGATTTCCTGCGGAGCAGGAGGAGAAGGTTCCTTCCTGGCTGCCTTACCACCTCCACGTTCCCCCCCTGGGCTCCACCCCCACTACCTGCACCACACGCCCCAGTCAGACAGCATACCGGCCCCAGCTTACCTGCTGCATCAGTCACTGAGTCTGAGACTCAGAGCAGCCAGCCAGCCATCTGCCGAGGCCGCCCACAGCACCAGGAAGAATGTTATTATCCCCCCCCCTGCTTCTTACCTTGTCAGGGAGGGGGGAGATCGCCTGGTGGTCCAGTGGAGGGAAGCAGCCGCTGCACACAGGGGCCATCACACGCTGTGTTCCCTCTCCAGCTCTAACTCTCGCGAGACTCGCCTGTGCGGAGCGTTGCCATGGTAACCCGTGGTCTCGCGAGAGTTAGAGCCGGAGAGGGAACACAGCGTGTGATGGCCCCTGTGTGCAGGTAGCAGGGCAGGTCCTGCAGGACTGGGAACGGGAACGGCGTTCCTGCTTTGGAAAAAGTGCAGGAACGCCGTTCCCATGCGTTCCTGCAGGACTCGAGCCCTGGATATGTTCCTATGTTAAATGACTAACACTGGAGATCGTTGAGCTATGACAATATATGAAAATCATTTGCCTATTTAAATGATCATGTTCTTACTTTTGCTTACTTCTTCTTTGCTTATTCTGTTATAAAGACTCTTTTGATCTGTTACCATATTGTAGCACAGTTGCTTTTATGGTGCAAAAACATCTGTGATATGCTTGTTTGGTACTCACTAAAAATAATCAATAAAGATAAAGATGGAAACAAAACCTCTCACTTATCAGTTTAGGAAAACGAAAATAGCTAGTGAAAAGTTAGCTAATAATATTAATTAAATATTTTTTTTTTTTTATATGTGATGTATTTTTGCCATGAACTGATTGCAGGTGTATGCTCCAGTTCAAGAATTAGAGATTAGTAGGGTTTAATAAACTAAATGTTATATTTGTAAACTATAAAACAAAGCAATATATATTTATTCACTAAATACTGGATTTTGTCTGGATGGACAGAACTTGTTAAATATGGCCAAATTCTCATACTGCATAATTGTCTAGTTTTAACTAATGCCACGGCAGAGACGTACTAACTGCATGCATGTTGGCCCACATTATAGACACTAGACAGCCTATGGAGCTGTGGGTTAATAAACTGTAAGTTAATAGACCCTCTTTAGCACAGCAGTCAGCATACAGACCCCCACAACTATCTGGTTGGGTTGGAATGATGTACAATTTAACATGATACTACTCCTAACAACAAACAAAGTATTTTATGTTTTCCTTTTTTTTTTTTAATTCAGTCTCTGATTATCATACTGATTCCGACAATGTTGTCGCTAGGAGTCCTGTGTTAACGCGTATAATTCAGCTATGTTTAAGGGTGTAAAGCCTGGGGGTTAACTGTACTAGCCATTCAGTGTGGACAGATTTCTCATCTACCTACCTAATATATTTAACAAGAAATTCTCATGTCTGCTATATCCTACGATTGAATCATCAGCCTTGTTTTCCATGCAGACTTGTATGTCCCAGCATTCATTATACTGCAATAGTGTACAGCTAAGCAACCTTAACTCATCCACTTGCTACACTACATGGCAGTAAATATTCATCAATGTTAAGCCTGTTATACTGTTTGTATTTAAAAAAAAAATGTGCACGCACTCATACCACTGCTCAATCTATATGAATATATATGTACGCTGTTGTGGCGTTTGAAATGTCAAGTACCTACCTGCACAACAAAAATAAAGAATTTAAAAAAAAAATATATGGCCAAATTCTGAATAGAATGGCAATCCTCATATTTATTAAAGCCAATTCTGGTCAGTATTCAAACTGAGCAAATTTGATGCAGAACTCTCACAGAGTGAAGATGCACTATTTTGTTGCTACATGATTTTTATTTTTCCTGCGCCTTTTTTGTGATTCTGAAATGTATTTATTTTTTTACTATTGGTGTTGGGATATAATGGATTTTTATTTGAACATTTTGGGTGCTGAAGAAAAGAGGATTTAAGGTAAGGATAAGTATGAAAAGGGAATGGAACTTTTTAGTGGATGTGCAGTAACAGCTGGCCAGTGGATTGATTCACTTACAGTGAGTAGGCACTGCCACAGCCATTGCCTGCAGGGGCATGCAGAAGGGATGTGTTAATCATCCCATATGCTAATATGGGGGTTATATTAACCACATAGACATTTGTTTTAAATTTTTCTTTTTTGTTGTATCTTAAGATGTGACACATGGCTAACCGCCTAGGGCAGGGGTCCTCGAACTCCGGCCCCTCAGATGTTGCTGAACTACAACTCCCATGATTCTCTAGCTATCTATGTAATTCAAAGAATCATGGGAGTTGCAGTTTGGCATCATCTGGGGGGTCGGAACTTGAGGACCCCTGGCCTAGGGTATAACAACTATTTGCTAGCTGGATGTTTGCACTACCAATAGACAAATAGTTTGGAATTGTAACATTTGGGCCCAGGTTCAGCATCTGAGCCTGGATATTAACCATCTGGGATTTTGGCAGTCCAGCAGCTTTTAGTCCATCTGAGATTAAATTTAGGCTCAGAAAAAGTATGCTCTGCAAAATCCAAGCAGTGGAAAATCATCTATATTTTGCTTTTCCAAATGGATCCATACTGCACCAAATGGTATTGCATCATTATGTACAAGGCTTTTTGGACTTTAGTAAATAATCTCGAATAGACGTCATTGGTGTAAATAAGTACAGAAACAAAAATGAAATAGTTCCTCTTTAAGGCCTAATGAGAGAAAAGTAAATACCAACAAATATAATTGCCAAACCATCAAGTGAACCCTGCACTATACTAAAGATATGAAGCACCTTAATGATTTGTGGGCTTAACAAGGTTCACATGAATTTCATATATGTGGCAGGGAAGGAAACAAAATATGTTCAACTGATAATACAAATCTCTACCGTACTACTGTTGCTGTCTTGCCGTCAGTATTGGCCTAATGACTTAAGATATTGAAGAATTATAACATACGCCAGCTCCTTCAGTCTTTAGAGCATTCACATAGAACATCAATGAGATATTTAGGAAAAACCTGTTCAATATGTACAGATAACCATTTACTTGGGCATTACTGCTAATAAGGACAGAGCTTATAGAGTATTATTTTTTAATCCATTTCCTCTGGTGTCCTCCAGCAGGCCAGATCCACCAAATGATCTGCAGGAATTACGCTGGGATGATGTCTTGTTCTTCTTTTCAAGATAACTGCATCTTACATGCATTTAATTAAATTTTTAATCTAATTTATACAATTTGAAATCTACCAAACATTTACACTCTTTCTTAAAACTACTGCTGAAGTTTGTTAAAACATTAAGACAGGTTTAACCATTTACTCTAATATCAAGTGCAGGTTATTTAACACATTAACTTTTTTTGATTGATACCTATAGTGCAGATAAACTAATCCTGGGTTAATTAAAATGATTAAGAGAGTGTGTGAAGGAACACATGTGATAGACAGGTAATCTGAAAAATGGATTAATGAAAATAACACTTTCTTTAACCCCTTAAGGACACATGACATGTGTGACATGTCATGATTCCCTTTTATTCCAGAAGTTTGGTCCTTAAGGGGTTAAAAAGTCAGGATATTGTGATAACATTACAGCTAATCACTATATGGCGTCAAGCATGGTAGATTGCACTTAAAACTAAAATGATACACATTCAAATCATAGAAAGACAAAATAACAATAATATATAAACCCATGCTTAACACACTGCATACTTATGCTAACAATTAAAATGGAACATCATAGATAGTTAAATCTCTCTGTTTATTCTAAGATATTAATTTCAAACAGGAAAGAATGAATTAAACCATACAAGTCAAGCACTCTCTGGTAGGATTATTCACAAAAGTAAGATTTATCTGGAATTCAAAGTGAATTAACATGTTAAGGCCTAATTGTTGAACTGGAAGCATAGTTGATTTGGAAAAATTATTTCCATTTGAATTGAATATCCCAAATTCTCCTTTTAATAAATAACCGTCCCAGAATGCAAATGAGGAGTACGGGGTAAACAATCAGATTTCTCTGGTCACAAAACATATTTCATTTCTGAAATGGGACT
Organism: Pelobates fuscus; assembly: GCF_036172605.1. Lineage (NCBI taxonomy): Eukaryota > Metazoa > Chordata > Amphibia > Anura > Pelobatidae > Pelobates > Pelobates fuscus. The sequence continues at coordinate 317,388,789 of NC_086317.1, read as the reverse complement.
TTGTCTAAGATATATTTCATTGACAAAACATTTTTTTTGCTGTTTTTAGCTGATTTTATTAAATGTAATCAATGAGTAGTAATTCTTACTGAAAATAAGGAACACTTTAACCCCTTAAAACCGGAGGGCGTACTATTACGCCCTATTCTAAGTGGCTCTAAACGCAGCAGGGCGTAATAGTACGCCCTCCGTTTTTTCTTACTTACCCGGTCACGGCGATCGCGGTTAGGGAGACTCACCTGGGATCCCAGGGAGTCCCCCGCGGCAGACCCTGCCTCCTCCGGCCCCCCCGGCCATGTGAGAGTGAGGTCCTTGCGAGGACCTCACAATCACATGGCCGGGTTAGCTGGCTGCTGCATTGCCCGCAGGGGGACTGCCTGTAATGACAGTTAGTCCCCCTGCTGGCTGGAAATGAAATAAAATTAAGCTAATCAGTGTAAAAAAAAATTATAAACTTAGATCATATATATATTATATATATATATATATATATATGATCTAAGTATATATATATATACACATATACATACACACACATACACTGTCTAGGTGTATTTTACTATTAATATATATATATATATAAATATATATATATATATATTAATATCAAATTACACGTAGACTGTTACTGATTAAATATATATATATATATATATATATATATATATATATATATATATATATATATAATTATTGTTATATCTATATTTATATATATATTTATATAGAATATATAGATATTTGTAAATACGTTAAAAATACAATTTAAAAAATGATTCAAAATAAATAATTAAAAAATATATAGATGTGTTTTATTTCGTTCTAACTGTATTGTGATAATATATATATATATATATATATATTTATATTAAAATACACGTAGAACGGAATAATACATATATATCTATATACATAAATATATACGTATATATCACTATATATACCTATATATAAATAAAAAATATTTTAAAAAATATATATATATACAAATATATATACACATACGTATATATATATATATATATATATATATATATATATATATATACATATATTAATTCTACATATATATTTATGTAATATTTTTACATAATTAGGAATTTTAATTAATTGCAATTAGCGGGACCTGCCTGACAACCTATGCCGAAAGTATAGGGAATTTAATTTGCTAGCACTATATTCAACCCTATAACTTTCCAAGACAAAATAAAAACCTGTACATGGGGGGTACTGTTTTACTCAGGAAACTTCGCTGAACACAAATATTAGTGTTTCAAAACAGTAAAAATGTATTACAACGATGATATCGCCAGTAAAAGTGAGTTTTTTTGCATTTTTCACACACAAACAGCACTTACACGGACGATATTATTGCTGTGATACTTTTTACTGTTTTTAAATAGTATATTTGTGTTCAGCAAAGTCTCCCGAGTACAACAGTACCCCTCATGTACAGGTGTTATGGTGTTTTCAAAAGTTACAGCGTCAAATATAAGGCTTGTGTTTAATTTTTTTCACATTCAAATTCGCCAGGTTGGTTTCGTTGCCTTTGAGACCCTATGGTAGCCCAAGAATGAAAATTACCCCTATGATGGCATACCATTTGCAATAGTAGACAACCCAAGGTATTGCAAATGGGGTATGTCCAGTCTTTTTTAGTAGCCACTTAGTCACAAACACTGGCCAAAATTGGCGTTTTTTTGCATTTTTCACACACAAACAAATACTAACGCTAACTTTGGCCAGTGTTTGTGACCAAATGGCTACTAAAAAAGACTGGACATACCCCATTTGCAATACCTTGGGTTGTCTACTATTGCAAATGGTATGCCATTATGGGTGTAAATTTAATTCCTGGGCTACTTTACAGTCTCAAAGGCAACGTAACCAATCTGGCGAATTTCAATTTCAAATGTAACGTGCTATATTTGACCCTGTAACCTCCCAAAACACCATAAAACTTGTACATAGGGGGTACTGTTTTACACGTAAGACTTTGCTGAATACAAATATGTGCATTTTATTACAGTAAAAGCAAACAGTATTATGACATTGACAGTTCAAATGTCATGTAGAACTAAAAAAATAACAAAATTTCTTATTTTCTCCCATTTTTTCATATTAAATTATGTTTCATAGCTAAATATTTGATATTAAATGAAAGCCCTGTTTCCCCTGCATAAAATAAGGGTGGGTGTATTTAATATGAAAGAGATGAATTATGGTTGGACAGACATGTAGCGCAAATGCCAGGTTTTGTTTACGTTTTGTTTTGTTCACAACGTGTACATTTGGCTCAGTCCTTAAGGGGTTAAGGAATGTCTTGTTCATACTAGAATACACGAGAGACTGTTGGATATAGGTTTCACTTTTTCTCCCCATTGGTATAAAAGATTACTCCAACCCTTTTTTTTTTTTGCAATATAAATTTTTATTGTAATATCATAGGATAACATAATATGATGTGAGAAATACTTATAAAACATACTACATATTAAACACATCGACTCTTTCACATAAATGCCTGTATAAATAAGCCAATAGCAGTAAAACTGTAATCTATTTAGAAAACCAGCAGCTTATTGTGTATATAAGAAATATAATCCTTACATATAAAAGCTCAGACATATACTAGTATTAACCAGAAATATAAAGGAAAAAAACTGACATTTAAACTAAAGAGTAAAAACCATCTGTGTGTAAAACAAGCTGATTTAAATACGCCCTAGAGTCTGCCCAACTCAGGTAATTGCAGTTTGTTGTTTAGAAGTAGGCTTTTTTCTTGTAGGGTAGAACGACTGGACATTATCCACATGCCAGCATTACTTGCTAAGACTTTGGTCATTCAGTGAAGAGGCTTCGGAGGGCCACAAAAGTCCCAAGGCTGCAACAAAGGTATTTACCCCCGAGATATCCGAGATCTAAAGATGTTTGCTGACATGGTGGAAATCTACACTGAAATCACAAATGTGAAACTACTGTTACTGAGTAGTTTTTTCATGAGTTAATAGTTGTATAGGCTGAAAAAAAGACTTCCATCAAGTCTTTCAGACTTTCTCACATCTGTTTTTGCTGTTGATAAAAAAGAAGTAAAACATAAAAGTTCTCCACAAGGGAATACTAGAAAAGGAATCCCTGCATAGAAATTCAATATAATAAATACTTTATTTGCTATATAGAAAAACAATAAAAAAAAACACAGTTGAACATAGTTAAAAATATGTGAATAAAGAAAATTCTTCAAAGATACTGAACACTATTTCAGTAAGAAAAGAAACTCCCCCAGGAGATCAAAGAGGGGATTGATATAAGGCTGATCCACCAACCTCCAATCTCATTCACTAGTGCATGTAGACTGCCGAATAGCACATTAGCTTTTATTTTTTTTATGGGCACTTTTTGATGGATGTTAGTTCTAAGAATTAGCTGTAGGTAGGATTTGAGATATAAGAAAATTATGGTATGTGCGGGACTCGATTAAACTATTGTCCAGGGCTCTGAAATATTGTGGTATAAGTAGCGTGGTTTACTGAGGACTATAGACCTGCAGTATATACAGCCTTATAATATCCTACAAGACACTATTTTGAATGTTGCTACATCATATTGAGGCTTTCTCTATACTGCTAGAGGGAGGTTTTCTAGTTTAATAGAACAGTTATATTTACCAATCTACCAGTTCTCGATTCTGATACTTTTTGATACTTCTAGTTTACCTTTATTCATTACACTGTCCTTATTTAGTATACAGAATAGCAGTTTGTTCTGTACTATTTGCTGGTGATCCCTAATAGAATGAAATTATTTCTCCCTTCATAGGGGAAATACAGGAATTACTAATAACAAATTGTGTCCCTGGAGTGGATTTATATAGCTGCCCTATAGATGCTAGCAGCATCCCACTGCATTCAATTGGGGGTTGGCTGAGTAGCCCTATATAGAAGCCCCTTTTGAACTCTGAGGAATTTCTTTTTTAGTCCCACCTACTGTTCAGTATGTTTCAAAGTTTTTCTTTGTTTATATATTTTTAACTTGTAACGGACCGTTTCACACACACAAGGATAAAACCCAGTTTAGGCGATATCCCCCATTCCAGATGCACAGGCAGCTACTGCAAACACCGCTCTCCCGACTGGAACCACATGAACACTGGAACAGCTGGACAAGAAAAGCATATAATCCGCTTACACTCCTGGCAGTCAGCATGCAATCCAATTCCCCCAAAGAACGAGACGACACATCGCTTTGAGGGTAAAACAGGAACTCTCGACTGGGACACCCAGCCTGGCTTTTATTACAAACAGATACATACAGGACACTCCCAGGGGGAGGATGAAATTAACCAATCACATGAATGTACCTCCCACACATTTCCTCCCCTTAGATTAACACTTAACATAATTATACCGTACACCCTTTTCCCCAATTCCTGGATGTACCCCAAATACATATGCTACACCTCCAAAACAGGTATCCCCTGATAGCCCTTATTCAGGGGGACAACATATTCAAGAATCAGGTCATTCGGATGAACGGTTCGGGAGATATGGGGTTACAAAGATTTGACCGACCGCATGGGTAAAGTATCCGAAAACAGTTCCATGCATTTTGGCCCTGCGGTCGGTCACAGAAAAGGGAATAGAAACAGGCGAATTACTTGGGTTATAGAGACTAAGGGGAGTTCGCCTGAATCCCCTAGTTCGTGCCTTTCTTTCTACCGAACGGCGGGCCGTTCGGTAGTTTCCCCACGAAATCCTGGAAGTCTGGAGGTCTCAGCGGTGCTTGCCTAGTCGAGTGTCCGATTTCAGTTCCAGACTCTCGACGGCAAAACACAGCTGTTCGGTAGTTTAAGATGGCCGCCGCCACGTGTTCGGCTCCCGAATGGCAGCCACCCAGAGGACACAGAATACATTACATCGATTGCCAATTACCTGTTTGCAACATTGTTGCAAACGGTAATTGGAGGCACACTTATTCCTGGGTGGTCTGGTTGTTCGGTAGTTTCACTCAATATACTGAATGGAGTGATTCTACCGAATAGTCAGATGAATACTGCATATCTATATCCCAGGTTAGCTCAACACATAAATACATACAGGATATTAAGCAGGGTTAAAGTACCATGTTCTACAGTCTTAAAGGTACAGTATCACACAAGTCCCAATAAGTTCACGGATGGCCCTTAAAGGCGTAGTAGCAGTAATATAAATCATTACATGCCCAAATATAGTGTTTATAGAGCAATATGTCCAGGGGCCGTAGTCGCAGGGCAGGAGGCTAGCAGCCAGGCCTCTCCAGTTCACAGTGGCGAAGCTGGTTTCGCCACATAACTGTATATAGATAAACATTTGAATTTATATGCAGGGGTTCCTTTTCTAGTGCATGCTTTTGGAGAACGTTTCCGTTTTTGTATATTTTGTTATATACTAAGGGTCCATCGCTTAATCCCTACCATTTAGATCCCTTGGTGGAGATCTTCTTTCTTTTTCATGTGACCCAAAAGAAGGCAATAAACCCACTTGCAAGTGCTTTCCAATTATACAACAAACTAGGAAAACATTCTTCTGGAGCCTAGTATGGCAGTCAGATCTCTCCTTGGAAATGACCAATTAAGGTGCAAAAGTGTCCCAAAATATTGTGCAACCTCATACTTCAGTGCACAGTATAAATACAACAGCTCCAGAATTGTAGTGAAATAAATTAAACATAACTATTACTTCAGTGCAGCAACCATACAGACATTGGCACTGATCCAGATTACAAATCTAGAAGAAATAATGGTGCTCAAAACCACAATCTTCATAAGTGTAGTATGTGCATATATACGTGCTTATATATCCCCTGTCTTAAACATGAAAACCTAAAAACAACAAAGACAAAAAAGCATAGTGCAAACCTGTGTAATGTATAAATAATATTAAACTGAAATCAGAATAGCACTAACAAAAATAGATAGTATAAAGTACCACTCATAACTATCCCACTCAGGATAGTTTATGTGTGGTACTTTGTACTCAGGGATAGTCACACTGCGCACTGGATCCAAATCTGTATTACTTGGAAGTACTCACCGCCAGCCTGGGTGACCACTGAGGAACTTATATTTATATATTCGGTTAAAAACCATTCGATATACAGGAGTTCATGGCTTCCTCAAGCAAAATAGTAGTTTTCCTTACACTCCTCCATATATATGCAGAACTGTGCATTGCTATCAATCATGCTGCTAAATACACCAACAGTGATAAATCAATACAATCTTTCAATACCTTTCTAGTAACATAAAAAATAACAATCCCAAGAGTTTTTTTTTTTATAGATAACTTTCTAAAAAGGATATTTATCATGGTAGGTATACATGAAACAAAATATTTTGTTATTAAAAAAAAAAAAAGACTTTTTAAGTACTTAAAGTATATTAGCATGGTGAGACACACTGAACAGCTGAAATACTACAGTCTTTGAAAACAAGTCTGTCATTGCAAATCCATGATAACACAGGCAACAGAGAGAGTACATATTTTAATATAGATTGATATGTATCAAATCAATTAAAATGAATGACAACTGTTCTGATTTTATTTTAAAGATTATTATATAATGCTATTTTTGTTTATCACATTTTGTGGATATTGCTTCACCTTAGAACTGTGGTTTGTATCCCGTTAAAAGGGATTTTTTCACAAACCAAGTTAAACTAAGCTATGAGTTAATTTATTGAAAAAAAAGTAAATTAAGGGTTTTCATTTTTCTATGCCATGCTGTCAAAGAAAAACATGACCGTTCAATTGTCTCGTTGTGTAAAATAACGTACTTGCCCTTGCTGTCGTGGCAGTGAAAGCTTGCCTGTATTTTACTTGCACAACAAAAATAAAGAACTAAAAAAAAAAAAAACCATGACCGTTTAATCTATATTACCTTTAACTCCTTGGTGCTGCATGCATGGACACCATAAGTGTGTATGCATGTATACAATATTATAGGAGTGCATGAGCTTATATTACATAGTTACATAGCTGAAAAGAGACTTGCGTCCATCAAGTTCAGCCTTCCTCACATATGTTTTTTGCTGTTGATCCAAAAGAAGGCCAAAAAAAAAACAGTTTGAAGCACTTCCAATTTTGCAACAAGCTAGGAAAAAAATGTCTTCTTGACCCCAAAATGGCAGTCAGATTTATCTTTGGATCAAGCAGTTATTACCCTACATTGAAAGATTATATCCTTGAATATTCTGTTTTTGCAAGTATGCATCTAGTAGCTGTTTGAACATCTGTATGGACTCTGATAAAACCACTTCTTCAGGCAGAGAATTCCACATCCTGATTGTTTACAGTAAAAAAACCTTTCCTTTGCCTTAGACGGAATCTTCTTTCTTCTAGTCTAAACGCATGACCTCGTGTCCTATGTAAAGTCCGGTTTGTGAATAGATTTCCACACAATGCACACTGTAAGTAGATGGGAGGATGCCAAACTCTATTACTCTGATATGCTACAGAGATATGTGTGTTTTATACTTACCTCCATAGAACTCCTAAGTCTAGTAAATGCTTTACTAGCATTTTGTCATAGCTTACCATGACTCCGCTCCCCCGAGGTTACTTCTGCATTCGGAAGTAAGCTCCTCCCATTCAGATGACGCTCCACTCACCTGCCTTATAGGGAAGCCGCGCCAAACTCAAAATTGCTTAGTGATTTTGTCTCAACCTCAGACTCCACGCTGAGCTAACTCTTACTCCATTAGGCTTACAAGACCTCGTTCTCCTTGCTGAGTTTTTCTCTCGTTTGTTAGAATGCTGTCATCAACTTCTAATATACCGGAACTGACTCCTGAATTCATGAACCCTCACACAAACTGGATTGTACTACTAAAATACCTGGATATATTAATCCCTTTAAATTCTACAAATAATTTCATCTTCAGGAAATTCAAGAGAAACCATAAGTATCACAAAATATCTTATATCAATTTACTTATTGTTGCAACTCTGCATATAAGGCTAAATCAAATTCTATGTGCCACTTATCAATTTTCATTATTGCTACAACTCTGCATATAAGGATAATCAATTTCTATGTGCCACTTATCAATTCTAATTATTGCTGCAACTATGCATATTAGGACAATCAATTTCTATGTGCCACTTATCAATTCTAATATTGCTGCAACTCTGCATATAAGGCTAAATCAAATTTGATGTGCCAATTATCATTCACTTTTCAAGTTATTAAGAACTTCTGCTACTACTTACAGAATTGTTACATTTATACAATCTATTCAACATTAACTCCTATGTTGCATTCTAATTCCTAATTCGCATAATTGAGAACATTGTTATTTTTTTTATTTTTTGTTCCAACCAGAATATTTGGGCAAAAGTCTATTTTTTTTGTACTTCATGCCAAAACTGCAATTAAGTGATCATTTGTCTTCAACTTAAAGGGAAACTCCAGTGCCAGGAAAACGATCAGTTTTCCTGGCACTGGAGGGTCCCTCTCCCTCCCACCCCCTTATCCCCAGTTGCTGAAGGGGGGAAAACCCCTTCAGTGACTTACCAGAGGCAGCGACAGGTCCCCCGTCGCTGCTTCCTCCTCCCCCGCCGCTCCTCCTTCTGCTTACGTCGGCCGGTGGGCGAGACTGATCTTGCCCGCCGGCCGAGGAGACCTAATGCGCATGCGCGGCAATGCCGTGCATGCGCATTAGCGCATCCCATAGGAAAGCATTGAAAATGAATTTCAATGCTTCACTATGGGGAGTAGAGCGACGCTGGAGGTCCTCACACAGCGTGAGGACGTCCAGCGACGCTCTAGCACAGAAAACCTGTGCTTTTAAGCAGGAAGTTCCCTCTAGTGGCTGTCTAATAGACAGCCACTAGGGGAGGACTTAACCCTGCAAGGTAATTATTGCAGTTTAAAGAAAACTGCAATAATTACAGTTGCAGGGTTAAGGGTAGTGGGAGTTGGCACCCAGACCACTCCAATGAGCAGAAGTGGTCTGGGTGCCTGGAGTGTCCCTTTAATTTCACTAAAGATAAAATAAAATCTCTCAAGAAATCCTAAGTAAATTATTTTTGCTTTTATTAAAGGTATAGTACTACCTTTAACCCCTTAAGGACCAAACTTCTGGAATAAAAGGGAATCATGACATGTCACACATGTCATGTGTCCTTAAGGGGTTAATTCTGCAGTTGTGTTCCTCCATTTTTTGTCTTATAATGAATAAAGTATGGAGAAACAATCAGTTAATAAAGACTATAACCACCTGTGTGCTATTCCTCAATGGTACTCCCTCAAATACCAAAACAAACAATAGTTAGACAAAAAAGAAGAATGCACACCAGAAACCACAAGTAATATATAACATGGTTTAATAAACCAACAATAGGTTTAAGCATACAGATAACATAAAAAAGTGACAAAAAATAGGCAACATGTAAATAATGAACAAGAATAGTTTACCAGATTTCTCACAAGCCTAATAGGGCAGACACACAAATCCAAAATAACCCCCCAACGTTTCGGCAGGGGCGTATTAGCCGCGAGGCAAACAAGGCATTTGCCTTGGGCGGCATTTTCCAGGGGGCGGCAAAAAACGCCGCCCCCAAATGCCCAGGGCAAATGCCTTGTTAGCCTCGCGGCTAACCGGCATGCTGGGCGGTCGGGCGGCGCGGCTGGCGAGGGAGCACTTCCAGAGGTGTGTTTCCCTGGTGGTCCAGTGGCTTCTGGGCGGCGCGGACGGCGAGGGAGCACTTCCTCTGAGCTCTCTGCTCAGCTCCCTCGCGCGCCGCCCGCAGAGTGAGGCTGGGAGCCGGAATATGACGTCATATTCCGGCTCCGCCTTCCAGCCTCACTCTGCGGGCGGCGCGCGAGGGAGCTGAGCAGAGAGCTCAGAGGAAGTGCTCCCTCGCCGTCCGCGCCGCCCAGCAGCCACTGGACCACCAGGGAAACACACCTCTGCAGAGGCCCCCCCCCAGCATTCCCAAAGGTAAGGAGGCTGGGGGGGGTGTTTAAATAAATAAATAAAAAATGTTAATGTGGGTGAGTGTGTGTGTCTGTGAGAGTGTGTCTGTGAGAGTGAGTCTGTGTTAGTGAGAGTGAGTCTGTGAGAGTGAGAGTGAGTCTGTGAGAGTGAGTCTGTGAGTAATTCTGTGAGAGTGAGAGTGAGTCTGTGAAAGTGAGTGAGTCTGTGAGAGTGAGTCTGTGAGAGTGAGTGTCTGTGAGAGTGTCTGTGTCTGTGAGAGTGTCTGTGTCTGTGAGTGTCTGTGTCTGTGAGAGTGAGTCTGTGAGAGTGAGAGTGTCTGTGTCTGTGAGGGTGTCTGTGTCTGTGATGGCGTCTGTGTCTGTGATGGCGTCTGTGTCTGTGATGGCGTCTGTGTCTGTGATGGCGTCTGTGTCTGTGAGGGTGTCTGTGTCTGTGAGAGTGTCTGTGTCTGTGAGTGTCAGTGAGAGTGTCTGTGTCAGTGAGAGTGTCTGTTAGTCTGTGTGTGTGTGTGTGTCTGACTGTGTGTATCTGACTGTGTGTGTGTTTGCCTGTGAGTGTGTGTGTATGTTAGTGAGTGTGTGTCTGCTAGTGAGTGAGTGTGTGTCTGTTAGTGAGTGTATTTGTCTGTTACTAAGTGTGAGTGTGTCTGTTAGCTAGTGTATGCGTATCTGTCAGTGAATGTGTGTGTGTGTATTTAGAATGCGGGGCGGGGGGAAGGGTTGGGTTGGGTGGGGTGGCGCGGGAGGGGGGCGCCTGAATTTTGTCCTGCCTAGGGCAGCACAAAACCAGAATACACCACTGCGTTTCGGCACCACCTGGCTGCCTTTATCAAGGGTGTTTGTCTAACATTCCTGAAACATAACACATTTACTGTGTTAAGGAAAATGAGAACTAAAAAGGGACAGCTCCTCCGTCGCTATCTGTTTCCATCACACTATATAAATCATAATGCAGTCTTTGTTACAAGCTAAAATGCTGTAGCAGACTCAACATACAGTATAGAAATAATTGCATGTTTCTCCAGAAAACATAAACTTGTGTTATGAGCTCTACTACATATCCTTCTAAAAATATATTTAAAAAAATCTGCAAAGCACAGTCTGATTTCACCTGTCATGATAACATTAATAGTGAATATCCCAAGCTTTGATCTTCTGTGAAATTTACTGACTCAATTGTTTTGCTATCTCTACTATTAAATACTTTATTGAATAAAAAAAAGAAAAGACAGCATTTAGTAAAATACTTTTACGTGCTTACTTTTTAAGTGCTTACTTCAACTAGCCAAGATCCTAGAGTTATGTAGCTTAATTTAATTTCTGTATTACACTTTTATTACATGCTGTACTCTATATATCTTAAATAAAAATGGATACTTTTCAACCCAAACAATGCCACTGGAAAACTATTTGAACAAAGCAGATTAAAAAAGACAAGAAAGGAGAAGATACAATATACTATTTAAAGAATACTAGTATAAAGTATAATTTATCTTGCAATATTTTAAATATAGTCTGAAATGTTATGAAGCAAAAATACAAGTTGTCTCATATGCAGGAGAGATGGCAAAATATATAAATAAATTGGTCAAATAGACTGCTCATAGGTATTTGTAAAGAACCTGAAGACATTACTATCTATTCAACCCATTCAAAATGGCAACAGAATGAAAAAGGTTGTATTTGAGCATATTGCCCAAGAACATCACTACTATAGGAATGGTATAGACAAATATAGACAAATTAAAATCCCTATACTGTTTCTAACTGGCATTGCAGCACATTTAGAGGCATTAAGTGATTGGCCAGTAGCTTCTCATAGAGAAATGTGTGCCTCTACAGGCTGGTAACCATTTCTGGAGTGTAAATGAAGGGGATTGGGGCTTGATACGCCAAATTTAATTTGCAAAAGAAATAAAAGTAAGAACGCATATACATGATTCTGGAAGTGAAGTAGTTAAGACGATAACTTTTATTCATAGATAGTGTACCAATAAATTGTGACTTACTCATACTCATCCTCCTGTTGCTTCATAACATACAGGGTTAAACACTAATGATAAGTAATCACAAATTCACAGGGGAATTAGACTAAACTGTTTACTTATTTATTTATTTATTTATTATTATTATTATTTAAATATAAAATATAATAATATATCAAAAACATTAGACACGTTACAAAGTTAAAATAGTTTTCATATCACATGATTTTAAAAGTTTATCCAAAAATATTATATTAATTTGAAAAGTAGCCAACAATATTAAGTCATACCTTTAAAGTTTTTAATTCCCTGTTTAATTCCACACAATTTAAAGTTTATTAAAAAAGAATTGATAGTCTCCAATGCTTGTTCTTAAGCATTTGGAAAACTCAATTTAAGCCTTTAAACACTAAAACAATTTTTTTTTTTTTTTTTTTCCCTAGGTGTTCATGAATGCTCATTGTAACTGAGGTTGTAGTTTAACCCTGAATTCTATGGCAATAAAATCTGAATTGCAAATTAAGGCAAGAATAGCCAGTATGTTATTGTATCTGCATTTGAAAATGTTTCCAGACAAGCTTTTTTTGTCACAATATGGAAATCAGATGTTAATTAGATTTTTTTAATTAGAAGGTAAGTGAATAACCCTGGCAGTGTTTTCCTGTTTATACTTCATGTTCTCTTTAAAGCTTGTTATACCAAAGTTGTGTTAGTCTAATAAAAAAGGTTTTACAAGATAAGTAGCTTTCTATAATTATACATTTTTATCACATCATAAATAGGACTACTAATAAACATCCTCTTTAACATAACAACACTTAATCCATTTGCATTTCCCACTAACTCACTACATTTCTTTTCTATTATGTGTATTTCATATTGTACTGTTCTTCAGATTGGTTGTTCTTTGCTGCTTTTATTGGCATTGTCTCTCTGTTTTGTTATCTATCTATATCTACTTTTCTCTAGTGATATCTTTCTGGTTGTGTCTGTACTGTAAATCAGTTTTTCTCTGTCTATCTCCTTATATCAATCCATTGCCCGTTATTTTTCCATCTGCCTTCGTATGACTTTTTCTACACCATTGTATGATTGATTTTCTTTACTTATTTCTAACATAATATTTTGCTTTCTTTTCTATCTGCTGTTACCTCTACCTTTATCAGTCCACAAAATGAAAAAATGTATGCAAATACTCTACTGAGCATAAAATACATATACATGTTTTATGTTGAATGCTTTCTAACTTTAAAAAAAAACTTCCAATATAAATATAAAAATTAATGTGAATGACATTTAGTTCATACCAGCAAGCCCTACTTACCTTTTCCTCATCATCAGAATTGGTTTTCACCTGGTGAAAAAACAAATGTTGGTCAATCCCTTAGCATCACCCATGGATGCTACCATACACCTGTACAAAGGTTTTTGAGGCTTAGAGGGACACTATAGTCACCAAAACAACTTTAGCTTAATGAAGCAGCTTTGGTTTATATATCATGCCCCATGCAGTCCCATTGCTCAATTCTCTGCTATTTATGAGCTAAACTGCTTTGTTTGTGCAGCCCTAGTCACACGTCCCTGCATGTGACTTACACAACCTTCCTAAACACTTACTGTAAAAAGTCATCTAATATTTACACTTCCTTTATAGCAAATTCTGTATAATTTAGCATTGCTTACCTCCTGCTCTGCTAATAGCTTGCTGGACCCTGCAGGAGTCTCCTGTATATAATTAAAGTTGAATTTACAGAGCAGGAGACAAACACTTTCACAGTAAGGTACAACTGTTTGAAGGTGAAACCATTTTGTTTTCATGCAATGCTGCGTCAGTCACAGTCAGGGGAGGTGTGGCTAGAGCTGCATTAATAGAAACAAAATAGTTTTAACTCCTAAATATCAGTAAAACATTAGAGGCATAATCTATACACAAACACAGCTTAATTAAGCTAAAGTTGTTTTGGTGACTATAGTGTCCCTTTAAGGCAACATTGTAGCATTAGGATTACAAATACGTATTCCTAATGCTATTTTGTCCTAATCACAATTTAGGTGAACAGCCCTTGCTACCTGGGTTAAAAAGGTGAGTTAACTTACCTTTTCTCCCTTGTAGCGCCGGTCTCCTCATGGAAGCTCTGCCTCTCTGGCTAAAGAATGTTTACATTTCAATAACATTCATTGGATGATGCATTACCAAAAAGTCTCTTATCAATACATATTGTAGTGGTATTTCATTTATGTATTTATTATTTACACATACATCATAACAAAAATTCTATTTGCTCTTCTCTAGTTTTCTGTCAGAAGATAAGACATAATATACTAAACAATTTGTTAGAACTATTATCCCACAATATTTCTGGAAAAAAGAAAATTAAAATTGTACACTTTACCTCAATTTAGGTTTCATATATTCTAGAATAGAAACTCTGGTTAAAATTTCTGTTTCTCGAGTGGTACTGCTCAATGAGCTTACATTCTAGAGGGAGTGGGGTAATGTGATACAGAAGGTAAGGGTAGTAAGGTAGGTTGCTAGGATAGTCTTTATTGAGGGCTTATTGTTCTATCTTGATGACAGTTTCAGGAGAGGAATCAGGGTGTGAGGAGGGAAAGCTGTTCACAGTTTAATTGATATGCTTTCCTAAAGAAGAGATGTAAAAAAGATGTGTAGTAGAGAAGTAAGCAAGATGTGTAGAACATGAGTCTAACTTTACTCACTTGAATTATATATCTTTTTTTAGTTTGAATAATAATCACATATTTTCACCACTTAACAAAAACGCATAATTAAGAACTGCATTCAATCTTGCTAGATGACTAAAGTCAGTTTGTTTGTGGCACACATTCAAGTTGGTAGTGGCACACCAGTATGCTGATTGAAAACCATTGACATAAGAAATTGGACTAATGCTGTTGTTTCCAACACTGATTGAAGGTTCTAATAGGTTGTAACAGTTGTGCCTTAAAACCAAGAGTTAATAGACTATAGAAAAAGAAATAATATATGCACTGTGATTATATGCACAAACGTTAACAGATAGTATATATTTAAGTGAATCTTGGGTAAGAAATTGTCCTGTAATAAACTTTAGGTTAAAGACCACTTCAAATGTTTACTAAATGTGAATCACGATGTCTCAGTTCATGTGTAAAGCCATTAGCTAGAGAGAAACAAATTTTAGCATTATAAGTGTTACAGTGTTTTTAAAAGTTGTATTGTGTGTTAATGGAATAACCTTAACATGTAAAGATAATCAATTCTTGATAAAAAAAAATAGTATATATATATATATATATATATATATATATATATATATATATATATATACTAAACTACAGAGAATTAGTAAGAATATTTTAACATCCATCAAATGTTTTGCAGAATTATAGAATTATGCTTTGTAACCTTAGTTCAACCCTGGGTTTATTCAAAACATCTGAAAAGCCAGAAATTAAATCATCGTTTCAGATAACTCTAGCATGTTTACAGCATGATTGTAAAGGTTATTGAAGGACCTAGAATATGATCCATTCCACAGACTTAATTTTTTATTATAGCAATTGTCTCTTTTCAATATAAAAGATTATTTCTCTATAAAATGTATTGTATTCAGCTAATTTATGACCTATTGTGAATTCTTATTTTGGCATTTGTTGGCAATTTTAATGTATTGCATACTCAAAAGAAACATTTTGAAAACTGAAAATGATTCATCAAAATGTAAGGACGTTGTGCTATCTTTGAGTACATTTAATTTAAGATTTATTTTTGTATTTTTTTTATGTTTTCATTCAACAAATATGCGAGAAGGAATAAATAGGAAGAAAAACAAAACCCTAAATCATTCATGTTTACTAGAAAATATTTTGTCACTCCAACTAACATATACATCATATTATTCTATTATTAAAGGGACATGCATACTTTTGAGGAAATTATAGGCATGAAAAGCAGATATGAGGTAGAGGGTTCCGGTACAAACAAAAGAAAGGATAAAACCAAACACAAGGAGCTACCTTAAACGAAAAGCTGCCTCCCTACAGGCACACTCCAAAAGCCTGTGAAGACAAAATATACACACAAAAAAGGTGGAAATAAATCACACCTAATGGGGGCGCTAATCGCAAGGAATAAAAGGTACCCTTGTAAGGAATAGTGAAGCAATAAAACTCTATATACAATAGAGTAATCTCTTAGAAAAAAATAGCTTTATTCTGCATCACAGTGCAGTAAAACCATGTAAAAAAACATAAAAACAAGATATAATAATCTCCAATATACAAATAATACACAGTGAACAGTCCTATTATGAGACCTGGGAAAAAAGCCCTGCATAAACCACTATATAACCAGAGTGAAGTGTAAGATAGACTGAGCAGCTCCTGGTCGCGACCTCCAGGGCTGAAGTATACTTGCAACTCGGTCAGTGGTAATGATGTTAAGGTCTCTGGACGTCAGCTGGATGATAGATGTGGCTCAACGCGTTTCGTCCCGCTGTATTCGGGACTTCCTCAGGAGCTGTGGATGGCCTCTGTTCTTTCCGGGGTCTCTTTTTATCTTCTGAAATTCGCGCGCAAATTAGCCCTATACGCATGCGCAAAACGGACATCAGCTTCCGTCGGAAATGTTGCCGGAACACAACATAGATGTGTCCGCCCCCAGTATCTGTCGGGAATGACCGATGCGCATGCGTGGCTAAAATTGTGCGTCTGAAAACTTTATTAGCATCCGAAGTAGAGACACATTATAACATTAGGCTCCATTCAAAGCCGTTATATGTGTCAAAACTGTTCGTTACAATTGATGCTCACAATTACTATATGCAGCCTACAGTTTGCCACAAATAAAAGTTATATATGTAGAGAAAATAAATAAAAAAAATATTGGAAATAATTGTATTTAATAGATAAAAAAATGATCAATTAAATGTGGTGTGTACCAGTAAATTTGTGGCAAACCTTACAATCTAAAATCAGAGGTTCTAAAGGGCAAAACCTTACAATCTAAGGTCAAAGGAAAAAAACCTTCTCACTAGCAGGGTGTATATCATATGTTAAACTTCCATAACCATCTAGATATAATGATCAACATAGATACATAATATATATATGCTTTTCAATAGACATATTGTGATGCAGAATGATACCTAAATGTTTAAAAAATACTATTATTGAAACACAATAGGAAAAACACATGCCTAAGTTAATCTATAGCACTAAAGCATAATAATTAGAACACAGAAAACATACCCATGTGTGATATCTAGCATCGGGGACATTGCACATACGTCAAAATAGACATGCTAAAAAAACTACGGAAAAAATAAATTTCAACCCATATTACATAAAAGCCAGAATATCTAGGTCTGTGTTCAGACCTCGTGGAGTGGAAGATTTCATCTTATATATCCATTCTGTTTCTTTTTTGGCTAATGCTTTCGTAGTGTCGCCCCCACGCCAGTGTGGAACCACTTTGTCGATACCTATACATACAAAATTATTAAAGACAAAAACAGGACATTGATTACAGTGTCGAGGAACATTATGTTTGTCACTTTTCTTATTTATACCATAAAAATGTTCTCTTAATCTCTCGTGAAGTTTACGTATAGTGCGGCCTATGTACTGCATACCGCATACACATTCCAGCAAATATACTATATTTTTACTGCTACACGTTATAAAGTGCTTAATTTCAAAAAGTTCTCCTGTAACAGAACTTTTAAAGCTGGTGGTGGTTCTTTTTTGATATTTACAGGTGCTGCAATTACCGCATTTGAAAAAACCATTAGGTTTATTTGCTAGAAAATCTTTTTTTGAACCTTCAATTTTTAGGTCCATTTTTGGGAGGACACTTGGAGCTAGAATTGTCTTAAGACTATCGTTTTTTTTATACACAATCCTTGGTTTTTTTGGCAATATTTTTTGTAGATATGTATCATGCAATAGAATCGGCCAATGTTTCTTAAAAACTTTCTCGACTTTATTTGCCTTGTTGCTATATTTTGTTATAAAGGCTAAATTATATGAACTTGTATCTAGATTAACCTTCGTCTGTTTTTTCTGAAGGATTTCTTCCCTTTTAGTGCCCTCGACTTCTTGCAAACTTTTAACAAGTAGCTTTTCTGGATAATTTCTATCTATGAATCTTTTGTTCAAAACTTTGACCTGACTGTTGAAGTCCACCTTATTTGTACAGTTTTTAAATAGCCTCATCTGCTGACTTTTAGGGATGTTTTTTAGCCATACAGGATTATGGCAACTGGAAAACTCTATATGGCTGTTGCAGTCTGTGGGCTTGAAAAAGGTTTTGCTGCATATCAAGTTTTTTTCAATAAAGAGGGTTAGATCCAGAAAATTAATCTGGCTCTCTCCTATTTCCTGTGTGAAAGTTAGACCATAGTTGTTAGAGTTCACATAATTCATAAATACATCAAATCCAGACTTATCACCCTTCCAGATAATTAGAACATCGTCTATATACCGTTTCCATAGGGTTCCGGTATACCTATTGTGTACACAGAGGAGAGGGAGTCTAACTGACACTGAGTCGCTCACACAATTATCCCGTCTATGAAGAAGTAGGGCTCCACCTACGAAACGCGTTAGACAGACCAACAAGGCAGGATACAGATTGATTATACCAGCAGAAAGATCACTTTGCACAAAGATGCCTTGGAGAATACGTCTACCGAAATCGTCTGCTCTGTCCGTCCCCCGGAGTGAGGTCCTGCTGGGACGCACATTCAGATGCACGCCGTCCTCACCGGCAGTTGCATTCAGGAGACAAATCGGCTTAACACAATCCACATCCATCCTAAGCCGGTCCGAGGGTTCATATTACCATCTGACTTTCAAAAGACTGGTAACATCATTACTAACTGTTCCTGACCTGTATTTTTGGGGTTTTATACATATTTAATTTTTATATTTAATAAACTGGTTTCTTTTACTTGATCCAGTTTTTTGCATTTTACTTCAGTCTACAGTGATTCATTTATTGCTTCAAGCAAACAGTTTTATATACTGTGTTGCTATTTTGCCATTTTTAATACTGTTATCTTTCTTATCTCACTTTGTTGATCACTCAGTGGAAGTGTCATTTACCCTGCACCTTTCAGGGATAGAGACATCCATTGTTAATCGATTTAATATCTTCTCTCTCTCTCTCGCTTTTATGATATATATATATCTATCTATCTATCTATATATATATATGTATATATATATATATATATATATATATATATATATATAGATAGATAGATAGATAGATAGATAGATAGATAGATAGATATCTATATATAAATATATCTTTTATATTTTCTATTCTTTATGGGCATATCTTACTGCATCTCTATTTTTACTTTGACATTCATCAACTGTATTTTCATGTAATTTAGTTTCTAAATCTCCACTCTTGTTTTACATTTCTTAAAGGCACAGTACCTAATTTTTATATATTTTTGTATTCACTCTTTTTTATAGATACACATAATGTTAAGCTTCTGCAGATCACATACATATCGTATAAGTCATCTCATTATCCTATTTTAAGCCATTATCACGAGTCAACTCCTGGTACCCACGCACTATCCTTTAGAGTGTTGTTTTTCTGCCATGAAAAGCAGATAAGTATGATTTTTTTTCATATTTATCTGCTTCTACTTCCCTTAGTTTCCAATGCCTACCTCAGAAGTGATACTAATCTAGCCAATCACTCAGTGTCCTATCTCTAGGTATCGTGGAAAATTGTATTGTACTCACACAACTGAGCATGTACTGGGCATGTACAATTGAATACCATCAGTGATGTCACAATATCTTTCAATGTGTCCCAGCCATGAATACACATTATTCACATTCGTGAGCATTTGTACATGGAGCACTGAATGCAGCTATTCTTAATTGAGCTGCCTTGTCCTAATATCAATATCTGCTTCTTGCATTCCATATTATACTCACACTCCCCCCCTACAATCATCGTGTCACCCTTCCCCTAACTGAAGCATCTAGTGACGACACTGATGACTTTCTAGTATGCATGTCAGCCGTAGGCACCCACTATGCATGTTAATGGACTGCACTTAGTTTTGGTAATAAGCATCTGTAGCGGAATGTATTAAGCCTGTCCTGTAACATTCCTATGTGACTGTATTCGTTATTGTATTTGTGTGGTCTTTTTCCCATTGCATGGTAACTTATATGTATTAATCGTATGTTATTCGGTAGTTTCCATCCGTACTCTATACAAATGGAAACTACCAAACTAATGGACCACCCCAGAGAGAAGTGTGTTGGCTATTAAGCACTCACACTTCTCTGACCGCAAGTTAATAGGCACTTTATGGATGCATCTGGGTGGCCGCCATTCGGTATACGAACACGTGGCGGCGGCCATCTTACGCATGAAAATCTCAGCGGTGTTTGGTCGTCGATTACCCGAACACCGCTGAGACCTCCAGAGCTCCATAACTACCGAACGGGAAGGTTAATCAAAACCACGTTCGGTAGTTTTAAAGTACCGAACGAGGGCATTCGTATGAAGGGAAAGTTAATCGTGGATGGCAGTATTTTCTATGTATTTTATCTCCCGAACGCAGACCGACCGCAGGGCCAAAATGCATGGAACCCTTTCCGGATACCACCTCGTGTACGGTCGGTCAAACTACACCCTCCACCTAACTCCCGAACCCCTGGTCCGATCTGGGTGAATTTTGGATATGTTAGTCACCCAGATCAGGGCTACCGGGGGGTGCCATTTAGATAACTGTACCAGGCTGTTTTGGGGTACATCCAGAATCGGGGTAAAAGTGTATAAGTTATAAGTGGATTATGTGTCACACTGAGGGGAGGAAGGGTATGGGAGGTAACTACTGTACTATTGGCTAATGTACTAATTACTGTAAATCCCTCCCTTGCAAGGGAGAACCCTTTATAAGCAAGTTGTGTAATTAAAGATTTCAGTTCTGCTCCTGATGCTGTGTGTCGTCCAGTTATTGGGAGTGCTGTTGGGATATTGTTGGATTATTTTGCCTGCTGGAATCACTATTCTTTGGATCTATAATATTTGTTCCTGAGCCTCACTGGGATCTTAAGTGGAGACTAGCTGTGGAATATCAGCTCTCCGCTACAGCGTCACTTAGACACAATTGGCTGCCCTGCTTCAGCACTGGAAGACTTCCCAGTGTTCCCTGTTCCCCCACTAAGAAACTGGAAGTGTGAATCTGAGAGTCTGTTAATCTCTCTGTATATCTGTGTGTGTGTGAATCTGTGAGTGTACACTTGTGTGTGTGAATCTGTGTGCGTAAACCTGTAAGTCTGTGACTGTGTGTGAATCTGTATGTGTGTGAATTTGTGAGTGTAAATCTATACGTGTGAATCTGTGTATGCGAGAATCCTTAAGTATGTTAATCTGTGTTTGTGAACCTGCATTTGTGTAAATCTGCGAGTGTGCAAATTCCAATCTGTGTGTGAATATGTGAGTGTGAATCTGTGTGTGATTGTTTAGCTGTGTGTGATTGTTTAGCTGTGAGTGTTTACTAATCTGTGAGCGTGTGAGTCTGCATAGAAGAATCTGTTTGTGAACACAGAGAATGCACTCTGCACAGTGAATCCCTCATGACACACAATGCTCCACGCAGTGAGTTCCTCTCTATACTGACACACACACTGCTCTGTTCAATTAATCTCTCGTTATACTGAGTGACACACACTGCTCTGCACAGTTAATCCCTCTATATATCATATACATACTATATTTGTAAAAGTATGTATATGCATATGTACATACAATCAATTGCTACACTTGCTCTTTCTTTTCTGTATGCAGAGCATTACTTTGTCATCAGTGCTTCCCTTTGCTCTTTTGTATGTATATGCCATGCGCATGCACAACGTTTATCATGCATGAGGGTGCATGAGGGTGAGTGAGAGAAAGGTAAGAGTGTAAGTCATCTGGTG
This sequence comes from Pelobates fuscus, assembly GCF_036172605.1. Lineage (NCBI taxonomy): Eukaryota > Metazoa > Chordata > Amphibia > Anura > Pelobatidae > Pelobates > Pelobates fuscus. Next base: position 317,366,863 of record NC_086317.1, on the reverse strand, counting down.
GGTAGGCATCGTCATGCAGCTCCTTCTTATATGGGTGGGATGGGGGCGGGGGTTGTCAGGGTCTGGCTTTTTGTAAAGCACTTATACAGTGTCCATGGCGAATACATGTAATGACAAGGTCACACTGTTCTTTATGTGGACATCTCAAGTTGGATGTCAACTAACAAAACAGGCATGATGGTAAAGGATCCCATTAATGTAACTGTCCTTTCTACATAATTGTTTGTTGTCATTTATTTGTGTCAAAGGCATTAATTATTACTAAGTAGTAGTTAAAAAGGTGCCAATATAGTTACACGTCTCATTTTCAGATTAGTTTTTTTTTCGTTGTAAATTTAGCAAAAAGATAATTGTATAGATGCATAAGAAATATGTATACATGTGATATACATCAAATAGATGAAATTAACAATTTGCTATTTGATCACGGGTGACCAACATATTGCATATAACTATACATAATTTTAATTATCTTTACTGCAGTAGCATACAAAGAGTAACATTTTACAGAACAAATCTAATGTTTTAAATTATTTTTATTATTATTATTTTTGGCATTTAAATAGCGCCAACTTATTCCGCAGTGCTTTACAGTATTATAACTTTAGTAAGTGGAAGCAAAATAAAATGTGTTAGAATACCTCTGGGTAAATAACATAGCATTTCTAATTTATAAATATCTAGTTAGCAACTAAACAACTTTTGAAAACATTAAAGGGCCACTCCAATACAGATTTTATTTTGTTTTGTTTTTACAATAGTAGATATAAGGTCACTTTGGAGGACACACTCTTCACACATAAAACACTTCAGCAAGCTAAATTGCTTCATACACCAGCAGTGTTCTTTTAAGCTTTGACAAATATATTATTTTTATTGCATTTTTTCTTGGGTTGTTGTATCTGCAGCGTACAGGGAACTGATTTAAGTAACATCTGTATTGGCATAAGTAAGCTAAAACCTAACTGTTCTCAGTGATATCATAAATTCTGTATTGGTTCAATCTGCAATTTATCATCCTGGCATTTCCTCTAATATTTGCATTCATGAGGGAGATCCAGAAGGAAAAGTTCAGAATACCATCTATTGTATCACATAGCTCTCTCAGACCTTGGTTTCCTCAGCCTGTTAAAGGAGAAGCCGAGGGAAGTTTCACAATCTCTACTATCGGTAATTCAAAGTCCCCAAAAATTACTGCATTTGCTCTGTGGCCAGTGGGGTATTGGCTATATGATACCAGTGGGGTATCAGCTACATGAAATGATCATCCAGAGTTGCTGTAACAATTGTGCCGGGGTAACCTGTTTGCATTTTTGATCTGCAATGCCCTTATGAGTGAGATCAGTCTTATATACATTTGGTATAGGCTCTCGTTGTAATTGCACAAGTGACAAAAAAAAAAAACATTTCTGATAACTCAGTGAGGACTAACAGAAAGCAAAGTTATTGAGGTTTGCTGTTATCAGAGTTCTCATGTTTTCTATTCTAAGTAGTAGTTCCAAATTCAAAGCTTCAACTCATGAAATGCTATTTTCCCTTTTAGGACAGTATGCTCCAGTCCTAAATTGGAAAATAGCATTTCATGAGATAAAGCTTAAGCAGAATTATTGTTCAAGATGGCTATTTACTGTGATACGGATGAAGATATTATCCAACCTGAAATGTTTTTTTGGTCCCAAAATCTCAGAGAGATGATAGTTTGAGTTGGTGTAAACTTGACTGGTCAGATGTTTATCAGTCTGCATTGAGATATGAGTGGGATTAAGAGAGGAAATAGCATCTACTTCTAAGCATTCCAAATACAAACAGCACCAAGGACCAAACTTCAGATCAGTTTAGACGTCACTACACAGAACCATTACAAATGTCCTCTTTATTTCAAAAATACTTTAAAATTGCATAGGCATGAGATGGAAGAAAACCAAGATAAAAATAAAATAACTTTGCACATGTCGTTCATTCAGTTGCACTTACAGAAGTATGTATCCAAGAGATATGCCAACTAGCATTCAATACTAATAATAAGTGCAGTACTTGCATTCAGTACTAATAAGTAAATAAAATGGGTTATTTTATTGAAGTGGAATTTGGAGGGAGGAGTGGTCATCTTTAAAATGTTTAGACTAGCAAGCAGCAAAATATGTGGGTAGGCTCATTACCAGAAATCTTCATTGAAATTATTCAGTAAAGAGTTGGTGAAATTGTGAAGATATATCATTCGGTGGATATACCATGTAAAGGGAAATAAGCTTGCAAGGTATGAGTCATCTGTCACGGCCTGTAAGTCAACCAATCAAAGCTCTCTGACTGAGTTTGCATAACATGGGAAAGCTTTGAGAAGGTTCACATGGATTATTTTTATTGTGCCTTTTTCCTTTTTTTCTTTTATTATTGTTTTGCAATCTGTTTTTTATTTTGTATAAGGTCTTATTAAGCAGTATAAAAGACCCCACTGGTTGCCTATGGGTTGGGACTGAGGCGGGGGAGGGGACTCTAGGTCTCACAATTATCAATATTATAGCCTCCATCTGCTGTCAATAGGTTGGGGCTGGGTGGAGGAAATTACGTCATTCCAATGTATTAATTACAGCCCCAACCCACTACCACGAGTGGAGCCATTGTGAACGTAAAGTCCCTCCAATTTATTTGAATTATAGTTCCCACCCACTGGCCATGGGTGGTGCCATGACAGGACACTATGCTCCCCTGCATTAATATGTATTTAGTTCCACCATGGGAGATACTTTCTTTTTTTCAATTTATAGTCCCACCACAGAGGAACGGCAGATCACTCTCCACCCCCTTGTTCTTTAAATAGAATCCCCCACCCGATGTCCCTGGGTGGAGACATTGTGGGTGAGCTTGCCCAGTCACTATCTGCCCAGTTATAGTCTATTATTACAATGAACAGCCACTAGATACTCTCTATATAGCAGACATGCTTCCACTTCCAGCATGGCAAGTGGCTACATGGGGAGGGAGGAGGTATAAAATCTCCCTTGTACCAACATCGGCGTCACATATTGTTTTTTTACTATTTCATGTGGTGACTGACTAGCAGGTGCTGGAATTCTTCTACACAATGAACCTTTGAAAAAATTTTGATGAGGCACAAAATATTCCTGTGCTCAAGTCTAAAAACTACACAAAAAAATAATAAAATAAATAGAACTTGGGCCTTAAAAGATTATAATGAATTCCAATTTTCATTAACAGTACTGTCAGCAGTTTACTAGCTAATGTACATGCTTCTAGTTTGGTCTCATTTAACATGATCAAAGTTTTCATGAGCAGTCCTAAATATTTTTCACTCTATAAATAAGTGCCCTGTTAGTGCTCATCATGCTATAGATAAGTAGTGACAGAGCGTTATCAATGCTCCACATTTTTGGGGTATAAGATCCATTTTCTGCTTTACTTGTCTTTGAGGAAGCAAAATACTGATATTCATGAGGTGTGTTACAGTATTCTATTCTTTTATTCTATAAACACTGAATAGCAAAAGTTAGGCAAACTGAGCTATATTCTTTATATTAATATTCATTATAGCGCTCCACTCGCTGGTATATTGTTTATACCTTTTTATTCTTATATTTTGCACTTTATTGTGGATTAAGGTATTCCACCTTTTGTGTTGAGCTGCTTTTATTCAGGCACTTTAGTATATCACTCACTATCTCAGTAAGGGATAGTTATTGTTTTCTCTGTATATTCATAACTTAGCTATTCTTGCATCCATTTTACATTTATTTTAGATTAAAATTTGCTACAATATTTTTAAGCACTATATATGTGTTTATTTATTTTAAATAAAATGATGATACATTGTTTCATTTTACATATTGATACATTATAGGTTATCTGTTGTTTCAGGTTTTGCGTTCAGATTATGAAACTCACTCATGCCTCATGGTTTTATCATAGTCCTTACGATCCTGTATATTACGTCCCAAAATTTGAGGAAGCATAATCTGGATAGTGAGAACAGGGCCGTGGGAGTCATTGCCAGTGATGCCCAAAATGGGTGGGCCTAACCAGAAAAGCGGCCACTGACCACTTACCAGCATTTTGTCCAAACCACAGCCTTCAGGACTATGCTGGGAGCACTGCTGAAGCAATCTCTGCATTGTCCTAACGATGAACTCACACTATGCTACTTGTGGACAGAACTAAAGTGGGAGAGGACTCATAAATTGTGACTGTCCTGCCGAAAGCAGGTCTGTTGGGAGGGCTTCTGTATGATTGTTGTATATAATACATTTCAGAAAAGGATCATCATTTAACTAGAAATATTTCTTCTTATTTTCACTTAAAAAAAACTACTCTCAATAGCTGTCATTTTTAGCTTTTCATGACAATAATGAAAACAAAAATTACAATTTAGATTGTTTTATTACCTTTGAGATATGAGTAATTTCCTTACAATCATAAATAAATATATGTTCTTAATTTAACAATTTAAGAAATAACTTCTAACTAGTAATATTCCTTACAATTTTGGAGAAAATTAGATTTTTCCTTACAACTTTCATGAAACTGTTGAAAACCTAGACAATTTTGTTTGTTGGCATTTATTTATATCTATGTGCTTAAACATGTGGATGTTTCCGTTCAATACGAACTAAATTGCTCAAATATTATATTAGAATTTTAAATTAAATGTTAAATTACATTTATTATTTTTTTTTTTTTTTTTTTATTATTCAGTCACGGACATCTTTAAGTCAATGTCACAGGCTAATGTCATTTATTATGATCTATGAGCTATCACATTCTGCAAGAATGTATTAATATTCTCTTGGGATGTTCTATAAAACTGAAACATTGCCAAATGGTAGACATCAAAATTTGTAATGTTGAAAGGGTATGTTAGCAGTCCATACTTTAAAATCTGACTTTCTAATTCACTCAGACAAAGTGTATGGCCTCAATCCAGCAATACAAAATTCTTTGCTTCTATAAATTTCCATCAACTCTCCCTGCTGGCTTCATTATAAGGGACAATTTTATCACTCTATTAAAACGTGGATCAATACAGGTTGTAACTTTGTTTTCTTTTGTGACAACCATGAAATTAACTAATCTTGTTGGCACTTCAACCATGTCATACTAATTTTCTAAATTTTCTTAACTCCACTTTTGTTTTTCATTTAGTAAAACAAAATAAACTCAGTTGGTTACATTAGCATAATGATGATGTAGTTAATGTGTTTTTAAACTTTAATGTGTATCTTGAACATTAAAGTCATTAAAATCACAACTAAATCCAATAAAGTATTTTTACATAATATTTTTGTTGCTGAAACCTTTCCTCATTATTAAAATACTCTTGATAATGTATCAAATGCAATTGTTAGAACTTGGTCTAGTGTTTAGCTACTCTGCAATATAAAACTTTGGAACTCACAAAGGGGGTCTCATGGCAGGCATTATCAGTGGTATACAATAAAACAGTCCATATATTTTATTAATGATTGCTCTTTCTCTCAAAAAGTACCATTACATTTTTTTTTCTCTATTTTGCTGTGCATATTGTTACAGACACACTTGTCATGCCCCAAGAGCAGGTAACAAGCAGCAGAGCATACAAAGCATATAAACACATATAGGACATTTAATTAAACTTGCACATTTTTATTTTATTTTTTAAAAGGTGAATAATCATGAGTTAACTATTGCATGAGTAAGCTATTATGATTTTTCTAAGAGCTTAGTTGGATAGACTGTGCTATGTCATGCTTAAGTAACAGCAACAATGTTAACAGTGGATTAACTGTGGGTTATACCAGTTTAGTTGATAAGTAGTCTGACCCGTTCCGTGGAACTATTCAGTAAGGCTATGTTGGATTTCGTAGAGGGCTCTAGTAAAGTGCTTAAGGACTATATTAAGCACTACATACATATAGGCAGTGTCGTCGTGACAGGTACATCCGTCGTGCTGTGGGTATTTATGTAGAGGCATAGTCGTGGCTCTGATGGTAGGAGGTAAACAGTGATACTAGAAGTTAGGTTTTGATTGTCACGAGGTACAAATCAAAAATCTGCATTCTCGGTAGGAGAAGGTTCCAACTGCTTTCAAGTGGTGACTCGAGCACAGGGTTCCGAAGCAGGCGGTCTGGGCACAGACTCTGCAGCTGTCAGTGGGTTCCAGTGGTGCATGGTTTCGGGTGCCCTGGGTAGGTTGTTTTGGCCCAGGGGTTCTAGAGAAAGGCCCATGCTGTGTAGGATCGCTGCCGCTTCTTTGACGTCTTGAACTGTGTTGGTCACATCTCCATGGAAGATGATCAGGGATAGAGAGAGGTGCCACCGGTAGCAGATATTGCTGTTGCACCGATGTAAGTGGTCTAACTTCTCTGCGCCAGGCCAGAGTGCTGCCCGAGAGGTCGGCATAGAAATCGAGTGCCATTTCTTCAAAGTGGTATGGTAATATCTCTGCAGGCTGCCAGTAGTGCCATTTTGTGTTTCCCGCTGCAAAACTGGACCACCAGGTCTCTCGAGGTTGTGGATGGTGCTTTCAGTGATTTGGGTACCCGGAATACCCTATCAATTTCTATTGTTTTGGCCTGTCGTGGTGTCAACAAGGCCACCAGCAGACGTCTGACCAGGTGTGGTAGCTCCGCTTCAGGGACGGTGTCTAAGATCCCCCTGATTTTGAGGTTATTTCGTCAGAGTGTGTCTTCTTGGGCCGCAAAACATCGCTCGTGCTGTAAGTTTTGCTGCTGTAGGTCGTGGACTGCCTTTTGCAGGGATGCAATTTGCTTCGTGCCTGTAGTGGGAGAGTTTTCCAGTTCCCCCAGGTGGCCTGTCAGGCCCTGTATATCCTTGCATATTGTAGCCATATCAGCCATGAGGTTCTGTTGCAGTTCCACTAGGAGCTCCTTCATGATCACTGTGGTCACCGGAGCAGAGGTTGGATTTGGCCATGGAGGCAGCGGTGTGGCAGCCAGAGCGGGTAAGTACCCCTCATCCACCTCATTGGATTGATCATCGGAGAGGTCCGAGCTGTCTCCCATGATGGACGCCATCTTGGGCCCATGGCCGCTGTTGGCCTGTTGCCACATGTCCCTCATTTTCATCCTCAGTCTGGGTTTATCAGGCTTCATTTTTTTTGTTTTTCTTCCCCATGAAGTCCAGACAAGTTTGGGGATCCGCTGTCGCCCAAAAGTATCAGTAGGAGAGAAGGCAGTATTTTGTCAGTTCGGGCCCTCATTTTCAGGAGCTCAGGAATCATTTGGCCGCTTCAAAAAGTACATTTTTTCAAAGAAAAAAAACAAACAGAATCCTAAAATTCAATCTCTAGATTCTTCTTAATGTGTTTCCTGCTGTAGAACTGTAATGCATGTCTGGCTGTTTATTTCTGGGATTCAAGGATAAATGGTTGTATGTTCATATCTATCTATTTATCTATCATCTATTTGTCTGTCTATCTATCACCTCAACAAACATACACTATATAGCCAAAAGTATCACAGGGATGCACAAAGGAGGGAGATACTTGAAATGCGGATCCATCTCTACAATAAATCGCAGACTGGTGTGATCTGCTTACCTTCATATCATATTCAGAAAAAAGTAATCTGTAAAAGGAAAGGGGAAAATGATGAAAAATAAGTGTAGTGTGAAGGAAACAAGGGATTGAAAGGAAAACCAGTTGGGCCTGATAGGTAAACCCTGTTCTTCGGGGTTCTGTTCTGGGACCAGGGTATAAATAAACAGGGATATACATTTTAAATTAGTGGAGTTTTCTCCAAGGAGATATGCCATTCTGGGGTCAAGAAGGGTTTTCTTTCCCTAGTTTGTTGCAAAATTGGGAGTTTCTAAAACTGGGTTTTTTGTCTTCTTTCAGATTAACAGCAAAAAACAGATGTAAGAAAGCCTGTACTCGATGGATACATTTCTCTTTTCAGCTATGCAACTATGAAAATGCTGTTCTGAAAAATAAAATGGGTGCAGAAAATTAAAACAGAGCTAGAGAATAAAATTGGGGCAAAAGAAACATAGTAATAGCAGGTATGTTAAGTGAAAGTATTTACTATATCATGTGCATGTGTTTTAAATAGGCCAATTATAATAATTCCAAGGGTTTAAAACACTTCTATTATCCCTCATTTCATAATATAAGGTGCATGATGATAAATATATACTCTCTATTTATTTTTTTATATTTAAAGTTTTGTTTCTTGTTGGAGTTATGTAATCAGCATAGAGTGCCAGTGTGCGTGTGAATGAAGGGATGCATTTATTTGAATTGTCAGATTTTCGAATTAATCTGCTCCTGCTTTCTAAAACCAGGGAATTACTGAGATCTCTCAAGCCTGCTTTTTTCTATCAGCAATTATTTTACCTTTCTATGCAGCACGCTAACTTATTTTAATTGTCTCACAGTTTCAGTAAAAAAACTATACAGTTCTGTGTTTGTTTTGTAACCTTGCCATGATACAGACTTTTGAACAGATTGTGATAATGGATAATTTGGAAGTGTTGCTAATATGACCAAATACTTTACACATCAATAAATTATAACAGTGGAAGCTGAAAACACATTTTTCCATTATCTCGCTAATACTTTTTTTTTACTTACTCTTTTTTAGATCTTAGCTTTAGCCTGTCGGTTCAGGGTATGCTAAAGAAACTGTTAATCATTTCTAATATTTAACTAGAAACTACAAAAAGGAATTAGCTAGTTTATTTTAAAGCTGTATTTTATACTTTGAAGTGTTGTCCAGATATTAACTTAAATTATTGTTATTTTTAAAAAAACAGAACTGTAGGCTTTTACTAAGTAAGTTCAAGGTTACCTATTCAGTGTATTGCTGCTTACTCTCGCTAGCATGTTATAGGAGTAGTATTTTTAGCAGTTAGCATGGTAATCCCACATGTTAGAATTAGTGTTGAAACCCCAATAATTAGGGTACTGTGACGTTGTGTTGGGCTTAACACAATTACAAATACGACCATATGGTGTAATTGAATCCCATTTTTATTGCTAAGATATGTGATTTTAAGTTGCCTTGTCAAATTTAAAAAAAAATTGTGTGTGCGCTTTTCCTAATCTGTATTTTGTATATATTTTGATCTTTATGAATGTAAAAGAGTAATGTAAGTAAGTGGTAGGAAGGAGTTGGGAGGTGTTTCTTGGTGTGTCCTCAGGTAATCTATGTAACAAGAAATAGTTGGACAGAAAGAGGGAAATATAGTGTAGTATATAATACAACTGGATAATAAAGGCAAAAAGAGATACACCTACAGAAAAAAGAGCTAAGTAGCTTGTGGGATGCACTTGAGTGTTACAATCCCAGTTTAAGGATATATGGTGCATCTCTCCGTCTCAGTATATGGTCCAGTAATATGAAATAGAGCAAACAAATGGACACTATATAGTGTAGTATTTATTAAAATTTTGATAAATTGAGAAAGGTGAATAAGAATAGCACTTATTTTTATTGAAGTGTAATGCATGGCTCCTTTAAACAGCACTGAGTGCTATGCTCACCACTCTAAGAATATGTTGGTGCTGCGATACCTTCTTCATGTTATATATAAAGACAAAAAAAAATCATATAGTGTATACAGTGCATGGTGAAATAAATGAAAATTCACTTACTAGCTCTGAAGCAAATTCAGGATTTGCTCGCTCCATATGGTTTTGGGGGTACACTCCCCACCAGGAAATATGTGGAATTCCAAAATCAGACAGGATGGTCCAGGATAGTTAGAATACAATATCTATCTTCATGAAGTGAAAATAAAACAATAAAATAAAGGAAACATGTACTAAAAATAACACAGACTATTTTCTCCACAGCATAGGGCTTTTTCAAAGTGCTACATTAGTCTATATAAACAGTAATGTTTCCAGACTAATGTAACACTTTAAAAAAGTCCTATGCTAGATCCCTTCAGTTTTTTTAGAAACATTGCAGTTTTTTAGAAACTGCAATGTTTACATTACAGGGTTAAATCCATCTTTTGAGGCTGTGTTCCTGACAGCTACCAGAGGCACATCTTCTGTACTGACAAGTAAAACTCAGTCACATGACACGGAAGCTCATAGGAAAGTACTGAATATCACCGCTTATACGCATTAGGTCCCCAGTGCTACTCTACGAGGTGCATTCGATTGGACCATTGCCGGAGGAGGCCATGCCCACTTGATGACTTTGCAGGAAGCGAAGAGGTGAGCAGCACTGAGGGAGTCTGGTAAGTCTGGTAAGTAATCCTTTATTTTATCGTAATTTATGGCAAATGAGGGGGCCGGGGGTGTCAGTAAAATGTTTTAGGAGTAAGGATTTACTATTGAAATTGTGTGGAGATTTATTTAGTATTAAGATTAAAAATGTACTATTGGTAGCTGTCTGTGGCAGACACATGGGGCAACAGCTGTAAATACAACATCTTGATAAGCCACTGCACCTGATCAGCTAAACAAATATCACATTCAATTTACTGAAAAATAAACATATTTTAATTTCAAAAGAATCTATAGATTAAGCACATGGTAATATATAGTTAATATATAGTTTAGTCGTGTTTTAACTCCACGTCCTGCTTTTTTACCTCTCACATTTGAGATGCTATTGTCTAGATAAATCTTTAACTGATATTACCAAGTTATCTCATCGTTATACTATTCTTACTGTGCTCTGAATGAAAAAAACAAACAGAAAAATATTGAAAAATAAAATAAAAACATAGAATTCTAAAATATATTATTTTAGGGCTTTATATTAGATTGATTGAGTGTTATATGAGTTTCATTTCATTTTAGAATTTATTAAATGATAGGTAACAACACATGGCAGCTAATATCCATATATAGTTAGTCAAAAATATTGAACAAACGGTGAAGTAATTATCATAACATGCAGAAATTACTAATGGGTTGTGCAGCACCAATGAAGAGTTTATAAATTATAGCAACATATTATTTAAACCTGTCCAGTTCTATTATTATTATTATTATGATTATTATTATTATTGTTTATAACAGGCCAACAGATTCCACAGCACTGAACAATGGGTGGATGCATGGACGCCTAGGAACAGTGTGGTAGATGGCCCTGCTTGATGAGTTTACATGTTAGAGGTAGTGGGATATAGTGACACAAAAGGTAAGGGTAGGGTAAAAAACTAAGGTTGCTAGAATTGTATTAACTGAGGGCTTGAATTTTTCTTTTGTTTGTTTTTTATGACAGTTGCAGGAGAGGAATTAGGCTGTGGGGGGTTAAAGCTGTTAGCAGTTGGATTGATATGCTTTCCTGAAGAAATTAGTTTTCAATTAATTTTTGAAGGAGTGGAGACTGGGTGAAAGTCTAACAGAGAAGGGAAGGGGTTTCCAAAGAAAGCTGCTGCCCTAGAGAAGTCTTGAATGCGAGCATCAGAGGTGGGAGTACAAACAAAGGAGAGATGTAGGTCTTCAGCAGAGAGTAATCTGCTATGGTAGTTTGCACCTTTTTTTTTGTTGCAAGATCGCATGTGCAGAGCATTCGGTAAAAATGTTGCATATTCTCAAACAACTTATCGTGCACCCCTGGATACTCTTGTAACCCGGATGTGCCCTCTTAATTAATACAGTAACATAAGCTACTAAAGGAAGAATATATTCTATGACACATTCGGACATTGGACACCTCCTATTAACTGAAGAGGAAAATGGAGTTCAGGGGCTGGCTACAAAATCATGCAAAGTTCTATGCACAATTTATGTTCTTTGTAATTTTATCTAATTGATAAATGATTAGTAGTGTGTGTGTTCAAATACACATATGTATATTTTACTCTTTGTAAAATAAATGAATATGGTGTAGTTTCAAAATTGCTTAACCAAAACTCAAGCATGTGCAAGCATTTAATATGTATTTTATGTAAATATTTTCCTTAAATCTTTGCTTAAATTATATGATATATTAAGGATATTTTATTTTCCCTAATTTTTAAATATTAGTAAAACAAATGCTATGTAAGAAATTATGCTTCAGGTGACATAAACCACTGAATGTTGAAGATGAACTTCTATATCCAATAAGTCTGTCAGAAAGAATAAAATTGATTTTAACAAAACTGTTGACAAAGAAAATGTAATGTTATTTAGTTAGGAACAATTTTGTTTTATACAAATCTATTTGACTTACAGTAACATTTAATTTTTATAGATCTGTTCATTATTGCAATTATAAGACTATAAAAGACAGACTGAACTGAATAATAAAATGTGCTTATAAAATGATTCTCGTGAATGTATACCAAACAATATAATTAAAAAACAATAAAACTGTCAGTTGTGTTACACCCTGCCATGCAATAATCTATGAAGAGAAGCTTGTAAAAAATAAAGAAAAATACTACATCAAAACTGTGTTACAACTAAATATTACTAATTAAATATTAATATTAAGACATTAACATTGAAAAGGGGCTTGTGCCCGAAACGTCTGTATTGTGTCCTCAAATAAACTGCACCTGGGTGTGCACAAACGTGCTTGATGCGCAGCACTCCATCTTTTTCTCTGTTTACTCACTGAGCATATCATATTATTAATATTGGCATTTACATAGCACAAACTTAGTCCTCATGGTGGTTCACTAGCTTTGCATCTTTTCCTAAGCTGTATTTCAAAGCTGTTGTATACAGCAATCACAGACTCAAAGGAATCCATATTTAAAATGGAATGAGGCAAAAATGTGATTCTTTGTTGAACTAATTTGCATATGCCCACCCAGAATCCTTTGCGGTAGTAACATCACTGCAAATGTGTGATCTCTGTGGGGAAAGCAAGTCTTATGGCTTGATTGGTGTGCAGATTTTTGTTTAACATTGTATTAACTATATATATTTAAAATATTTAAAAAAATTACAAATAAATGTAAAATCCTGAAAAAATTGTCATTAAACTGACCTTTATTGCAGCACGGTTATAGACTTCTCTTGGCAGCCACTCCACCTCAATGCTGATGACCTTTAATTTGTGAAGGTAAGAAGTGCCTATAGTGGCTGCCAATCGCACAGACACTTGTGGCTTATTCTCTGAAATAAGTTTATCCGAGAAACGACAATGTTTTACATTGTCAGCATAAAGAGACAGCTTTTTGTGCATAAATTATCCTTTTAAGATTTTATCATAATGCCTACATTAATGTACTTACCGTATATACTCGAGTATAAGACGAGTTTTTCAGCACATTTTTTGTGCTGAAAAACCCCCACTCGTCTTATACTCGAGTCAATTGTCTGTATTATGGCAATTTACATTGCCATAATACAGACAAGGACCGGGGGCTGGCAGGAAGCTGTAACTTACCTTTCCTGCAAGCTCCTGTCAGCTCCCTTCTCTCTCCTCCGGTCTGTGCAGCTCCCAGGTCAGCTCCCTCTGCAAGTCTTGCGAGAGCCGTGGGGTCAGAGCGGCTCCGCACGGCCGCAAGACTTGCAGAGGGAGCTGACCTGGGAGCTGCACGGACTGAAGGAGAGAGAAGGGAGCTGACAGGAGCTGCTGTGAAGGTAAGTAAGAGCTCTCTGCCAGCCCCCCTCCTACAGCCCATCCACTGGACCACCAGGGAGTGAGAGCCCCCCTCCCTGGCCAGCTAACAAGCAAGGAGGGGGGACGAAAAAAAAAATATTAATAATAAAAAAATAATACTAAAATAAAATAAAAAATAATATAAGAAAAAAAAATAATATTAAAATAATAATAATTAAATAATAAGAAAAAAAATGCCCACCCCCCACCAATGCTCTCCATCACACACACACACACACTGCACTCATACACACACACAGTGCCGGACTGGCCCACCGGGATACCGGGAAATTTCCCGGTGGGCCGTGGCACTCGGGGCCGCACATTGCAGAATCTAGGGGGCTTGAGGAGCTGAGCTGTGAGTGAAGGTCCTCTCTCAGCTCCAGATGGCACTGTATTGCATTCACTCGCGAGCAGCAGGCACTCCAAAGTAAACTTCCAATGCTACTCGCGAGTGAAGCTTAAGGAGCAGGGGAGGGAGGGAGGTAGTCCTATGCCTGCCTGACAGCCTTCACACACAGGAAGCATGTGACCCGGTAATCAGGCAGAGCAGGGCAGCTCACGCGGGTCCTCTGCCGTTTTGCTTCCTGTGTGTAAAGTGCAGGCAGGCAGGGAGAGGAGTGAGCAGGGGCCAGACAGAGCTGCAGGCAGGCTGCTTTTCAGCCAGCAGCTGAGCGAGCACGGAGCAAGGAGCAAGGTGGGCTCAGTGAGCTGTGGCACCCAGGTATTTAATGTTCATTTCCAGGATTCTTAGGGTGTGTGTATATTTGAGTGTGTAATTGTGCGTGGGAGGTGTTTTTTGAAGATATTATGTGAGTGTCAGTATGGAATTCTGTGTGTGTGAGTGTCAGTATGGATCAATGTATGTGTGAGTGTCAGTATTGATCAATGTATGTGTGAGTGCCAGTATGGATCAATGTATGTGTGAGTGTCAGTATGGATCAATGTATGTGTGAGTGTCAGTATGGATCAATGTATGTGTCAGTATGGATCAATGTATGTGTGAGTGTCAGTATGGATCAGTGTGAGTGTCAGTATGGATCAATGTATGTGTGAGTGTCAGTATGGGTCAATGTATGTGTCAGTATGGATTACTTTGTGAGTGTCAGTATGGATCAATGTATGGATTACGGTGTGTGAGTGTCAGTGTGCACAAATGGTATTATATCACTATATATATATGTGTGTGTGTGTATGCAAATAAATCGCAAGCATAATTTTATTAATTATTATGTTTATAATATATTCATGCATAATACACTTGGAAATCACACACACACACACACACACACCCACACCCTAAATTTTGCAATTTTCATTCACAAAAATATTAGTTTAGTGGATAACCCTGCCTTTCTCTCAGTCTTTCATTCCCTGGTATCAAACTACATACAACGAAGAGTGCGCTCATAGGAATGAGGACTAAACAAAATAAGATTAATTTAAATCAGACTTGCAGCAGCATTCAGTCAATGTTTCATTCCCATTACTGGACCTTTCAAAATTATAAGGATGAAACGTTGAAGTAAGATGTTGCACATCTGATTAGAATAAAACAGCTCTTTTGTTTATTTTAAGCCCTGTGAGTGCGCTCCTTCTTGTTGGTTAAATAATTGTAACTGTATATCTGTCAAAGCTGGCACAATTAATGATGGGGCTGGTATAACATTTTTCCAGGGCTGCTTTTTATTCCCAGTCCGGCCCTGCACACACACTGCACTCATATACACACACTGCACTCATACACACACACTGCACTCATACACACACACTGCATTCATATACACACTGCACTCATACACACACACTGCACTCATACACACACTGCATTCATACACACTGCACCCATACACACACACTGCACTCATATACACACTGCACTCATACACACACTGCATACACACACACACTGCACTCATACACACACACTGCACTGCATTCATTATATACACACTGCATTCATACACACACACTGCATTTATACACACACACTGCACTCATACACACACTGCATTCATATACACACTGCACTCATACACACACTGCACTCATACACACACACTGCACTGCATTCATTATATACACACTGCATTTATGCACACACACTGCACTCATACACACACTGCATTCATATACACAGCACTCATACACACACTGCATTCATACACACACTGCATTCATACACACACACTGCATTCATTATATACACACACTGTAAATAAATATTCAATTAATATAATTTTTTTAGGATCTAATTTTATTTAGAAATTTACCAGTAGCTGCTGCATTTCCCACCCTAGTCTTATACTCGAGTCAATACGTTTTCCCAGTTTTCTGGGGTAAAATTAGGGGCCTCGGCTTATATTCGGGTCGGCTCATACTCGAGTATATACGGTAATATAAACATAAAGCACTGGAGATGACTAATATAAAATCATATATTTTAATATATGAATATGTGTACATATACCTGTATGTCATTAAGCTCCTTCATTTCTCTTCAAATAGCACAACAAACATTAAAATCCTTCTTGATATACAAGAAAA
Source organism: Pelobates fuscus (assembly GCF_036172605.1). Lineage (NCBI taxonomy): Eukaryota > Metazoa > Chordata > Amphibia > Anura > Pelobatidae > Pelobates > Pelobates fuscus. The sequence goes on along the minus strand of NC_086317.1, from coordinate 317,350,802 downwards.
AACATTGTACCAAAAATGTTTTTGAACCCTTTCACCAAATAGATCTATCGAAGTGCAGTCAACCTTTTTTTGTCATAATTTAATGCATTTTCATTGCAATTTATGAAATTGGGTTTTCCATCTGTTGTCTCCCTTGCACTTAATCATAATTTTGGAATATAAAACATTTTTACAGTGACAAAACAAATATTTGAATCTTTCTGCATCTATTAATGACAGAAAGTGTTCTGCTTAATATCTCTTTTTACCGTAACTCTAAACTTATGATTAACAATATTATTAGCAATATCAATATTCTGAAATATAAATGTCACTTTTAGAACACTTTAATAACATCAATTCAAAGAAATGATGGAATTTATCCTACACGCTATACCCCACTGTTATTGCAATGCCAAGGTTTCTCTTTGGCTGGGTGTTCATGTTTGGTTTGGAGAGCGCCTGGATTGTCCACTATAAGACTCGGGTATAATTACTATAACTAATAATGCTATTACTAATAAATAAAATATAGAACAATATAGAACAAATTAACAGTGTTTGAAAACTCAAAGTTGGAGATATTTTTTTTTATTGCTTCTGTTTGTTTTAAATATTAGACATTTGTTTCAGCCTACTGCAACCCACTGTTTAGACCATGAAGCACAATCATGGTAATTCCCTAAACACTGAATGTTTATTCATTAAATCTGAATTGCAAAACTGAGGTGAAAATGAACAAGCTGTGATTATAACTGATTAGGATTTTTTTTTTTTCAAATAAGCCATGTCAGATTCAAATTAAAGTGACACTATAGTCACCAAAACAACTTTAGCTTAATAAATAAGTTCTGGTGTATTGATCATGTCACTGCAGTCTCAGTGCTTAATTATCTGCCATTAAGGAATTCAATCACTTTGTTTATGCAGACCAAGCCACACCTTCCTGCATGTGACTTACACAGCCTTCATAAACATTTCTTGTAAAGAGTCATGTAATGTTTATACTTTCTTTATTGCAAATTCTGTATAATTTAGAATTGCTTTCCTCCTGCTCAGATAATAGCTTGCTAGACCCTCCAGGAGCCTCCAGTATGTAATTAAAGTTCAATTTACAGAGCAGGAGATAAAAACTTTTAAAGTAAGTTACATTTGGTTGAAAGTGAAACCATTTTTTTATGCAGACTGTGTCAGTCAGAGCCAGAGAAGGTGTGGCTAGCAATGCATAAACAGAAACAAAAGTAATTTAACTCCTAAATGGCAGAGAAATGAGCAGTGAGACTTCAGAGACATGATCTATATACAAAATATACTTCATTAAGGTAAAGTTGTTTTGAGGACCATAGTGTCCCTTTAACATTTGAATTATATTTGCTAAAATATGGAACTTCATGAAGAGCACTGTATGCTTCCAACAAAAAAACTCATTAGACCATGAATACTAAAATGTACTTCAAATTATTGTAAAATAAATGAAACCATGCATGGCAAGATGCCATACTCTTGTCTGACTACTATTGTAATAGTTTTTGGTTTATAATAGAAGGTACCATAACACACTTTCGTGATATTCTTTCTTATAGAAGCTTGCTCTTTACATCTCAAGCATTGACGCACGTGGGTCATTATGCTTCATTTGAACTTAGAAAAGGTCAATGTCAGATGGTGATAGCGCTATTTCTGATCTTGGTTACTGATGTACACACAAAGTATAAAAACAAAAACCCTTTCCTTGAAATGTTTATTTAGTGTAAGTCTCCAAATCAAAATGTCAGAATAAAAATCAATTTAACCTATGCCATGAAATATAAATAACATTTAAAACAATCCAATTCAATTACAGTATTAGAAAATATCTAGAGAGAAATTGCATTTTTCTTGCAGCTTCTGCAAGAATAATAACAAATCATCTAACCAGGTTGAGCTTAAAGTGACCAGGAAGATCTTGATGTATCTAGCTTTCAAGTTCTGATGATAGACAATGTATGCTGGATTGTGTAGCCTAGTTGAGATGTTATGAATATAACATAGTTGCAGGCAGCATTGCTGAGATTGAAAGCAGGCCAAAATATTACCTACACAATGGTAGCAGCTTTAAACCTGAGCTGTCCTCAAAATTAGTGTGACTGCGGGACACTAGAAACTAAAGACTAAAAACAGAGTTATATAAGGTAAGTGGGGATAAGCAAGATAAGAATGGAATCCAATAGCATTCCATGATCACATTAATAAAATGATTAGATTGTCTGTAATTCCAAGATTAATTGAGTTTAGTACATAGACTTTGTGTTATCTAATTTTTTCGCATTTCATTTTTATGAAAAGACATTGGTTTTAACATTCTTTTTCTCTCTAGTGTAGGTGACATGAAATAGAAAAGAAACAGAAACAGAAAAGGTTTAACGACTTCTCAACAGCTGACATGCCAGGACAGTTCCCTGTGGATTTGCAATGTTGCGTGTCTGCTCACTCACAACAATACAACAATCATGAGTAAAAGGGGGGACTTGGAGTGTACTGCAGGTTATTGTCTGCTTCACCTACACCTTCTCCAAAGAGTCCCCCCTTAAAAAAAAAAAAAAAAAATTCCTCTCATTCACAAATATTAGGATTAGAGGCAAATTATTTAATATGCACCTCTCTCCCCAAAATAACAGCTAAAATAATGAATGTTATTACTGTATCATACAGTGATACATGGTTCACTTATGATGCACAGTTAGTCACTGCTTATGATTCACAGTGAGAGGTTGGATATCACCAACCCTTTTTGAAAAAACAAACAAACATTTAAAACCTGTTAGTGAGAATATTGCTTTTTGAAGATGAACCTAGCTTCACTTTCTATAACCTCTAATGCTACAACTAAGTCCCCTGTTTAAAAAAAAAAAAAACATGAAACCCTTAATCACTATATTATGCAGCAGTGAAGGTGACCTATGTATTTTTGTAATTTTGAGTAAAGGAGTTGATATGGGTATGTATAGTCAACAGCAAACTCATTCCTTATAAAAATTAACCCTCTATAATTTCCTACAAATCTGTCTCAAACTTACAGTGGTTTTCAGGGAGAAACATGTTGAGGCACACTAGTTATGCTACTTTATGTGAACATTCATGCCATTTACAAGTCATTTCAGATGAACGCTTTATTTCTTATCTTGGTTATTGCCATAAACACAAAGTCACATCATTCATTATCCTTGAAATGTTTATTTAGTGTAAGTCTCTACATCAAAATGTCAGAATGAATTCAGGCAAAGTGACAAAATTCCATTCAAATGAATCTGGCTGACATTTTGAAACTGGATCATTCTTTTAGGTGAGATCAGTCTAATATGGAAATGGGTTGAGGATGGGACAAGATGGGCTAAGACCAGCTTGAGAACTGAGTGGCGACAATCAAGACCCCAGTAACATAAATTATTTGAATACGTAACTATGGAATTCAAAATATAGATTTTTATTTGTACGTCATATCAAAGCATGCTTATTTTCTACAGAAAATCTTGTCACTTCGTAAACTTTTTGAATTGCTAAAATATATCATGAGAATATGATACAACACATGCACATGATATGATGGTCTTAAATGTAAGACTTATTTTTTTTGTGTCTTAACGGAATACTATATCATTAGGAGTAAAATAATCTGCCTCCAAGGCCCCCCACCCAATGATTAAAGAGTTAAATTACTCTTTTATTTCTTACCTCCACCATTGCCAAGGTCTCTCAGTGCTGAATCAGCAACGTCATGCCGAAAGGGGAACCTAATGGGCATGCACGGCATGCATTAGACCTTACCCATAGGAAAGCATTGAATTAATACTTTCCTATAGCGATTTTTAAGATGCTGGATGTCCTAATGTGACGTGTGAGGATGTCCAACATCATTTCACATAGTCAAAATGTGTGGCTAACTAGGAGACAGCCACTAGAGGTTGTGTTAACCCTGCAATGCAAACATTTTAATTTATCTGAAACTGTGAAATTTTATATTACAGGGTTAAAGGAACAGGGACACTGCACCTAGACCACTTCAATGAGATGAAGTGGTCTGGTTGCCTATAGTGTCCGTTAAAACATGAAGTAAGGGCTAATTCTAAATACTATTCTGGATTGCAACAACCACAAACTGCCTTCCAAATATATTACGCACAATGTATCTGTGAGGTATTTTGCAGACACTATTGTAATTACTAAGAAATATTGGAGAAGGGGTAAAAAACTGGCAGAAGTAAGACATGATAGATATATATTTATAATTTTGTATGCAGGAAGAAAACCTCAATATTTAAGCAATTACCTATCGCCTTTAAACAATTCAATGGGGTTAACCCAAGTATAGGTGATTCTCAATGTTTTATTTGAATCCTTCGAAGTAACAGTTCCCCTTCAATAAACATGCCATATCAGTAGATCCAGTTATTTACCCATGTGCCGTGTTATTTAAATGAATTTAAACTATTATTTGCACTGTGATCTGCAGCAAAATTGCATTCCTAACTGCTGCAGCCCTCTCCTTGCCAAGGGTAAGAAAATTCAGGCATAGAGGAATCCAGCAGGCAATCATATATTACTGTAATGTAGTAAAATATCCTTGGTTCTTAAGGATTAGATTAAGTCATGTGAAAAGTTATACCTTTGTAGACAGATGGAATACTAAATATCTTACACTATATTCATGTTGATAGGAAATTCAGCAGACTTTATGGATCATTATGTTTTAGGCAATATTGTATGCATTTCTTAACAACAAATCTGATGAAAGAATAGTAATAATATACTGGCTTTATTAGATAAAATGCAAGTCATAAATCTTGACATTTTTTCCCAAAGGTATATGCTTCGAACATAACAATGGGAGTTCTGTCATCATAAAGCAATCTATATGGCAGTTAATTTTAAAGTATGAGAGTGGCTGATAGTATATCACTAAGTATAAAAGCTGGATATGTTCTATTTAAAGTTTATTGATCTGGAAATCCAGATCTGGATCTATGCTTTCGTATTATGTGATTTGGAAAGCCTTACAGCTGAGAATCAGCACGGAAAATGTACTATGGTATGATAGAGATATTTTGCTCAAACTCAGATGTTATCTCTAGTAATACAAAACATCAATTCATGTAGCATCTATGATTTCCCTAATACAGTGTTGTTTAGCAGTTCATTAATGCCAAATCCCTCTAATAAATAAAATAAAAAAGTTACATGCATAGTTTCCAACTGTCCTGTTTTTTCCCTAGACGGCCTGTATTTTAGCAAGTTTAACATTGTTCCAGGAATTCACCTGAATTTTAGTATATACCTGCAGTTTAGTAGTGAATTTACTTGTCCATTGCTTTTCACAGATGATCCAGTAACTTTATCGGCAACTAGCATCTCTAATGCTCTACACTCCCTTTGTGGGTTAAACACACATTTTTCTCTAAGCAATTTAAAATGATCCTGCCTCCATGCAAAATATTACAACATCACCAGTGACTTCGCTTCCAAAAGTGTTGGACAGGCTTGCCACAGCTGTTTTGCCATTAGAATCAAGCAGAAGAAGAGGCAGACCTAGTGTAGTCATGCTGTGCTGCAGGTAATGCTCCCTCCAAGGTGGGAGCCACCCAGTCAGAAGAAAAAGAACATTAATAGCATATATTTAATTACATGCTGACTATATTTGTCAGGCTTCCATGAGCAGAAGACCTATTGTGCAAGATCATGCTGTCTACGAGTTATAAGATGAATTGTCATTCATGCAACTGGATGGCCAGCTTAGGACTAATGAGACACTGACCTTTCTGTAATTCTCAGGTAATTTTCTGGGTCACATATGACATGCCATGTCTGTACATGCATAGTTCAACAGATGTGATTGACCTCCCTTGGAACTCTTGTAGCTTCTCACTAAGTGTTCATTATTTTTGTTACATTAGAGTTTCATAACTAGCACCAAGACTATACTACATTCATATCCTAATTCAGTCCGTAGAACAGCCAAGCAAATTGCATGTCTTTCGCAAATGACACAGAGAATGTAAGTCTTGTGTGCAAAAGAGTAACAGTGCATCTATATAATATCAATATAGCTAAACCTTACTGGATATTCAACCAGATTCCTCCACTCTCATTTTAAAATGTAGTATAATCATACACATGCTATAATAATAACTTCTAAATTAGTAATTAGATATGTAAGTATTATCACACAGGTGCTATAATAATTACTTCTAAATTAGTCATTAGCATGCCTCCCAACAGTCCCAAAGGGCACTGCCTATGAAGTGAGTTGCATAACTGGTGACACCCCCATCGGTGCTTCCCCGGTTCCTGATTACATATCTCTCACTGAGGTAAACATTGGGGTGAGTAGACAAAAGAACTGTATAATTTGGCAAAAACAAATCTCCAGCTTAGCTATTATCCAGATCAAATGTATTAGCATAAAAGTAAAGAGACCCATTACCATGAAATCTATTCGTTCTTAACCATATTTTTCTCCTTCCATTCTAAAATTGAAATAAACTGCTGATCAGACCAAACTTCAGGAATATAATTAATTATGATATTATCGTGAGACGTAATTATGGATCTATTTATAAGCTTACTATTAATATTTAACTAATCATAGATTTTATTAGCAAATATGCTGTCAAAAGTCTCTTCCCAGTATCCGGGATTTTTATATGAAAAGAGAAAAATCATCAATAATTTTGGAGACATGTAGATGCAAAAAAAAAGCAGATTGGAAATAAATGAGAGAAAAATGAACCACTGTTTATCTTACAAGTATTTGCAATCAGTTATCTTAAGCAACACTGATCTCCACTATTGTGGATCACATCTGCCTGATTACAGCATGAACTCTGCTTTTTTTTCATTTCAGTGAAAAGTACCCTGCTTCAGCATTTCCATTCAACTTGAGTTGAATAAAGATATCTTATTTATTTATTTATTTATATTAAAAATAGAGAAATCTCAGATGTTGTTAACCATTCTGTAAATAAGGTGTTTCCATTATATTTATTATTTTACTATTGTATTGTTATAATTCTGTGGGTCTTTAAACAGCACCTACTTCAAGCTTACATGTTTTAAATGTTAGAACATTCTCAAACTCATACAATTTAAAGTCTTACATAAGCTGATAAATCAAACAGCCTAAATATGTATGGAAATTGGTATTATTTACAAATGAGAAAAAAATTAGCACAACAAGCAAATTATAACTTGACTACTACTTAATTCTCTAATATTCTGAGTGATATATCATCCTTATGGAATTTCAAATAATTCATTAACTGCATTTTTATAGCAAAAACAATGCTAACAGTTTAACCTGTTGGATTAGGATAGAGCTATTTTGGTAGAACTGTGCACATTAAAAAAGAACAAGTGAAAATGTTAGAACTCCGATGGTCCTTTAAACCTGAAAATGTCAGAGGCATTTAAGATTATTTTAAATTATTCATTTGAGTTACTAAATGGTATAGCATAACATAACAACCGGTCCTGGCCTTAGCAGTATTTTTATACCTTTATCCACAAGAAACTGTGCATTAACTTTCCATTTATGTCAGAGTGTGCTCTACTGGGTTTGTGCCCTACAGATTAAACAGATTCCAATTCTAAACTGATTAACATTGTTTTTCTGACTTTCAATCTCTCCTACCAAAAAATCTGATGTCCGATGTAATTCCGCAGTTCTCTTAAGTCTCTACGTGTCCAAAGGAGAATTAGAATTCAAATTAGAGAATGACAAATTGGTCATAATTAAAATAAACCTGCCATTTTTGGGGGGGTTTCCTTTTCTTATGCCCTTTGCATTTAAAATATTATATTTGCCATTTGCCTTTATTTATATGTATTATCATTATTATCCTTTAACCGGATCTCAATACCTGGGTGCAGCCATGTTATTCTCCTCAGCCCATGAGGTCTGCTGTTTGCTACCTGTGGGATTGATTTTACTGAAGTACTGTGCGCAAATTTGATTGGTAACTGAAACAGAATCTTGCTTTAATTTTGGCCCAATGTCAGGTTTTGTCAACCTGATTGCTGTACATGAGGAAAAGTAGTCCCTACTTTTATTTATGTATTTAAAGAAAACCAGAACACTCTGGAAATAAATGAAAAGAGATTTAGACACAGAGAGCTATATAGAAACAGATGAAATTAACATTATTTTTGGTGACAGATCTACTTTAATCTGTGGAAAATGATGTAGCTGTAGTTGATGAGAATTGTACTGGCCTCAGTGAAGTAATGGCTCTCTGACAGAATAATTTTTTCCACATTTGTTGATCATCAGTCAGCTTCCAAAAAAGGAAGCAGATTGCAATCCTTACAGGAACACATCTCTGAAAAGGTTGAATTAGAGCACCTTGCCATAAAATTAAGTGTAAACATTTTATTTTTATTAGAGTTAGTTTTAAACTGTTAAATGGAGATTTATATTAATGCTTATGCATCCTATACATTAAAAACAAATGCCCGGTTTCAAACTGGCATATGACTCATCTTTCTTTCAAATAAAACACTGCTTTGTGCTCAAAGATGTTGAAAAATACTTCAAAGTTGAAACTAATAAATGCAGATTCAATGGAGAAAAGAAAGATTTCAATACCTTTATTAACCCCTTAAGGACACATGACATGTGTGACATGTCATGATTCCCTTTTATTCCAGAAGTTTGGTCCTTAAGGTGTTAATGAGCAGTAAAGGTTTCAAGGTTTACTGAAATATGAATGCATATTAAATGTTATTGCAAGCAGCAGCAATGTCCCAGTGACCATCATTATGAAAAGGGAATAGGACATTTTGTTGCTGGTTCCTTCAACAGACCACATTATGTATAAACACTATGCTCTTATGAATAAATGATGTATAATTTAAATGTGGCATATTTTTGCTCCAATATTAACTTAATTTTATTATAAAAGCACACCCGATATACGAAATATAAGACTTTAGAGAGACTTACAGTTAGATAGCCATGCTAAAACGTTTAGATTTAGAGTAGAAGTAGTAAATCAATCATTTCAAATTTTAGAGTTTAAGTTTAGTTGTTAGATTAGATATATAAATTAATGGACGACAAAATTAAGGATACAAATTTGAATTAGACAGGGCTGGTGTGGGACTAAAATTCACCCCGAGCATTTAAAGACAGAGCATCGTGGCCAGAGAGGGGTCATGTTGTGTCATCTCCAATGACATGCAGACCCACTAACAGACCCACTATAGGCAGCACATTCATAGTGCTTGCACATAGGACATTTTTTTTTTATTCTGTGCAAGTGAAATTTTATGTTCGCGACATCTCTATTTATGTGGCTTTCCAATCACAGCCCTCCCAATGCAACTCAATAAGAAGTCTTGGCAGGTCAACTGTATGACTCCACTAAGCTAAACTACTAGGAAATAAAAAAGACTGATGGGGTATACGGTGGTCAATTTCTAAAAATGCAAATTTCTATTGAAATCTGCTCTGTTGTAAAATGAATAATGAGCAAGCTAAAGTGTTTTATGTGTTTGGAGTGTTCCTTAAAAGCTAATATAGTGATTGATTTTTAATGTAAATTATTAGCCAAACCTTAATCCTTGTAATCTGTTTGATGATGTATATAATAAGGATGGATTAGGAATATATAAGCATATGCAGCACATGCTTCATAGAAATAATAAATAAAATACACATGCGGCCATTTGTTAACAAATGCTCTGGTGATATCTTTTAAAAATGTAAAATTTATACTTACATATAAACATATCAACCTGAAATACGTTAAACACCAACATCTTTAGCTAAATTAACTGACAGCCTTAAGTTAATACGACTCACCATCTAAATCTATTCTCATTTCAAAGGAGAATAACTTCACACAGAGTGGAAATAAAAGATTCTAAACCTTTATTTTGACTGGCCACACCACAGTCTTTTTTGTGTGCAAGACTAAATTGATAATTTCACTGCCAATACCAGACAAATGAATCTCATCATGAAACAAACCATCACCACCTCTCTCCAGCTCAACATGGGGATAACGAAAACCATTATATAAGAAAATGAGTCTAGAAACTGCTAAATTAATCATTGTTGGTCCCTTTTAGCTCCCACAGATAACACTTGTGCAATCATATCAAAGGTGGTACAATTTAAGACCAAATGAACCATACATTTGTGAACATACCTTGTACAGATAAGAAAATCATTTTTAAACATTGAACAATGAAGGATTTATTACATCCCAGATCATTATCTCCATTATGCAAAATGAAAAAAATCTTACTTCCAACCAGATTATCACATATTCCTCAAACTGAGCTACAATACCAGATAAGCAGTCTTCTACCCTCATCTGGGTTTTTGTAATGAATGAGTTACCCACGGCTCATACCTCTTTCAATGAACTTGAAAATGACATTAAATTAATTTGAGCAAATGAGGACAAATTTAAATTTTATAGTGACCCAACTCCCATCCATTAATTTTCTTTAATAAAAGTAGCACATATCTAAAAATAAAAAACATTAAAATTAGCAAATTATTAAAAGACACTTATCTAAATAATGTTTACATTTTAAAAGAAAATCTTTAAAACAAAAATTTACATTTAAAATAATACAGCAGCACTTCATAGGATGCTTCTGGGCTGAAAGCCCATATCATTTAACTAGATTTAGGAAGCAAATGTGTGTTCTAGATGTTATTGAAAGAAACTGCAAAATAATGTTCCAAATGTGTCTGTAACATACATTTAACGTGTTTTTATTTATTTTATCGCGAACCCAAATTAGTTCATATCAAGGAAACTGGTGCCAATTTTTAGTCTGTGAATGAATGATTGGACATATAAAGATGAAAAATGTAATTATATATAAGTATGCAAATTATTTTATATTCAAATATTATATTGTCATCTCATTTGTGAAGAAAATAAATATTGTAAGTTGAAACTTATGTTTCTATACCTATGTATCACTGAGTGTATAAAATATATTTTAAATAACTATGTAAAATACTACCTTAGATTTAGTTTTGAGTGATGTGGTTTGATTTTCAAATATATTGCTTGAAATTTATTTTACTGACTGATGTCAAGAAAAAAATACTTTGAACGTTGTACATACTGCTTCTCAGAAAAAAAATATCTTTTGCAAATTGAATTGACAATGTCTACCACATGCTAGTGTTTGAAAGCAATGGCCTTTATTCACATGTGCAACAATGTCTGGCTTATTTGAAGTCTTATTCAGCAGCTTTCGTTCAATATGTTCCCTACATTTCAATTTTGAATATATAAGTAACTTGAAAAACATGAAATTGAGCATCTTATGGAACATAAAATGGAATATTGCACACAGAGGATCTATAGACATAAAATAATAAGAATATAACTTTTATTTCTTTAAATAAAGAGCTCAAAATATTCAATGGGAACAAAAACATAAAGGAAAACTAAAATATATAAATGCGTTTTTTATTCTACTATATCAATGATATAGCATATTTATAGATTAGTCGATCCCAGGTCAACTGGTGAGGTTTAAATAGTGTGGGGTGTTAAATTATTCTTTAGGAATGCGACTCTGCTCCCTAATATACTAATCCCTGCCAAATGTCCTACTTCTCCTCACTCCTTGTCCCAATGAGACATCATGTCTTGTTCAACACATATAAAGATATAGACACACAAGTGTGGGGAACAACAACTTTAACCCCTTAAGGACACATGACGTGTGACATGTCATGATTCCCTTTTATTCCAGAAGTTTAGTCCTTAAGGGGTTAAAGAGCTCTGACTTCACTCCTTAATGCTGTTATCCTATGACAGCCCTAGAAGACAAGGCAATATGCAGACCTGGCTTGTAGATTTCAGGATCTGAAAACACAATGCAAAGCCAATATGTGACATCAGAATTCCTGTTAGAGGAGATTAAGCATCTCAGAGAGATCTATACCCAAGAAATACAGCATTTTCTTTCAAAAATGCTGCATAACCTTAGCATCATTAGCCACCTAGTCTCTCAGCAACATTTCCAGCCATTGCTAAAGATGGGAGGACTAAACAGCAGCACTAATTATGAAAGACACATTTTTGCATCCCAGTGCCCACCCACCTGGGGCTGCATATCTATGTTTTGCTTTTATTAATTTACATTTAATAAAGGAATAATTATTATTAAGAAAAAAGAGTCACAATGCATACAAGAAAACATATGGCAAACATATGATTTACACCAACAAGAAATAAAAAGTGAAGGAGAAATTAGCAGAAATTCCAAATGACCAACTTAGATGTTAAAGTAGCTCAATCTTCTGTCTTGTGGGCTTCAGCAAGGACAAATGGTGACTTATTCAAAATTAGATTGTGGTCCCTAGTAGCACACTAGTCATTTTCATGTCATCAGATTTATACCTGCCATATTCATCTTGAGTTTCCAAGCCGGCCCAGAGGTGGTATTATATTTAGACTTCTTTCAATGGGTGCACGTTCACCGTTCTGAATTACGTACAACAGGAGGCATAAGCTTTAAACTCTGGATTATTATTGCTTTTAAGATATCACTCTGACAATGAGGCAACAAAGGCAACAGGATTATAGTAACCTTGTCTGAGAAAGGAACCGGGCAGAGGAACACTAGTTGGTGTCCCAGCTTCAAAAGAAGAATTCATGTTGCAAATCATCTGACACCTAGCACCTATACAACCAAATAAACCCTTTCCATGATGAAATCTGTTATATTACCTTTACTAGTTGACTAATTCACGATGCACTGCCCAATTCACATTTAATAGCAATTTTCTATAGTGCAACAATGAATTATGCTCTCTGGGCATGACACAGGTAATTTGATTCAGATGCCATAGAATTAATACTTTAACTCTTTCATTTACATTTCCTTTAGTTAGGACTTATTTTTTTAGACTTTAGTCTTCGAGGTGACTTCAGCATAAATGCTGCACATGCTCTTTACTTTGCAACAGACATATATTATTTCTCTACACATAATAAGTGAAATATTACTACAAAGCCATTTTGGTTATCATTTCTGCGCAATGTTAAGATCAAGCAGCACATTAGCCTTTTTGTAGGTTGAAATGTTCTATACTATTAGATAACATTTTCCTGTGTAAGTAATAATTTAAGTGTTACAAGAAAATGGGCATTCCACTTATGTAATTAGCTTAAAGGAACATTACAAACCCCTAAAGCACTTTAGCTTGCTGGAAAGCTTTTTGAAAAAGTGCAGATTTGGAAACACTACCTTGGCTCTTAAACATGTAACAGATCCTGGTTTGGTTCCCTCAGTAGAGCTAAACTCAAGAGGTAGCAATTGCTCAGAACACCTGTCTTGCAAAGACTTCTCATTGTGCTGTATTGGGAAGTCTATGATTGGACAGTCACAAAAAGACTGGGTGAGGTTAGAAGATGAGGGCTGCCAAGTTGTTTTCAGATATACCTAAAATAAAAAATGCATAATTAAATGCATGAAAGTTTTCATTTGAGGTATATCTGCTAAACAGAGATTTTTATTTATTTTGTATTTTAAAAGCGAAGTGTCCATTTAAATATTTTTTGGTAGTGAAAGATATGGTGTAAATCTTGTAAATAATTCTGCAGTGTACATTTTAAATAATATTAAATGTACTTAAAATGTATACTCAGACTATATACACAGTAAGTTGGAAAATATTTGGACACTGACCCAATTGTTTTTCAGATGTTTACCAAAATGAATTAAAGTTACAGTTAAATAATGAAGGGGGGCTTAAAGTGCAGTCTCTCGCTTATATGAGGGTATTAACATCCAAATTGGAGAAACAGTTTAGGAGAATTACAGTTCTTTAAAATGTACTCCCCCCCCCCTTTTTCAAGGAACCAAAAGGTATTTGGACAATTGACTCACAAGCTGTTTAATTGACAGGAGTAGGCTATTACCTTGTTATTTCTTAATTAATTGAGTAGGTAAAAAGTCTGAAGATGAGTTCAGGTGTGGCATTCACATTTGGAAGCTGTTGATATGAACCTACATCATACAAACAAGTTCTCAATTAAAACAAATTAGACCATGCGTAGGCTGCAAAAATAATCTATCAGACAGATAGCAGGAACATTAGGAGTGGCAAAGAAAAGACTCTTCATAACATCCAACATCCCGCCATTTGAAGAATGCTCTCACTATGGTAGGCATATCATTATCCAAGTCAAGGTTTTGTCAAAAAACATCTAAAAACCATCTAAAAAAAGGCACCAAAGTTCTGTAACAGCATTTTTTGGTCAGATGAAACAAAGATCAACCTGTACCAAAACTATGGAGAAGGCTTGGAATGGCTGATCTGAAGGATGCCACATCATCTGTAAAACCCGGTGGACGCAGTATAATGGCATGGGCATACATGGCTTCCAATGGCACTGGGTCACTAGTGTTTATTGATGATGTGACATAAGACAGAAACGGACAAATGAATTCTGAAGTGCATAGGGATGTATTATCTGCTCAGATTCAGCCAAATTCAGCGAAGTTGATTGAACGGTGCTTCACCTTACCCAAAACATACTGCAAAAGAAACCAAAACGTTTTCTAAGGCAAAGTCGTGGAATATTCTGCAATGGCCAAATCAATCTCCTGATCATAACTGATCAAGCACGCATTACACTTGTTGAAGACAAAACTTAAGGCAGAAAGACCCATGAACAAACAATTGAAGACAGCTGCAGTAAAGGCCTGACAAAATATCTCAAAGGAGGAAACCAGTGCTTGGTGATGTCTATGCTTTCCAGACTTCAAACAGTCATTGCCTGCAAAGGATTAACATTTTATTTATGACTGTGTTAATTTGTCCAACTACATTTGAGCCACTGAAGTAAAAATGGTTGCAATACATAAACGTTTCATTAAAAAAAAAAAAAACGTTTAACTTCTTGAATTAAAGTTGAAAGTCTGTACTTTAATTGCATCTAGGTTGTTTCATTTCAAATTCATTGTGGTGCCATACAGAGCCACAATTATGAAAAATGTGTCAGTTTTCAAATGTTTCTGGATCTAACTATATCTATCTATATATATATATATATATGTATATATATATATATATATATATATATATATATATATATATATGTATATATATATATATATATATATATATATATATATATAAAAGTCCAATTTCTGGCAACATACATAGAAAAATGAATCCAATATTACCTGGGTGCTTCCCAGTGCAAACACCTATAAGGTAAATAAACAAAGCACTCCACAGGATTTTTGTCAAGTGTGTAATGAAAATTCAAATCAACGTTTCGACCCTCTGGGGTCTTTATTAAGATTCCGATAAATCTTGATAAAGACCAAGGAGAGTTGAAACGTTGATTTGGATTTTCATTACACACTTAAAAAAATCCTGTGGAGTGCTCTGTTTATTTACCTCATATATATATATATATATATATATATATATATATATATATATATATATATAGTTAGATTCAGAAATATTTAGAAGCAGACACAATTTTCATAACCTTTGCAGAATTTGTTTATTACAATTAATAACATTAAGTAGACTTCAGAGTGCACCTTTCTTCATTTGGATTATACATATAGGACAGACAGAATTTGTTAATATAACTAATGGTTTGCACAATATAGATGTAACCTGGCAGTCAAGAAGAGTGAGCATGTGTACTGTATGGCCATTGTATTTAAAATGACTGAGCTAGAAGAGCAATGAATCTGCATAAAGTTTTGCGTTAAGCTTACACATTCCTCCCCAAATCTATTCACACGATTCAGAAGGCGTTTTCGGTAATGATGCAATAAGTGCAACACAAACAAAAATATGGCACAAATGCTTCAAAGATGGCCAAGAATCTGTTAAAAGATTCGGCAACCTGCAACTTCTGCAACTAATATCACCTTTAAAAGGGAAGATATTCAGAATATTCAGACAAGTAAACACAACAGGGCAGCTGATGGCAATTCCAACAACAAATTTTGCAGAGTGTTTTGAACAGTGGAAGAGACGCTGGGAGAACTGTGTGAGGTCTGAAGGTGACTACTTTTAAGAGGACTGAGATGTCATTGTCCTATGTCCAATGTTTCTTATATCTTGTACCTTCTTCAATAAATATCTTTATTTTTTTATATTACATAACTGGATACTATCCAGACAGACTATATTTAAACAGTTGTGCTCAAAAGTTTGCATACCCTGGCAGAAATAGTTAAATTTGGCATTGATTTTGAAAATATGACTGATAATGTAAAAAAACAAATATTTTATTTAAGGATAGTGATCATATGAAGCCATGTATTATCACATAGTTGTTTTTCTCTTTTTTTTTTAAATCATAATTATAATAATCACCCAAATGTCTCTGATCAAAACTTTACATACCCTTGAAAGTTTGGCCTTGTTACAGACACACAAGGAGACACACACAGTTTAAAATGGCAATAAAAGGTTAATTTCCCACACCTTTGGCTTTTTAAATTGC
Source organism: Pelobates fuscus (assembly GCF_036172605.1). Classification (NCBI taxonomy): domain Eukaryota; kingdom Metazoa; phylum Chordata; class Amphibia; order Anura; family Pelobatidae; genus Pelobates; species Pelobates fuscus. Next base: position 317,334,324 of record NC_086317.1, on the reverse strand, counting down.
AATTACTTGTTAGTAAATGGAGAGTAGGAGGATAGGAGATCAAAAGCAAGCTAAAAGGAAAGCTGGTAATAAAATGAAATAGCCTCTCTCCCTGTTAAACTAACTAGACAGACATAGGAGCAGTAAAGGATAAAGAAAAATGATAACCACATGATAAACAAAAAAAGAAGTGTTAGGCAAAAAATGCTGTGCCCAGTGCCCATAACCTAAGAAAAAAAAGCAAACGCCCAACGCACGTTTCGGTGCTATGTGAGATGCACCTTAGTCAGGGGAACTAAAGGCACAGGAATCTAGTGAAAATTGATGGCAAGATGAATGCAGCATTTTATCAGAAATGACAATTTGCATTCTTCTGCATGAAGTCTGTGTGTGGGATGCTCTTGGACTTTCCAGCATGATAATGATCCTAAGCACATGGCCAAGTTGACCCTCCAGTGGTTGCACCAGAAAAAGGTGAAGGTTCTGGAGTAGCAATCACAGTCTCCTGACCTTAATATCATTGAGCCACTATGGGGAGATCTTAAATGTGTAGTTCATAAAAGATGACCAAAGACTTTGCATGACCTGGAGGCATTTTGCCAAGATGAATGGACAGATGTACTACCTGCAATAATTAGGGGCCTCAGGGACATCTATTACAAAATACTTCATGCTGTAATTGATGCTAAAGGGGGCAGAACTAAAGGTATGCAGACTTTTGAACAGGGACATTTCATTTTTTTTCTTGGTTGCCATGTTTTGTTTTATATTTGTGCTAACCTACAATTGAAGATGAATCCCAGAAGAAATAAAAGAAATGTGTTTTCTTTAAAAATGGTATATATATATATATATATATATATATATATATATATATATATATATATTACTAATTCTCCAAGGGTGTGCAAACTTTTGAGCCCAACTGTATATATTTATATATTTACCATGCAGAATTCCTTGCACGCAGTCTTAAACATATATATATATGTTAAACATATATATATTTCCTGGATATATATATATATATATATATATATATATATATATATATATTTATTGCCAGGTGCCTGTTCAGGTCTTGTAGACAACAAGTGCAGAGATATGGCTGCACTCACGGTCTTCCAAGTACTGTTTAATCTTTATTTTGCACGAAGAAAAGAATCAAGATAAATTATTTTCTTCATGCAAAATAAAGAGTAACCTTTACTTGAAATACCGTGAGTGCAGCCATTTCTGTACATTTGTTTTATATATATGTATGTGTGTGTGTGTGTGCGCGTGCATGTGTGCGTGTGTTTATTGTTTAAGATTCAAATAAGCTTTATAATAATGCTAAAAAAATTACCCTTTAGAATTTGATTGAACACATCTGATTCCAAGAGAGCAGCATACTTTCACCAATAATCTTGATAAATGTAACATTTCAAGTGCAGTAAAAGATGAACATTATGTAAATTTGAAAAGGGCAAAGTTATAGTATAAAAAGACTCATTTGTGCTTCAACATCAAAACACTTAGTGGAATTTGCCAATAACATAGAGAAAAGTTTATGCAGATGATATTTCATTCTGCCTCTGCAGCTGTAACAATCAGCATAATAATATATTTTCATCCCCAAGGCACAATTAGGCAAAGAATCAAATTAATCTTGGCACAGAGATCAGTTTTGAAACAATTGATTTCATTTATATTATCAATTGTAAATTAAATTAAAGAATGATACACTGTAGGTTTCCAGAACCAATGACTACTCTAGTGCACAAACACAATTGATCAATAATATTCTTGCCCACAATAAATCAAAGTATAGTTGGAGCAAACCTTCCTTAAAAGTTATAGCTTATTTCAACAAAGAACATAATTAGTTGAAATGTTTAGTGATGTCCCGAACAGTTCGCTGGGAACCGTTCGCCGGCGAACATAGCGTGTTCGCGGTCGCGAACACGTGCAATGTTTGGTCCGCCCCCTATTCGTCATCATTGAGTAAACTTTGACCCTGTACCTCACAGTCAGCAGACACATTCCAGCCCATCAGCAGCAGACCCTCCCTCCCAGACCCTCCCACCTTCATGATGAATAGGGGGCGGACCGAACATTGCGCGTGTTCGCGACCGATATGTTCGCCGGCGAACTGTTCGAGACATCACTAGAAATGTTACGTTACAGCTTTACATGCAGATTACTTTTTGGTTACAGGTTGTGCTATGTTATGTTAAATGTTATGCAAATGCTATTGTTGTATGTGTGTATACTTTATGTTATTATGTGTAGAAATTCTTGCTTTATGAAACAGTGTGAACTGAATAAGTGTTTATGTAATATTTTCTAACCTTTAAAAACAGAGATTGACCCATAACTCCCTTTAAACGTGAAATTTGTTCTTAAAATAAGGTTCAGATTTTTTTTTATTACAGAAATGACAGTGCAAGCACAGATGCAACTGTTGAGGTCTCATGTCAAGTTATTGGTATACTACTATACCTGATGATTCATGATATTATAAAGCAAGCTAGCTTGGTGTAAGTATGTTTCTCATTTTCAGTCACTAGAATGGGTCAGATTAGAATCTCCTTTGACAATTGATATGCTTCATTTTCTGGCCATTCATTTGGCCCTGTGATTAGAATATATATTACACTGCTATGAAAAAAGAAAGTTTTTTTTTTCTTATTTGTTTTTACATTTATTTTCATAGCCACTTAAAGGGAAACTATAACGAAATACAAGAACATTTGAGTTTCATCCTAGAATTTTGCATATAGGACCCCCTCCATTAATTTCACAGCATGCAATTTTTCCCATGGCCACCTCTTCTCTGCTCACTGAGTTGTTGTGAGATCTCAGTGAATCTCATGCTTCTGCATAGAGAAGCACTGGGGGTCCTACTGCACAGATTTGGCAATTTAGCATATCCTCATAGAGATGGGGAGTATTCAATGTGTTCATGCTGAGTGTGAAGATGCTGACAATTGATTCTATAAAGATAGCCCAACCATAATAGAGAGCACCTCTAATGGTTATCTAAGTGACAGTCAGTAGAGGTGCCCTTAGGGACAAATGTAGTAAAAATGTAATCATACTCACTCTTCCTCATTTAGTTGATTGGCACATATGATATCCTATTTTTACAGTACAAAAAGGGCCTTAGTTTAATATATATTTTATTTATTATTGTAAAAAAAAAAGCAAAAAAAAACTACTGTTTATTAGTAATGTGGCAGAAGACAGAAGCAGGCGGATAAATTCTGAAGTCTATAGGGATATATTACCTGCTCAGATTCGCCCAAATTCAGTGATGTTGATGTTGACTGTGCTTTAGTTTAGAAATAGAGAATGACCCATAATATATTAAGAAAGCAGGAGTTTTTTAAGGCAAAGAAGTTGAATATATACTTATTTTCAGCAACATTTTTTTTCACCATGTAGCCATGGTACTTTTAGCCTATAATCTTGATTACAATGGAACCTGAATACAGCGATGTACACACTCATATGAAAGTGTCTTTAGTGGATTCCCATTAAATGGGATTTAATTTTGAAAAATATAATTTTTCCACTACTTAGTAGATAAGATCGAAATAGGCATACTTCTCCCTTTCTTTTTTCCCTTTATTATCACCCCATTCACTCCTTTATATATGCTACATTTTATATATGAACTAAACTTTACTTTATATCCAACAGAACTTTTGAATTTTGTATCCTTCAATTATGTAGGCTTTGTAAAAATGCCAAGGATATGATAAGTCTAAATACTAATTAAATCCTAAATTATCTCTTTAAGAGAATCATAGTACCCCATATTATAATAGAAACATAATTTAAAACTCATCTACTCTTGGTGTGGGGGTGTGATCGAGAAAGAGACTTTATACTATACCTGCTATTCAACCACAAAGATATAGCGATGTTACAATATATGGAGTGTATGTTCAGTGAATTGATAACATTGTGTTTTTTCTTTTTCCACTAAGATATTAAACAACCAAGGAATAGGAGCATTTTCAAGACCTGTTTGAGCATTCACAGGGTTATTCGGATCGGTTGAAAACACCCTGGTAGGTGAGGCCAATGTGAAAGGGGCTCTGCCACCTTTATAAACCAGAGACTCTCAGTTCCAAAAGTTTCTCCCCTGTCGAAGGTGCTCTCTAAGCACCAAAATACGTGTCGGGATACTTTTTTCACATCGCCTAGCACCATGCACTGATTGTTCTTCACCTTTTTGTTTGTTTGTAACAAGGAAGAAATCTAAGTAGGGGGGATTTGTACAGAGTATCTTTAGATGGTTGGAGGAGTTGGACTGCAGCAATATAGATTTATAGTTTAACTGGCACCTACGAAGGTGTCTTAGGGACTGTCTAGCTGAAAATGTCCGATGTATGTGGATCACCAAATACTTTTTCATTTGTTTGCCCCAAGTATTTGGGGTTATATGCTGCTCCATTTCCAAATGATGATTCAATTTTTCAGGATTCTAATGGTACACCGCCTGATGTGGCTTTAAGCCAGTCAACAGCTTAGTTGTACTCTCCCCTATTAACCCTAGAGTACCACGGATTGAAATTAGACTATTATCTCTACATCTAATTAGACCATAAGTTACTTGGGAATCTATTTTTTCAAACCGATGTTATCATTTACATTGGACAAATGAGAGACTCTGAGCTACCGATCGAAATACTACCACTATTTTAATATTAAATGGGTAGGATCATTTATGGGAAATACATTTTAGGCAGCACAAATAAAGCCTGCTGGTTTACCAATTGGATAATTTACACACATATCCTCCACTATTAAGTGTTCACTTCTTTGTTAAGTGTTATATGTTGCACTCACCTTTTATCAGCCTATTAACCAAGAAGAATTTATCTGAGGAGAAAATTCCTTATTTTCTTTACTCTATGTTACATTTCTAGGGTTCATGCCCAGAGTGGGTGGGTACCACTCATACTGACCACCTCTGTTGGGAATATTTCTCAAACAGGGGATATTAGTCATTTATTCTATTGCTTAAAGAAGTGGAATATTTTGTAATGGCCAAGTCAATAACCTGATCTCAATCTGATCAAGCATGAATTTCACTTGTTAAAGACAAAACTTAAGGCAAACTCAAGAGCAAACAACTGAAGACAGCAGCAGGAAAGGTTTGGCAAAGCATAACAAAGGAGGACACCCAGTGTTTGCAGATGTCCATGTGTACAAGAAGACATTTCCTGCAAAGGATTCTGTACAAAGTATTACAATTCAAAAATACAATTTTATTTATGATTGTATTAATTTGTTTAAATATACTTGAGCTCCTGAAATTAGCGGACTGTGTATGGAAATGGTTGCAATTCTTAAATGTTTTATACGATATTGTTGTTTAACCTCTTGATCTAAAGCTGAAAGTCTACACTTCAACTGCACCTTGGTTGTTTCATTTCAAATCCATTGTGGTGGCGTACAGAGCAAAAATTATGAAAATGGTGACAGTGTCAAACTATTTCAGGACCTAAGTGTATATATTTATATAATTTCCTTTTTAACTGCAGGCTTATTTTTTTAATATATATTTTTAGTAACTGTCTGTAACAGGAAAAACACAGACCCTGGGCTATAACCTCTACCCTCCATTGATACTGGAGCTAAAGATGCCCTGCAAAACGTACAGTAGCTCACAAAAGTGAGTACACCCCTCATATTTTTGTAAATATTTAATTATATATTTTTGTATGACAACACTGAAGAAATGACACTCTGCTAGAATGCAAAGTAGTAAGTGTACAGCAGATACAAAGTAGCAAGTGTATAACAGTATAAATTTGCTGTCGCTTCAAATAACTCAAGACACAGCTATCAATGTCTAAACCAAAAAATCTTAGTAAATAACATAAAATACTATATATATAATGATAAAAAATAGAAAGTCTGATATAAGACTTTCTATTTTTATTTTGTATTTTTATTTTATTTTGTATCTTTATATATATATTGTGTTTTATGTTATTTACTAAGATTTTTTAGCTCCTGGATATTTGCACTATACCATATAATCTCTGTCCTGTATCTCTCTAAAGGTTTGGTGATCCTTTAGATTCCAGTTTGAGAGCTATCTATCTATGTTTGTCATATTCCCTCTCCCTAGTTCAGATAATTCTTCTATCAGACTATTTTTATTTGCATTAATGTTTAAACCGTTGGATACAAAAGTGAGTACACCCCTAAGTGGAAATGTCCAAATTGGATCCAATTAGCCATTTTCCTTCTCCAGTATCATGTGATTTGTTAGTGTTACAAAGTCTCAGGTGTGAATGGGGAGCAGGTGTGTTAAATTTGGTGTTATCACTCTCACACCCTCTCATACTGGTCACTGGAAGTTCAACATGGCACCTCGTGGCAAAGAACTCTCTGAGGATCTGAAAAAAAGTATTGTTGCTCTACATAAAGATGGTTCATTGAGGGAACCATGAATGCAAACATGTACTGTGACATACTGAAGCAGAGCATGATCCCCTCCCTTCAGAGACTGGGCTGCAGGGTAGTATTCCAACATGATAACGACCCTAAACACACCTCCAAGACTACCGCTGCCTTGCTAAGGAAGCTGAAGGTAAAGGTGATGGACTGGCCAAGCATGTCTCCATACCTAAACCCTATTGAGCATCTGTGGGGCATCTTCAAGGTGGGGAAACACAAGGTCTCTAACATCCACCAGCTCCATGATGTTTTCATGGAGGAGTGGAAGAGGACTCCAGTGGCAACCTGTGAAGCTCTGGTGAACTCCATGCCCATGAGGGTTAAGGCAGTGCTGGAAAATAATGGTGACCACACAAAATGTTGACTATGCATTTGAGGGTTTTTTCCATTTAACAGCGGGCAACTGAAAGTTCCTCTTTTCTACCCAGCTGGCCCTCTTTTTCAACCTTCTTCATGTGTATTATTACCTGGTATTGAAGCCATCTAGAGGGTTTAATGAGAATATATGAACCTATCAGCATACAGGATTTAACAGGCCTAAATATCATACTTTAGCGCATAAAGCACACCTTTGAAAATGATACTTCTGGGAAGAAAAGTGGTGACATTGAACTGACGTGTATATCTGACATTCAAACTTCCAGCCACTGATTTTCTGTGTTATTTACAAGTGCTGACTAACTTGGTACACAGATATCAGACAGTGGAGTACGGTTGCCAATTTGTGTCTGGCACACAAAAAATCTGATTCTACATTTCATGTTGAGTATTATCCATATACCCCAGGGTAGTTGAACTAATTTCAAATAGTTAGGCTATTCAATTTGTCTAGCTATAACTCAACATCTGTGACTTTCTTCTGGGCTATAGTGTCTACCCACCTGACTCAGATGTTTACTATTTAATGTAAAAAAGTGCACAGACATTTGTATACAGCACACGTTATTTATCACATATCTGATTTTCTTCTATACTGCAACTACCTGTATTTTTAGTTCACCAACATTACGCCCAATCTATTTTACTTTTCTCTACGTAACTAAATTTAGAAACTAGGTCTTTCACCTGGAATTTGTGGTGATTGAGTTACTTGCAAGTTACTCAAGGAGTTTATACACAATTCAAATTATTAAACCTCCACGCAATAGGCTACATGTCATTATTTTAAGTCACTAGTTTACTGACTGTCCTACACCCTTTCCCGTTCTTTTGTTATGTGCAAAGCAATTTTTCTTTAGCATTCTATCTTAGCTGTTCACAGTGATTACCCCTCATTGTGCTTAATTGTCTATGGAAAGCTACTAAATCTAAAGAACGGCACGGTTTTGTTTATTCCATTCATTTTATATAATAGAACAAGAACAAAGCCAGAAACTTTATCAGAAAGAATAGCAATATGAAGGAGAACAAGACTTGCCAGGTTTTATCCATATTATTTTGGGATAAATACATGTTACACACAATAATGGATGGTTAATCCTTGACAAAAGACAGGTGGCCTGGCTTATTATAGAGACTGATTTATTGCAAGTTAAGGACAAGCAAGTGCATCTGAAAATGATATAGTATACATTTAACAGAATCAAGACATAGAAATTAAGTCAACCCATGATTAACTATACATAAATACAGCAATTATAGAAAGAAAACACTTTAAAGTACAATTGCTAAGTTGATTTTTTTGCATCTGAATAAAAAAAAACATTTGTGTGTCTTACCCATGTAAATGGACAATGGCTAAAAATTAAATGATGTGGAATAATCACCTATACAGTTTTTAAACCACAATGGATTAGCGTGACTTTCAGTGATCTGATGTATAAGTAAACAATGCTAGGGCTATATTCATCCATGTATGAAACTAGGCAAATGTAAACAGGATATTTTGACATGGATAATGATGATGTGTATGTATGTTGCTTTTTTATATATTGCAAATGTTTTCTAACACATGAAATAGGTTAAACTTAGAAAATGAGGAAACTTAGAAAATATAAATATTTGAGATTTCATTTATATGAAAAGGCAAAGAAGGGGTTAGGAAAAATCTGCCAACAAACTGTATAGTTAGCTCAATAGATTCTAGACCCGGGATGCCTAAAAGGGAGACCTACACATGTTGTGGTAGTACAACTCCAATTGCTTTGCCAGCAACATAAGAATATGCTTGATCTGGATAGATAGACAGACAGACAGACAGACAGACAGACAGACCGTGGAAGGGCTTTCAATTAAACCATTTACATTCACCTGCATTTTTGACAGCACAAAGTATACATGAAATTTACAGTGTTATTTATGAAAGTTAGAATTCAAAGTGAATTTCAAATTTAATTCAATATGTGTTTGAATCACGATGGGGACGCTTTAAACTCTCCAGTCCTAGACTGGTACCTTTGAACACTAAATGCTACATAAGGCAACTTGCTAGAGTTAGCTGGATGTGCTGATAGTATCACTGTCTATTTCTGAGTAGGTAAATTAACTCAAAATGAACATTCTGCACCATACAAACTCTTTATCTCTTGTAACACATTTTTATCTGATATTTTGATTAACCTTGGTGATATTCCAGGCAAAAGATGGTTTGACAATTTCCTGTAGCAATGGAGATTGGAATTTAAAAATATATATATTTTTTCAATTTGTTCTGGAAACTGATGCATTCTAACAAGTTGTTGGGCAACATTAGCAATCTAAATTACTAAAATTATGAAAACTGGGGAAAAAAAGATAAAGTGGACCTATTTCAAAGACACATATTTACAGAACAAATACTGTTAGCATGTAATTATTATAATAATTAACAGTAATCACACATTGATTAATAGAGTGACTTAATTTGATAATCTGTTTTCTACAAGCATTATCATTTTTCATTAATCTAATTCCCACTACAAAGGACAATAAACTATACAACCTAGGTAACAGCTAGGAAATAATTTACACATTAACTATTACTTTTATCACCTTTAAAATTGTCATTTGGGGGGCGGGGCCTAGCCGCCGACGGGATCAGACGTGCTCCCGAAAACGGCGCAAATTTCGGAGACCCGAAAACGGCGCAAATTGCAGGCCCACCGAGCCAGGCAAACTCACACACAGACCCCCGCCCGCTGCGGTGAGCGGAGATACCGCCCAAGACCCGGTTCGGAGCCGGCAGTAACCCGACAGGGGCACGGAGCCTGGTGGGGCTTGAGCCGGGAAGAGACGGCCGCTCTCCTGGGTCTCCAGCCGGAAGTGTGCTTCCCCCCCCCCCCTCTGGACCGGGGGGGTCATCCCGGTCTGCAGGAGCACAACCCGGCGCACCAACCCGAGCCTAAACAACCGCCCTGGTGAGGACAATCCGCCGTGCGATAACACGCAAGATGGCCGCCGCAAGCCAGCCATGTGCGCGGGCCGCCAGTGGAGCCTACCTGACGCGTACCCAGCAGTGAGGAAATCAACAGAGCACATGGGAAAAGGGCCCTCTATCGAACCACCAGCTTCCTACAGCGAAGCAGTGTTTTTGGAGGCGGCAAATGAAACCCTGTCGCACCCTTGGGGAAAAGCCTGCAGTAGCACAACAACACAGACCCTACCATGACAGCGGGGACCACCCAAGAAGCCGAGATGGAGAGCAGCTGGGAAGAATACTGATCCTCGGTCTGAAAATCTTGGGACTCACTTGCTAATCTCCCTGCTGTGGCCTACTTGTGGAATTGAGCGACAGCCTGACTAAGAAACCCCTGCTAACACATTGCAAGACCATCTCCAGTACCGTCATGACTCTCATCACTCTTAGTCCCTGCATCACCTTTCAGGACTCAGGGGTATTGATAGCATGTCTGCTTTAACAACAGTTAACCAGGACTACCTTAACTAAGCAATCTAATCTATTGGTGGCCTGACATGTTTCCTAGCACTGTTTTAATTTATTTTCTTTTCTTTCTTATTCAAGCATTTAACCCATTGCGCCTACTCAGTTCCCAGGGTAACATATTAAGCTAGCGAGTTGAAGTATGTATATCCTAACCTATAATCAGACCTTCTCCTGAACGCCACCAGGGATATACACTAAAACCTAGACACCTCAGGTCTTACACTCAGGGCACCCACTGGTTTAAACATACCTGCGTAACCTGTTTATTGATGTTTAACTCCTGCATTATTTGCGACATTACCAACCTAGACTTGTACTATTTAAGCCTGAATAGACATGTATCTTTGCGCAACACCCGTATATTTGTGTTATAAGCTGACATTATACCAAAGGTTCCAGCAAGCGGCACAATCTGTCCTGCCTTGCACACATAGCGTTGAAACTTGTAATATGAACCCAAAGCGCACCTAGATATGCTTAAGTGTCCTAGCATGTTATAACATATAAGCGTTGCCACTATTCTGTTATTGTTCACGATTATAAAAAAAAAAAATGTGCTGCTCAACCTGCCACACTGTAAAATGTCTTGAAAATGCTGGTGGATGCTGTTGTGGCTCCACATGCCAGTTGTCATTGCAAGCACAAGAAAAATAAAGAATTATAAAAAAAATAAATAAAAAAAAATTGTCATTTGAACTCAAAATATATTTACCTTTTTTTTTTGTTTAATAAGACTGATCGCATAGAGCATATTAAAACACTACTACATTAAATAAATAAATAATGAGTAGCATATTCTGAAGGTGATGGGGACAACTGTATAGACCTCAAGCTTCTGAGGTGGACTCCTTCTACACTGACAAGGCATCACAGCTTACTTAGTTAATGTTCTCTTCTTTTCTTGAGTAGACCGGGTCTGGTACCATTGTTTCAATGAAATGCCTCAGCCAGAAAAGGAACAGGAAGCAGTTTTTTTTTATCTGAGGGGCCTACTCTCAGCCTGCATAGCCTACTCACACAAGATGGCGCCAGCCAAGCTGTCTTGCCAGCCTCAAACACAGCAGAAAGTGTTGAGGGCTATTTCCTACCTAATAACTTGGCTCTCACAGAGGCATCAGTAAAGATACTACTGAATGATCTCCAGTCATCTCTCAAGGTCGGCAACAGTAAAATGGCAGAGAACATCCACAGGGAAATTAAAGCACTGGGTTATCACACCGATTTTATTGAGGATCTGTTTGAAAAGTTAATGGATGGTCATAACACAGTTGGGGATGCTCACCAAGCCTTGGAGTGTTTCACATTCAGCAATGGTTACACATCATAGCAAATGTTACAATGAATAGAAGCAAGAGTAAGTAGTATAGCAGTGCTCATTCTAGAGGTACAATCTTCTCCACAGTTGGCGCAGTGATTTCAAGTACAATTATTATTCAGACAATATTAAAAAATCAGTGAGTGAAGTATTACACACTCGAGCTGACATATAGGCAACACAGTAATAGAACTGATCAACAGCAAATATTTATGGTGCAAAGAAAATAAAAGTGTGTTTATATAGGGTCACAAGAGTGTAGAGTGTGATGAGGTGCTTGAGCTAGGTAATTCAACAAAAGGGAAATTTAGGATCAAACTCCTTCATTGCATTAATTAAGGATACAGCAACAGATTTTGACTTGTCATAATTAACAGAAAAGTTGGACAAGAAACTGCACCTCTCCATTTCCTAAATCAAAGCAGGAAGAGATCAGCGAGAAAATGAAAAGAGTAAATAACCTGCAAAAGTGAATACAACATATGATATTCTCCTCACTCTGACTCCAGAGATATGTGAATTCCCCCTCACCATTGCTTGAAAGGGCATAAAGGTTATGGCAGAAAGAGGAGCCATCCTTTCAAGTACACACTGGGTCTAGCAGTAGACTATTCACTCTGATGTTTTCATTAAGACAATGAGAGAGCTTAAAATATTGAAACCAATGCATTTTCATATTGTATGGGAGCATTATCTTTGTTTTGCAGATAAGCTCATCCTTGGTGCTGAGGAGGCTGAGACTTTAGGCCTTAACTATCAGTCAAATGCAACAGGAATACTTTCAGGGTGTTTCATTACCATGATATATATTACTATCAGGGTCTGGATAATGTCCTCCAGGCCATCAGCCTCAGGCACTGTGTGAATGTGTAATTTGTTTTATCTGCCAAGACTCCTCCAATTTACTGTGTAGCTGAGAGATCTGATGCATCAGTGTCTGAACTATCACCTGCAAATGGGTATCCTTGGTAAGGGTGCTATCTCACTCTTCCTCCAGCTCAGACACTTGAGCGCTTAGGTGCTTTATGTCCAATTTCCCCAGCATCATTGTGATATCCTCCTTAGTGGTGATCTGTTGGAGGATAGATTTTCAATGTTTGCATCCCCTCCATTCACCTCAGAGCCCATAGAAGCATCCTCCTCCAATTAATTTCTCTCATACTACACCACCATATTGGATTAAGACCCCAGTGCAGGTTTGTTGGTGATGAATCATTTAATTGCATTGTTTATAGAGCTTTCAGTTCACATGTCCTTTAATAGCCTCCCTCCACTTCTGCTTCATTACCACCACTTAGATAACAAATGTTGCTTAAATTCTGGTTGGCCAGGAATCAGCTAATAATGCAAACATTTAGTTGTGTGGTTGAACAGACCTCTGTGTATTCAAAAAGGTATTATTCCATCAACATATCAACATTTGATCCTCCCATATCTAGTCCTTTGTGTTCCAAACCATTTTTTCCAGGTAGTGTATGGGTGGTTCCCTATCTTATTTTGATATGGGTTACTCCTACACAAGTATTTGCTGGTGTGAGCTTATCTTGAGAAAAGGTCCATTTTGTGTAATCAACAATGGTGCAGACAAGATTATTCTCCCAACTGGAACACAAGAGATAAGGCTTCTTCCCTTCCTCACTGAAGGTAATTTTAATAAAAAATATGTATATACCATATATAACCTCCCTTATCCCCTCAATACTATTACATCCCCCATGCGAATGTCCTAGCTCCAAAGTCTGCTCCTATTCCCACCACAACCCCCATCGCCCTTTACTCAATAAATCCCCTGTTACACCTCACTAAAGCCCATGTTACCCCCACCCACTAGAGCTGCTGTTACTCCCTGCACCCACTAGAGTCCCTTACACCCTCCCTACAACCTATAACCATCTTAATGCCCCACAGCCCTTCACAGCCCCTTCACCCACTAAAGTCCCAATCACCTCCTGCACTCCCTATCCTCCCCTGAACCCACTACAGCCATTACACCCTGCACCAATACAGCCTCAATACCCACTACAGCTCCCATCTCTGCACCCACTACAGCCTCCGTCTCTGCACCCACTACAGCTCCCATCTCTGCACCCACTACAGCTCCCATCTCTGTACCCACTACAGCTCCCATCTCTGCACCCACTACAGCTCCCATCTCTGTACCCACTACAGCTCCCATCTCTGCACCCACTACAGCCTCCGTCTCTGCACCCACTACAGCTCCCATCTCTGCACCCACTACAGCTCCCATCTCTGCACCCACTACAACCTCCATCCTTTCCCTGTACCCACTAGTTGATCTATTATTCCCTGAATCCACTGCATCCTCTATTACCCCCTACACTCACTACAGATCTTTGCACATCAATTCAAACACATTACAACTGGTCAGTTATAAGTAAATTATTTGGCTTTATATGTGGTATCACACTACAAATCTGTCAAAAATGGAGGAAAATATTAGGAGAAAAAATGTTATGTATTTTCTACCTAATTATACATGTGCATACATATTTATCCATACATGACATCCATGTGTGCCATACAGCATTCGAGGCACATGGAGGACAGGGGACAGGGAAAATCTATTTTTTTTTTCAGGATTCTTGTTCTCTCTTTTTTTTAGGTCTTAAATGCCAAGGTCATTATACACTGACATGTGCTATTTCAGCCATCAATCCACTTAGTTCTTAACACTGACTGTCTGTACTTCCTAAACACTTGTTATAGAAGTCCCTGTTGTTAGAAAGGTCAAATTAAAGTTTAATTGATACAAAATAAAGTAAAAGCTGAGTGAGATGAAAATTAAGAAAAAAGTCTGGATGGTTTGCTAAGTAATGCATTATTGGGTGCTAATGAAACAGATAGAGGTGTCTATGATTTTGTTTGCATGACAAGTCTTACATTCTGCCAGCATTTTCTGAAAATAGATCATGTTATTTAATTATAAAAAAAATGATTTTCTTCTTTTTCTTTCCAAAACCGAGCATCTCTATTTTTGTTCACCCTGTTGCACATATCATTAAACTAAAAATCTATTTATTTAGTCAGGTTTCTAGTTTATGATCATTGAGTCTGATATGTTACAGCTTGCAAACAAAGGGACATTTTGATAATACTATAACATTTGTAACTATAATTATTATTATTTTTTATTATTATTATTGAGCATTGGCACAGGTTACAGGCATTACATCGGTACAGTGAGTGGGTACATCAGGAGTAAAAAGGATAACATCATATTGTAAATATATTGTAAATTTAGCATCAAACATGAATGGGAGATGCTAGGCAGTAGCTTGCTAATCACTAAAAATTGCTATATAAACTATGTACCGATAACTCCAGTAACTATAATTTTTTGTATTATAGTATAACATAAATGCAGTACTTGGTTGTTCTCAATATTCGTTTTTTTTTTTTTTTTTTAACATTCATAACAGTGAAAAAGCAACACTTTGGATTCTTCCATAGCAGTGGTTCCCAACCCAGTCCTCAAGTACCCCCTAACCGTCTAGGATTTAGAGATTACCCAGTTGTGTCTAAGGTGTTCTTAGAAAGAAAATAAAAAACACTTTAGACACAACAGGGTAATCCCTAAATCCTGGATTGGTAGGGGGCACTTGAGGACTGGGAACCCCTTTTTTATAGTGTTTCACAATGGTTGTTGAAACATTTAATAACCCAACAAAAAATGATTTATAAAACAAAAATATGTGTATTTGCCAAGATACATCAGAGGGCAAATTGAAAGCCATTGCAATTTCAGCTCCTAAACCAACAATCATTAAAGACAACTTGGGACAATTATTTTAATGTTCATCCGGAGCAGTAAAAGGTGAAATTTGCCAAGAGAGTCAACTAGGTTTAAGGTTCCTAGAAGCAAAGCTAATCCCTGTTAATAATGAGTACAATGTCCAATGACAGTTTAGTTATATCTTTCCGAAGATAATGAATATTAATTAGCAAATAGTTTCACCAGCCTGTGGAGTTTTCACAAGCTGCTTAATTATGTAAATTTGTTTTTATTGTAGTTTTAACAGCAACGGTTTGTTATATAGTTTCATATCATGAACCGTGTGGGACTCGCAGGTCCTGTAATAAACATGCATACAATATTATTAGGTAATTGTGTGAAGTAATTGTTTTGGCACGCAGGCCAGGAACAACTGAGGACTCGCAGGTCCCATCTCTTATACACGTATTCTCCAGTTGTCTGAATTCTTTACTTTATGTGTTTGGTTCAACGAGAAATAACATGAATAAACAATTCTATTAACGTGTTGGTCTAGCTGTCGGGTGTGGTTGGAACGGGTGGTGTTAGGTCATAGCGTGTGTTGGATTGTCAGGTCCGTCCCGGTTGTGCGGGTCTTTCTTCCGCCCCTCCTGTGTCTCGTGTTATAGTCTCATGCGATTTGTGCGGCTAAGTAGGATTTATCATTCGTCCTTTCCGGTGGGTTGCCATCTGTGTTGTATCCAGAGGTAGTGTGGTCACAGTGTCGGCTACCATTAGGGTGCGCTTTGCTTAGTGCAGTGCTATTGTGTGTGGAGTGTCCTTATTCCCTGGCTCTCGTATATGTCTATCTTTCTATGTTCCCCATGTTCCCTACTACGGTTAGGTAAGAGTTGTAAGCAGTCGTCAGTTCGGGGAGATCTACTGGTAGTCGGCTAGTGGCTGTTGTCCGGGTATCCTAGTGAGCTTAGGGTTAGTTAGCTGCTTGGTCTGAGGAGTGGGTAATCGGGGCTGATGGTCTAAAGTGTGTGTTCGCTTACCAGGAGTGGTTAGTTACTTGTTGGTGTTGTGTTGGCAGTTATGTCGCTATTACATTGCTAGTTGTTAGGGTGGTCGGGAGTTTACCAGTTATAGGAATGTGCTTAATTAGATGTCAGGAGCACACAAACTCAGGCCTGCATTCAGTAGCATGATACAGCCGAATGTTTTTACTTACTATATTTTCATTAGAGTTAGAACACAATTTTTTACAGTGTAGTTACAAATTAAAATGAAAAAAAAAACAACAACATTTACTATGCATATTCTTCAAAGCAGAACAAGAAAATCAAAACTTAACTAACAACAATAAATGGAATTGCTGAGTCACATTCACATAATTTGCTGTTCACAGTTTATTTTCCTTTTCATCATTTTCAAAGCGCATGACAATTGATAAATAAGGATTGCACAAGAAACAAAAGGGGGAAATGAACTTATTAACAAGGTAACAAAGTCACATTGCTATACTGTAATAATTAAGACTGTCAATTAATCTTTTTTATTTTTGCATGGATTGACTTAAACTTAACATAAAAACAGTAGGGCACAACATACACAGAGCGTGGTCATTTTTGTTGTTATTAACATATAACAGTACATGAAGCGTACACTATAAGGTAACAGAACATAGACTATTCTTGATTTCAACATGATATTTTCAGTGCTAACACTAGGTGCTATACTAGGTTTTTACATGAGCATAATTAATCATTCTCTACCAAGCTCAATTTATTTTTTAAAGAATAGCATAACATTTGTTTGAAACAGAAAACAATTGACTGAAAGTTTAGTCTGCATCCAAATGCAAGGTGCAGACTGTGCAAAAAGGCAATCTGAGGCAATCCAGCAAATAGTAGTTGAGTACAAGATGATAAAAGGGATAGCATCCGAGACACACAACCACATGGGAGATACCACATTAGGGTAGTTGAGAATGACTGGGTTAAGATTCTGTGGACTTTCACATCCACGCAGACAAGCAAGTAATGGCCAACCAACCTGACATCATTCTGGAAGACAAGGAACAGAAGACTGCAGTGGTGGTGAATGTTGCAATACTTAGTTATCATAACATCAGGGGGAATTAACATGAGAAGGTGGACAAGTACCTAGGACTGAACGAGAAACTAGAAAGAATGTGCAAAGTGAAAGCAGTCCCAGTTGTGATAGGAGAACTCAAGATGTGACCTCAAAGTTAGAGGAGAGGTTTTAGCAGATTCCAGGTGGGACATTTTAGATTGCTGTCGAGATGAGTGCAGTTTTGGAACAGCTAAAAACCCCAAGAAAACCCTCAGAATATCAGGCCTCTGGTAGAGGAACCAGAAATGAGGAATGTACAAAAATGCCATACAGAGGGTTGACATAGTAACTTTTTATATATATATAAATTCCATTCTAAGTGTAACTTGATATTTTGATAGAACCAGGAACCACAGGTTCGAATCCCAGTAAGACCACCTCACCAGTAAGTGTCCCTGGGCAAGACATCTAACGATATATAACCCCGCCCACCTCAATAATATGATAGTAACTCGAACCAATAGAGTAATGATAATTTGGATGTCGCCTCGATTAACAACCAGGGAACCAGGGCCATCTGACGACAATTATGCTACTGAAACACACTCTATGCTACTGGAAACAAAGTGAGAACCTAGCATGCTTGACTGCTATGAGAGGGGCTACATGAAATGTATGTCAGAAATATGGATAATTAAGAGACCTTCATCTACCCTAACACCAAAAACAGTTCATTACACAACATTTGAACATTGTCATGAGGAAGCTAGTGTCACAACTGGAATTAGATGGACTACACAAAACATCATACATGAGCCAAGGAGGAAGAACTTCCCATACCAACACCCATACTTGCGGTGGGTTGCCAACCTGAATCTAACACTGACAATCTAAGACTGTAAGTCAAGATAAAAGCAACACATAAGGAAGTTAGGAAGTTGGATCAACTTCACATTAGTGGAAAAATCAAGGATAGGTCCTGGCAACTAAGAAAATACAAGAATTTTCCCATATCAGGGGCACTAGAAACAGCTAAGCAAAGGCTAACAGCACTGGGAATAGATTGAGCAGAGGCTAAAATAATAAATGCCCTGTTTACCAATCAACCAGCCAAGGGGTGTGTACAGCTGCATTGCAACCACATATCCAAGCAAGATCCACCCAGAGCAGAGAATAAACAGTAGTGTTGTCGCAAACCCGAAATTTTCGGTTCGCGAACGGCGAACGCGAACTTCCTCAAATGTTCGCGAACCGGCGAACTGCGCGAACCGCCATTGACTTCAATGGGCAGGCGAATTTTAAAACCAACAGGGACTCTTTCTGGCCACAAAAGTGATGGAAAAGTTGTTTCAAGGGGACTAACACCTGGACTGTGGCATTCCGGAGGGGGATCCATGGCAAAACTCCCATGGAAAATTACACAGTTGATGCAGAGTCTGCTTTTAATCCATAAAGGGCAGAAATCACCTAACATTGACACCTGTCCTCAAAGCCCCTGATACACACTGACACAGAGCAGAATAGAGACTGTTCCCCGTCCTCAGAGACCATGATACACACTGACACAGAGCAGAATAGAGACTGTTACCCCTACATAGGGTCACTTGGCAGATATGGCGGGGTCGTGGGAGGGGGAGGATGACTTTCACCTCTTCCCCTGTTAGATTCCCGTTGTGCTGTGACATCACCCTTATACGCTGTGTAAAGCATACTATTTAATTTGATCAGCATGGCCACTTGAGTTTTTATAGTTTTCACGCTGCTTGTAGTTTATATATGGTTCACAAAAATCAAACAAACGATAAAGTAAACATGTAAGGATTCAGAATATTCTTTCAAACCCTTACACATTGTGTGTACATACTTTTTGTCTTAAGTTTGTGGCTTTAAAGAGGTTCACGTTGTTTCTATGATGTGCATAACATGTTCTTGTAAATGTTTGTTAAATTTTTCCTGGAATTGTAATTTTTGAATCTGAATAAAGATAGTCAAATCCCTGATACACACTGACACAGAGCGGAATAGAGACTGTTCCCCCTACATAGGGTCACTTGGCAGATATGGATTGACACCTGTCCTCAGAGACCATGATACACACTGACACAGAGCAGAATAGAGACTGTTCACCGTCCACAGAGACCATGATACACACTGACACAGAGCAGAATAGAGACTGTTCCCCGTCCACAGAGACCATGATACACACTGACACAGAGCAGAATACAGACTGTTCACCGTCCACAGAGACCATGATACACACTGACACAGAGCAGAATAGAGACTGTTCCCCGTCCACAGAGACCATGATACACACTGACACAGAGCAGAATAGGGACTGTTCCCCCTACATAGGGTCACTTGGCAGGTATGGATTGACACCTGTCCTCAAAGCCCATGATACACACTGGGGGGAGCTACTGTCCTCCCCAACCACTGCGCGGTGGGTGGGGGCCATAAATCACAATGGGGGGACCTACTGTCCTCCCCCCTCGGCCCCCACCCCTGCGCGGTGGGTGGGGGCCATAAATCACAATGGGGGGGCCTACTTTCTGCAGAGCACACACTGTAGGCCTGAGACACCCGCTTGAAGACAAGTAACTGCTATTCAATCTATAACAGTGAAAAAAAAATTTTGGTTTTAAAAGCACGCTATAGAGACACCAGATATGATTGGCAATGTGCACTGGAACAGTTCTGGAGAGCACACGCTGAAGGAAGGACTGACAGAGCCGCTTGAAGGACACTGACTGGCTGCTATTAGCTTACACTAGAAACCTTTTTTCTTTGTAAAAGCACGCTAAAGAGACACCAAATATGATTGGCAACTGTCAAAGCACGCTGGAACAGGTCTACAGAGCACACGCTGAAGTAGGCCTGACACCCAGACGCTTGCAGACAACTAACTGCTCTTCTATTACAATGAAAAAAAAAAATTTCTTTTAAATCTAAAGCTTAAGCTATTGTAAAAACAGATATGAGTGGTGGCACTGGGCAAGAGGGCACAGTATCCACTGTGAACCTCACACAGAAGCTGGCAGGCAGGCAACTGCTCTTCTATTACAGTGGAAACAAAATTTTGGTTGTAAAAGCACGCTATAGAGACACCAGATATGAGTGGCAACTGTCAAAGTACGCTGGCAGGGTTGTGCAGGGCACACGCTGAAGGAAGGCCTGACAGAGCCGCTTGAAGGACACTGACTGGCTGCTATTAGCTTACACTGGAAACCTTTTTTCTTTGAAAAAGCACGCTATAGAGACACCAGATATGAGTGGCAATTGTCAAAGTACGCTGGCAGGGTTGTGCAGGGCACATGCTGAAGGAAGGCCTGACAGAGCCGCTTGAAGGACACTGACTGGCTGCTATTAGCTTACACTGGAAACCTTTTTTCTTTGTAAAAGCACGCTATAGAGACACCAGATATGAGTGGCAATTGTCAAAGTACGCTGGCAGGGTTGTGCAGGGCACACGCTGAAGGAAGGCCTGACAGAGCCGCTTGAAGGACACTGACTGGCTGCTATTAGCTTACACTGGAAACCTTTTTTCTTTGTAAAAGCAGGCTAAAGAGACACCAGATATGATTGGCAACTGTCAAAGCACGCTGGCACAGGTCTGCAGAGCACACGCTGAAGTAGGCCTGACACCCAGACGCTTGCAGACAACTAACTGATCTTCTATTACAGTGAAAAAAAATGATTTCTTTAAAATCTAAAGCTTAAGCTATTGTTAAAACAGATATGAGTGGTGGCACTGACTGTGCAAATGGGCAAGGCATCCAACCTGACACAGAAGCTTGCAGGCAGGCAACTGCTCTTCTATTACAGTGAAAAAAAATATTTCTTTTAAATCTAAAGCTTAAGCTATTGTTAAAACAGATATGAGTGGTGGCACTGACTGTGCAAATGGGCAAGGCATCCAACCTGACACAGAAGCTGGCAGGCAGGCAACTGCTCTTCTATTACAGTGAAAAAAAATGATTTCTTTAAAATCTAAAGCTTAAGCTATTGTTAAAACAGATATGAATGGTGGCACTGACTGTGCAAATGGGCAAGGCATCCAACCTGACACAGAAGCTGGCAGGCAGGCAACTGCTCTTCTACTACAGTGAAAACAAATTATTTATTTAAAATCTAAAGCTTAACCAATTGTTAAAACAGATATGAGTGGTGGCACTGACTGTCAATTGTTAAAACAGATATGAGTGGTGGCACTGGGCAAGTAGGCACAGTATCCAATGTGAACCTCACACAGAAGCTGGCAGGCAGGCACCTGCAATTACATTACACAGGAAAAAAAAAAAAAAAAAGCAGCCTGATGTTATAGCCCTAAAAAGGGCTTTTTGGGGTGCTGTCCTTACAGCAGAGATCAGATGAGTCCTTCAGGATTGTAGTGGACACTGAATATCCTAGCCTAGCTATCAATTTCCGTATCTAATCAGCAGCAGCTAAACTTTCCCTCCTCTCACTAAGCATGCAGCTTCAGAATGAATCGAAAATGGATGCTGGGAGGGAGGTTAGAGGGTGTGGAAGGGAGGGAGTGCTGCTGATTGGCTGGAATGTGTCTGCTGACCGAGAGGCACAGGGTCAAAGTTTGCCCAATGATGACGAATAGGGGGCGGATCGAACCGCCCATGTGTTCGCCCGCGGCGGCGAACGCGAACACGCTAAGTTCGCCGGGAACTGTTCGCCGGCGGACAGTTCGGTACATCACTAATAAACAGTACTGAAAGAACAACCGGGAGAAAGAAGCATCACATAACACCAAGATCCAGTGGCTACTAGTCCTGAAAGCAGACCACTGCATGCTCCCAGAAAAGAGACCAGTCACCATCACAGTCAGAGATATCCAGCAGCAAGTAGGCCACATGAAGAGTTGGTTAACTCCAGGATCTGACATGTAAGGATGTCAGGATCTGAAAATGTAAGCAGGTAGGGGGGACATTAAAATAATAATTTTTATTTAAACAAACAAATATATATATATATATATATATATATATATATATATATATATATATATATATATATAAAAATTTGCCTTCCTACCACACAGACTCACAATAACTCCCATATACACACACACTCCTCCCTCCCACACATTTACCCACACACACTACCCCCACACACACACACTGCTCCCTCCATGCACACACACTGCACCCATACACACACACTGCCCCCCCATATATACACTGCTCCCCATATACACACTGCTCCCCATACACACATACTGCCCCAATACACACAATTACCTCCCCCCTACACACACACTACCCCCACAAACACACACACACTGCTCCCACAAATACACACACACTACTCCCCATACGCACACACACTGCCCCTCCATACACACAAATTGTACCCCTCACACACACTGCACCCCCCAAGACACACTGCTCCCCACACACAAACTGCCCCCCACACACACACACTGTACCTCTCATACAACCTGCGGCCCCACACAAACTGCCCTGACATACACACAAAATATACCTCTCACGCACAAACTGCCCCACATACACACAAACACACACACTGTACTCCTCACACACGCACGCTGCACCCCTCACACACACATATTGCATCCCTCACACACACTACTGTCCCTATCCCTTTCTACAGCCCCTATATCGGCAGATCACAGGTAAGTTGTCAAACTGTTCTCAAACAGTTTAACTACTTACCACATGATGTAGTGGTTATTGTGCCTGGATTGTTTCTTTAAATAATCTACCAGTGCCTCTCCCAAGATTAGGCTCTGGAACTGTGCTTGAACGGCAAGCATTTCTGTTGAACAGGGGCCCAGTATATGCTGCTGTTCTGTACATATATACAACCTAGAATTTTTTTTTACTTGGGGCGCCTTGGAAATATATTAAAATATTAAGGGCGCCTTGAACCTAAAACGTTTGGGAACCACTATTCTAGCCACTTCCAGAGATGAAACAGCTGCTCAGATCTCTTGTATAGTGAGGTATAGTGATGTGGTTGCAAAAAAAAGTGCTTGACACCTTGAATAACCATATTAAGGCCCTGAATCCAATGCTACTAGGTGAAAGTAAAGTATCAATAAAATGTAAAAGTAGTTTACACAAAAAAGCAGAAAGAAACAACAAAAAAAATACAAATTTTACTATCTATTTGAATTCTGTAGAATAAATCTGTGGGCACGAGCTCAGTTAGTAAAGTTGCTTACTTGAGTGTTCTGCTGCAAATTGAGGCCGATGTAAGGGCCTAGCTATATCATGTCATTCAGGGAAGATAGTTTGGAGAGTTGTGCTGGGGGAGAGCTTGCTTCCCAGTCTTGTCATGATTTATCTAGTCAATGGTGTGCCTATATAGGCCAAATTACTGCATGTGATGCATTAGATGGCTGAGGATACATATTCCTTAGACCTGCAGTCCAGAGCTTAATAGAAGTGTAGTGGACTGGATGACTGGAGTCCTCATTTAAACAATTATTCCATTTTTGTTAACTGCATTCCATTTAAAGGGACACTATAGTCACCAGAACAACTACAGCTTATTGTATTTGTTCTGGTGAGTAGAATCATTACCTTCAGACTTTTTTCTATAAACACTGTCTTTTCACAGAAAATGCAGTGTTTACATTACAGCCTAGTGATAACTTCACTGGCCACTCCTCAGATGGCTGTTAGAGATCCTTCCTGGGTTATGGCTGCCTAAAATGCATCCAAACATTCAGTGTCTCCACCCTCTGCATGCAGACACTGAACTTTCCTCATAGAGATGCATTGATTCATTTAATCTCTATGAGGAAATGCTGATTGGCCATGGTTGTGTTTAAATCGTGCAGGCTCTACCCCTGATCTGCCTCTTTGTCAGTCTCAGCCAATCCTATTGGGAAGCACTGTGATTGGATCAGGCTGCACACTTCTGATGATGTCAGCAGGCAGTGGGCAGGTCAAAAGGAAACAGTGACAAAGCAAGTAGCTCCCGACTTGAATACTAGTTTCTCTCTATATTTAGAGAGGCATGAGCGGACCAGGGTGGCTAGATGGTGGTTTTAACCCTATAGGGTCAGGAATACATGTTTGTGTTCCTGACCCTATAGTGCTCCTTTAAGTATTATGATTCATTAACATTCTAGTAAAAAAAATATTAAATGTGTCATTTACTGGGACTATCATGCCATGTGACTATCATTTCCTATAAATTCCTGCTATCCAAAAACACAATTATTAAATGCCTGACTTTTAGTATTTTTCATTAATTCCTTACATGTAATGTAAGCATCGGTTCACCAACTTTAGAAAGAGAGAGAAAGAGATAGAGGCAGAAGGAGAACAAGAGAGTGTGTTGGGGGATCAGGGTTGGTAATAAAGTAAAGTCTGAATATTTATATGCAAATTAAAAAAAACATTTTTTCAGCTATTTTCTTTGCTTGTCTGAATATATATCCGTTGATACAGTCTAAAAAACTGTACATTTAAAACAGCTTATAAACATTGTTGTAGAATGGCATCTTTTGTTTATTACTATGGTTTTATGTCATTTAAATGTCACTTCAGTTTGCCATTATTTCTTGTTTCCATTGAAATGAATGTTGCTGTCAAATAAACACAGTTGCTGTTTCAGAAAAAAAAAAATGTACTACCTGCCAGTCACTTTCCTATCTTTGATCAAGCCATACTGAATTTAATCTAAAATAGCGTATGGTAATGTCTGACAAAACTGTCCCTCAGAGATAATATGTTGAATAGCTAAAAAAGTATTATACAATACACTTACATGTAGCAGAAAAGACACAAGTGCTCTGTTTATTCTAAATTTTTCCAAAATTTGACAGGCAATGACCATCTGCTCAACAAATATATCAACAGACATTGGCAGGGATTTAGTAGCCTAAGGGACATCTGGAGTAGTTTTTAGAACTCTGTGAGCCACTTATGTTTCCTGTTGAAACATTGTCATATCTCTGGATTCTTCTGAACACCTTTTTATTACGTCTTGCAAGATGTTGTCCTTTGGGGTTGAAGAAGCAGATGTTCCAGGTTCTGTCAGTGAACCTATTGTAAACTAATAATAATATTTCTAGCCTTTTATATGGTAGATATAATAGATAAATAGATAGTTGGGCTAGATAGTTAGCTACACAGACAGACAGATAGACAGACGAACAGGCAAAGGCTAATATATATATATATATATATATATATATATCAAATTACAGCTAAATATGTGTTTAATTATAATTACACTTATAGAAATAAATTTAAATGATGCATCGGTTTATCGCAAGCCTTAAATTAACCTTGAAATGCTGCTAAAACCAATAAATAGTTTTCTATATATACATCAGGATATCATATTATACACACCCATGTGTCTATGATGTGTAGTATGAAGTGAAATGAAAGCTTCGGAGTCAAGCTAAAGATAAACAAATTGGTATTTTCTTTCTAGTTTACATTTTAGTTATGGCCTGTCTAACTACATCTTTTTCATATTATACTCAAAGAAAAGAAAATGTTACCTGCGCTTTCTCCTTAATCCCTATGTATATTTAGACAAATGGAGGTCATTTAGTTGCTCCAATGGCCATTGGAGGGAATGCCCGCCTGCCAACGTCAAGGCAGACCCCCCTAAGCGGGTCCTAACACTGACCCTTCAGCCTGCTTCCTTGAGCTTCTGGCAAAGATATCTCTAATGAGACAGAAAGGGGTATTTTTTATATATTAAGGGTTAATAAGTATAGGGGTGTATATAAAAAATACCCCTTTCTGTCTCATTAGAGATATCTTTGCCAGAAGCTCAAGGAAGCAAGGTGAAGGGTCAGTGTTAGGACCCGCTTAGGGGGGTCTGCCTGGACGTTGGCAGGCGGGCATTCCCTCCAATGGCCATTGGAGCAACTAAATGACCTCCATTTGTCTAAATATACATAGGGATTAAGGAGAAAGCGCAGGTAACATTTTCTTTTCTTTGGTTATTACTATATATTGGGGCTGATGTGTATTGTAGTCATTGCTTCTGCCCAGCAGTAATGGGACTAAGCGCAGGACTTCTCTTTTTGTATTCAAATTATACTCCTTTTAGATGCTAAAAATGTAATTGATACTCAGAGGAAAGAGACAGCATTTTTAGTGTTTTTTGTGCTTAGAGTACGGCTTTAACACAGAGACTGTTATATTTACTACTATCATATAACTAGAAATGTGCATTGTCCCATGCTTATACCTTTAATGTATAGATTTATTGAGTTTTGATTTTCTTTTTTTTTTTTTTTCAATGTATTTTATTTATCATTTTTCATACATGAGAGATACGTAACATCCGCAATGGCGGAGGGGTACAGAAAGGAAAAGGAAAAGGGAAAAGGGAGGGGGGGACAAAGACATATAGCATATCGACTTTTGTACAGAGGTAAGTTCAAACAGAATTACATAATTACAGTAGTAGGTACATTTGTCTGGTTAGCATGCATAACTCAAAACATATGACAATTTTGTTTGTTTACACCCATATAACGATATGCGCGCTAACCTTGGTTCAGTCAGTCCTAACTGGGGTTAGGGGAAAGGAGGAGGGGGCGGGGTAAAGGTGGGGTAGCAGCATCTTTCAAGCTTGAACCTCTACGTCATCTATGAAGTTGTTAAGAACCTTAAGCCCTATTAATGGTGCTAACTGCTGGAGGTTATTGTGTGTGAGTGAAATCTTGTATTTTTTTTTGTTTTCCTCATCTATATTCCACCCATCTATGCCAGCGAGTCGTATGTTTGGCTTGGTTATCGGTTAGTCTGCTTGCCATGCATTCATATGTGTAGGTCGAATCTAGCCTGCTCAAAATCTCTGGCAAAGTGGGCGGTTGTGTAGACTTCCATTTATGGGCTATTGCGGTTTTGGCTGCTATCAGGCAATGAATCGTTAAATAAAGTTCATCTTCAGGGAGGGTGTCCGTGAAGATGTGGAGCAAAAAGCACTCAGGGCTCATTTGTATCCCGATCCCTAAATTGTTGCGTAGAAGCGACGCTATGTCGCGCCACATTGTGGTGATTAGTGGGCATGTCCAGAATATGTGGTAGAGGGTACCTTCCTGATTCTGACATCTCCAACACACTTTCTTTGTCCCATGGTAAATATGGGCTAGCTTGGTGGGAACCAAGTACCACCGCATAGCTAGTTTGCAGTAGGATTCCCAGTGGGTGAGACTACGGGTGGCCTGCTTTGTTTTCTTTTGGGCCCGATTCCATATTTCTGTCGAAAAACATTTACCCATATCTAATTCCCATTTTGCCATGTAGGGTGGTTTGAATTGCGCGTTCTGGAAAAGCAGTGTGTTGTAACACAGAGACAGTGCTTTAGCCTTCGGCAGTTTCCCCATACATTTTTGGATGAACAGCGGCAGCAGCGCGGGCTCCTTGAGCCGCAGCCCGCACTCCTGCGTTATGTTCCTTATTCGTAGATAGGGGAACAATTCTCGTGGAGATAGGTGGTATTCCTTTGCTAAGTCAGGGAATGGTTTGATACCTTGGGGGGTCAGTAGGGAGCGCACAGATTTAATCCCCTGTCGTAGCCACGTATCCACTTGGAGGTCAGTTGTTCGGGCCGTTAGAGCCCGCAGTGGCGCCGCCATGAGTAAGTCGTTTTGTTGTAGGAATAGTGGGGTAGTTTGCTTCCATGTGCGGAGCAACGTCTCTGTGGTCGGTAGGGGGGGCTTTGGTCCGGAGAGCCGAGCTCCCGTCCAAAGGGTAAGCGGGATCGTGCTATTGGGCATACACGCATTTTCCAGCGCCAGCCACACCGGAGGAGATGCTCGCTCAAGGACCGCAACGCCCTGTGCCAATATGGATGCTTTGTAGTATAATTTTACGTTGGGTATGCCCAGTCCGCCCTTCGTGTATGAGCGCCACATCGACTTTTGTGCTATCCTCGGTGGTTTTCGTTTCCAGATGTGCGCGTTCATTACGGCTTGAAATTTCTGTAAGATAGGGTTGGGGATTGCGATAGGGAGGGTGCGGAAGAGGTATAATATGTGTGGTAATATCATCATTTTAATAGTGTGAATTCGCCCCAGCCATGAGATCTCTTTATCTCCCCACTGTTTAAGTTGTTGCTCTAGTCTGTTGGCAAGCGGTAAATGGTTTTCTCTAATTATCGCTGAGTGTGAGGTAGGCAACTTAATGCCCAGATATGAAATGGAGGTTGCTCGCCAATCGAAATTATATATCGTTTTTAATTGATTGAGGGTGGAGGATGGAATCCCCACCGCTAGTGCCTGTGTCTTTTTAGCATTGTTTTTATAGTAGGACATCTTTCCGTACCTGTCTAATAATGTTAGTAGGGTCGGTAACGTAGTTTCCGGGTGTGTTAGAAATAGGAGGACGTCGTCCGCAAAAAGGGCTATCTTTTGGATCCCTATCGGCGTATCTAGTCCTCTGATTGCGAATGTATTCTTTATATGTCTAATCAGGGGTTCCATACATAAGATAAATATTAAGGGGGATAGTGGACATCCTTGCCTGGCGCCATTCGTAATTTGAAAAGAGCGTGACAGGAAGCCAGAATTAAATATTTTAGCTGCAGGTTTAGAATATAGAACCATAATACATTTCAGGAATTCCGTAGGAATACCCATGTGCAGCAGCACCGCCTGCATATACGTCCAATTTAAGCGATCAAATGCTTTTTCAGCATCCAACGCTAGAAGTATGCCCTTTTGGTTGGTAGAGTGGGCCCAGGAGATTAGGTTTAAGAAGTGGCGTGTGTTGTCTCCTGGTTGCCTATTGGGGACAAACCCTGCTTGTTCAGGAGAGACCAAATCTTGTAGGATGGGCTGTAGGCGCATGGCTAACAATTTGGCGTATAATTTTAAGTCCGCATTAAGTAGCGAGATCGGTCTTAGGTTGGCACATTCGGTAGGAGGTTTTCCAGGTTTAGGGAGCGTAACAATGTGAGCTAGCAGCATCTCCTCCGGTATGGATCCTGATTCCCGAAAAAAATTGAAAAGATTTGTGAGGTACGGCGTCAGAAGGGGTTCGAATGTAGTGTAAAAGCAGTTGGGGAATCCATCTGGGCCAGGGGCTTTATGTTTGGGTAGCTTGCGGATTGCGTTTCGCACCTCGTCTTCAGTGAAAATGGCCGTCAACTTGGAGCTGTGGTGTGCAGTCAGGTGTGGAAGGTTAGCCTCTTTTAAGTAGACATCTATTTCTGTCTCTAGTGGCTGGTGAAGGGTATCGTCCAATGTGAGATTATATAGCTTATTATAAAAGGTAGCTAGTTCATCTACTATGTCTTGTGGGTTAAATAGTTTCGTACCTGTAGTTGATGTCATATATGGGAGTTTGGATTGGATGTATTGGGATTTTAGGCGTCTTGCAAGCATTTTGCCTGCTTTGTTCCCCTGCATATAATAGGAGAGTTTCAGTTTTCGTAAATGTCGTTCTAGGGTCAGTAACGACAATGCATGTAGCTCTTCTCTTGTTCTTTCAATTTGTCGAGAGAGCAGTTTGGTTGGCCTGATTTTGTTATCTCTGTCTAGTGTTTTGAGACGTGTAAGTAGTTTTTCATGGTCGGTGTATATCCTTCGCTTTTTTATAGATCCCGCTTGGATTAGAAGACCTCGCACTACAGCTTTAAGAGCCACCCATTTAGTATCAATGCGCGAGGGGTCATTTACGTGGTTTTCATGGAACATTGTGATGCATTTGCGAAGGTTGGCGGCGATATCGCCATCAGCTATGAGGGATTCGTTCAGGCGCCATGTACCCCGACCTCGGGCCGGGTACATGGCCCTGAACGTGACAATTATTGGGGCGTGATCAGACCAAGTTCTTTCTCCTATGTGCACTGCTGTAAGATTCGTGAGGGATCTCTTGTCTACCCAACACATATCTATACGTGAGTACGTGTGATGTACCCGTGAGAAATAAGTGTAATTTTTCTCCTCCGGATATAGAGTGCGCCAAGTATCGTATATATCATTCTTGTGTAATAGTGTACTAAGATTGTGGCTCAGAGTAATGGCCTGTTGAAGTGGGCGCTTATCTGCTATTCTTTTGATGTCTAAGTCTGGATCTAATGTGCAGTTGAAGTCCCCACAAATGATAGTGTGGCCCACCCGCAATTTATTTATCTTGTTTAGCGATTTATTTATAAAAGAGGTTGGGGAATTGTTGGGTGCGTAAATGGAAGCAATCGTGAGTTGCATGCCGTTCAGTGTGCCTACCACGATGAGGAGCCTGCCTTGCGTGTCTGCGTAAGTGGTATTTAGTTGGAAAACCCAGTCAGTGTGAAATAGTATGGCTACGCCTTTGGTTTTGTTAGGCGAGAGAGCATGGTACACTTGGGGATATTTGGAGGGTAGGAAGGTAGGAGGCTTTTTTATACACATATGCGTTTCTTGGAGACATACTATTGCTGCCTTAGATTTATGTAAATCTTTTATCACTGCACTTCTTTTGTATGGACTATTTAAGCCGTTTACATTCAGAGATAAGCATTTAAACTGGCCTGCCATTAGTGGTGTGTATTTGGGTTGGGATGCTTATTATAGGTAGGTCTGCAACCAATCGGGGATGCAGTCTTCCGGAGGTATAACCAGGCCCTAGATAGTTGATGGTGGAGTGGTGCCCTGCAGGTTCCTATAGTTATACAGGAGATTGCTGCTATCGAGGTAGGGGTTGGGAATGGGGGACGGACAGGGGGAGAACAAAAAAGAAGAATAAAAATAAGTATATACAATATCTCTCGAGCCCGAGAGAGGAACAAGGGATACAATGGGGAGACTTCCAACTCGTCCATTGAAGATCCCGTCTGGGGGTCGTGCGGAGCGGGACTGCACCCGGGCCGTATGGTTGTTGTTAGTCTGCGTATCAGTATTTTCTGTCGGGGGGGCGCACTTACGTGCAGCAGCCTTCTGATAGCCTGCGTTTTCACAGTATGGGCCATGAACTGGGTATCGAAAAAGTTTCACACAAGGAACCTTGGATATTTGGTAATATAGTGTATTCAGTTGAATATCTAGGTGTTGTTGGGTAATAATAATTTGTTTTCTTTTATTTTTAATTATTATTATTTTTGTTGTTTTTATTTTATGCTAATTTTTATTCTTTCTTCACTCTGCGCTCTGTCGTTTCGGGAAGGGGCTTGTGATATTCACAGCTATGCGATCAACAACCTGAACCTGAACTGGAGTGGTAGCATGAATGGATGTGGCGAACGTGAATAGTAGTTCACAAACAAGCGAAACAGATGGTTCTAGGCTATACCTTATTGTCATTGACATAATGAGCGAAGGGTACATCCCTGGTGCAGCGAATCAATTGAGTAGATTACAATTTAAACAGGTATATTTGAACGTGACATTAACACTAAGTATAACCTTGTAGACATTATTAACAGTCCAATCGCGACATAGCTTATTGCTGAGGGTAGTACAGTCACATGATAATTACAAACATTGAATGAAGTATATGCAAATTCTTAACTCTAAGCCTACTAAGTGTGATATTTTTCTTTTTTCTTTTTCTTTTTTTTTTTTTATATTTGTTTTAATTTGCCTGTGTTCTGCTGATACGGGAGGGGTCATGTAATGATTAAGAGCATATTGTAGCAGCCTAAATCAGAGAATGGTAGCATGAGTAGACTTTGGCAAGCATAACTGGTTGGACCCCAGCATCCTCGTGATGTCGTGATTGTTATCTAGTAGCAATCAGCAGTGAACAGTAGGGAGACATCTCTCTTTCGATGGAATCCAAACAGTTAGGTAGGTGCAAATATGCTTGAGACCCTTATTGTAGTTTTGTGGTTACTGTATAAACGCGGCATCGTTAAGCACAGAGAATATGACAATCACATGGTAACTGCTACCAACGGACTTAAACATGTGTAATTGCTTAACTCTAGAAATAATAAAGTGTTTTTTTGTTTTTTTTTATTTTTTTTTTGGGGGGGGGGTTTGTAATAGAAGATTATATACATGTTTTAGATTTGTCATTGGAGATTGTATACATGTTTTAATTTTAGTCTGCCTGCGTTCTGCTGTTTCGGGAGGGATCATGTAACGGTTAAGAGCATATTGTAGCAACCGAAACCAGAATATGGTAACATAAATGAACTATGGCAAGCAAAATTGGTTAGTCCCCAATATCTCTATGATGTCACGGCTGTTATTTAGGTAGGTGCAAGTATGCTTGGGACCCTTATTGTAGGATTTCGATTACAATTTAAACGTGGCATCAATTAACACAAGGCATATGACCATCACACGGTAATTTCTAACAATGGACTTAAAGATATGTAACTGTTTTACTCTAAAATTAGCAAAGTGCGATTTTTTTTTTTTTTTTTGTTTTTTTGTTTTTGTAAGTGGAGATTATATACATATTTTTTTTTTTTTTTTGGTGCTTAATCTGCTGCGTCAATACCCGTATATAAATACCAATCCAGTCGCTTGCAGTTGTCGGTTGCTTCCACCGCAGCAGAGAAAGATTGTAGAAGGAGCAAAGAACAGCAGGAAACCGTTTATGGGAGTCCATATGAAGATTCGGCCATATACAGTCTCGGTCAGTTGGGTAGGTAACTTGTGATATTGTGAGTTTTGGTGGTGATAACGAATTCAGAAGGCCGTTGTCCCCATATCTTCTCTAGCGGGGTGGAGGACCCACCATCTGCCAGTCTGGGCGGATCGTCGACGGTGAGGGTGTTATAGCTGCAGGGCTAGAGGCATGGCCTTGTGCTTTCCAGAGGCCCCATGTTGTGAGCGTGGCCAGTCCTCCTATCGGGTCTTCTATAATATGGAGCTTGTTATTCCTCCACACCATGAGTTTGGTGGGGAATCCCCATCTGTATGCCTGGTCGTGGTTTCGTAAGGTTTTAGTTATGGTGGAGAATTCCTTTCTCCTCGCCATCGTTAGTGCCGATAGGTCGGCGAATATCGAGATGTGGGTGAACGGTTCCGGCAGCGTCGATTTTGATCTGGCCGCCTTGAGTAGTGCATCTTTAGCTCGGAAATAGTGGAAGCGAGCTATAATATCTCGCGGTACTTCTGCCGCGAATCTGGGCGGCTTTGGGATGCGGTGGGCTCTGTCAAGTTCCCAAGTAGTACCTTGTAGGTCGGGAACTAGTGTAGAGCAGAGATTTTTAATATAGATAGGTATCTGATCGGGTGTGATGGCCTCTGGGACCCCTCGGAATCTCACATTGTTCCGGCGGGAACGGTCTTCCATATCTGCCATCTTCTGCCATAATTTAGTGTTCTCCTCCTCCAATTTCTGCATTTTGTCAGCTAATGTGTTGTGGGCTGAGCATAGATCGTCAGTCTTTCTCTCGACTTGATCTGTGCGGTCTCCCAGTTCCTCCAGTTCCTGGTGAATGCCAGAAATAACGGTTGTAAAGTCTTCTTTAATGGTAGCCCTCAGGTCCATAAGCATATGTTTCAAGTAATCTTTAGTTATGTGATCATCGTCTGTTGCTTTTTGCAGGGGCGCCTCGGAGTTATTGTCAGTCTCAGGTGACTGGGCTCTGCTTGCGGCGCCATCTTGGGCCTGCTTCTGTCGGTCTTTTTTAGGTGGCCGGACCGCGTCTGTTAGCTTTGTTTGTTTAGAGGGTGACATGGTGTCTCTCCAAATGTCCCCACTCGATTTTGGATCTGAGTGTGTCAGTGAAGTATTGATTAGTCGCTTGTTAGGCCCGGGTTGATACGGAGCTCCTACTCCATGCGACCGATCGTGTCGGAAGTTGGACACGCCCCCCTTTGATTTTCTTTTTTGATGTTACTGTGAATGATTTCCAGCCAGTATAGGAACTACGGTCTCTGCCAGAAGCCAATAATAACGGATATAAAGTCTAGAAGGTGCTGAAAATTTAAGTTCAACCCTTGCTTCCAAACTGTAATTGAAGTTTTAGTTAATCAGATCATTTCTAGAGTCAGTGAATGTTTAGAAATATATGATTTAGCTGTATTTACTGTTTGTGGGCATTATACTCAAATACAGATTTTTATTTTTATATTATTTAGCTATTTTCAATGTGCTGTACTGCTAGTAATTCCTTCAGGGTTCTTTCAAATACCTATAAGCAATGATTTTATCATTTTTATTTTTCTATTTTTTTCACACCTACTGTATGTGAAAAAAATGCAGTCTTATTAACATTTTAGATGCTGTGTGAAATATTGCCAAATCAGGGACACTATATATTGTCTAAAACTGTTAATTTCCTAAAAAAAAAATTGTAAAAAAATTTACGAAAACAGTGAAAAATAAAGATTGCGTAAATTTACATAATTTTCATTTTTACATTTGTCTGCAGTGCAACCTATATACAACATTGCTGTGCTATCATTTCCTTGTCTGCTAGCTATACATTCCTTGCTGAAATACATGTTATGCTTATATTTTTCAAACAAAAGGGCTCAGCAGTAAAGGAGTTAAAGTAGGTTTTCATTGGTAATAGAATAACCAAACACTCCTATTATAACCCCCATCAAAAAATAATTATAATGATTTAACTTTTTTATTTTACATTTCTTAATTATAAAACAATGTAACAAAGTGCTTGCCTCTAGCTTCCGCCCCCTTTTTTTGTTTGATGTAACAAAGTTGTTTTAATTATAAGACAAAAAAATCCTTATGCCTTATTCCATGTGCTGCTCATTGCAATCTACTCTAAAATAATCATTCATTATTTATAACTAATAGTTATAACTCAGAT
Organism: Pelobates fuscus; assembly: GCF_036172605.1. Lineage (NCBI taxonomy): Eukaryota > Metazoa > Chordata > Amphibia > Anura > Pelobatidae > Pelobates > Pelobates fuscus. The sequence goes on along the minus strand of NC_086317.1, from coordinate 317,299,239 downwards.
AATATGATGCATCATTTTAAAAGTAACTAAATAGAAGAACCATATTTTTTACCATTTCATTAAGGTCACCAGCAATAATGAGTAAACTGTAAACTGGAATTACATGATATATTTGTCACTGATAATTTTGTTAACCAATCAATATAGTGACAGACCAGGACAATGTTAAATTAGATATTCAGTTGTGTAGGTGGTTGAGGCCTGTACTTATAACAGATATGTTGCATAATCAGGCAGACAACAAACGCTAGTTCTTTTTACTGATAACAATCAATACGACAGCTTAACCCCTGATTAATGCTGAGCTTCCTATTACATTTCAGAAATACATTGTATGAGTCATGATGAGCAGCTATCACTATGGAAAAGATAATTTTGAAGGCTATCATTTAAGCAATCAACTGAACAAGAGTATATAATATATTCCCCATTGTTTCTCAAATGTAATATCTTTTACGGCTCTTTTAATTTAAAGGGACAGTGTATGCCTCATCGTCAATGACATCAGCCTTGAATTCAGTGCTTTTCTTTGAGAAACACTGAATTGGCAAATGTGTTATTGATCCTTAATGCTTCTTTATATATTGATTGAACAAAACTCATCAGGACTTTACAGATCAAGCCTATTCAAGCACTGGAATACAACTACATATTATAACAAGGTTACCTATTATTTTTTTTTTCTTTATATAAACAAAGAGGGCCTGCTGGAATAAAACTATTATAACAAGCTTACTTATTATTTTTTTCTTTATATAAACAAAGAGGGCCTGTTACTCTAAAGCAGAGGTCTCGTATCTCTAGCCGTCCAGATACCACTGAACTACAGCTCCTCTCTGACTATCTATTTCATTTAAATAATCATGGGAGTTGTAGTGAAAAGTAATAAGCATTAGCATAAAAAATAACCAATATATAATAGATATCTAGATCATATAAAACAAAAAAAAAGCTATTAGTAAAGTACACAACTCAGTGCCCCAGTAGTAAATATAAAATCTATAAGTAATCCCAATATGCAAGAACAGTAGTAGACATATAGGATATGTGTTACAGGGAAGCCTCTAAGGACACCTCACCCAATATGTATTAATTGCTTACCTTAAAATTATATTTAAAATAAATACCGTAAAGAGGATGGTAAAGCCAAACACAGCTGCAAATATAGTCACCATGTGGGAAATAAAAAAAATGAAACCAAAATATATAACATGTTGAGGCAAGCCCAAGGTGCTAATTCAGGGAAAAGATATGCATAATATAGGGATTATACTTTTGGGAAGTTAGCCAAACCTCATATAAAGAGTGCCTAATTACAAAGTTATTTAGTAATTGTTGCAAAGTCATTATATCCAAATATTATGTTTTTGCAAGAAATCACACAGTTGCTGCTTAAGCACCTGTACAATTAGGATTCTCAGAAACAGTAAACTCACTCTATTAGAATCGATTATGTAGGTGCAACCATAAGAGTGTGAGTTAGATGTAATTTGAAGAAAAATGAGTGTAGCCACCAAGAGAAAAAGAGACCAAAGTGGGTAGTGAAAGAAAAGAATCTGAGGTAAACTAAGAAAAAAAACTATAAAATGGGGAACTAAGTATATCTGAGAAAGAGCAAAAGAGAGAAAAAAAATGGAAAGGAACCAAGGAAAAGAAAAAAGAAAAAAAAATAACAAAAAGAATTGGAACTGGGAAACATGAGAGATAAAGAGTGAAAAGAAAATGCATTGATGGGCCAACACTCTCATGTAACACATTTGTGCTAGAATGTCTCTCTTATCTGCTGATAAATGTTTCATTAACAACCCACCATTAAACTGAATATCCATTGCATTGTGAGTTAAATAAGGATTGAAAAAAGACAAACAAGATGGGGATTCCCTGAATCTCAAGTTATTCAACATCATATCCCAATGTCAGTCCTAATACCAGTATGACCAATCCTGATGTCCAATCCCTCTGATTCTAATACAAATACTAAATCCTCCACTCCATTAGCATAAATAGTATCAGGGGAACACCAGTCTTATATAGTGGTCATTACACTTAGGCCCCCAATCCCCTAGCCACTAAAACCCACAAGGTACCAACCCTTGTATTTAAAGATACTAGTCAGATGGGTGTATTAAAAAAAAATAAAAAATAAAACCCTGTAAAAATGTAATTAAAATAATTACTACTTGCCTGTGACAATGTCATAACAACTTCTGCATCTCTGTTTCTCTACAGAGAAACATGATCATGATTTGCACCCATTTAAATCCACATATCTATGATTTTAAAAACAGCAATTTTTTTTTTTTTTTGCTTTTTACATTTGCTTACATTTCTAGTATCACAAATTAGATTTAAAACACTTCTGGGGCTTCCTACGACTTCAGGTATGTGTAATATTTATTTTTAATTTTACATGGCTATGTTATTGTGACGAGGAGGAGCATGTTTCCCCTGTGACTATGGCCCCTGCAATAGACCTGGCTAAAATACTTCAAACAGGCTCTGTTCGTGTAATTGGGACAATATGGTTCATTTACCGAACAACCGCATGAACCAGAGACCACCCTGGAGCTTGTTAACACCTTATTAACAACTTGGAACGTTTCTCACCGCAGTGTTCTAATTGTTCGTCTGGGTGGCTGCAATTCCTGTAGACAACCACAAAGTGGCGGCCATCTTGTTTGCATGAACGCAGGCAGCGGTGTTTGGGCATGAGTCTCATGGAACTAAAATCAGACACAAAAACTCCCGAACACTGCTGGACTTCCATCATCACCTGCGTTAGTTTCTATACAAATTAGAAGGGCACTGTTCGGTGGGAGCATTCGTCTGGATGAAGGGAACAAGCTCCATGGTAAGACTATTGACTCTGTTTGGTAGTTTGTTCATTTTCAAACTACCGAATTAGACCGACCGCAAGCCCTGATTCTCTGGAACTGTTTGGGGCATGGGGCCATGCCTGCGGTCGGTCAAATAAGTGACTTCCATAAAATTCCTAAACTTATCTGGGTGATGTTTGGATATGTTGATCACCCAGATCAGGGCTATCAGGGGATGTAACATTTGTGGGAAATTTGTGCATTTTTGGGGTACTTTTGGGGGTTTGTAAAATATGTGTTTTTTCTGCCTGGAGATAATTGGGTTAATACAGTATCTTACTCAATTATCTCCCAGGCAGAGGGAGGGATTGTATGCCATGTGTGGAAAGCTCTAACATTGTAACTCTGTCATTATTGCTTTGTAAGTTTGTGTCACAGTCCCCAACAAGGTCCATGCGAGGGTTTGTACATTACCACCTAAGCAACCCCTATGAACATACATACTATCAAACCCCTTAAGAGAGTAGACACAATGCAGGGGGAAAAAGATATTGAAATTGCGAACCAAGGTATGCTCTTACATTGATAAAATTCCTAAATGTACATGTTTGTCCTCCTGCGTGAGGAAGTAACATACGTGTGATATGCAAATGATATATGTTTATCCCTACCCTCTTCCTTTCTGTATCCTCACATGATGAATGAAAACAATAAACAAATGTAAACACAAAAAAAGGTATGCAATAAACATTTATAATCTCCAAAAAAAAAGGGACACTATAGTCATGAAAACAACTTAAGCTTAATGAAGCAGTTTTGGTGTATATGTAATGCCCCTGACATCTTACCACTCAATTTTCCACCATTTAGGAGTTAAATCACTTTTGTTTCCGTTTATGTAGGCATAGGCACACCTCCACTGACTGTGACTCATATAGCCTGCATGAAAAGAAATGGTTTCACTTTCAATCATATATAACTTACTTTAAAAGTTTTTATTTCCTGCTCTGTAAATTGAACTTTATCTACATACAAGAGGCTCCTGCCGGGTCTAGAAAGTCATTAACAGAGCAGGAGACATGACATTCTAAATGAAACAGTATTTTCAATACAGGAAGTGTAAACATTAGATGACTCTCTGCAGGAAGTGTTGGAAGGCTGTGTAAGTCACATGCAGGGAGATGTGACTAGGGCTGCATAAACAAAGTGATTTAACTCCCAAATGGCACAGAATTGAGCAGCGAGACTGCAGCGGAATGATCTACACACCAAAACAGCTTCATTGAGCTAAAGTTATTTTGGTGACTATGGTGTCCCTTTAAGTAATACAAGGTACATTTTGTACATGTAAGAAAAAAAAATAGTAAGGCAGGCAAAGGCATGTTAAATCAGAACACATTACAATAGATAAAAGATTTTCGCTCAGAGACAATGTATAGTGATGGTTTGCAGCATATTTTCACTTAAATACAGGTATATATTGAGTGAGTTTTGCCTTTCTAAATGCTAAAGCAGTGACAGATTCCTCTACATTCAACAAAGGATACCTTGAAAACACCCCGTGGGGCAAGAACTGAGAAAGCAAGCATTATGGAATATACTGACTTGTGAAATTTTAAAATCTATGCATAATTCAGAAGATGAGATTTCAAGTGAAAGTATAAGCATAAGATGGAATGCAGGCTCCTGGAAATTCAGACACTTGACTGCCTTTGAACTGGAATGGGTGATGTCATTCCCCTACATGATATTTTCAACATGCTGAGAATCTCCAGAGGCAATGGCCAACAGAGATTAAATTACAAGCTATTCTCTATTTCTTAAAAAGATATTACTCAAGTATACTCCTAAACATACAGATTAGGAAACCATAAAAAAGAAAAACATGAGGACATGGATCACAGCTCTCTACAACAAACCGATGGCATGTTTCCACATGAACAGCACACTATCAAAACCAATACAGATACACAGCGACACCCGACAGGGATGCCCCCTCTCACCCCTACTTTTTGTACTCAGCCTGGAACCATTCCTGAACACGGTCTGCAGCAGACCGGATATTAGAGGCATACGAGGACAGTGGGGAGAAAGCAAAATATCGGCCTATGCCGATGACTTACTGTTCACAGTCAGGGACCCCCAATCCTCACTCCCAGCCATCATGCAAGAATTTGAGGACTACAACGCTCTTTCTAACCTCAGTATCAACTATACAAAATCTGAAATCTTAAACCTCGGCTGCGAGCGCGCCCTGACCACGAACCTAAAAGCGCGCTACCCCTTTCACTGGTGTAAATACGTGATTAAATACCTAGGCATATGGCTCACTGCCAACCCATACTGCTTGTTCAACCACAACTCCTCCCCCCCCCCCCTCGACCGAATACTTAAAGACCTAGCAGAATGGGATATACTGCACATCACCTGGCTGGGATGAGTGAACGTTCTCAAAATGAACACCCTACCACGCTTTTTATACCTGATGCAAACACTCCCAATCTTCATACCCCAAACCTTCCTAGCCTAAATACGCAAAGCCTTTACGACGAGATATGTCTGGCGGAATTGAACAGCCAGAATAAAATACTATATTCTCACAAAACCCAAACCGCAAGGGGGCCTGGGACTCCTTGACCTTAATAAATATCACCAAACCATCCACCTCCAACGCATCGCCAAATGAACCTTAGGAACAGAAGATAAGCTCTGGATTTCTATAGAAGCCAGCTTCAGTCCACTTCCACTTCATACACTACCATGGATGCCCCCACAACAGACAAAGAGACACGAAAGGAGACATCCCACAATATCAGCCACCATAGCGGTCTGAAAGAAGATAGCAGACAAAAAGGACCTTGCCCTTCCATCATCCCCCTTGTACCATATCACAGGCAACCCTAGATTTCACATGATTAACAGCACTCAAACCATGACAAGCCTGGGCCTATCGACCCGATGCAGGCTAGAACACATCCTGGCAAACGAGAACATCCCCCCACTAATGGACCTACCCACGCCCGAACCCCCAGACCCACTGACTAAATTCAGGTACCACCAACTAGTAAGCGTACTAAAAAGAATGCCTGACCTCCAATCTGCGGCAAGACCACTAACCCTGTTTGAGAACCTATGCACCCAGCCTGTACCCACACCGCACACCATATCACTACTATACCAACTACTAAATGCACCGGAGACGCTCAACTGCCATACTTTGTTAGATACTGGGAGAGAGATCTTGGACAGCCGCTAACCCAAGACCAATGGACCACAATGTTCACAATGACACACAAAACCTCCATAAGCACTAAATACCAGGAATCGGGATACAAAATGATGTCACACTGGTGCAAAACCCCTGAGAAACTCGCGACCATGCACTCTACGAGCGCACCGGAATCCTGGAGATGCGGAGCTGAACTGGGCACACTATACCATATTTGGTGGACATGCCCCCCTGATCTAGCCTTTCTGGAGGGAGATCCATCAAGAAGTCGCCACACTTACAGACAACACGGTCAAGCTCACACCAGAAAACTACCTGCTATACCTGACACCCCTGCCTCCGCCATCATACAAAAAAACAATCACACCATACCTACTCAATGCGGCACGCAGCCTGATCCCAGCATTTTGGAAAAAGACCGCAATCCCATCCACGATGGACTGGATAATGAGGGTAGAAGACATGAGGACCATAGAAGAACTAATACTAGTAGCCAGAGGACAAACCCAGAGATACCAGAAGATATGACTCCACTGGCTCCAATGGCTAATGAACAGGCAGCCATAAAGTACCCATCCTTGAAGAATAGACCGCATGGGTCGAGCAGAGGAACAAAGGATAGCCAACCCTGTGAACCAAGGGAGGAACTCAGAGACGCGAACGGAGCTGGACACAAGGACCTCATTGACCACCGACCAGGGACACGAAGAGAAGTGTGGGATCGGGCCGGGGGACGAAGCCATGGGTGGGTGGAGCGCAGGGTTAGGGGCCCCCGTGCGTCTCCTCCCACCCTCCCTATAGCCTTGGTCCCTGGACTCCTAGTCCACACCCAAAATCGTCCACATACTTTAGCGTGACCACCTCTAGCTCCGACCATACCATAGGACCCCTCGCAACAATGCGCTGACACACACCGCTCCCGCGCGCACCCACAGCCAAAGCGAAGAAATACACACACCACACACACAGCTCGACCCCGAACAACCCTAATACCCACCAGAGTGTCCTGCTATCTCACCACAAACCCAAACTAGAGACAGCTCTCTCTAACACAAACTGAGCTACGACAATAATGCACAAGACATCTCCACATAGCCACATCAGTCGCCCCGCCGATCCACTAACAGCACATGCATCCCTGGAACAGGGAGCAACCCTATGCAGGGAAACAAAAGAGCAAAGGAACAGGAGACAAAGGAGCCTAGGCAAAACCCACAACTGGAGACACTTGACTGGAACATATAGCTAGATAGGTAAAACAACACTCTCCGAAAGACAACACACAAGACGCTAGAGAGAACCTGGAAAAAGGGAGTGTAGGACGCATGAGACACTAGCAAACTAGGCATTAGGGGAGACAACAGCAAGAAAGACCAAGCCAGAGAATGAAAAATTAACTCCTAGGCGAGAAAGGAGGTATGAGCACACTGAAAGTAGGCACAGCACAAAGGCCTCACTACCCCACTGAGCATTTAAAGAGCTGAGACATTGATGACCACCTGAGACCTTTAACCCCTTAAGGACACATGACATGTGTGACACGTCATGATTCCCTTTTATTCCAGAAGTTTGGTCCTTAAGGGGTTAAACAAATGGCGCTCTCCCTACAAACGCCCCCTAGCAATCAAGGTTTCAAATGATGTATGCATAACACTTTTGGGAGTGTGGAGTCTTCTTCAATGACACACCACTACAAAATAATATAGCGACTCTATAACAAAATGTTTCTTTATCGAACGATTAACACTGGACTAGTATGTTTCCTGTATGTTATGAGAATTCTGTAATAACCGAAGAAATGCTTAAACACTGTTTTTAACCCCTTAACGGGTTAAGGACACATGACATGTGTGACATGTCATTATTCCCTTTTATTCCAGAGGTTTGGTCCTTAAGGGGTTAAAGTATTCATGTACGCTCAATAAAAACCCTTGGAATAAAAAAAAAAAGATAACATTCCCAATATTCTGAAGAAAGACTACCCCATTCAGTACAACTTTCCATCTTGTAAAAAAATCTAGGGTCGTCTCTATATTTTTTAATAAAAATGTGGCTTGTCATACAGATGATGTGGCTTTGGATTCAGACGGCAGATACCGAATCTGGAAAGGTTCAGTAAATAGTATTGAGTACCCTCTAGTAAATCTGTATTCACCTAACTCTGGGCAATTTCATTTTTTTTAAATCGATTGTTAGTAAAGTTTCAGATGGAGTCACAGGCAGATTGATTTTGAGTGCTGATACCAATTTTGTTCTTGATTGCGAATATGATATTTTCAGAGATGCAAATAGCGCCGCTAAAAATCATAACAGTGAAAAATTGTGTGACTTGTTCCAAATTTATTTTTTCTCAGGGCTTATTTTACTTTTGGCGTGTACAGCATGAAGGAGAGAAAGACCACACTTACCACTCAGCAGCTTGTAACATGTATTCTCGGATTGACAGGTTCTTAGGGGGTGAAAATACCATATCCCTTGTTACATGTTCTGATATTTTGGACATTACTTGGTCCGATTACGCCCCCATAACAATGTGTATAGAGGAGTCTTTCCAGTCAAACCCAAATAGACAGTGGAGACTTAGTGATTATTTAGTTACTGAGCTTGAGAATAACACGTTGGCTGAATCAGTGATTAATAATTATTTTAGGGAAAATTTGGCCCAATATTTACAGGATACCTTGTTGTGGCATGCCCATAAAATGGTTCTCAGGGGTTACTTCATACAACGAGCGTCCTATGTGAAAAAAAATTGGTCCAAAAAAGAATTACAAAAATATTTTTATGTTTAAATCAGACAAACAAAATCAGCCCTTTCGTGATTCTTGCTACAAAGATTTCAGAAGCTAAAATTAAAAATCTCCAGTAAAAACATACAACCTTGATGTTGAGGAAATTGAAACAGGGTTTTTATGCTAATGGGTATAGAGCCTCATTACTGTTTGCTTCTAAATCGCGCCACAGGATTTCCCAATTCAGAATTGAGCATTTAGTGGATGATAATGGCATTAAAGTTACATATCAATTCAAAATAAGTAATATGTTTGCAGAATACTATAAAACATTTTACAATTTGGTTTCTTATACCACTATGATACAGCCCACATCTGATACAATGTACTTTTTTTCGGACAAGGTCTCATTAGAACAGTTACCTACTAATAAATTGGATATTCTAAATAGTGATGTCGCGAACATGAAATTTTAAGTTCGCGAACAGCGAACGTGAACTTCCGCAAATGTTCGCGAACGGGCGAACCTGGCGAAACGCCATAGACTTCAATAGGCAGGCGAATTTTAAAACCCACAGGGACTCTTTCTGGACACAATAGTGATGGAAAAGTTGTTTCAAGGGGATTAACACCTGGACTGTGGCATGCTCAAGGGGGATCCATGGCAAAACTCCCATGGAAAATTACATAGTTGATGCAGAGTCTGGTTTTAAACCATAAAGGGCATAAATCACCTAACATTCCTAAATTGTTTGGAATAACGTGCTTTAAAACATCAGGTATGATGTTGTATCGATCACGTAGTGTAAGGGTTACGCCCGCTTCACAGTGACAGACCAAACTCCCCGTTTAACGCACCGCAAACAAGAGCAAACAGTCCATTTGCACAACCGCAAACTCCCCATTTGCACAAGGTTGGATACCAAGCTAGCCATGTCCCATTCCTTGTCCTCACTGACGTCATTGAAGGTCTCTTCCTCCACTCAGCCACGTACAACACCAAGGGTCCCCAAAAGGTGACAACAAGCCCCCTGTATTTATTTTTTAAATGTACACTACTGTTACACCAGATATGAGTTGCACTGGTGTGACACTGTGCCCTGACAGGCCCTGAAACGCACACGTGTGAAGGAAACTGACTGCTATTATATTACAGTCAAAAAAGTTTTGGTTTTTTTTAAATGCAAGCTATTGTGCCCCCAAAACGTTAGTGTGTGGGGGTGCTGGAATGACGTGGGCCAATGGGAGCCTGAATCAACTTTTGGCTCCCACTGCCCCTTTAAGAGCGAGCTCATGACTCGAGCCGTGCTCCTAGTGCCAGGCGGGCCACGTGACCGATCACTGCGGTCAGTGCACGCGGATAAGTCAGAAGAGGAGATCAAGCCGAATGCGGCTCGTGTGGAGGCAGGAGTGATCCAGCCACGCGCGGCTCAAGCTGAGGAGCCAGGTCGGTCCCAGAATAAGGTAAATACAGCCACAACCACTTATCCCAATGACACACCTTTCCTAACGTCCTATCCCATTAAAAGCATATTACCGCGTATTTAATAAAACAGATAGACCCCCTATTTCATCCAGGTTACCGATCGATGGTACGATATTCTGAGCCCTCTCTGATTTACTGTACACGACTATTTGATATTCCCACAAATTTTATATAGCATTTTATGTTTGTTTGAGACCACCTTAAAAATATTGGATATCGCTAAAAATCATGTTCACTATATACTTTCTCTACAAACCTCTAAAACAAACCAAACTACTCATCCATCCGCTATACCACTTTATCCCACCTAGAACTAGTACTCAGTTAAAATACTTGCCTCTTACTTACCCACACTCAGTCATGCCACACACATTTCACCACTACTCTCATTGAATCCCTGTGACTACGGCTAAATTAATCTTCTACACCAGAACACTACTCCTAAGATTGGGTTGCATCCATGTCTCAGGTCTTTCATTTAGAATAGGGGCAGCTTCGGTCTCCTTCAACACTGACACTCCAGTGCATATTATTAAAAGATTGGGCAGATGGCAATCCTCAGTCTACAACGATATATTCCTCATCCCGAGAAAGAAATGAGGAAAGCTTTTAAAAGTTTGGCTTTGTAAATTTGATGCAATAAGTGTGTTTTTCTTTAATACCTTTTCACCCTCTTTGCATGAACCCGATTTACATAATGTATAATAAATGGGGGTAATGTATAATAAGCACAGGTTACTGGCTATGGGAGGATAATGTATAATAAACACAGGTTACTGGCTATGGGGGGGATAATGTATAATAAACACATGTTACTGGCTATGGGGAGGATAATGTATAATAAACACAGGTTACTGGCTATGGGGGGATAATGTATAATAAACACAGGTTACTGGTTGTGGGGGATAATGTATAATAAACACAGGATACTGGCTATGGGAGGATAATGTATAATAAACACAGGTTACTGGTTGTGGGGGATAATGTATAATAAGCACAGGTTACTGGCTATGGGAGGATAATGTATAATAAACACAGGTTACTGGCTATGGGGGTAATGTATAATAAGCACAGGCTACTGGCTATGGGAGGATAATGTATAATAAACACAGGTTACTGGCTATCGGGGGATAATGTATAATAAACACCGGTTACTGGCTATGAGGAGGATAATGTATAATAAACACAGGTTACTGGTTGTGGGGGGATAATGTATAATAAACACAGGTTACTGGTTGTGGGGGGATAATGTATAATAAACACAGGTTAATGGCTATGGGGAGATAATGTATAATAAACACAGGTTACTGGCTATGGGGAGGATAATGTATAATAAACACAGGTTACTGGCTATGGGAGGATAATGTATAATAAACACAGGTTACTGGCTATCGGGGGATAATGTATAATAAACACCGGTTACTGGCTATGGGGAGGATAATGTATAATAAACACAGGTTACTGGTTGTGGGGGGATAATGTATAATAAACACAGGTTAATGGCTATGGGTAGATAATGTATAATAAACACAGGTCACTGGCTATGGGGAGGATAATGTATAATAAACACAGGTTACTGGTTGTGGGGGGATAATGTATAATAAACACAGGTTAATGGCTATGGGTAGATAATGTATAATAAACACAGGTCACTGGCTATGGGGGGATAATATGTAATAAACACAGGTTACTGGTTGTGGGGGGATAATGTATAATAAGCACAGGTTACTGGCTATGGGAGGATAATGTATAATAAACACAGGTTACTGGCTATGGGAGGATAATGTATAATAAACACAGGTTGCTGGCTATGGGGAGGATAATGTATACTAAACACAGGTTACTGGCTATGGGGGATAATGTATAATAAACACAGGTTACTGGCTATGGAGGATAATGTATAATAAACACAAACACAAAAAAAAATACAAAAAATAAAAAAGAATGCAGTTTCAGAATTAATCTAAATTGTATGCTGTCTAGGAGGTGGGAGGACCTGGGAGGGAGGGTCTGCTGCTGATTGGCTGGAACGTGTCTGCTGACTGTGAGGTACAGGGTCAAAGTTTACTCAATGATGATGAATAAGGGGCGGACTGAACATTGCATATGTTCGCCGTCCGTGGCGAACGCGAACAAGCTATGTTCGCCAGGAACTATTCACCAGCGAACCGTTCGGGACATCACTAATTCCAAATTCTCCCATTACCCCAAACGAAATCACGGAAGCCATTAATGTGACCCCACAAGGCAAGGCTCAGGGGCCTGACAATTTTACCATGATGTACTAGAAGTATTTCTCTGACATTCTCACCCCTCCTTTAACTTGTTTATTCAATCATTATTGGAATATAGGTGGGATGCTGAGGGAGGCTTTGTGCACACAAATAATTACATTACCAAAACCTGGTAAGACACTTAATGGCTGCTTACATTTTCACCTTATTTCAATAATTAATAATGACACAAAGTTTTACTCCAAAATATTGGCCAACAGACTTAATCAACTTCCTTCATCCCTAATCGATAAAGACCAGGTGGGTTTTTTTATGAACTCTCAGGCTACGGATGGCACCAGGCATCTTATTAATTTGATATATCATCTTAAACTTACCCGCACGCCTTCTGTGCTCCTCTCTTTGGATGTGTAGAAGCATCTGATAGGATTCATTGGGATTACCTGAGGGAAGTTCTGTCACACTTTAACATCCCAGACCCCTTCATCAAGGCTGAGTTTGCACAATATTGTCAACCAACTGCCAGAGTATCTGCAACTGGCTTTGTTTACGAAACTTTTTTGCTGTATAATGGGACCAGAGAAGGGTGTCCGTTGTCTCCACTTCTATTTGTGCAGGCAATGGAACCTTTAGCTGAGATGATACAATGCAGCGCAGATATGGAAGGCATTGTATTAGGGGGTAAGGAACATAAAATAGGCCTTTTTGAGATGACATCATGTTATTGCTTAAAAATACTAGGAATTTGCTTACTCCATTGATGTCGATTGTGCAGGAATTTGGTGAAATTTAATTTTACAACCTAAATACTGCCAAAACTCAAGCTCTCTCTTTCTTCATACCTTGGTATGAGTTAGATATTCTAAAAGATCGGTTTGACTTCATTGGAGAGACTCTTATATCTCTTATCTGGGCATTAACCCATGCACGAACCTGTCCAAGATGCATTCTTGTATCCTGGGTAAGGTTTGGTCCAATTTTAGGAATGACCTTGAGAGGTTGTGTAGTCTTGAAATCTCATGGTTAGGTAGGGTTAATTTGGTAAAAATAACTCTCCTTCCCAAAGTTTTATATTGCTTTAGAGCCATCCCCCTTTCGGTCAATTTATCTTTTTTTCAAAAGGTTCATTCTGCTCTCTTGAAACTTATCTGGAATAGAAAACCAACTAGGATTAAATTATCCATACTTAAAAAGCTTGGGACTAGTGGGGGTGTAGGTTTGCTGGATTAATTCATTATTTTTATGCTACAAATGCTGCAATGGCGCTGAAATTCAACCAAGAGCATGACCATCCTCTTTGGCTTGAGATGGAAGCTAGCAAACTCTCACCACATTCAATTAAAGATGTCTTATGGTTGATTCTCTCTCAGCGCACAAGATTGACGGACATTTTTCTCACAACCAAAACAACATTTAAAGCTTGGAATATATTTTATCGGAAAATTCATCCTTCTGTTGTCTGGTCAAGAGCCACTCCTCTAGCTAACATTAGTTATACCTGAATTAGACGTAGAATATTGGTCCTCTCATTCTATTCATTGCATTACGATTAATTTTTATCCTCTACTTTTTTAACATTTGAACAACTCCAAAGAAAATTTAAACAGAGAATTTTGGATGCCCCTGCACATGCGAGTTTGCTTCCAAAAATTTGCGAACATTTGGGGATTTCTGACCAGGATCTGAGTTCTAGAAATTTAGAATTGTCAAATTTACAAAGGATTTACATCTCAGATCCTGGCTGGAAATGGACCAGCTCCATGTGCTATGCCTTTTTAGCAGGAGAAGTAGACATGAAATTGCCATACATGACAAAGTGGGAGAGTGATCTGGGTAAGGTACTCAGAGTGGAAGACTGGCATACTTCACTACTTGCATTGAAGGGTATCACGCGCTGTATAAGCCATATATAAACCCACCTAAAATTAATTTATCAATGGTACTTTTCTCCATTTAAAATGTTTAGACTATATCTATCTTTCTACAACTAATTTATGCTTGAGAGACTGTGGACAGACAGGTATATTGTATCACATTTTTTGGTCATGCGCGAAATTATCAAATTATTGGCAAGTGATTTATTAATTGATCCTATCCATTACAGAGTTTCCTGTTTAGTTAACACCTGGTTTGTGCCTACTTAAACGTCTCCCAGATAACTTAGCAGCACACAAAAGAATAATGTTAGGCCATGTTCTTATCTCAGCTACCACAGTCATTCCAAGATATTGGAAATCTAATACTATTCCCTCTGTCAAAGATGTTTTATTGTTATTATTTGAAAATGAACATTGCAAACTCTCTTTCACTATATCATCAGCTACTAACAAGACAAGACTGATCTGAATGGGAAAAAGCTTTAAAGGAGTAAGTACAATATAGACAATGTTTCCATCTTACCGGGATTAATCTAACCACTTATATTTGATTCATTATTAATCTTGTTTATACCTTAACATATGACACTTACACAAATGCATAATACATAAATAATTAAAAATTTTATTCATACTCACATTTCTTATCAAACTCAATTATTTCATGTTTTAATGTGAATGTGAAATGTATTTTTTTTCCTTTTTTCCCCCTAGTTTTTTTTTCTTTAATAAAGATTTTCTTACTATGTCAATATACATATGCAACAATGTATACACATTTTTGATTGTTGAAATGTTGACAGAAAAGTACAATTTCTTGTTATTTTTTTTTTAAATAATAAAAAACATGTAAAGGCAGAAGAACTGTAATGCATTAAGCTATTTGCATAATAGCATTGCAGTTTCCCTAGCAGAAAAAAAAAAGATAGATCACATGTAAAGTCCTATTAGTGATAGGACACTAGTTGGGCTACATGAACTTGAACACAGTGAAATCACTTCTTACCTACTTCCTTTCTGTTCATGTGCTGGTCCTTGTCAACCAATGAAGCACATTTCCCTACAGGAGTTTTCTGTGCTTTTGCTATGCATAGGAGGATTGCATATAGAATAAAGTGTTCATTGTATAAAATAATGCATCTGCATATAACCTGCATGCCTTTCAACTTTTTACACTTGTATTTAATTCATGTGCTAATTTAGTCCTATAGTACTAATATTTACATTCTGATAGTTTGGGTATTGAATTTGCCTTAATAGTGTTAGAGTCATCAATGTTTCCATCAACATGACATTTTAGAATTTTTAGATTACTATTGCACCTACTGTTGTGATATATATATATATATATATATATATATATATATATATATATATATATATATATTTGTGGTCGTGGCCATATAGCCGTATATGAGATCATAACATATAATAACATATAATGACATAAATACCCATTAGTTGGAATTAGTCGGTTGTGGTGTGCCGAAACCGACAGAGCAGTAGGCCTGTAAAAAGTGGGCCCACCTTAGAGGGTGTTTGTAATAGAGGGAGTGGCGGGTGGGGTGACTCGCCAGACCATTGACGGTAATGTGAGAGTGGATTGGTAGCCCTTTTATAGGGAAACCAAGCCCCTCCCACAACTACAGGCCAAGCCTTTATATTTGTGGTCGTGGCCATATAGCCGTATATGAGATCATAACATATAATAACATATAATGACATAAATACCCATTAGTTGGAATTAGTCGGTTGTGGAGTGCCGAAACCGACAGAGCAGTAGGCCTGTAAAAAGTGGGCAAAAATAAATACCATAAGACATAATACGTTGACCAAACTTTATTTAGATAAGTCACAAAAAGCTAGTCTTAATTCTTTAACAGGATTGGGTATATAGAGAGTATAAGCGGAAGATTTCCAGCGTCCCATTGTTTTGATGATGTGTGGAGGTATGTGGTTAGCAGAGGCTGTGGATGCTGCCCCGATTTGGAAAGAATGACCTGAAAATTGACTAGGGTTCAAGCCGAGTCTAGTCAACAGCAATCTTACATAGAGCATAAACCTTGCTGTAGTTAGAACGTTACCGTGCAGTTCTAGCAAAGGTTGAAATGGTTGTTTGTGGAGTGATTGCAGATAATTGTCAACATTTTGTATCGGGCACCATTTGTTATTAGTAGGGTACAAAGGGATCGTAACGGTATGACCCATGGTGCTGGTTTTTGAGTGTTTGAGTATGAGTAGGTAATGGTCGTTATGTTTCTCTAAGTCCAAGGTTCTTAAGTAATCAGTGGTCGTAATAGTCCTGGTTGTGAATTCGTTGGGACGGAGGAATCCATAAAAAGCTAGATATATGGCTGTCTTTATGACCGTGTTTGTCCTGGGCTCAAACGGGGAGGAATCTAACAAGTTGCTTAGTGCATGAAATATACGGTTATCTATAGGTAGTCGTTTTGCTGGGACATGTGTGTCTAATTTTTTAATGCCTCTAAGAACTGTCTTGATTTGATATGATGACAATAAACTAGTGGCTTTGGGTTGTTGAATAAGCATGTGGTGTTGAATTCCCGTGAGGTATAATTTAATAGTGTTGAATGATAGTTTTAGGTTGATGTGGCAAAAAGAAGTGAAACCCAAGATTGCTTCTATCGTAAACATGTCGTGAATGTGAAAATCAGTGATAAATTTCCTGAATATGTGAAATGCTCTGTCGTAAGTGTTTCTTGTATTTACAGAAAGTGCAAGGTGAGAAATGTGACGTGCGTGATTTAACAAGGCTTTTAATCCATTATCATGTCTGTGAAAAGTGGGGCTGGTGTTGCCAGTCTGGAAGCGGTGGGCAGTGTCGTGAAGAATTCCTGAAAACGAAATCGAGACAAGTGATCAGCACTGATGTTTGTGCACCCAGGAACGTGAATACATGTTAGAAAGAATTGACAAGTGGCTGCTACCCATGTGAGTCGTCTCAAGAGCCTCATAATTACCAGTGATGATGACCGGCCTTTATTGACAATATGGCAAGTAGCCATATTGTCAGAATAGCACCAAACCGTGTGACCGGACCACTGGTGGCCCCAGGTAACGGCTGCTGCCACGATGGGGTACAACTCAAATAAAGCTGAGGTCTCCGTGAATTTTGTGAGAGCTTTCACCTCAGTTGGCCACGGCCCCCCAAGCCATTGGTCTCCCCATATGGCTGCGAAACCTGTGTTTGCTGCAGCGTCTGTCCATAGTGTAGGTGAAGTGTCTGAGTGAGGTGGTATAAACATGGCACGCCCGTTACAAGAAGTGAGGAAAATTCTCCACATGCGCAAATCGGATGTTGCGTGGTTGTCTAATGAAATGTAAGATGTGTCTGAGGTAAATTGTGGAAATAGTGACAGTAAATGTGAAATAAATGATCTCCCCTGAGGAATGATTCTCATTGCAAAATTAAGCGATCCCAGCAATGATTGTAGATCTTTTTTTGTGCAACAACCTTGCTGTAGGTAATGGTCAATGCTTGCCAGGATACGCTCAATTTTCTCATGAGGGAGGCTAGCCTGCATGTGTACTGTGTCTAGTTGTATCCCCAGAAATTGCATCTGAGTGTCAGGCCCCAGGGTCTTATGTGGGGAGACTGGGATAGAAAGTGACTCGAATAATGCCAACATGTGTCTTAAACTTGTGGGTGGAAGTGTGTTGTTCTCAATTGTGAGGAAATCGTCTAAATAGTGAATCACTGAGGGACATTTACATACATTGAGTAACAACCAACATAAGGCCTCTGCAAATGTGTCGAAAATACGCGGGCTGCTTTTAGAGCCAAAAGTGAGGCGAGTGAAAAAATAGTATAACCCTTCCCATTTAATGCCGTGAAGGTGCCAAAGTGTAGGGTGCATAGGAAGTAATTTGAAGGCGTTCACTACATCCGTTTTACTTAACCATGCCCCTGTGCCTGCTTTAATGATAGCCCCAATGGCATGGTCGATGGTGGCGTAATGCAGTGAAAACTCTTCCGATGGTATGAGGGAATTTAAGCTGGGGACTGTAGAGGAATGTGGTGCGGATAAATCAATGATTAGCCTGGGTTTAAGTGAGTTTTTCCCCGTGACAATCCCAATGGGATTGGTTCTCCAAGAAGTAAAAGGTGGTGAGTGGAAAGGACCCAGCAAAAACCCTTGGTCCACCTCAATTGTGATAAGTTTATGTACCAGCTGTGGGTCATCTCGTGTGGAAAGTAAGTTGTCACATTCCAATGTGCCTGTAGGTAAATGTATCAACCCTGTGTGAAAACCCTCCGATAGACCTGTTATGAGGTAGTCACTAAAATGTCGTGATGGGTGTAGATGTAGTAAATCGGTGAATAAGCTGAGGTTCACGCATGTGAGATAGGGTTTAGGAAAAGCTTTATTTGGGCACATTGTCTTGGAATGAGCCCTAAAACAATGTGAACAGACATGCATTAGTCTACACGAACTAAACCCACAATTGCCAGCATTAAAATTGTTGCATACCTGGGATTTCCCTAAGAAGACAATATCTCTTCCTAATTTGTCTTTCAAACCTTTATTTGACCTTGAGGGGTTAGTAGTTGCTTGGTTTTATTCTACCTCAGCTGTATTAGGGCAGAAATTAGTGCTGTGGGTTGCTGATGAGCATACTGCACAAGTTGGGGGCTTGAGGCCTGCAAAGTGCCTACAGAATAGCTCAGTGTCCAACTTATTCCACTTAATGCTTAAATTGAACTGAGCCAGAGCTGCGGCCACCTTTGCAGAGAAGGAACGGTGGTAATCGTAAAACGCTGTACCACCGTATTTGTGCCCCAAATCCACCAACTTGTGCATGTACGCATCTAGCTCGGCTCTTTTCCCTGGGTATACAGTGCAATATATGTCCCTATAGATGCCAAAAACTAACACAAATTCTGGTATATTCAATTTTTTGTTCAGGCGAGGGTCCCTAGCCTTAAGGACTACAGAAATGTCCCCACAAGCAAAGGTCCTGTTCTCAAGGACATCCTGGGAGGCAATAAGCAATGAAGCTAGGTTAACGTCCTTGCCTTCCAGAATGTCCTTCTTAAGGTGAGCTGGGACCATGTGTGAGGGATCAATAGATTCTATGTCACCCGTGGCTGGTGGGGTATTACCGGGTAAGGTATCAGCAAGAGGCTGAGTGGTGACCGTTGTATTTGTAGTGGAGTGAGTAGCACTACCGGCCTCCAATTTGTCCAGCCTGTCAGTGATTTTCTCCATGGATGTCATAAGGGACGTCATCATTGTATGAAATGCTGGTACTTGAGACCCGCTAGGGCCTTCCCCTGCCTCGGAGTTGTCAGTGGTAGTGTTTAGAAGCCTATACAACTCCGCCTTTCTAGCTGTAGCTGGGAAAGGGATGCAGCGTCTTCTTAGTTCAGCTGTAAGACGTGGTATGGTCCACGATCTAAGGGATGCCAGGCTATTCACGTCTGTACTTGGACCAGGGGTGGCAGGCCTAGCGGGTGTGCTAGGTAGTGACAGTTCTTCAGGAATATCTGGCGTTAGTGACATAACTGAAATTATAAATATATATAGTCAGTCGTATGAATTGTTTTGTGGGTGGGTACTGGTGGGCTAACAAAATACCAAGCGGTGAAACAATTAAGCTTTTTTGAACGTGACAGATGAGGCCCTGCTAGTTGCCAAGCGGCTTGAGAGGCACTATCTATGAGTGGGCCCGAGGGGACGTTTTGAGGCCACCGAACGTTGTGGCGGGGTGTTGGCCTCTCGGTGTCATTTAAAGCATAAGAAAGATTGGGAGTGACAGGTGAGGCCCTCTCTTTACATTGATGCGAGGCGGCTAGCTATGATTTGGCCCGAGGGACGTATCACCTCCGAGTGTGAGGTTAGGGATGTTGGCCTCGCGGGACCACTAGCCTATGGATTAAGACCAGAAAATATTTATCTAATTGGCCCCCCTAACCTGGGACCAGTACCCCTCAAATAATATTTTGGAAATAGTGGGATCTGGCGTAGTACCTGAAAAGTGAGTCAGGCTTGCCTCTCAATTGAAGAGAATCTGTGATTTTGTCGGTAGGTTAACCTGTGGGTATAAGATGATATATAAATATCTGAATCTGGGGTAGTGGTTAGGCCAGATCGTGGACCTTAGAACCAGAACCTACCCGATAACTGCGGAGGAGATATAAGCGAGAGAAACCGGTTTCTTGCTTGTAAAAGCTACCGTTCCAATGACTAAACCTAGGAGAGTAAATTATATTTTAACTAATATCATATGTTTATACGGTCATTTAACATGGGTCATATGACAATGTTACCAACCTATAACGTATATAAATGATACCGATCTCAGGGTTCCCAAATATTAATATGAATTCTGGTCAGAAAACCTGTGGGAAGATATCAGAAATCAGGAATCTAATTAAATGTAACATAAAATTATTATTTTTTTTTTTTTTATTAGGTGTAATATCGTTATAGACCGGTAGGGGGCGAGATTCCACCTAAGAAGTGGATGCAGGATCGTGTATAAATAGTGAGTAAAAAAGTGGATTTAAATAGTGTGATTAATTTATACATAAACCGTTTCGTTTAGTAGCATAATTTTAAGTATATTAACGAATGTATTGATTGTTTTAATCGTTTTAAAGATAGGGATTATTTTGCTTAGCGGCGGAGTGATTGCCGCGAAAATAGTTCCGGATGCGGTTAAGTGAATAGGGGCTCCGCCGTGAATGTGAAGCGGTTTGCTTTACGGCGGGCCCAACTTACGGTTATTTTGGCGGCAGTGAGTACCGGAAAGCTGTGCGGACGGCGGCGGCGGCGGCAGCGGCGGCGGCGGCAAAAGCACTGGAGAACCTGGACCACTCAGGAGGGCACCGGACCCGGAGACCACGATGAACAGGTAAGGGGAAATCCAAGATGGCGGTCAGAACCGGAAGTAACGTTTCTGACTCGCCAGACCATTGACGGTAATGTGAGAGTGGATTGGTAGCCCTTTTATAGGGAAACCAAGCCCCTCCCACAACTACAGGCCAAGCCTTTATATATATATATATATATATATATATATATATATATATATATATGAGAAAAGCAAATCTTTTGAATTGACTAGTGTGCAGATCTATATATATATATAAAATAAAATTGATCGTTTGTCCTAGTATCCCGTTAGTAATACACCTTATATTTTGATATATATTATAATTAATAGTACCAGTGGAAATAGACAGATTAACAGATTAACATTAAGTCTCATCATTATAGACAATGTTCCTACAGCTCAGCCTTCTCCATTGTTAAACTTATATATCTTTGAAAACTTGTTTAAAAACAGCAAATGCCGATACAGTATCATCAACATTATATATTACTGTGACAACATTACCTTCCACTAATCTCTCACCTAACAACTTTTAAGTAACACGTTTTAGCCCACAATTACTAAAAGTCTACTTATCTCCAAATATCTCTAATACCTGTAAAAAAAAATATACTTGTGAATTATTTTTATAGCAACACAAATAGGCTAAATAATGTAAGGAGTGGCTGAGATAGCCAACAAGTAAACAATGAATGAATTGGATGCAGTTAGAAGAGGTGCATATTTTGGATAGGAGAGAGGATAGTTGGTAACAGCTTAGTCCGATTGGGACGGGCAGTAATCCATAAGAGATGTAACTATACAGTATATGAGGAGCCCAGCCAAGATGGACATTTCTTTAACTTGGGTGTGTTGGTTGATTTTAAACTCACAGTTTAACAAATAATGCATTTTATTTTTGTCTTGACATTGAACATTCATATCTTCACAGCATCGTGGAAATAAACCAAGAAAAAACTAAAGTGTTACACAGCTTAAATAACACCTCCACACCTTTTTAATAAAAACCACTTACGCAATGATAAAATAAAATAATAGAAGGTTCAACAAAAGACTATGGTTCACTAAGCTGGGCAAATGTGATAAAAAAAATAATAATATTTATAGCATAATTCTGTTTAAAAACACACCCGACAGATAAATAGCAGTATCACAGCCAGAGCTCTTCACCTAGTATGACACAATAACACAATATCTCACTCTAGAACACACAATTTCCCTGATCCCATAGTGTCTACTGATTTCCTGTCAGACGTTGACTTTCTCTGTGGAATGCAAAATTTACTTTTCTGAAATGCAGCCTACATGGTGCACCATAGTGCATGAATATAGTGGAGGTCATTCGTTTAAACTATGGAAGTAAAAGTAAAGCATTGTTTGCTGTTTACAACTGTGCATGTCACCATTGAAATATAAGTACAATGGGTAAATAAAGTAAGTCTAAATGGCTTAGGTTTTTTGCTGAAGAATTCTCAAAAATGTATACCAATAAAAAAAATCTAGGTGGCTAGTTCTCACCGTGGAGACACATTTGATTTGCCATCACTGTTTGGAGTAATGTATCTTCTTTAGATGAGAAGATAAAATAAAATAATCCTCTTGGCAGTGCCAGGTTAAAATTACGCAGATGTAAGAATATGATTTTGCACCAGAATTGGAACTATGCATGTTTTTTCATTCAACATCCGGTTTTATTTTTTTTTTCCAATATTTTTTTTTTTTTTTTGCTATCGTTATTTTTTAAAAGACACTTTTATAAAAAGACCCTATTTAAACTTGAAAATATCTACTTCAGTCACATTTCTCTTTTGAAAGGCATTTTAGTCATGATGGTGGTGATGATTATGATGAGGCTAAAATGGATTTTAATGTTACTTATAATTTGCTATGATAAAAATAAACCATGCTCCCCATTTTATAGCTGCACTTCAGAACAAAATAATTTACTGAAATGCATGTCTTGATGTGTATGACCTGCTGAGATTCATCTCTGTACTAGGATGCTAAGCTTAGTCACAACTGTGCTTAACTGCAAACAATAAACACATTACTCAAAATAAAGTATTTAGCTATACTGATGTGATACTTACTCTTTCATTGGAACATTCAACTGGAAAGAATGTTAATAGAATGACATGAAAATGGTCATTTTTTTCTTGAACAAAATGCAGTAATTGTAGTACACAATTAAATGATCCTGAAAGACGTCCGTAGGAGAAAAAATACTGTGATTTTAGCTTAACTATAAAAATTCTTCTGCATGATAGCAATTTTTAAATACGTTTATGTATGTTGAAATAAGTTGAAAAATCCATAATGAGTGTGGATTTTAGTTGTCCATTATTCTTCTGTATATATGTTTTGGGAGTGACCTTGTTCCGGGTGCTGGAGCTGTGAGTACCCAGTCTATTGTTATATGCATACTGGACTCTATGAATATGTATTTTGATTATTTCAAGGAGAGTTGCATCAAATTGGTGTAGATATTGTTGTTTATATCATGCGTAAATGCAAACATTCTTTTTGCATTCTGTTGTCATTTCCAGTAATCCGCACTGTTAGTAATGTCTTCAGGTCCTTGCAAATACATATAAGCAAGGTATATGACCATTTTTGTTGCTCTGTTTTGTCTTTTTTACTGTATGTGAGAATTGTTTTATTTTAGACCCTTATATGCCCCCTCACATCACCAACAAGACCCTATTATGAGTTTTTGACTGACAGGCACCTTGAGACTTGGACTTTGTAATGCTGATAATGGGTGGAGCTCTAATGCCACTCCTTATCACACCATGTACCTTACAGGTGGAGGCTTGTCTATCAGCCACCTTGAATTCTGGTCCACATAGCTACCAATGCAGGCTAAAACTCTGCGTATACCATTTAGATGTGCCATGGGGGTTCTAGGCCAGGAATGGGCCTGGTGGCACTCCATAGTTGATTTTATGATCCCCGCCCATCATTCCTGTTCCTGACTATGATATGGATTTGAAGCTGCTATAGTTTAACATAATGCTCACAGCCCTGGGAAAAGCTGGATCAGAGGGGTGTCCCATGGCGGCCTAGGTGATACTTAGATTTACCTTTGATGAGGTATTTAAATAATTTGTGATTTAGTCTTTTTCTGTGAGTTTTCTTTTAGTTGGAGTGCACCCCATTGAGAGATTTGAGGTACTGCTGAAGATTTTCTCGGGTAACTAACTCCTCCTCACACTGGCTATGGCTTCAGGTAAATCATACAAATATAGCACAAATATACTACAAGATTTAACACTTATTGAAAATAAAAAAAAAAAAAATATTAAAAGCTTGCACACTGCAAATACAATCAACAATAGTAAAAATAAGAATTAGAGCAGGGTTTGCAATGGAAAAAAGAAGGAAAAAAGAAGAAGGACAACTAACAGCTTAGGAATGTCCAAATTAGAAATGTCCAAATAACATGGGCTGAACTATAGTAGCAGCAAGCTTGTACCTTGAAAGGGTAAAAGTGTTACACAAAGTGCAATAAGAGCCATGGTCCAAGCAAATAGAGGTCCTACCCTCTTGACTTGAATGAAGCAACATTGGCTTAAATCTCCTTACTTCTCAGGCTGTTAGGGAAACTGGTCCAGGTCAGAGTCCCTCACTTGGTCCAGTCCCTGTAGGTCCTGTTAGAAGGTTTTGATGCAACTTCTTATACATGTGCTAGCAGCATCAGAAGCTACTGCATTATATTGCTGCTACTATTGATCAGCTGATATTATTTAGACATTGGGACTTTCCTAAACCACTGCTTTCATGCTACCAGTTGTGCTTCTTTTTTCATTGCAACGCCTGTTGTTTTAGAATTGATTGCTTTTTATTTGATGCTCTAATTCTTGTTTTTAATATTGTTGATTGTATTTGCATTGTTTAAGGTTTTACCTCCTTTTTTTTTCTTTTCAGTAAATTCTGTATCTTGTAGTATATGTGTTTTTAGTACATTATTATTTATTTTTCTGCGCGGCCCCCAAGTATTATTATTTACATAGTAGGTTGTAGGTATTACCTACGGAGGACTGTTTGTTTTGTTTTGACAAAATTACACAATTTAGGGAGGGCTGGTCCCTTAGAATGACCAACTACTACAACACACAGCCCTTTATGAGTAACAATCCATAGGGGGAAATCAAAGGCACAGCCCTTCTGATTCACAAATCCATTCAGTTTCTTCCAAGGACACTCTGGAGGATAGGGAGCATAGATATATCTGTGTGAAATCTGTATATAGTAGTGAACCTGTATATACCAAGCCCAACAGGCAGTGGAGACTCCTGCAGTCAGCACTGTGGCCTTTTTGGCATTTGTGGAGGGTTGTTTGACTGGTTGTTTGACTGGGAGGGACTTCAATGTAGCATTGGAACCGACACGGGATACCTTATGTGGGACTTCCAGCTAAATGACACTTTCTACTCTGCACCCAACAAGACTTACTCCAGATTTGACTATGTCTTTCTCCCCATTAATATCTTTCAGACTTGAGATTGGTTCAGATTGGGACAGCTTCTTGGTCCAACCATGCACTGGTCACAGTGATATTGGCTTAACTGTTATACAGACCCACCACTCTTAACTGCCGTCTCAATGACAGAAACCTTAATTGAAAACCAAACACGACTCTCCAAATATTTCACAGATTATGACAAGGATGACACTTGCCCTTCTGTGCTCATGGTAGGCCCATAAATGCATTATATCTAAAGGAACTTCAGTAAAGAGGGCACTGTGCAGTTCTCCATTTTTCTACATGGAATTACACAGACTGGAAACATTACACATAAGGACACAAAATCCCTCCGACCTGCACAAATTAACCATTGTACCGAGAGAGATATCCAAGCTGCTCAACAATTTCTAACAAAAAAAACATGCACACAAATAATCTTTTTCTATTTTAGTGCAATCAAATAAATAACCTTACTGGCTTGCATGATAACTAAGAAGAGAGCAGGATTCTACATCTCATAAATTCGTACTCCAGACAACTGACTGTCACAGCGCCCACCCACCGCAAATATTGGAGGCGTATCCCTATGTGCTTGGTATACTTACCACAAGCCCCGCCTCCATCCTTAATTCATGTGTGTGCGCTCCTCCTTCTGGTTTCCTGTCTGACCAGTGGTGTACACACAATCCATGGGGCCCCGGTGCCAAACTGATCCATGGGGCCCCACCACCACTGCCACCCCATACAGACACACACAGACACACACACATACATACATACATACATACAGAGACACATACATACATACATACACACACATACATACATACATACATACAGACAGGCACATACATACAGACACACACACATACACACAGATACATACACAGACAGACACACATATATTCAGACAAACATACATAGACACACACACACAGACATACATACAGACACACATACAAATACATACAGACACACACACACACACACAGATACAGATACAGATAGACACACAGACATACATACATACATACATACAGACACACATACACACAGACACATACATACATACAGGCACACATACACACAGACACATACAGACACACACACATACAGACACATACATAGACACACACACAGACAGACACACATACATACAGACACACATAGACACATACATACAGACACACAGACACATACATACAGACAGACACACACATACACAGATACATACAGACACGCACACTTCCCTGGGGTCCAGTGACTCAGGTTGGGGTCCAGTGACTCTGACTCCCTCTCTTTCCTCCTGCGTGGCTCCCGATGGTTGCTGGGAGGAGTAACCGAGGCAGTCACTTCCTCTCAGCATCTGATATCATCAGAGGGGGCCCAGTTACGCTATTACTGGGCCCACTCTGATGATGATGATATTCATGGAGATAAGAGAATACCTCTCAGGTCTTATCAGACAATATGAAAACCTCCTTTAGGTGATGTGCCCTTTTGAGAGAGGTACAATATATTATCCCCACAATATATTATCCCCCGCGCCCACTGTACAGTCCCCTACAACCCACTGTCAAGCCCCTTACCCCCCACAGTGCAGCCTCATAACCCCCACAGTGCAGCCCCATACTACCACAGTACAGCCCCTCACAGTAACGTCCCTTACCTCTTACAGTACAGCCCCTTACCCCCTTAACTCCCACAGTACAACCCATATCCACCATAGACATAGTACAGACCGAATTCGCCCCACCCACCCCCCACACACACAGTACAGTCCCTATCCTTGTACAGTACAGCACGCATCCCTCCACATCACAGCCCCTATCTCCCACAGATACAGCAGAGCCCCGAGACACAGTGTATCCCCTGTCCCTCCCACATAACAGTCCTTGTCACTGCCTTATTACAGCCCCTTCCCCCCACATTGCAGCCACTATTTCTCTAGCACAGTGCAGATCCTATCATGTCCACACATACAGTATAGCTCATATTCTTCTGTACACTACAGTCCGTATCCCAAATATGCAAACTGTATAATCCCTATCCTCAATCCTACCCACATGCACATAGCACAATTGGTAGCCTACTCTACACACATTTGTTTAAATATACATAGGGATTTAGGAGAGAGCGAAGGTAACGTTTTTGCTTTGGTTTTTACTATATGTATTGGGGCTGTTGTGTACTGTGGTTGTTGCTGCCACCCAGGAGTGAAGGGAGTTTGAGGGCAGGACTTGTTTTTTTTGTATTTGTATTCACTTTCTGTATCACACAGCTATTTTACAATGCTGCTGCCCATCCCATGTGTTCCCTATTAAGGGTTAATAAGTATGTAGGGGTGTATATAAAAAAAATACCCCTCTCTGTCTCATTAGAGATATCTTTGCCAGAAGCTCAAGGAAGCAAGGTGAAAGGTCAGTGTAGGACCCGCATATGGGGATCTGCCTTGACGTTGGTAGGTGGGCATTCCTTCTAATGGCCATTGGAGTAACTAAATGACCTCAATTTCTTTAAATATACATAGGGATTTAGGAGAGAGCGCAGGTAACCTTTTTCCTTTGGTTTTTACTGTATGTATTGGGGATGATGTGTACTGTGGTCATTGCTGCCACCCAGGAGTGATAGGAGTTTGAGAGCAGGACTTGTTGTACTCTACACACATTGACACCACAAGTAACTTACGAATGGATACATCATATCCTGTCTATCCCACAGAAACACACACTCTACCCACTTTTAACCCTGTTGATCTCTTGTGTTCTCTTGTTTGTGTTTCACTTATTAGGAAACCAGAGACAAGTTACCAGTAAACACAAAAGAAGTGTATCATTGGAATTGCCTGCATTGTGTTAAACACAAGGCATTTTGCTCATGTTAGAGCTCTTCAACAGAGCCCTGCTAATGGGCTTCCATGGAAGGCAATCAACGTATCATGCTTACTTTGGGGTGAGGGCGTGCTAATGATGACACAACACGCCCGGGATGAATTTGTATCCCAGTACGGCCATGGTTGCAAGATAAAGGACAATATATAATGTTTAAAACGTTTCATTTTTCAAATATTTTTTATAAAGGATGAATGAATAAGTGAAAAATAAAAAATATGTAAATTTGCTAAATTTTAGTTTTAATGTTTGTTTGAATAACAATCTATGTGCAAAATTGCATTATTATTGGTTTTTATATAGCGCCAACTAATTCCGCAGCGCTTTACAATATTATGAAAGGGGGGCACAGGTACAATAGGTAGATGAGGACCCTGCTCAAACGAGCTTACAGTTTAGAGGAGGTATGGTACAAATACACAACAGGGCAGCAAGGGTGACAGCCACCAAACAAGGTGGCAAAGTAGCAGAGCTAAAGGTGAGAGTGGAGTATGGCTCTTTAGGAGAGCAAGAGACAGATTTGGATAAGTATAGATAAGTTACTCTGGGAGTCCATAAGCATTTTTGAACAGATGTGTTTTGAGGGACTTCTTATGATATGTTACTTCCAATAAAAGTTATGAGAATAGATTTTCAATCAAAAAGAGCTTTGTAGTGAAATGTGTTAAACATTCCAAACCGATGTGACAAATGTTGTCATATGTTCACATAAATCTGTGTATTATAATAATTCTAGCAGTAAATCTCGATCACTGTTCTAGAATTGAAAATTACATTACACCAGGGAACACACTTGCAAAGTTTTAAAACTGAAGTTGAGCACTAACAAGATTAATCAAGATTTATCTTTATAGTTAAATAATATGTCTTTAAGATAAAATTAGATACAGGTACATTATCATACACAAGCTTTACTCAGCTCATTTAAAATGACAAAAAATAAAAATCCACTGGTTTGCTCCCAATGGCATATAATCAAATATGATTTAGACATATCACTTACGCTTAAAATGTAAAATTTATACTCCAAATGCATTGCCACTAGTGATGTCCCGAACAGTTCGGCGGGAACCGTTCGCTGGCGAACATAGCGTGTTCGCGGTCACGAACACGCGTGATGTTCGGTCCACCCCCTATTCGTCATGGAGGTGGGAGGGTCTGGGAGGGAGGGTCTGCTGCTGATTGGCTGGAATGTGTCTGCTGACTGTGAGGTACAGGGTCAAAGTTGACGAATAGGGGGCGGACCGAACATCGCGCGTGTTCGCGACCGCAAACACACTATGTTCGCCAGCGAACGGTTCCCGGCGAACTGTTCGGGACATCACTAATTGCCACATCTGCATGCACATGAAACACAACAAATGCATATTATATTTAACAGTAAATATTTTTCACTTAGAATTGTATGTCTTGGCATTAAAGGAACACTATAGTGTCAGGAATACAAGCATTTATTTCTGACACTATAGTTCCCTGTCCCTCTCTTCCTCAGTTTAAAAGGTGTATAACCCACTCCACCTCCATGGCTGAGAGCATCAAAATTGATGCTTTCTCATATGAAAAGGCTCTGTTTACATTAAAAAGTTGTTCTTGTGACTATAGTGTCTCTTTTAATCAACCAACTAATGATATTGAAAATTATTTATAGTTTATACTAATTTTATCAATCTGTGAGAATGATGACACTTGGCTAAGTTCTGAAAACACATTAGCTGAAAACCCCAAAGTGAATCAAAAACATTCTCATAAAAACAGCATATTTAAAAAAAATACATACACAAAAAAACACTCAAAATGCAACTTTTCAAAATATATGTATGGTGCATAATTTTAAAACTACATTATTGGGATGAATAAACAACTAGTGATAAAATGACAATATACATATTTTATAATAGTTATTTTCATTATTTAATCCATATTAATCAGTAGAATAGATAGCAAAAAGTTAGTTGTATGATTTTTAATAAATAAATGTGATTTAAATTGGATACTTTTAGTTTTCATGGATAGGATAATAACCGCAAACTTTCAGGACAAAGGTCCATTATTCAGACAAGTTACTTGTAATGGTAACAGATTTAGACAACATTTATTTATTCACTAAAGAGATAAATGTCAGAAATTTAAAGAGGATTTCAAATGTAAGGCCAAAGTACCTGAACTGGAAGTATAACTGACTTGGATACATTTTCCATTCTGGCTATTGTGGCCTACATTTTAAATTCAGGTTGAATTCACTTTGAATCCTTGACCATTCTTGTGTTGATAAATAATCTAGTATTAATATCAATTTATTGAAAGGTTCATTTATTTGCTTCCTGTAAAAATAATTTCACATTGAAGATCCATTTCTAATGTATGTGGGGTTAATTCTCATTCCTGGGTTACTATACGGTCTCAAAGGCAACATAACCAATCTGTCAAATTTCAATGTGTATAAACTAAAAAATATAATGTGCTATATTTGTAATTTTCCAAAACACCAGAAAACCTGTACATAATGGGTACTGTTTTACTCGTGAGACATCGCTGAATACAAATATGTGTACTTTATTGCAGTGACCGCTAACAGTATTATGACATTCACAGTTAAAATGCCATGCGGAACTAAAAAAATAACAAAATGTCTTATTTTCTCAAATTTCTTAATATTTTATTTATATTAAATTATGTTTGGCATGTAAATATTTGATGTGACATGAAAGCACTGTTTTTCCTGAACAAAATGATATATAATAAGTGTGGGTGCATTTAATATGAAAGAGGTGAATTACGGTTGAACAGATATATAGCGCAAATTCAAGGTTTTGTTTACGTTTTGTTTTGATCACAACTTGTACAACTGCCTCAGTCCTTAACCCCTTAACCCCTTAAGGACTGAGCCAAATGTACAAGTTGGGAACAAAACAAAATGTAAACAAAAACTGGAATTTGCGCCATATGTCTGTCCAACCGTAATTCACCTCTTTCATATTAAATGCACCCCCCTTATTATATATCATTTTATTCAGGGGAAACAGGGCTTTCATTTAATATCAAATATTTAGCTATGAAACATCATTTAATATGAAAAAAATGGGAGAAAATAAGAAATTATTTTTTTAGTTCTACATGACATTTTAACTGTCAATGTCATAATACTGTTTGCTTTTACTGCAATAAAATACACATATTTGTATTCAGCAAAGTCTCACGTGTAAAACAGTACCCCCTATGTACAGGTTTTATGGTGTTTTGGGAAGTTACAGGGTCAAATATAGCATGTTACATTCAAAATTGAAATTCGACAGATTGGTTACGTTGCCTTTGAGACTGTATAGTAGCCCAGGAATTAAATTTACACCCATAATGGCATACCATTTGCAATAGTAGACAACCCAAGGTATTGCAAATGGGGTATGTCCAGTCTTTTTTAGTAGCCATTTGGTCACAAACACTGGCCAAAGTTAGCGTTAGTATTTGTTTGTGTGTGAAAAATGCAAACAACGCCAATTTTGGCCAGTGTTTGTGACTAAGTGGCTACTAAAAAAGACTGGACATACCCCATTTGCAATACCTTGGGTTGTCTACTATTGCAAATGGTATGCCATCATATGGGTAATTTTCATTCTTGGGCTACCATAGGGTCACAAAGGCAACGTAAGCAATCTGGTGAATTTTAATGTGAAAAAATTAAACACAAGCCTTATATTTGATGCAGTAACTTTTGAAAACACCATAAAACCTGTACATGAGGAGTACTGTTGTACTCGGGAGACTTCGCTGAACTCAAATATTTGTGTTTCAAAACAGTAAAAAGTATTGCAGCAATAATATCGTCCATGTAAGTGCTGTTTGTGCGTGAAAAATGCAAAAAACTTCACTTTTACTGGCGACATCATCGTTGTAATACATTTTACTGTTTTGAAACACTAATATTTGTGTTCAGCGAAGTCTCCCGAGTAAAACAGTACCCCCCATGTACAGGTTTTATGGTGTCTTGGCAAGTTATAGGGTTAAATATAGTGCTAGCAAATTAAATTCCCTATACTTTCGGCATAATTAGGTAATTAATTACCTAATTATATAAAAATATTACATAAATATATGTATATATATATATATACATATATATATATAGATACACATACACATATGTATGTGTACCCCCAACCGCGATCGCCGGCGTGGGATCGCCGGCGACCGGGTAATTAAAAAAAAAAGGACTTAATTGTTAAAAGGACGTAATTGTACGACCTCCGGTCTTAAAGGGTTAAGGACACAGCTTCAGAAGCTTATCTTACCCTTAAGGACACAACCCATTTTTGCATTTTTTGCGGTTTGTGTTCAAACGTGTCTCTGTCATTTATTGCACCAACACATATTATATACCGTTTTTTAGAGGGGAAAACAGGACTTTAATTTGATGTCATGTATACATAGATACATTCTCATTAATTATAAAAAAAAATACCCAAAAATTGAAAAACAAAAAAAATTAAATTCACAATTTTGGCAATAATAGTGTGTGCATAATATGTCCAGCTTAGAAAAAGTAATTCAAAATAAATTCATTTTTGTGTCTTGATTTACATCATATGTATAGGATTTCAGCTTATTTTGAAAGTTTCAGGTCACAAAATACAAGGACTAAAATTAAATTTTAGAAGTTGGTATGGTTGTCTTGTAGGTTTAGTAGCCATCACAGAAAAAAAAATTGCCACACAAAAGTATATATTTATATAAAGTAGATATCGCAGGCTATTTACATAAGGTTAGTGTGACACTTTTTTTTTTTTTTTTAATTCTTTATTTTTGAGTGCAGAGGTAAATATACGATTCATCAATAGTACAGGGTTTTAGAGAGATATTAACTGTTCCGTATAGCATAGTCATGTTGCGCTGCACTTTTTTTTTTTTTTTAAAACAGGATTAATAACAAGATATGAAACATGCTTGTCAACATTTTCTCTTGTATGCGTTATAACAGGAGATGTTTTTTTGTGGGCGCATCTGAGAGGTGTGATGGGTGTTGGGTATCTCGGGAAAGAAGGGGGCTCTTAGGTGTGCCCTTGTGATGTGTGAGATAATCTTATGGGATTCTATGTGGAGGCTCTTAGTGGCCTCCCATGCGTATGTCCGTGGTATTCTGCGGGAGGTCCCCAGGTGTGGGGTGTCTTTTGCCTAGTGTCTGTCGTATTTAGGTATGTGGCCGTGTGTCGCTAGGCGCACTGCCAAGGTGCCTGAGGTGAGATGTGGGACCTCCTCTTTATGTGTTGCCCCTAACCATGGGGGTGGCGGGGGGGAGGGGTTGTGGCGTCAGTGTGCCTCAAGGTGTTTGTCTCTGCGGGTTCTACAGCTCTGGTAGAGCAGTGGACTGGAGCGTATGTTTGAGAGATAAACAGTAATCAAAAAACAAATATACATATGTAACTTAGATCAAACAGGTATAACGGCTTGTGCCGGTTTTGCCCCAGCTGTTTTTTGGGCAGGTGCCATAGCCATAATCATTGGCCCAGTCCCCATTAGCTGTCAGCCGTCGGTTTCCTGTGAGCTTCCGGCTCTTGGGACGAAGGGGGTGATGTGGGCAGGGTCCCACGTGCCCCCAGGGGTGGTCGCCAGTGGGTCCTGATGGTTGTCCGTTAGTCCCAGTGCTTGGAAGAAGGCCGGTGCCCCTTCTAGTGACGTGAGTGTGTGAGTATGTCCATTGTGGGTTACTACAAGCGTTCCTGGGGCTCCCCAGCGGTAGGGTATGGCTGCAGATCGTAGTTGAGAGGTAACTGTACCCATTGACTTCCTCCAGACTAGGGTATTTTTGGTGAGATCTTGATAAAATGTTAACGAGGAGCCTTCAAAGGGCAGAGGTGCTTTATTCTTCAGTGCCATCATGATCTGGTTCCTATCTTGTGAGGATAAGCAGCGGAGGATAACGTCTCGTGCTGTTCCAGTTGGTGCTTTAGGTGTGCCCGATATGCGATATACTCCGTCCAGAGCCATCTTTTTGGCTGTTGTGTGGGGCAGTATGGACGTGATTAATCTACGTACGTAATGAGGGAGTTCCTCTGCGGTCACCGCAGCAGGGATGCCACGGATTTTTATGTGGTTCCTGCGCTGTTTGTCCTCCAGGGCTGAGATTTGGTGTGACAGTGTGACTTGAGTGGTTTGCAATTGTTGTACTGTCTCTTTAAGGGCAACAATGTCAGTTCTGGCAGTACATATGTCCTTTTCAGAGGTTTGTACTCTGTCAGTTATGGCCTGTATGTCAGTTCTCAAAGCCCTGAGGTCAGCAGCCCACACTTGTTGGATGTCATTAAGCAGGAGTTTCAAGTCCTGCTTTGTTGAGGGTGCAGACCCGTCTGGGTTGTCAAGTATGTGTGGGAGACTTGCCTGGGTGGTCGGTGTAGCCTCTTGTCTGTCCTGCGCCCGGTTCTCCTCATTCCGGTCTCCAGCAGGGGTCAGCTTAGGCTGCATGGGCTGTCTCAGCATGTCCCCAATGTCTCTGCCGTCAGCCACTGTGTTTGGCTTTTGGGAGCGTCTCCCCATTGCGGTCCGGTGTTCCGGTTGCGGCAGGTAGGTGATGGGCGCCGTTCCCTGCGGGGGTTGTATGGTGCTGCCGCGGAGGAGTGCTTCCAGTCCCAGGCTCAGGGGTGTGTTGTAGGCCGCAGATTTGCGCCGTGGTTTGGAGTGCCTTGTCGCGATAAAGAAAGGCATCTATCGATGCGTTATGGCTCTGGGGACCCAGCTGTGGCGGTAAGAGGGTCGGATGGGCTTTAGTTGCTTTGATATTTGGTCGGATTCAGTCTGTAGTTTAGGAGCTCTCAGAGATGGCGTCCGCTTGTCAGGCTTGCAGGCTCCGCCCCCTAGTGTGACACTTTTTACGTAGCCATTTCATTGCCAATCTCTGCTAAATATTGGAGTAAAATTGTGTTTTTTCTTTATTTTGGCATATACACATATAGCAAGGTTTTTGTAATGTGTATTTCATAAAGCTGGTGTGTGCTATTCCTGCACCCCCCATATTGTGTTCAGCCACATCTGCTGAGTATAAAGATACCTCCATTGTATGCCTTTGGCACTGTTCTGTAAAGCTACAATGCCATATAAGAGACAAGGCTATTTCAGTTTCTATAGTTAGAATTTCAGTAGATGGATTTGATGGGCCTATGTCTCATTTTAGGGTATTGTAGTAGTGTGACTGTTCAAATAAAGCAGACACCCCAGGGTATCTCGTATGGTGTATATTGTGCCTTAACTTGCCGCCATTTTTTCACTCATTTATGTCAATGTTTGTGGTGAGGGGAACAAAAATTGCATTTTTACATATATGTTGCATTTTTGCTGAGTATTTCTTACACTTGATATGTACCACTGTTATAACCCCCCCCCCCCCCCCCAAATTATGCTAAGTTACATTTTCTGAGTAAAACAATATGCCCAATTTATGACCTAGACAATATTTTGTGAAGTTACATTGCTGTAAAAGAGACGTGACAAGTTCAGGTTTTTAAGTGCGGATTTTCATGGAGGGCTTTGATGCATTCGTGTCCCACTTTGGAGCACTTCAGCAAGCTACATATTCCAGCTATACCATAAAGGCATACCATTTCTTAAAGAAGACATCCCAGGGTATTTCAAAGGGCATATTTTGAACCTTAGTATGGGATCATTTTTCCTGCTAGCTTGTACCAAATGTAGTGGTGATAAGCGTTTTTTCAGCCTTTTTGATACACAAAGTGAGTTTGCACAGTATATTTTGCAAACCTTATGCATGCTACAACTGTATAATACTTCATATGTTTCTCAGCTATGTCGTCTGAGTACAGCAATACCCCTATATGTACCTTTGCCAAGTATATGTGGACATTGAAGGGGCACATTTGAGACACTTTGAGTTTCTTTGCTGTGTCCATGTCCCATTTTAGAGCGTTTTAGCTGGCTATATAATCCAACTATAGCATAAAGGCATACCATTTATTAAAGAAAATATCCCAGGGTATTTCAAAAGGCATATTTTGAACCTTGGCGTGGGATACTTTTTCCGCTAGCTTGTACCAAGTGTAGTGGTAATAAGCATTATTTCTGCCTTTTGGACACACAAAGTGAGTTTGCACAGTCTATTTTGCAAACCTTATGTGTGCTATGACTGTGTAATACTACATGTGTTGCTCAGCTATGTCGTCTGAGTACAGCAATACCCCGTATGTACCTTTGCCAGGTGGATGTTGAAGGGGCACATTTGAGACGTTTTATGGTGTGTCCATGTTCCATTTTGGAGTAGTTTAGCTGGTTGGTTATTCAAACTTCCCCACAAACACATACGATTTATTAAAGAAAGGCATATTTTGAACCTTAGCGTGGGATCATTTTTTCTCTAGTTTTTTCCAGGTGTAGTGTTAATGAGCATTTTTACTTGTATTTTACTTTTATAAACATTTTTACTTTTTAAAACTTGTTTTTAAACTTTTTTGTTTGTTACATTTTTTTAACTTTCTTAAACTTTCTTAAAACTTTTTTACACATTTAACATTTTGAGAAACTTTTTTTACTGTTAACTCCTAACTAGCAGTAAGCAGCACTAACAGTAAATTCCCCAATTTCCCTTAACTCACACCTACCCCAGCTAGCAAAATATATAATTTAAAATATTTAATTAATAAAATAAATTAAACCCCTTAGGGTTTAAAAAATAATAATAATAAGTTAACCCTAAGGGGTTAAAAAAATTGGATCACAGTATGATCACTGTAGGTAGTGATCAACTGGCAGGGAAGGGGTTAATTTTTATTAGGACTGGGTAATGGGGGTGTTTTTTTAAACTTTTTAAAAATATTATTAAAACTTTATTTTTACTTTTTAAAACTTTTTAACATTAACCCCTAGCTAGCCTAACACCAAATTCTCCAATTCCCCACTAACTTCCACCCACCCCAGCTAGCTAAATATAACATTTTAATATATTTAAATTAATTAATAATATAAATTTAACCCTTGAGGGTTACAAAAAAAATAAAGTTGACCCTCAGGGGTTAAAAAATAATAATCAGATCACAGTAAAATGTAGTCCCTGCCAATTGATCACTGTAGTCAGTGATCAATTGGCAGGGAAGGGGTTAATTTTTATTTAAAATGGGTAAAGGGGGTGGAATTTAAAATTATTATTTTTTTACACAGGGAGAAGATCACTGCTGATCCGTCTCCCTGCACTTTACACAGAATGCGGAAGAGCAGAAAGGCGGATCGTGAGTCCCTGCAGTACATGTTACATAGTTAGACAGCCTGTCAGAGCAATCACTGCTGCAGGGACAGCGCAATCTGGGGTTAACTTTAGCGCCTGATGGACCGGGTCTGTCATCTGGTGGTAAGGGATTAATGTAGTAGTAGGAAAACATGTTCTTGAATAATCACATATCTTAAAACATAAAACATTTGGTGATTATTATATGGAGACACTAGAGACAATTCACAAGCAAACACAGCACAGGTGTGTCATTAAATTTGATTGCACTTTGTTGAACAAATGCAGGGATTTTATCTCATGTGAGAGCTCTTCAGCAGGGCTCAGTGCATGGGCTGCCCTGATTACTTTAAAATGGTGCGTGCTTGTCACTGGTGATAATAAAACACCCACCTCTCTGGCCCCACGGTGCAAGAACTGCAGCATAAGCTCCCTGTAGAGTAATCTTCTCCAGTTTGTAAACACATAAGCTAAGCACAAACTCAGAAGAAGAACACATCAGAGCTTTCAAGTTATCATTCTGAACTTTTATGATGGTGCTTAAAAAAGCAAATAAATACTTTTACCCTGCACTGTCTATGTGTTTTAGTGATGTTTATCTATGTTGGAAGTTATTGCTGTTGCTATGCATAATTAGCATAATTAAGTTATGCGTTATGTTAATTTGTTGGAGCAATCTACTCTCTTGGCACCCCTGAAAGTCACAATGTGACACACAGTGATAGTTATTTAGTTCCATCCCAGAATTCCACCTCCATGTAATGCTCTTCAAAAGCTAGATAAAAATCTGTCATCTTTGGCAAGAGGGAATGATGAACAGAGTGCCAAACTGGGATATTCAAAGAACTAATGAATGTTAATGTTCTGCTTAATGCCGAATATGTGTAAGACAAATTATTCTGCAGCATAAATCTACAGGGATGTGATTTTCCATGGAAACCAACAATCACAGTCCTGTCCTAATGTGTTTTACACTCCACCTCCGATAGAATGTAAGCTCGATTGAGCAGGGTCCTCTTCAACCTATAGTTCCCATAAGTTCTTTGTAATTGTCCTATTTATAGTTAAATCCCCCTCTCATAATATTGTAAAGCGCTACGGAATCTGTTGGCGCTATATAAATGGCAATAATAAATAAATAAATAATAGAGATCTAGAAGTCCAGTGAAGATTTACAGCAATGGAGTCGTTAAATTATTGTCAATATAAAAGAATATGAAAATTGGAGGAGAACTGTGCAAGAAGAATATATATATATATCTTAAGATATTTATATATCTATATATCTTAAGATATTTATAAATGAGTTTGTCAAAATATTAATAGGAAATATATATATGAGTTTGATATATACTCGTATATATAAGTCTGTCAATATATAAATGGGAAATATGAATCTACAGAAATACATTTTTAGTTATAATCAATAGTGGAAAACAAACCCTGATCATGCTTTTTTATAATGTGCACATTTTTAATCTGATACTTTAGACCTGTCTTACAAATTATTTGGGAACCAGCATGAAGATTTTAACAGATTATTAGGCAGCATATGGCGTAACGTCGAATGCATTTTCGTATCAGTCAACAACATGATTCAAAGATATACCAACCTAGTGCTGCTCACTTTATTTCTAAATATCTATTCCACTCCAAGAAAGAGCTATGTTTTCAATTGAAAAGTTAAAATCTTTCTTGTGACACATTTATTAAAATTTTTTTTTGCAAATTGGCTTTTATATTTTAACAACATTGTTGAGTTAGAAAGGATTTTATTTAGCTTTTTTGGGGGGCTGAAGAAACAAGTATTGAGAAAAAACACTTCTGAATGTAAGTATGTTGTTGTTGATTGTTTGGCATTTTTTCACTGTGGGACCCCTAGCTACTGCAAGGTGGGAGACTGGCCCACATTTTCAATCCCGCTTTTTTCATGAATACCCCACAATCCTTTTGTTTTAATATCCCTCATTCATATGCAGGGGATTACGGGGTAGAAGGTGGCATGTCCACCCCCTGCTTGTAGCATGTAGTACTGGTCAAGTTAGTCAAACCATTTATGATAATAAAGCAAAAGCTTTTTGTAACCCTGACCAAAGCCAATGGATGGGTTTGTTAAAATCTCACCCATCCCAATGATGTTCAACATTCTCAAAGATTATTAGTGGGTGAGTGCCAGGGGGACAATGATTGGTCTCCCGTTATTTATTATATAATGTCTCCATCTACCACCCATGGTTTGGGGCCGAGGAGGACAGTTTAGTGCCCCTCGGATAACTCTTAGAGCCCCATCCATCACCTATTTCGCCACAGTTTGTCTGTTACCTGGGTGCTGAGTCCCCCAACATGCCACAGTGGTCACATCTCACTTTTGCAGTCATTGGCTGAGAGCATCAGCAGAGTGAAAGGTTAAAGGATCTTAACATGTATAGCTTGGAGGAAAGACGAGACAGGGGGGATATGATAGAAACATTTAAATACATAAAGGGAATCAACACAGTAAGGGAGGAGACTATATTTAAAAGAAGAAAATCTACCACAACAAGAGGACATAGTCTTAAATTAGAGGGACAAAGGTTTAAAAATAATATCAGGAAGTATTACTTTACTGAGAGGGTAGTGGATGCATGGAATAGCCTTCCAGCTGAAGTGGTAGAGGTTAACACAGTAAAGGAGTTTAAGC
The DNA here is from genome assembly GCF_036172605.1 of Pelobates fuscus. Lineage (NCBI taxonomy): Eukaryota > Metazoa > Chordata > Amphibia > Anura > Pelobatidae > Pelobates > Pelobates fuscus. The sequence goes on along the minus strand of NC_086317.1, from coordinate 317,258,748 downwards.
ATGCGTGGAATAGGCATAAGGCTATCCTCACTATAAGATAAGGCCAGGGACTAATGAAAGTATTTAGAAAATTGGGCAGACTAGATGGGCCGAATGGTTCTTATCTGCCGTCACATTCTATGTTTCTATGTTTCTATGTAAGTGTTCTAAGTACAAATAGAAAAGAAGAATGAGGCGGGATCACCCCCTATCCAAAAGAGATAATCCCCCTCAAAACGGTCTAGTGTCATACCAGAAAATAATAAATCAACTTTAATGAAAAATACTAATACTCTTAAAATACACTTAAAATTTGCTAAACTCTGCAGATTATCACTGTGGCCCAGTATAGTGCCTTTTTGGCCACAGTGATAATCTGCAGGGTTTAGCACATTTTCGCAACATGTGTCTTTATTAGTCATTTTGTACAGAGCAAGATTGCTACATTTATATGCTATTTGACACATGCTGCCACAGCTATACATTCTTGCAGTTTATCAGGAGCCTATGTTACTCATGAGTTCCTAGTCTCTGGTTTTAATTTTAAGAGTATTAGTATTTTTCATTAAAGTTGATTTATTTTTCTTGTATGACACTAGACATATCTGTAGGGGTGGCGTTTTGAGGGGGATTATCTATTTTGGATAGGTGGTGATCCCGCCTCATTCTTCTTTTCTATTTGTGCTTTTTGTAGGGTCAGGCCCTTTTTGCCACCCCCTTAAACCTTTCTCGGCACTTCCTTTTGGATTCTCCTTAAGGAAGTAGTCTCTTCTTTATAAGTGTTCTAAGTAATTCAATGAACCTCTGGGCAAGGAATATGCACAGAATTTATTTTAGCCAAATTGGCACTCTCATTCTGGTATAGCTAATGATGCTGCCAGAGGTTCAGTTATACCTCTGGATGGTAGCATACATATCTCTGGATGTACAGTGTGTCATACGAACACATTGCACAAACAAGTTATTTGCACTATAACCATGTCACATCAATGAAGTGCTTAGAGTATTTCTTTAATTGGAAAACAAATGATAGAAGACTTCCTATGTCTATAAATATACACATTACTTTTTTGTAAAACTATAGGAACAGTAGCTTTAAATTGTATCACTCTAGACTAGAGGTTTAGCCCAGCTGATGCAATTTATGTGGATACTTCATTGTTGACACTTGGGTCTGGAAGAAAACCAATTTTTGATTGTGTATTACTGACTAAGCCACTCAAGCTGTCCTTTCCTTTTATTTATTACATTTTGAATATATGGGGGTGTGTGTTTAAATAATAAAATATATTATTAATAGTTTAATGTAGCAGTATTAAAAAAACAATCAATTAAATAATTTCTGCTCATTATGTTATTGAATTAGCGGGTGATGGGGGGGTGGGGGGGGGGGGGGTTAAGCATATAATGAAGACAAATATACTCTATTATTTAGGTATTAGCAATTTTTTCCCAGTATAAATACAGTGTCTAGCCTGCTAAAATAAATCTTCTTTTAGTCATTCTCTCCTGGCTGCAGTCCACAAAGATCTATTTACTTGCGTACTATAAATTACCAAGTTGAAGGGCACTGTGAATGAGGGTCTCATAATGTGAAATAACACCTGGTAATGCAATTTGTGCACAGGTAGTAGTATTTCATGGTAGCCACGGCACTATGTATTAGACCTTGAGAAGAGTAGCAGTGAATGGACAAATGGCTTTACTGGTCTACTGGTTTTCTTAATTCCTAATTGGGTAATTGTAAAAATGAGGCATGTGTCCAAATGAGTGGTGAAAAATGTCATTGGTTGTGTATTAATCATTTAAAGAGAACATTTAGGATCCTCATGTAGCACTGGTCAAGTAGGTCAAACCATTTATGATAATAAAAGCAACAGCTGTTTGATATCAGGCTAGCAACCTAAAACTGTTAGCTATAAAATATTGAAGATTATTTTAGATGCTAGTTATGACCTCAATTGTAGAATGTGCAACTTGATATTATAATTCCAAATTGTTTAACAAGGTCATACATTTAAAAAACAAAACAAAATATTAATAGGAAATATATACAATATAGAAGAATGAAAAAATATGGGTTATATTGCAATAAAACCTGTTAAAGCTTAATTGGTTGAATTACATGGTAAACATATATTCCAAAAGGGGATGTATTGCCAGAGGGAAAAAGCATGTACTCGAAGGCAAAAACATTCTTTCTACATGGGAGGAAGACTGGTCTGTTACAGAAAGATGTGATCCTTGATAGTGAATCTATAGAATTAGTTTGCAAAGCTTGAAGAGTACTCTGTTTATTTTAAAATTACATTTTAAACATGTATATTTCTAACTGAATTGCACTTTATCACACCCATTAATTATTCTCTGTGCATTTACTCGGTGTACTGAAGATAAGAAGGGATTTATGAGCAAACGAAAAAACAAACAAACAAAAAACACCATAAAGATAGATCAGTTAGAGTAATATTGCTCAAAAGGCAGAGAAAATATATTGCTTTGAACCATGTCAGTGGTTACCGAATAACAAGAGCTGTTCCAAGTGAATACGCTTGAGAAAAATCCCAGTTTATGTTTCTATAGCTAAGAGACTCCCATGTTCTAAATGACTCTCTAACAGCTTGTTGTATTTCTCCTACTCTGCATTTAATCCCGGTGGGTTATATGTACCAGTAAACTGTAATCCACAGCATTAAGCTGAATCCTACTAAAATGATTCGGGCAACAATAACTGGTAGGATACTATTTGCAACATTATCTGCAATAATCACTAAATGTTTTTCAAGATATGCGATTATTCAAGAACATTTTTCACACTACTACATGTAACAATTTACAATAGATTTTATAAATTAAACTTCGTTGATGCCCTGATCATAATATATCACCATTTTGAAGGTCCATATTAAGATCAGGTATATTTTGATTTATTAACTACTTTTACGACCTTAAAAGTGTCATTGTTCTCACCTAGAGGACACAAAAACATCTGTAACTGATGGCATAGTTAGAAAGTGTGATCCAAATACTTATTGTAAAAGATCATCCAATTCTGCAACAGCCATTAAGTGACATTTTGAAACTTGATAAGAATGACATGTTTCTGTGAAGAAATTACTTTTTGAAAATGTCATTAGGGCAAAACGAATGATTAATGATCTTGCAAGCTCTCTGTAACAAAGTGAAATAATAGATTGGGATTTGAAGTTCTATCTAGTCTTACAATAAATAACATGTATTAGACTGACCAGAAGGCTTTACTTATCCAAAATAGATATGATAGGGGATTTTTTTTTGTGCAAAAAAATACATACAAATGTGCTTTGGAAAGGGTTATATAACCAGAGGTTTTATAATTGAAAAGTAACAGTTTTTTGTATTCTCACAAGAATACCACAGATAAGGCATCTTTTTTCACCATTTCAGTAAACCACATTGAGAACTTCCTTCACCACACATAAACACAATAATTGGGGGTCCAGATATTTAACAAACCAGGTGACCTATACCAGCTGTTCCTTCATCCAATGACTAGGGACTGCAAAATTTACATTTGGGGTGACAAATGTTATGAGCCACATAATATAATAAATAGTCTTTATTAAGAAGAAGACCAAGATAGCAAACAACATTTTATTTAGTGATTCATTGTATTATTAGCACGTCTGAAAACTCAGACTAGGAGTTTGTTATTATCCCTCAGAAATTAAATACATAGTTGAATGTCCACATAATCTTAGTGGTGCAGGTGAGAGGACACAAAAAGGGAACCAGATATATGTGTTCTTATGTGTTGTGTAGACAAATATAGAGATAGGGTAATAACACTACCTGAGCTGATAAATAAACCCCAACTAAATACGTACCGCTGAGAAAACCTCAACGCATACTAAAGTTGCCATGGATCTCATCATGACAGCCAGACATGGTTTTGTCTTGTCTTGTCTCCAGCACTGGTAAGCTGGATTTTACCTGGGTCTGCTCCTATCAATCTCAGCCCACCTGAAGCTGATGTCCAATTAGCCAGGTATAAGACACTGCCTCTGTCTTATACCTGGCAGTGTCAGTTCATTGACTCTGGTTCCTGTGTTTGTGATCCAGTTTACTCCAGTCTGCTTCTGACCTTGACTCATTTTTATCATGTATCCTGACCTCTGGCATCATCTGATTTTGGCTTACCCTCAACGATTCTCCTGCTTTTGTCCTTGTCTGTACTGTGACTTGGAGCAATATCCTGCACAGACTCAAAGGCCAGGTGGTTCCTTATCTGGTCACCTTGGTCTGTGTTTATTTGCAAGGGTGAGCGTATATCTCTGCATAACGGACTCCCAACTAAGGTAAGCCCTGACAAAAGTCTTGTGTATCTACAACCACAACAACAGATATATGGATTATGTGCCTATATATACAGAAGTACAAGGGCTATATACAGCTTATAAAGGGAGGAGGGCTCCAACAATGGCTCCAAAGTGTGATAATATACACCCTAACACAATCTCTAGAGTACTTCACAATACTTCAGCACACACTAAAACTGTGTGCCTACCAGACCGATAGCTGAAGTATGTATATAGGCTGTAGAAAGCTTCTAAAGGGAAGAGGGTGGTGCTAATGATGGCTCCAAGTTGTAAAGTACCTCACAATATCTAAGTACACATTACTTCTTAATACAGGCACATAAGTGAATGTGTTTGGGGAAAAAACTCTAAAGGGAAGGGGGTGCTGGTAAGAATAGTCTTAGGCTCTTCTAATATACATCTTAGTGCTATCTCTAGTTTACATCACAATATCTCAGCACACACTAGGTCTGTGTGCCTACAAGACCAAAAACCAGAGTCCTTGTCCTAATTCAGACTAAAAATACAAAGATAACACTAGTGTTACCCATAGTGAAAACCCCAATGCATTTCGGCTATCATCAGGGGCAACAGAAAGACCAGAAAGACTTTTGAGAAGCTGTCTGGTAATATGCACTGACACATCCTTTCGGCAAAATAGTATACGTTCAGTGCTGACACAATAGGAGAAGTAGTGTGGTTAACCCTAAGAATATGTAATTATCCTAAGGCAGGGGTAGGCAACCTTCGGCTCTACAGATGTTTTGGACTACATCTCCCATAATGCTTTTACAGCCATATTGCTGGCAAAGCATCAAGGGAGATGTAGTCCACAACATCTGTAGAGCCGAAGGTTGCCTACCCCTGTCCTAAGGGTTATCAACTACCTATAGGTTTTGGGTTTGTTAAAGACTTCTAACCTTAGTTTTATGCATTATCTTACAAGTATTTTAAAACTTGTGGAATTTAATGGCATATTTATTGATCCATATTTATCAAAGACTACAGAACTTTAAAAAAAAACCAAAAAAACGTTCTAGTTTCCTTTCACTAAGCAAACAACTGTCATCTGAATCCAAAAACAAAATATTCGTGGACAGATTACAGAAGGCTGGGTGAGCCAGATATTTAAGATCTGACTTTTATAATAAATAAAATATATATATAGTAATGAATAACCATATTTTATTTTATTTTTATAGCTGTCAGTTGTTTTCAGTAATTATGATTATATATGTTTCACAAACTCTTAGCATAGCCTCCAAAGAGTCAAAACGGTACTATGTAGATTTAACTTATGATCATTGGTTCATTTGGATCATAACCAATAATTTGGTTTAAAAAGCTTTGCTAAACATAGAGCTCCATTGCTATAGGTTGTCTTTTAAAATTTCTATTTATTACGTTTTGAAAATGCCTGTGTCCTATACAAAAAGAAGTGGACAAGGTTTTCACAGTATACTGTGGGGTGGCATCTACATTGATCTGCAGTTTGGTCTTTGGTGTGCTGCTTATTTGGAACTAATGGAGTAATATGGCAGTCAGCAGTGGCTGCCTCAGACCTCAGACTGGCACAAGGGAATCAGGAACACAGTGTGTTCATTCTAAGCATACTGATTTTTAGAAATAATGTTTCCACAATTTTCCAAGAACTCTCAGCTTAACTTGACACTCCTAGCTTTAATGAGACCCTGCTTTAAACACAGCTTTTTTTTATTTAATTTTTTTATTATTATTATTCAACCAAAGCATAAGTTGCAATCCAAATGACCAAAAACCAACCAATGACTGTACAGTTTCAACTTTTTGGGTATCATCAGTATAGTGCTAGATTTTATCTAAGAGTTGAATTCTTTCCGTCAGCATATAGTACTAAATAAGCTGTTTTAAGATTAAACATGATAAAACCCCCACATATTCTTAGGGTTAATCTAAATTTACTGAATAATCTACATATCTCAAGTATGACCTTGTGAAAAGCCTGCTTTAAGCCCTGTAATTTTGAGAAATGATGTTTCACAAATCCTCAGCATAGCATCCAAAGAGTAGAAAAGGTATTATGTATGTTTAACTTCTGATCATTGGTTTATTTGGATCACAACCAATAATTTAGTTTAAAAAGCTTTGCTAAACATAGGGCTTCATTGATATAGGTTGTCTTATTGAGATACCTTGGTCATGCACTCTACCATATGTATAAGCATTTTTAATATTTTACATACTACTAAAAGCACTACATGGCATGAAATTCCCTTGTACATCATAAAAATAGAATTATATGTATATAAATATATAATTATTTTTTGTCTAGCATGGCAAATTGCATTTTCACTGCAGTTGTGAGGCTGTGTCAGAAAATCAATAGTATATACTGATGAATGTCTTTCCAAATGTGGGTTATAGCCATGAGTTGTGGTGTGTTCCATGCCATCTCTTGAAATAAAGTATTTTTTTTTTCTCTACAATAAATGTAGGGTTTTAAATGAACATTTTACCAAATAAATATTAGTTAAGACCATTAAAAGGATGGTTCAATGTATGATGTATTTAAAAACACAAATAATTACAATAAGTCCCGTGCATGAAACTTTTTAACCCCTTAGAAACGAACAATTCTGATTATTTTACATGCTTGTGACTGGGGCCTTTTTGACTTTTAGATTTGTTAATTGCACTGTAATATAACACTTTCTTTGTCAGAAGACAAATATGGCTGTCATCAGATACATACTGTATATGTATAAATATTACAACATGGAAGGGTAACTAACGTTTATACCATTGGTTATATGAGACGTTCTGTTTTCTTTTAAATATACTTTAAATATGACATCATAATCAAGTTCAGACAAGGCAAAGCCTAGGCAATCATTGCAGATGAAGAGATGAAACAGAAATAATGTTTAAATTCTCTTCTCTAAATACATTCTTTATGCTTATTTTGTCAGGACAAGGACAGAGCTTACAACAATGACTAACAGAGGACTTACATGGAGGTATTCAGCTGCAGGATAAAAAGGTGTGGATTTATGCATTTCATTTAGATTTCCACATCTCAGAAATACATATTCATTAAATGTAAGTATAAGTAAACGTAAAACTGAAATTTTTTGGAGTTGACAGTTTCCATTAAGGGCACCTGTTGTCTCTACTGATACTTGCCAAAGAGCCTGTCGCTACTATTAGCAAGTAGTGTCTGATTATTGGCAACAACATTTCACCAGTGCCACTAATTAAAGTCAGTTGTTAAGTACCTGCAAACTGCTCCCATCATTCTGCATGGGAGACGCTAACCACAACTTAGCGACTGGTTTATAACTAACTCTCAAACCTTAACACCATCCTCTTGCCTGGAGCAAACACATTGACAACAGTTAAAGATCCTATAGGAAAAATACATGTTTGCTATATAGCATTACCAAACCACAAGCAGATATAAAAGCATATTAAACTGCAATAAAAATAAAAAAAGGGCAGACACCAAATAGTTAAAAAAAATATTTAAAATATGCTTTATGTAAGTACATTGCACATGTACTTTTACATAGCAGGAATTCACATCAAAAGTTATGTATACTATTTTAATAGCATAATACAATACAATGTATACAGTGTATAGTATATTGAATTATAATTTAAAGCTAAAACTGGTTCAATTTCAATAGCAGTCATAGAATTCAAAACCATATTAACCCCAACTGCTGACAATGGGTGGGGGCTGGGAGCAGACAATATGATGTCCAACCCCACTTTAATATTTAGGGCCCTCACCCACCGCCAATGGTTGGGGGGACACTATGCCCCCTCATTCAATTTATTTAATAGCCCCACACCAGGTTCCCCTGTTTAGTTTTATGTCCCCCCAGTTAAATATTTAATTAGCTGCCCCACTATGGAGGCATTAGGGACATGTAACATGTCCCCTTTTCCCCTTTTATTAGCTTAGTTACAGATTAGTAACTGGGGCTGGGCCATATGGATACCAAAAAGCCAAAAAGGAGAAATCTACTAGACAGCTCCCTAATTTGGTAGCCTTAATATGGTTATTCCATAATGGTACCAATTTGGGTACAGCGTGATTTTGTGGGGGGGGGGGGGGGGGGGAGGGAGAGAATTAACTGCATGTGGGGCGGCTGTATTTCCCTGTTCAATTTCCACACACATTCTGATCATTTAATTTAAGGTGAGTCCCTCTTCCTGCTTACCTTCCTCAGAGCTCCCCTTCATCCACCCTCCGATTGCTCTCTGCCATGTCTGCCAGCAAATGCTCCCCTGATGCGTTCACACAGAGCACAAAGGATGTGATATCAAATAAAATTCTCCTCCATATTAATATACAGCCCAAACATGAGAGAATGAGCTCCTGGCCACTAGGCCCACTTCACTCTTCTATCCAATTCTGCGCCAAACGAGAGAGAGCTGAAAAAGGAGCATTTGTCTTTGTGTTCAGCTCTCTGAAGATCACAGTGTACAAAAATAAAGGTAAGAGTCACAATACTAAACTTATGTAGATACAAGATTTTACTCCACCATGAGTGAACCCAGCAATGTTTCTATTTGTGAAGGTCTTTGTCACAGGGCAAAACATTTCTGGGCCCACTCTTTGTAGAATACAACCTACTATTAGAATAAAATCTCCTATCAAGTCTGGTGTTGTGGTGCTTCTTACTTTTATTTTCATATATTCTGAGGGGCAGTTGGAAAGAGTCCTTGTGAGCATGCAACCAGCTACTTCAAGTGTGCTTACTCCCTCCATTTGATTTTTCGATTGAAGGTCACAGTGTGGCTGCTGTTTTGTCAACGTGCTGAGACTTTAATAAGTTACAATGAGCATAATTTGCAAAAGAAATTTGTTTACATGAGTGCCGGTATGAAGGGATTAAGGATTAATTTATGTGCACTTTGGTTGCATTTACCAATTTCATATGTATGCTGACTGCTGGAATACTTTTTGTTTGTTTGTTTGTTTGTTTTCCTGGTATCACTCTGTATCACTGGTGATTGTCAGATTACAATAAAATAAAGCATATGAAAGAGTGGATTTTTTTTCTGTTAATTTAAATAATTTTCTCAATATTTTTAAATATGGGACCAATCTGATCACGAGTGAGACATACTTGTTTAGTGGAAGGAGCTGTGTGTACAGTTTTTGAACAGGGAGACATGAGAGGGACACAGGCTTGCTTTAAGGCAATACTGGGACAACTGGACAAACCTGAAGTGATTTATGAGAGGTGGAGGTTGAATCGTGGCTAGCTCAGATTTAGACATCTCTAAATATCAAAGGCTGGAGAAGAATGTTCTCAGTATGGGGATATCTAAGATTATTTTCTATTAGAAGAGAGGGGATAGCAGTGAGATTGTAATATACATTGTATCGATGTCAGGTTTGTATTGTCATGAAGATGATAGAGATCTCAAGTAACTACTTGTAGAAGCCAAGGAATGACATTCAGGAGGCATGTAGCTAGTTTATTGTCAATATCCTATCACAGTTTATGGTTGGGTAAATCCATTGAACAATGCTTGTAAATGTTTTGTTTAGAGGGGTGTTTTGGAGATACAGTTAACTGTTCTGTTGTGGTCTTATGAGAAGATCATTTTTCACTTGTGCATCCTGTCCCTGATGCATGTGCCTCAGAATCAGGGACCATAGCTGTGTGAAAAACATTCTGTGGATATAGATTGCCATAGTTTGTATTAAATATCCTGCGATATAGTGGCATGGTGAAGCCTCCAGTTAGTAGTAGCTTGAAGGAGAATGCTTCAGCAATGTTGAAGGTAATCTGGGTGCCTTAACAGGTGATTGAGCCCACACACCACTTAAAGAGAAAATTGTCACTGAGGAAATCCATTAGTGTCTGGGGCGCTTATTTATTTTTAAATGTACACTAGATACTACAGATCTATGATTTGTGGTCTCTTTTAGCATTAAAACATTAAAAAATGTTTAACGCTGATTGACCAGTAGCTCAGACACAAGGATGGGTGATTATTGTCTTTGGGGAGGACCATGATGTGAAGGGAAAGAATAAAGGGATTTATAATTTTGCTTTCATGAGAATTTCAGGTATATAAGGTAGAGGGTGCAAAATATCATAGTTATGGTGAAGTTTAGGCAAATTACCTGTATAATCATAGAAAAATTACAAAGTAACCCAAGATTATTGAATAAATGCTAAATAACGGTACTATAAAGTATCACATATAGAGGGCACTAAATGACAACCAAGATAATCTATTCCATGTTGGAGTAGAAACATCATATCATCTTTATATATAACTAGCATTTAGGCAACTTCAGCAGTTGGTGGTGCAGCATTAAATGTAAGCAGGATAATATACTGTTTTATCTACTTGTTTCTAGTGTTATCTGACACTCTGATACAGGTTGCATTTTTTTATACTGCGATTACAAGTAAACCTAATGCACTTTAAATCCTGTTTTACATAGTTACTGTATATGGTATTCTAATTTGTTAAAAAAATTATGACTATTTAGCTCAATCTGTAAAACACATCTATTTATGCTGTTGACCCAAAAGAAGAAAAGTGTGATTAACAGACCTCACAAAATCTCTTTTCTAAACTCAATCACTTCACTTATAAACACACTAGCCTACTTGCCTCATTGGATATATGCATATCCTAGCTACCTCAAAGTTCAAGCAAAAAAAATAATCAGTGAATCCATTTAATAATAATGTACAGAAAATAAACTATTGCATTAGAAAAAAATCTGATTTGTCATATACCTTTTGAATTGTTTGAGTTGGCTGAAATAGAGGGGATAACAAGTGCTCCAATATTGTTCCAGAATCCTTCAAAGTTTGTCTACTTTTTGCATTTTCAGATTTTGATTAAAGGGATATACCAAGCAATTCATTGTTTTGAAGTGGTCCTGATTAGTGTTGTCGCAAACCCGAAATTTTCGGTTCGCGAATGGCGAATGCGAACTTCCTCAAATGTTCGCGAACCGGCGAACCGCCATTGACTTCAATGGGCAGGCGAATTTTAAAACCAACAGGGACTCTTTCTGGCCACAAAAGTGATGGAAAAGTTGTTTCAAGGGGACTAACACCAGGACTGTGGCATGCCGGAGGGGGATCCATGGCAAAACTCCCATGGAAAATTACACAGTTGATGCAGAGTCTGCTTTTAATCCATAAAGGGCAGAAATCACCTAACATTCCTAAATTGTTTGGAATAACGTGCTTTAAAACATCAGGTATGATGTTGTATCGATCAGGTAGTGTAAGGGTTACGCCCGCTTCACAGTGACAGACCAAACTCCCCGTTTAACGCACCGCAAACAGTCCTCTATATACAGAGTAAACATGGCTCCCTCTATATTCAGAGTAACATGGCTCCCTCTGTATACTGTGTAAACATGGCTCCCCTCTATATACAGTCTAAACACGGCTCCCCTCTATATACAGAGTAACATGGCTCCCTCTATATACAGTGTAAACATGGCTCCTCTCTATATACCGTGTAACATGGTCCCCTCTATATACAGTGTAAACATGGCTCCCTCTATATACAGAGTAACATGGCTCCCTCTATATACAGTGTAACATGGCTCCCCTCTATATACAGAGTAACATGGCTTCCCTCTATATACAGTCTAAACACGGCTCCCCTCTATATACAGAGTAACATGGCTCCCTCTATATACAGTGTAAACATGGCTCCTCTCTATATACCGTGTAACATGGTTCCCTCTATATACAGTGTAAACATGGCTCCCCTCTATATACAGTGTAAACATGGCTCCCTCTATATACAGAGTAACATGGCTCCCCCTATATACAGTGTAACATGGCTCCCCTCTATATACAGAGTAACATGGCTTCCCTCTATATACCGTGTAAACATGGCTCCCTCTATATACAGAATAACATGGCTTCCCTCTATATACCATGTAAACATGGCTCCCCTCTGTATATAGAGGGAGCCATGTTACTCTGTATATAGAGGGAGCCATGTTTCCACTGTATATAGTGTAACATGGTTCCCTCTATATACAGTGTAAACATGGCTCCTCTCTATATACAGTGTAAACATGGCTCCCTCTATATACAGAGTAACATGGCTCCCTCTATATACAGTGTAACATGGCTCCCCTCTATATACAGAGTAACATGGCTTCCCTCTATATACCGTGTAAACATGGCTCCCTCTATATATAGAATAACATGGCTTCCATCTATATACCGTGTAAACATGGCTCCCCTCTGTATATAGAGGGAGCCATGTTACTCTGCATATAGAGGGAGCCATGTTTCCACTGTATATAGTGTAACATGGCTCCCCTCTATATACAGAGTAACATGGCTCCCCTCTATATACAGTGTAAACATGGCTCCTCTCTATATACAGAGTAACATGGCTCCCCTCTATACAGGGGCGTACCTGGAGCATTTGGCACCCGGGGCGGATCCTTTATTTGGCACCCCCCTCCCCAACTTTGAAATGTAAAAAACAGCTGCAATTTTTTTTAAATTTATGTTTATGCAGTGTGTGTATAGTGTGTAAAGTGTGTGTATATTGTGTGTATAGTGAGTGTGTATAGTGTGTACAGTGTGTGTATATTGTGTGTATAGTGAGTGTGTATAGTGTGTGCAGTGTGTGTATAGTGTGTGTATGCAGTGTGTGTAGTGTGTGTGTATAGTGTGCATAGTGTATGCAGTGTGTGCAGTGTGTGCATAGTGTGTACAGTGTGTGTGTATATTGTGTGTATAGTGTGTGTAGTGTGTGTATAATGTGTGCAGTGTGTGCAGTGTGTATGTAGTGTGTGTGTATAGTGTGTGCATAGTGTATGCAGTGTGTGCATAGTGTGTATAGTGTGTGTGTGTAGTGTGTGTAGTGTGTGTATAGTGCGTATGGTGTGTGCAGTGTGTGTATAGTGTGTATGCAGTGTGTGTATAGTGTGTATGCAGTGTGTGTATAGTGTATGCAGTGTGTGTATAGTGTGTGCAGTGTGTGTATAGTTAGTGCAGTGTGTGTATAGTGTATGCAGTGTGTGCAGTGTGTATGCAGTGTGTGTAGAGTGTGTATAGTGTATGCAGTGTGTGTATAGTGTGTGTATAGAGTGTGCAGTGTGTGTATAGTGTGTGCAGTGTGTATAGTGTGTGCAGTGTGTATGCAGTGTGTGTAGTGTGTGTATGCAGTGTGTGTAGTGTGTGTGTGCATAGTGTGTACAGTGTGTGTATATTGTGTGTATAGTGTGTGTATATTGTGTGTAGTGTGTGTATAGTGTGTGCAGTGTGTGTATAGTGTATGCAGTGTGTGTCCCCAAGCCCCTAGTCACACAGCCAAATAAAAAAGCCCCTACCTACCCCCCTCACCCTAAAAAATAGTGAAGGGGGAATACAATTACTACCCTGTAAAGTAAAATTCAACTTACTATTCAACGTCTTCTTCTTCTAAAATCTTCATTTTTTTAGCCCCAAAAAAGGCCAAATAAAAAGCCATCATACCCGTCGAGCTTAAAAATAAAATAAAAAACCCGAGCACAAAAAAAAATGAATCCATCTTCACCCATGGAGGGCTCCGTGTCAGTGTTTATCAGGGATCCTTAGGATAGGTGTCAATCCATATCTGCCAAGTGACCCTATGTAGGGGCAACAGTCCCTATTCTGCTCTGTGTCAGTGTCTGGAGGGAGTATCTGCAGTAACACAGAGTGTCTGGGGGGAGTATCTGCAGTAACACAGGGTGTCTGGAGGGAGTATCTGCAGTAACACAGAGTGTCTGGGGGTAGTATCTACTTGTAACATTTATATGCACTAAAAAAAAAAAAAAAAAAAATTGAAAAAATAAATAAAATGGTTGCAGCTTCCGAATTAATCTAAAATGGATGCTGTCCAGTAGGTGGGAGGGTCTGCTAGGGAGGGTGTTCTGCTGATTGGCTGTAATGTGTCTGCTGACTGTGAGGTACAGGGTCAAAGTTTACTCAATGATGACGAATAGGGGGCGGACCGAACACCGCATGTGTTCGCCCGCGGTGGCGGACGCGAACATGCTATGTTCGCCGGGAACTATTCGCCGGCGAACAGTTCGGTACATCACTAGTCCTGATGCTTGGAATCTGTATATGTAGCCTTTTACAGTGTTCTACGTGTGACTCCAGCTTTAAAAGAATTATTGGCTACCCGGAACAAGAGTTCCTGATAGTAAATATACAATGATTTAATAGTAGTCTATCTGTCATCAGCAAGCATACTGGTAGCAGATGACCAATGGCAACATGGTCTCTTCTGTGCTGCCCAAGTCCAATCCCTAGTCTGTACCAGGATATCTGTCTCCCTGCAATGAGGGAGACTGACATCACCAGAACAGTACCAGGCTCCCGGGAGAACTTGTATTCATGGCTGGACAACAGATATGTTTTTATCCATATATATATATATATATATATATATATATTTTTTTTTTTTTTTTTTTTTTTTCCCTTATACAGGGGTGACCACGGGTTGCTTTAAAGAAAATCAGTATTTAAGTAAAACACTCTTTTTGGTTTTAATAATCCTTTAAAATCCCCATTCCTTCTGAAGCTCAACACTGGGAAATTGTGCCTCAACAAAAATAATTGTGTCCCTTAGTAGAGTGTCAAGCAGAAACAAATTAAGAAAAGGATAAAAGTTGTTGTATCCCATTGATTTCTGCAACACTCTCTCTGGTAAACAATGGTAAAACATGGAAGCTAACAGCATCTTGCTTGTGCTAGCAAACATCTCGTCTAGCCAGGGAGCTCAAAGCATAGGAGTTTAAAAAAAAAAAAAAAAAAAAAAGTGATTTTATTTGTAACTGCTCTAAAGCGCCAACTATTTTCACAAGTTGATCCTTAATCACATTGGTCCTCTAGAATTTTACTGTCAAACGTGGCTTGAGTCAAATTTGCTAATACACAATGTAATTTTATGGCAAGACAGGAGGCTTCATATTTGCTTATCTTTCTTTACTGAAACTCCCAGCAGCAAAGAAACAGTTAACAGCAGTGTAAAAAAGTTTAACCAATCAGAGTGCATCACAGCAATATAAACTGTCATCAGGCTCCTCCCAATCCCTCTTTCTTTGCTGCTTAGCCTCCCAGGTGAGTCTATTCTAATTATACTCCTATTTATGCTCGATTTTTATATATATTTATATGAGTATATTGCTTTAATATTATGTATATTTATTCATTTACTTATTCTAGTATTTTTCTCAGCCTTTCTGTGCTTTTACACACTGCTTAGGTGACATGGGCTGACTCCCCAGTCAACCTATAAACACAATTGCCTCTCTTATTTTTTCTACCATACTTGTATTCTTATACTGTCTGTTTAACTGACACACTTTTCCCCGCAGCGCCCGGCATTTTGCCGGTCCGCTCCGCTCAGTTTTTTCCCTCACACACTTCGTGTGTTGCATTGCGTCTCCATAGAGACGTTTCCCGCCCTTTTCTTTCCACGGCCATTTCTATTTACCTTTTCCCGGGCTTCCTCTCAGCGCCATCTTGCGGAAATTTTATGCGCGGCGGTTCACTCGCATTTCAGCTCCCACTGCAGAACACGACCCAGCTGTTCGGTAAGTACTTTTATCCCTTAAAGCCCCAGACCTTTTTATTTTAAATCATTAAAGATACATATTCAAAATTTCCCTTTTTCTTGACAGGTTTTTTTCAACTTAAAAAATCCTTGCTTGATACTGAGGGTGACCCCCTCAAGCCTTTATTCAGAGGGTGACCCCCTCTAGCCTTCCTTCAAGGGTGACCCCCCTTTTTTTTTCTGCCTCTATACAGGGTAATCCCTATTTGATAACACAGGCACATACCTGTTATTTGATTTTGGACATTTCATTGTCCTTCCTCTCTGGGTGAACCCCATTGATATATTGTGGATGAACCCCACTGTTACAAAAATTACTTTCTGTATAAGTCCACCGCCTCATTGTAATTAGTTTGTCTGCATACCAAAATTAAAAATAATTAAAAATAATAAAAAAAAAAAAAAAAAAAAAGAAAATTTTTAAACTATATATATATTGTATATTATATTATTCTCTTTGTGGTGACCCCACTGTTATTGACATTATGTCTGATGTGCCAGAACCAGCAGTTTCTGCCGAACTTAAGGCTTGGCTATTCAATGCCATCACTGAATCTATTCCTAAAGCTTTAGCGGCTTTCAGCGAGCAGACAATACCAGCCCCTACGGCGACCATTACCCAACTCTCAGATTCCGAAGATTCTCACACTTCGGAACATGAAGGAGCCCCTCGCAAACGCCCTTGGAAGGGCGATAGCGCCACCGCCGGTAAAGGCAAAGCGCCCGCTAAACACCCTAAAGTGCCCTATTCAAAACCCAAACATGATAAATTTGACGCATTTGAGGGTTCTACCTCTGATTTTAACCTCCAAGTATTAGACGAATACTACGCAGAACACTCTGATACTGAGGCTCCGCCTCATAAGACATTCCGAGACCTTTATCCATCCGATTCTGCAACTAATGAACCCTTCATACCTCTAGAGGAACTCCAATCGGAGTCTGACCCCATAGATACCTTATTTGACACCTCTGGACGCCCTCTATTTGACCCCAGGTGCATTAAGCACCCTAGATCGGCCGAATGGACACTCCCAGACCACATTGCCAAATATTGTAGAATGTGACTCCGTCGGCCTTTAGGAAAAGAGGTGAGAGCCAAATTAAGGGCTGAATGCCCACGCCCCACCATCCCAGACAAGGTGGCCAATACACAAGAATTCGACCCCTTCCTTGTGACCTTTCTAACCAAGTCAGGGAAAGACCCCCGTAAAGGTCTAGAACAGGGTCTTAAAACTGCTCAAGACAAGTTGATGGATGTGGCGGGCCCGCTCACACAAATCTTCATTATTGCAGACGAGGCTTTATCAGGTGGCACATTTGACGCACATATGGTGCGAGAGTGGGCACAAAGGGCCTTATGCCTTTTAGGCAATGCCAATGTGGCAATATCAACAGAGCGGCGGAAAGCCGTCCTTTATAAAATTGATGCTAAACTTGCCGAACTAGGCACCAAAGAACTTGGTCCAGAGGCTCAAGGCATGTTATTTGGAGACAAGTTCATAAAAGAACTAAGTAAACACGTCTCTGTTTTTACAACACTGACAAAGGCACAATCCTCTATTCGCAAGGTATTTCGCTCTCAGCGTTTTTCTGGAAGAGCTGGTCGCTATAGAGGCCGAGCGACTGGCAGAGCCGCTTTCACAGGCTACAGGCCTCGACCTTCAGACACCTGGAATTCGGGCAATACCCGATTCCAACACAGACAATTTTTTCCCTCTCGCGGAGCAATCCGAGGACGTGGATCCGCTTCCCTACGCGGTCGCTCTGCTACAGGTAATGGACCTTCCTTATTCTCTTATTCCTATTGCAGGCCGGTTAACCCTTTTTTCCCAACAGTGGTCTCAACTAACTCAGGATCCTTGGATCCTTCAAACGGTGTCCGGGTTCCACCTGGATTTTTCAGTCGAACCAATTCAAAATTCCCTTCCTACCCCAATAAAAATTTCTTTGCTAGACGAGTCGACTCTACGGAGCGAACTCAACGATCTATGCACCAAAGGTGCGATCGAACGAGTTGTGGGCCCACAGGTCTTCGTAAGCAACATGTTTCTGGTAAAGAAAAAATCAGGGGGTCTACGACCAGTCATCAACCTGAAAGATCTGAACAATTTCATCGTATACCGTCACTTCAAAATGGAAGGGATCCATTTATTGAGAGACCTACTCTCCGAGGGAGATTGGTTCTCTCGCTTCGACCTAAAGGATGCATACCTCACGGTGCCGGTAACACCAGCACACCGCTGCCTCCTTCAGTTTCGTTGGGAACAGACACTATGGCAGTTCACCTGCCTCCCCTTCGGCCTATCTTCCGCACCCTGGTGCTTTACCAAACTAATGAAACCAGTGATGGCCTTACTGCGGTCCCAAGGAATCCGCTCCATAATCTATCTGGACGATATCCTTCTCATGGCACAGGACCATGAAACCCTCCTCCATCATACAAACATGACCTCCGCCCTATTGCAGAATCTTGGCTTCGTGATCAATCACCAGAAATCATCTCTAACACCGTCCCAGACGATACAATTCCTGGGATTCCAGATAGACTCCGTTCAAGCAGTCCTTCAACTTCCGGCACCCAGAATAAAATCCATAAAAAGAGACATTCGGAAGTTACTGATATCACCACACCTTCGCCTACGGGATCTAGCCCGCACCATCGGCTTGCTCTCTGCCTCAATACAGGCTATATTCCCTGCCCCACTGCACTACCGGGCACTGCAACGATTAAAGACCCAATACCTACACCAGTCGACGTCTTACGACCAACAGATCACACTCACAGACGAGGTCCGGCTCGAGCTCCATTGGTGGCTACAACATATGGATGCCTAGAATGGAAGAGCCATTTTCGGATCCCAACCAGACTTCATCCTGGAATCAGATGCAAGTTTGCTCGGATGGGGCGCAACCTGCTCGGAAACCTCTACAGGAGGACTCTGGTCCCACTCAGAACGCGCACTTCACATCAACTGCCTCGAACTGATTGCAGGCTCATTTGCAATCCGCAGCTTCGCCAAAGATGTCTACAACTGTTCAGTTGTGCTGAAGATGGACAACGTGTCCGCAGTCCGCTACGTGAATCATCTAGGAGGTTCCAAATCAAAGATGCTCTCAGACCTGACCAAGGAATTATATCAGTTCTGCCTAGACAGGAATATCTCCCTGCGAGCGGAATATCTGCCGGGAACAGACAACCTCGTCGCAGACTGGTTCTCCCGCCACTGGAGGGACTCCAGCGATTGGCAACTGAATCCACAAATATTTCAGCATCTCCAGATTTGCCGGGGACCATTCAACCTGGACCTCTTTGCATCTCGCCTCAACAGGCAGACGGACGCTTTTTACAGCTGGTTACCGGACCCAGCGTGCCTTGCAGTCGATGCCTTCCTACAGAAGTGGCCGATGTCAGGGGCATATGCGTTCCCTCCATTCTCCATGATTCCACGCACGCTACAACTTCTCAGAACTCAAGGTGTCAAGATAACTCTAGTGACCCCGCTATGGCGGGCCCAACCATGGTACCCTTACCTACTGGAAATGTCAGTGGACTTTCCCCTGCTGCTACCCTGCACCCACGACCTCCTCAGAGACTCGATAGGCAACTTTCACCCATTGGCGATCCAAGACCATCTCCAACTAGTGGCTTGGACCATTTCAGGGGATCGTGGAATGTCTCAGGCCTTTCGACAACTGCTCAGGGACTCCTTTGGGACTCATGGGCCCCAGGAACCAGACGCTCTTACATCTCTGCATGGCGCCTATGGAGTTGCTGGTGCTTGGAAAGGAACCTTGATCCCTTTTCAACACCTATAATTAATATTATTAACTTCCTGTCGTCTCTATTCGACCAGGGTAAATCCTACCGGACCATTAACGTGTTTCGGTCTGCTATTTCTGCAGCGCACGTTCCTATAGAAGGCTCTTCGGTGGGCAAACACCCGTCTGTCTGCAGACTCTTGCGGGGCATCCGCATCGCTAGACCCCCGAATCCCAAATATAATCAATTCTGGGACGTTGCCGTCATGCTCACGTTCTTGGAAGCTTGGCCGGACAACGAAGCGCTTTCCCTACGCCAATTATCAGCCAAATTAGCTCTCCTCCTCTGCTTGGTCTCCTTCCGAAGAGTTTCCGACATCAGGGCTTTCGACTTTCACGCCCTCGATTTCACACCAGAGGGGGTACACTTTCACATCACTAGACGCACTAAGACCAACTCATCTACCGTGAGCTACCCTTACTTCTCGGAGAGACCACTCCTATGCGTAGCCCGGTGCATAAGACACTATATCGCTCGCACTACCCTTCTCAGAGCACCTACCGGGCCCCTCCTGGTATCCTATGTACGGCCTCACAAACCAGTTTCGTGCCCTACCATTGCACGCTGGATTAAATGGCTCCTAGCCCTGGCTGGCATTGATGCATCTTTCGGGGCTCACTCGGTTAGAGGCGCAGCCGCCTCTTCAGCACTCTTAGCTGGAGGTTCCTTAGCAGAAATTCTATCCTCCGCTGATTGGTCTAGAGAATCCACCTTCCGTACCTTTTATTTTAGACACTCTCCTCACGTTTCTCTCTCCTTGCTATCTGTGCGTTAAAATAGCAAATATGAAGCCTCCTGTCTTGCCATAAAATTCGGGATTATTCTAGCTCCTAGTGACCGAATAATCTAAATTTTATTAAAGACAGGAGGCGAATATTTTCCCACCCTAGTTTTCTCTTCCCACCCTTCTAGGTAAGTATCCTGTACTACCTCCAATTTCTAACTATGACTTACATCCTCTCTTTCGCTAACCTAGACTCATTAGGTCGTTATTATTATAACCCGTTTTTTATATTATATTTAGTTCATTAAATTCTAGATGGTCATTTACTGTTATACCACTCTGTTATTACCATAGTTAGAGCTTGCACTAAATTGGAAGTCAGTTCACTGCATTTATTTGGTTTTTCTTTTGCCAAAGAGACCATACTTTCACGATGTTTCTCCTTCCTCCTAGTGTGAAGATCGCTTGCCTTCTGCCTTGACTCTACCTGCGGGTTGATCACTACCTTCATCCTTAAAGATACCTTCACCGTTACCTGTTCATCGTTTTAATGACTACTTTTACATGGTTGACTCTTCAACTGATCGGCTACATCAAGAAAGAGGAATTGGGAGGAGCCTGATGACAGTTTATATTGCTGTGATGCACTCTGATTGGTTAAACTTTTTTACACTGCTGTTAACTGTTTCTTTGCTGCTGGGAGTTTCAGTAAAGAAAGATAAGCAAATATTCGCCTCCTGTCTTTAATAAAATTTAGATTATTCGGTCACTAGGAGCTAGAATAATCCCGAATTATTCATGTGTATTTACATTGTTGTGTTTTTGTTCTTCTCGGATCATAATGAATAGACCTTGTTTCTCCTTAATTGTGTGCACATTATTGGAACTCCTAAACCTTTTCAATTTACATGTAGAGAGGCTTAAAAACTGACAGAGATTGGCAGGCTCAATTGAATGAACAGAAATCTGGAAACTTGGAAGCATGTCTCCTGGATACAGCAGGCTAAGCATAAATGTGTAAATGTGCTATAGCATTTTCTAATAAGAAGCCAATGTCATGAAAATATTTACAATCTGAGGAAATGCATAGTTGTTTTTAGAACACACACAACATATGGACATGTTAAAGGCTTAAAAATTAATCGGATACAAACACACGTTCTCTTTCTTTATTATACCACTTTAACCTATCATTCAGAGCTTGTCCAAAGCCATTTAATTCAACCCTTTCTTATATATGGTAGCAGCTGGAGGATGCCCTTCACTAAAACACAGCATTTGTATAGTGACTGTAATGTGATTGACCTGCCAAGTTTACAGATCTATGGATTTTGCCACATGAAGTGTATTAACAACATACAGTTTATATTGTCATGTCTATTGAATTGTAAATCAGACAGAACTAGGAATATAGCAAAATGATTTCTTGAAAAAGCCATTTAACACATTCAGCACCAATAAGATATCAGTTATGCTGTTAGAATAAAGGGTTATTAAGGAAAAGCAATTTGCCTGGCAAACCACGTATTTTACCTGCTGCATGCACAATAGCTATGCTGCTGACAACAATGTGAGCGTTGATTTCATGACTCAAAAAACACATCAGTGTTCATAAACATAGGCTTTGCCATTCGCGCTGTTTGACTCCGTTGCTTTGCTAAAACATTTTGTCTACAGATCATGGCCTCTTCATGATGAGAGTACTTTAACTTTTTTTTGTATAAAGCCTAGAGAATCACGACTCTAAAAGGTATCAAAGAGGCACGTGGGTGACTGAGAAGTCATAGCTAAGCATTTATTAATTCTTAGTAAAGTACAATTTAGTAAATAAGGTAATAAAATATTACAATCTACACAACCAGTTTTTGCACATAATTACTAGACTTATGCACAAATCTCTTCCAGCTGTGCTGAAAAACTGTCAATACATGGACGAACAACTCAATTTGTATTTTGCCTAAAGAAAGGCATTTGACTCATTCGGCACAGCTGAAAGGTATTTGTGGACACGTAAAATTACTGTGCAATTTACAAACCAATACATTCTTAGGAATAACTTTTACTGGATTTGCTTTTGTTAATACTGCTTATTCATCAGTTGTAGCTGCAAAATAGAGGCTTTCCATAGAATCCCCATGTGGATGAAAAAGCAACATAGATTACGGTAGCTCTTTATGAAATTTTTTTTTGAAAAACAATACTTCGGATTTCAATCTGCAGTCAGCATTCTGTTGAATTTGTGAAAATTCTGCAGAATATATAAATATTTTGAAAACCAAAAAGAGTGAAAAGATTTTAAAAGGAATCACCAACCTACAGTGAAACGCACTGGATAAGAACACATTATTCTATGGGAATTTCTAAAGACATTGACATTGCTTGGATGCTGAGCTGCATGTTAAGAGTGTCCAAACCACCATCTGCTTCTGTTGAAGAATTGTGATGTGCTTGTGAAATTTCAAAATGATAATTACAAGACAGGATTTATGGAAGCTGTGAGAACCCAGAAAGATATTCTGAATAGCTAAGCACACTTCACTGCCCTGACACTGCTGATGTGGACTCCTTCTGAGGCTTAAATAACAAAACTGTACTTACTGTAACTGCAATAAAAGAATCCCAAAGTTAATTTCTGGCACATCTCCAAAACCACTTCCAGCCAGTAGGCAGCTTATAATGTCCAATAAACCCAGAGAACACAATATGTTTGTTTTCTATATTATTACTACTTTATAATGTATAATACTTTTTTTTATTAGACATACGCATTTAATGAATGACCCCAACAACATTTACCAATTAAAATGGCAATATAAAAGTGTGATTCAGACACATTGCAGTGGTAGTTGAATGCAGCATTCTTTACATTATTGCAGGCATATCACAGCAGTTGCATCTATTAGTATGCTACTTAACAGGACATTATAGGCACCCAAACCACTTCATCTTTATGAAGTGATCTGAGTGCAGTGGCTTAACCCTGCAATCTAAAACATTGACATTTGGTAGATACAGCTATGTTTTAGATTCTGGGCTAAACATACCTCTAGTGGCTGTTTTCATGACAGCTACTAGACTGTGCTTTTGCACTCATAAAAGAGTTTGCCTTGGTAATGGGACATTAAAAGCATTTGATTAGACACCTGCACGGCACTTGCATGCATGCACATCTCGTTATAATACATTTCTATGAGGAAACAATGGTTTGGATAAGAAGTCAGGAAGCAATGCCTTCATGATATTGCAGAGGAGAAGTAAGAGGCAGCACCGACTGAGTCTCAGCACTGAAAAAAAAGGAAAGACTTTTTTTCACTTGTTAGTGGACCTTTGAAAAGACACTATAGTGTTCCATTAATTTTTCCAAAAAAAATAAATAAAAGACAGTTCAGCGTATGCTTGAAATAGACTCTAGGTTCTCTGACTTTGAGTAATAAACAATTTAAAGCTGGTAACTGATTTAGAACTCCAAATAGCAGTAGGCTTAGTAAAAGAACCAAATAAAGTGGTGTTAGCCATTTTTGGTTGAACACTATTTGGATGATTCAGATGGCTTTTGGGGACGATGCAATGAGTGCAGCCCAAATAAAAGTGTGGCACAAACACTTCAAAGATGGTCGAGAATCTGTCAAAAGATTTGTCGCCCAGTGATTTCTGGCTTTTTCCATAAATAAAATGGGAAGACATTTCAGATCGTCGATAAGATTCAGGTAAATATGATAAAGAAGTTGGAACAAAGGATTTTGCAGAGTGTTTTGAAAAGTGGAAGGGGCACTGGGAGAACTGTGTTAGGGTACCAAGGTGCCTATTTTGAAGGGGACATTGTCCTATGTCCAATGTTTCTTATGTTATATCTCCTTCAATGAATGTCTCTATTTTTCACATTACATGGCTAGATACTTTCTGGACAGACTATATATATATTTTGTTACGTTTGATTCATTGACATTTCAACTGTGTGTTGGTTTATATATTCTATCTAATTAGCTTTATGAAATAGTATATTATATTGTATAATTATTGTTATGAAATTCAATATAACATTAGTTTGAGGGATGGGTTTAATAATTTGTGATTCTGAAATAGAAAAATGTTTTACCTCCTGAGCAAATACATATACATTATCAAGGAACACAATATAATAAAAAATAAGTACTGTCAAATGCATTTTGTTTGACACCTATATAATTGTATATGAATGGTTTTGCTGTCATCACATGCAAATTATATTTTATTTCTTTGAAAAAATTGTCTTCATTACTCATCAATCAAAAATATCCAAAGCAGTGCTTCAAGGGACAATGCAGAACACATTAAGTCTTATAGAAGTATTAATGCCAGTGCCTCAGCATGTACCATAATAATAAAAGAAAAAAAAAGAAAGAATGCACAGATTAAATACAAAAGTCTATAGTTAGGAACAGATTACCAGTCCTACAAAATAACCATTACATTTAGCTTATTGAGATGCTTTAGGGTTAAGTTAACTGTCCCTACATGCCTATTTTATCAAAGTGTTTATTTTAAAAGGAATACATACTTTTCATAGTACATCTTTTGTCACCCTTACCTTGCTGTCAATCAAAGACCCAGAATGGCCTGCCTCACTCACTCACTCCACGGTGACTGCTCCACTTTAGGAACCCCGCCTCAAAGGTCACTTTTTTTTTTTCATTTTCTTTAGACAAATATATTTGAATGTACACAACATCAAAGCCATCTCTAGTAATTATTATTACCTTTTACCTACAAACAAACATATACAGTACTTTATTTATATCCATAAATCAGACATAAAAATGTATAGATACACATCGTCTTGGGTGTTGGGAGTTCTGTTCTCTTGGGAGTTATACTCAGGGGTTGCATAGATATTTACATTTTTTAATCCAGATTTCAAAGTTAAGCTGTTTGGCTGGTTCCAAACCTTGTGTTCTATATAATTAAGGCTTCCATCTTTAGTTGGAACAAGACCTGTGAGTTCAATAGGTCTAATATGAATGGTGTTGAAGCCTTCCAGTTTTGTGCAATGATTACTTTAACTGCAGTCATGTATAGACATGCCTCATTATATTGAAGGTTCACAATTTTCAGATGTAAAATGGAATTTTCAGGAGCCTTGGGTATCGATTTGTTTAACAGTATCCCTAATTTAGAAAAATCTTTTGTCCATAGATCCTTTACCATTTCACATCTCCAACATATAGGGGAGTAAGTGTTATACATTTTAGATAGTCTAGATGGCACTAGATACCATCTGTTCATTACCTTAAATAAAATTTTAACTAAATTTAAACAGTGAATATATTTACACACTTTAGGAAGAACGGATTTCTATTCATCTCTTGTCAAGTTTGTCTTAAGATCTTTTTTCCACTTTTCATATGCAGGTCTAGACTTTGAAGCTTCTATTTCCAATAGATTCTCCCCCCCCCCCACCCGCCTCCCCAACTCTCCCTCACTCCCCCCCCCCCCAACTTTAGAGGCTACTTTATTGATTTGTTGTGAAACAATGCATATATCTCTTTTACTCCATTTGTGGGAGCGAAATTAATATTATGTGTTAAGTTTTTCAATCTAAGGGGCAGTGCTGAGCGAGCAGGGCACAGACACGTTGAGCTCCTGGGCTATATCATTGTAAAAAGCTTCACAACTACAAATTTAGTGATTACTCAAGCTAGCTACTGCGCTGACAGACTCTGGGTACCTCTGACTTATATGAGTTGGAGTCTGGGCTCTCGTACCTCAGTCATCACATCTCCTCCCACATCCAGAGAGATGGCTGCCGGCTTCTGCCTGCTGACCCACAACACAATGATCTCCAGCTGCGGCACTCCTGTGGCCTTCAGGTGGGGACTGCGCTTTTAACCTCCAGAATAGGTATCGGCTAATAGATAGTGACTACACCCGGGTTGTGCCTTGCTGACATGTATCCCAATGCAGAGATATGGCCCACAGCTGATTTAGCTTTGTTTTATTTTATCTGCTCTTATACATTATAGTATGTGCTATTATACATTTGGCTTTAAAACTCTCAAGCACCTGCACAAGGCCATTTACTTTTACTATTGCCTCTCTTACATTGCACAAACCTTTTTTAGACTATCATTTTTCTGCTGTGGTTCCTCACCAGTTTTGTAAAGCTCACTCTTACTCAGCACCTCTTACTTTGTACCTCCTCACTCAACTATGCATTATTACCTACTAATGGTCTGACACAAATTAGTGTTTATATTTACCTATAACTTGCATGTCTAGACTCAAGCTAGTACTCATGGGCACTGTGCTAATTTAGTTTATGCAACCAGTGCCTGTGCCTCAAACTCTAGCCTGTTAGCAGTGTGTCTCTCCAATTTAAATAATTCATATAAAAATGTGCAGAATAAGTTCTACTGTTTTAGTTTTCCCACTACATGTTAACAATTGTTTATGTTGCTTAACAGTATGAAATGCCGTCATGTACCATCCATGCACAACCAAAATAAAGATTTAATAATAATAATAATAATAAAATAGTTTTTCAATCTAATATAATTAAACCATTCTCAAATAGGCAAGTTAAATTCTTGTACTAGTTGTAAGTTGTCCTCACAGTTTTATTTGAGAAACTACTAACTGGACAATGTCAAGCACAGAGGATAAAGAGTGTGCAGGACTTTCGGGAGAAACTAGTTCATAAGATATTTAGTTTTCAAAATCTTAAAGTTTATTTATTGGGCATATCTATCAAATGGCTTCCTTTTTTCCCATGCAGTACAACATACAAAAAAAAAAAAACAAAAAAAAACAGAAACCTTACACTGTATGAAGGTTTAGCTTTGGATAGACCAAAGATACTTTGGAGACCTATTGTTACAACAACAGCTGGTTGTCTGTAGGAAACTCTATGCTGCATTACAAAAGGTTGTGGACAAGAGCTTCAAAGAGCTATCATGTAGCTATTTGTTATAAAACATTAATATATCTTGACATTTTACTTGAAACAAAATAGAATAGGCCCCAGTGTGCAATAAAAAAAACAAGTGGATTTCAATTGCTACTCTCCATGCTGTATACATCACTGTTAGGAAAGGAATGTTGGAAGCTTCGAGATGAGGGAATTGAAAATAATCATAATTGCAGTCCAAGGCCTGTTGTAAATATACAGGGAACCTCCAAATGTGTTATCAAATCCATATCATATGAAGTAATTACTAATGAACAAGGTAGGCTGCTGTTGCCGATTAAATGTAAACCTATCAATGTTGGATTGATTTAGTCTAAAAAAAACATGTGAAACATAGACATAGAAGCATAGAATGTGATGGCAGATAAGAGCCATTCAGCCCATCTAGTCTGCCCAATATTTCAAAATACTTTTTAATTAGTCCCTGGCCTTATCTTATATCTAGGATAGCCTTATGCCTGTCCCTTAAACTCTCTCAATGTGTTAACCCCTACCACTTCAGCTGGAAGGCTATTCCATGCATTCAATACTCTCTCAGTAAAGTAGTACTTCCTGGTATTATTTCTAAACCTTTGCCCCTCTAATTAAAGACTATGTCCTCTTGTTGTGGTATCTTTCCTTCTTTTAAATATAGTCTCATCCTTTACTGTGGTGATTCCCTTTATATATTTAAATGTTTTTATCATATCCCACCTGTCTCATCTTTCCTCCAAGCTATACATGTTATGATCCTTTAACCTTTCCTGGTAAGTTTTATCATGCAATCCATGAACCAGTTTAGTATTCCTTCTCTGAACTCTCTCCAAAGTATTAATATCCTTCAGAAGACCTGGTCTCCACTAATATGTACATTACTCCAAGTGAGGTCTCACAGGTGTTTTGTACAATGGCATGAGCACTTCCCGCGTTCTACTGCTAATATCTCTCCCTATACAACCAAGCATTCTGCAGCATTTCCTGCTGCTCTGTTACATGGTCTGCCTACCTTTAAGTAATCTGAAATAATCTAAAGCCCTTTATTTAGATGTTGAGGTTAGGACTCTATCAAATATTCCAAACTCTGCCCTTGTGTTTTGATGCCCAAGATGCACTATCTTGCACTTATCCACATTAAATGCTAGCTACCCCACTAGTAACAAGAACCTTCTTTAGATACTCCATTGACTACAACCCAATCTTGCCTGTCACTCAGCCACTGCCTAACTCATTCAACAATATTGGAATCCAAACTCAAAGATTGCAGTTCATTGATAAACGTTCTATATACGACAGGGTCAAAAGCCTTACTGAAATTAGGTAAGCAATGTCTACTGCACCAATCTTCTGGGACTACTCCCACTAACAATGATTGGTTAAATAAATCAGCTAATGGTTTTGCTAGTACACCAGTAAGTTATTTTAATAACTTTGGGTGTATTCCATCAGGCTCCATCGATGTATTTGTCTTTACTTTAGACAGCTGAAATAAAACTTCTTCCTCTGTAAACTCACATGTAACAAATTTTCCAAACTGAAGTTCCTTTCCTTCATTTTCATCTGTACAAACTGAACAATATTCATTGAGGAAGTCAGCTAGACCTTTTATCCTCTTCTACACACCTTACTTATTTTGATTTTAATCTAACTAATCCTTGTTTTACTTTACTCTTCTCTTCCTTCCTCCCAAAAAAAAAATGTTTCCTCCCCCTTTTCTATTGACTGGACTATTTTCTCTTCTGTGTGTGCTTTGGAGGCTCTTATAATTTGCTTTGCCTCTTTCTGCCTAAACTTAAAGATCTATCTTCCTCACTCTGTTTTTTTTTTTTTTTACAATTACTGAATGCTAACTTTTTTTTAAAGTGTTTTACTCTTTTGCCCACTTCTGCTGATTACGAAAGTGGTTTATTCACTTTGTTGCTCTTACTGACAAGCCTTGTGCAATCTCCTGTTGCTCTCTAATGTCTATTGCTAGGGGATCTAATGTAATCATGTAGAGCAGTGGGGACAATGGACAGCTCTGTCTGGTTGTGCTGCTAAGACTGAATCAGCCAGAGCTGAATCCATTCCCCACAACTCTTGCTGTTGGAGTGAAGTATAATGACATAACAGCATCTAAAAATGTTCCCTCAAAATCAAAAATATGTAAGGTCTGTCTGAGTTAGCCCCACTCAACCCAGTCAAAAGACTTTTGGCATCCGACAGGGCTAGGAGGTAGTGGGTGAATGACAGCAGTCACAGCTGTGTATGTCTGTCTGTGTGTATGTCTGTCTGTGTGTGTGTGTGTCTGTGTGTTTGTATTTGTGTGTATGTATGTTTGTGTCTGTATGTATGTGTCTCTGTATGTATATTCCAATATTTATACTCTGTTATTTATTACCTGTTAATCTATATGTTCTTCGTTGTTATTCTAAATATGTTCCCATGGCAATTGCAGTTTAACGTTGAAGACGTTTAGTATATTTATACTGTATTTTTTTCCCCCTTTATCACTTCTCCCATCTCCATTCATGGGAGATATAGGTTACCTATGCTTGGAACGCAACACACGCCATTTTTGATCATGCGTGCGTTCCAAGCAGAAGACATGTGACCACTGAATCTCAGGCCGCGTCGCGTCACTTCCGGTTATGACGCGTGCGGTCCACGATGGTACGCATATGACGGCCGGAACTTGCCGACCGTCCCCTCTCTTGCCACATCACTTCCGGTATACATCAACTGGAAGAAACACTCACCAGGTAGCGTTCTACAATCAACTTGCCCATATTTATACAGGACATTGAGGAACCATCCCACACTTTTGATAAAGCCTCTGGAGAGGCAAAACGCGTCAAGTGGGATACCCTTCCCTTTGGACATTTGCACTTATACTTTTATATGTATAATATTTTATAATAAATAGTTTATTTTATTGCATTTAGCTACTTATCTTTTATTATTTTACCTGCATTTGATGTCCTGCTGACTACCTGGTGCCATCATATCCTTAGGTGGGGATAGTACCACCCATGCTGTGATTACTAGAGCAGGTCTTGCTCTATAAATTGTAAGTACAATACTTTATTCTACTACCCTGGTTTTACAGTACTTACTACACTATCAGAGTGTCTCTCTCTTTTATTTTCATTTTTCATCTGGAGGATCAAAATCATCTGTACCAGCTTGTATCCTTAGACGGGGATTATACCGTCCATGCTGAACAAAGTAGAGCTCTTTTATAGCTCTACCCTATGTGAGTGATTTTCCTATAGTTACCCAGCACAAATATTTGCAGTGTTATAAACTGTATTGCACTATTATTTTTTCCTCTGTTTTATTATTCCGAGGTATTTACCAACTCTCCTCTCAGAGGTGTATGTACGTATTACCCTTGGGCGCAGTATACGCCATATTTTATATTTTCTGTTTCACCAATACACAAGGTTATGGGAATCCTTGTATTGTATACAGCAGCCCTCACTGATTCATGACGTTATAGCGAGCGCCTATTGTAACAGATCCACTGGCACCCCGACTGGGTACCTCCGTTGAAAGATGCTCCTAGCGCTTCCAGAGGACTCCAAGCACTCCACCAGACACCATAAGCACCACAGGCTGCAGCTATCTCCCTAAAGAACGAAGCAGGAACAAGCTCTTACAAGAGCTCTGTGATTATAGCAAGGGAATATGCCTAGCATAGCAATCCCTTGTAGCAGATTCCCCCAATTAGAGACAGGACTCAAGTTGAGGGTAAAAATAGAACTCTCTGGCTGCTAGCTTGCAGCCCTTTTTTATTAGGTGCTCCCATGAAGGGGAGGGACACACACAGTAACGTACATTAACCAATCACACAATAGTTACATCCCACACATAGCCCTCCCCTCTACCTGTAAACTAATTGTAGGTACACACAGGAAAATACAATTATCATAGGTAGGGAAAATACAGTTTTTACACAACATTCATAACTCCCAAAATATACATCACATTCGCATAAAAATACATATTCACAATCAATCCATTCGGGGGAACAACATACTCAAAAATCATACGAATTGGACCAGGGGTTCAAAAGTTAGTACAAATGTGCATTTGACCTTCTGGAAGCATGGTTTTTCCAGCTCAAACTAGTTCCACAGAATCCTCTATCCTGGAGACAATGGAGAAGCTGATTTAATTATATCCAGGGACAAACACAGCCTCCATTAAGCACATGTTACCAGCAACCACCAAAAGACATAAAAATACATAACTCCTGTTATACTAAACAGAACCCCCCCAGATGGCTTGGATCTGAGCGCTCAACATATCCAAACAGCGCTCAGATGCCACAAACACAGTTGAAACGCCATGGGGTTTAAGTTTCGTATGGGCTTATGAGAGGGCCCATAATCCTGGGGCAGCCCAATAACCCACAGTATGCCCAAATACCATGCATAAAGGGCCAAATCACCCAGGGACCGTAGTCACAGGGTAAGAGGCGGGCAAGCAGCCCCCTCCAAAACACAGTGGCAAAGTGGCTTTCGCTACACCTATACACTCTGTTTTGTCTCTGTATGTGTGTGTGTCTACATGTGTGTATTTGTTTGCATGTGTGGGGGTAGGGGGTAACATATGGGAGGGGGGCGATAGACATATGTGAGGAGGGTGGTGGGGGGGTGGAGAGTTGATGTACAAGGGGGGCCCCCAGGGCAATTTTTGCACTGGGGCCCCATGGTTTCCAACAGCTCACAATCCTAAAACATCATATAAAAAAATATTAATTTCCCACATAATACATTTTGTGTCTCACACTCTCCTCCATATCATTTATATTTCCTATGTGATAGTTCTGAATACATCGTATGCTAGTGATCTCTAGTTACAAAACACACACACAAAATAAAAGGAAAAAAAGGTATATATAAATGTGTAAACATTCCCCCATGTAGTAATCTCCATAAATGTTAATATCAAACATGTGAATTATATGATTCCCAATTAACACAGGTTTTCTATTAATGTAAAAAGTGCCAGCTTCTATAGAAATGTGTACTTTTTACAAACTTAAATAGGAGGACACACTCTTCACATATAAGGCACTTCAGCAAACTAAAGTCTGGAGTGTTCTTTTATTGAGAAGCTTCCTATTCTAGTCCACCTTGGCTATAAACCTCAATGAAGCAGTGAAGCATGAGGTACTGGTATTTTGATAGCCATGCAAATAGTTTTGTGAATATGGCATTGCAGTGTGTGCTAGGGCCAGCAATCATGTATGCAGAGACTCAGCTAGTTGCAATTTAGAGAGTCAGAAAGAGTGGAATGTCATGTGCCCAGGCTGTGTTTGCTTACTGTATAAATATTTCTAAGGTTAAAGGTGGGAGAACAGGATAACTGCTATACTTTTTAGCACAAGTGATTTTTGCAGACCCATGCAGTTATAAGCAGCGTGTAAGCATATGTGTAAGCAGACGGGGCAGGGGACTTCTTTGCTACATGATCTATGCAATGAGCATAGCTTGTTATGGCGCTCAGACTGACCCCTTAAAACTACACTCAGTTGTGCTAAAGATTCACACAAAAAAAGGCAACATAAAAAATATTGACTTTTCAAATATATCCGTCAATGTCTGAACACTTTATGGACCTCAGCTGCCATATAGCAGTGCTAATAGTGTCCAGCATCATATCAGCACACAATACCATACTGCACTCAATGGTGTAATGATATGGGGCACAGCAATAAGTGCCATGCAGTAATACTGCACTACTACAGATAGATTTGGGGGGACTCAATTAAAATATTATTATTGTTATTAAAGGCTTACCGATCTACGATAACCTTTTACGATCAATTTAGTGATTAACTTTGTCAGTCTCACAAACATATAACCTTTTTACCTTTACCCTGTTATGCTTACACTAAATCCAATTATTTGTCAATTTTGTCCTTTTTTGAGTGATAGAACATTCACATAACTTTAGATAGATTTGGGGGGACTCAAAATATTATTATTATTATTAAAGGTTTCCAGATCTAAGATAACCTTTTATACATGCTAATTGTGTCATGATATAATATTTGACTTTCATGTCTTAAAGGTTGAAATGATCCATGTCACCCTAAACTCATGTACTTCTCAGGAAGTAACAGCTCCTCATTCCCTCATCCCAGTCAACGCTAGTGAGGCACTTACTGGAGTAAATAACTAAACACACTTACTTTCTCGGCATCATTGCCTCGTGGTGCTCCTGAGTGCTTTTGTGCATTTGGCATTTGGAGAGCTACAGCACTCCTGCAATACAACCACATGTTCACATACAGCACTATGCAGTTTAAATTAATTCACATAATATGCTCTGGCAGTGCCAGGACAGCCTGACATGTAACAGTAAAAACTTTTAATTTTTTTTATTTATTTATTTATTTTTAAACTAGTGTGCAAATATCTGGTTTAATACTTTGCAGAATGAATATTAAAATATTTAAGGTATTTTATTGATACCTTCTTAAGAGACATTTCAAGCACATGGCTGCTTTTCTCCTTTAATCGATTATGGATCAAAATAGCTTCATGTCGCTTTTTCCTTTAATTCCATTCTGTAATGTCACAGAAAAAGTATAGCTTTGACATGATCATATGAAATTATGTATATTGATGCTTCCATTGCTATGAAAGAGATTATATCAGCCATCCTGATTTCAGTGGCACAGTCCCAATTTTTGGGTTCTGTCTCACCATAATTCTCTTGTGTTCAGCTTTTTGTGACACCAGGGAACTGTCATCAATAATCAAAGCATGAGTTCCTCAATAGACGTGATTGTGCTATGATTAGGGCACTATGACCCTTTAAGGAGTAGTGACACTGTGCTTCCTGCAGGGTCTGTCCTTAGTGGTCCAGCCAAAATGATTGACAGGCAGACCGGTCATTAACTCAGGCTGACCCGTCCCTTTCTGGGAAGGTTTGCCATTTTGGGGGTAGACCTAGTTACTCAATTGCATCACCTAGTTACTCAATTGCATCCTCCCCCCCCCCCCTTACCTCCCTCCCACTGGCATTGATATTCACATTAAGTAGGAGTTAGGAGGTGACATTTACTTACCTGAAGCAAAGGTGAGATTTACTTAAATGAACCAGCCATAAAGATTCAACCTATTAAATACTCATTTTTGTATAAGTGGGGGTGACAGTGCTGCTTTAAAGAATGCAAATTTGTGCAATGACTGAACTATGCACAAAGATGAAAACTAGACGACCAAGATTACTTAAATATATTATCCAATTACAGCAATTGAACAATATTTACGTATTAACACACTCTGCAAACTCTCTATAATGGTTTACCAAAGGAGAGTAATTTTGCTGAAGTATTCCTTTAATGGTGTTGAATCAATCTAAATATACAAGTTGTAATTAGAGATGTCCTGAACGGTTCGCTGGCGAATAGTTCCTGGCGAACATAGCTTGTTCGCGTTCGCCACGGTGGGCGAACATATGCGATGTTCGGTTCGCCCCCTATTCGTCATCATTGAGTAAACTTTGACCCTGTACCTCACAGTCAGCAGACACATTCCAGCCAATCAGCAGCAGACCCTCCCTCCCAGACCCTCCCACCTCATGGACAGCATCCATTTTAGATTCATTCGGAAGCTGCATCCTTTTTTTTTTTTCAAATTCTTTATTTTTATTTTGGTTGTGCATAAAATAACATTGGGCTTGCACAGCTCCAACAGCTGTTGCAAGCATTTCTTTGACAGGCATTACAAACATAACATGGTATAGTGGGTACTCACTCTAGCAGCCCATGAGAGCGTAAGATTAACCAGCTAGGGTCCTGTACGGGCATAAGACAGACAGTACAGTATAGCTCGCTAGTTGCCCATGCGGGTGTAGGGAACAAACAGTAAGATATATCACTCTGGTAACTCATGTGACGTTAAAGGTAAGGCACAGTGATAATGCTCTATGGTAACTAATGTGATGTTAAAGGGACACTCCAGGCACCCAGACCACTTCTGCTCATTGGAGTGATCTGGGTGCCAACTCCCACTACTCCTAACCCTGTAAGTGTAATTATTGCAGTTTTTTTACAAACTGCAATAATTACCTTGCAGGGTTAACTCCACCTCTAGTTGTTGTCTACTAGACAGCCTCTAGAGGTCTCTTCCTGGTCCAA
Source organism: Pelobates fuscus (assembly GCF_036172605.1). Lineage (NCBI taxonomy): Eukaryota > Metazoa > Chordata > Amphibia > Anura > Pelobatidae > Pelobates > Pelobates fuscus. The sequence continues at coordinate 317,223,234 of NC_086317.1, read as the reverse complement.
AGCACAGGAAACCTGTGCTAGAGCATCGCTGGACGTCCTCACGCTGCGAAGTTAAAGGTGAAGCACAGTGATAATGCTCTCTGGTAACTTATGTGGGGGTGAAAAGTAAAGCACAGTGATAATGCTCTCTGGTAACTCATGTGGAGTTAAAAGTAGAGCACAGTGGGAATGCTCCCTGGTAACTCCTGTGGTGATAGGATATACACATTGTTAGTAACTCTTGTGAGTTTAGGTTATGCCCAGTGGTAGCGTACGTTAGCGGTTGATACATGGTTCCAGTAAACACATCTATAGTACATATTAGCGACTCAATTAAAATTAGTGTAGGCACTCTGGGGAGACATGTAGGCAGTTCTTGTTGAGATGTATTAAACACTTTGGTAGCACACTGTAGCGTCTCATGGAAAGTCAAAACAACGTAAGCACTTCAGTGGTGTGCGTTAGCCCCTCAAGTGAGTTGTTTATATGCGCAGGGCTCGCGGTCTGCACTCATGGGGTATGGCTTGCTGCTCATTGGAACATGTGAGCAGCTTATACGAATATAATATTATATATTATAATTATATATTATAGGAATAGTACTACTTAACACACCTTATAATAACGCAGAAAGAGGCAACGCAGAGAGAGGAGTCTGAAGAGGAGGAGTCAGAGGAGGAAGGTGGCTTTGAGGAGGTGGAAGACCAAACACAGCAGGCATCCCAGGGGGCTTGTTGTCACCTTTCGGGGACCCTTGGTGTTGTACATGGCTGGGTGGAGGAAGAGACCTTCAATGACATCAGTGAGGACAAGGAATGGGACATGGCTAGGTTGGTATCCAACCTTGTGCAAATGGGGAGTTTGCGTTTGTGCAAATGGACTGTTTGCGGTTGTTTGCGGTGCGTTAAACATGGAGTTTGGTCTGTCACTGTGAAGCGGGCGTAACCCTTACACTACCTGATTGATACAACATCATACCTGATGTTTTAAAGCACATTATTACAAACTATTTAGGAATTTGGGTGATTTATGCCCTTTATGGATTAAAACCAGACTTTGCATCAACTATGTAATTTTCCATGGGAGTTTTGCCAAGGATCCCCCTCCGGCATGCCACAGTCCAGGTGTTAGTCCCCTTGAAACAACGTTTCCATCACTATTGTGGCCAGAAAGAGTCCCTGTGGGTTTTAAAATTTGCCTGCCTATTGAAGTCTATGGCGGTTCGCCCATGCGCGAACATTTGCGGAAATCCACGTTCGCCATTCGCGAACGGAAAATTTTATGTTCGCGACATCTCTAATGTAAGGTGAAAATAGCCAAACTGGAAACATTCTCCAAGTCAGCCATGTTTGCCATTCCTCTACTCTGGCCTTAAATTAGAAATTCACTTTGAAGTAAGAGTAAGTATTTGGGCTTCTCATCATGCTTCCCTACTCGTTGTTACAAGTACAAATCTGCGACTGATTTTATGACCACTGCCAGACTGCTTTTGCTCTGTGCTTTCCCTGTCCAGAGCAGTGATAAATGCATCTAAAATAAATAAACAATTCAACACAATTAATAATAAATACCTAATCTTATGTGAACCTTTAGACTGTCGCAAAAATCACAACACATTTTGAACTGTTTTATCATTGATCACTCTCACTGATCAAATGAAAGTGTGCATAGGAAGAATGTTGATGATCAAGATGCCATGATCTTTTTTTTTTTTAGCGGCTTTGTTTGACATTTTCCTAAACTACTTAATCTCACTTAATGATTGCTTGTCAGTAGTTCAGTCTTGTGCCAGTGTCACTTCTTTGCAAAAATAAACCTAATTTGTATTCTAGGTACCTGCATTTATTGTGCTAATTTGCATTAAATATATTACATGAAAATTATTTTAATTGTGTTTGTAAATGTCCCATTTGTACCGCAATGTGTATTTGCAAGATTCTCCATGTTCTCAGCTACTTAAGACTATTCTATGACCAATATGAAAAGTCTGTGGTCTACTTTTGAAACATATGCAAAGCCAATCATAAGTTTCATTGCATTCTTTTGAAAATTGCTTAATCAATAAATATGTGGTTATTTGTTAACATGCATGCACACATTAACATGAATTTATAGCGCCTTATTTTTTTTCACATTAGTACATATTGTTATACTCCATATAGAAATGCTAAATTAAATATGAGTGGCAAAATGAGGCTAAAGTAGCACAGCTGTGACCATAGCTGAGTTGAACAAATTGAGAATTTTTCCATATCAACTATTTAGCCACAGTTTTGCCATTTGGTTATAATTTACGAATAACCCTTCTTGACAGGTTTTTTTTCCCCTGTAATATTCCATGCAAAATGTATTTAACTTGCTTATTATTATTATTATTATTATTACTGGTATTTATAAAGTGCCAACAGATTCCATAGCGCTGTACAATTAGTGGAGAATGTACAATATACATAGACAAATACAAGAGGTAGAGAGAGCCCTGCCCTTAAGCTGATATCTAGCCATTGGAGTAGAGATGTCCCGAACAGTTCACCGGGACATCCGCCCCCTATTCGTCATCATTGAGTAAACTTTTACCCTGTACCTCACAGTCAGCAGACACATTCCAGCCAATCAGCAGCAGACCCTCCCTCCCAGACCCTCCCACCTCAATGACGAATACGGGGCGGACCGAACATCGCATATGTTCGCCCGCTGCGGCGACCGCGAACAAGCTATGTTCGCCGGTGAACAGTTCCCGGCGGACAAGTAATACCAGTTTACTTGTCTGCCTTATGGTCTCAGCTCAATTTTGAGTTGCTTCACCAAGCTGCTATCTCTATCCATGTGATATTACCAGGTCCCTTCACTATTGAGCAATGCAAGCACCTGAAGGCAAAAAAAACCCTCATATGACCAAATGGTCCTAATGACAGAAGATGTCCACATGGAGCTTCTTTGGTAGCTAAGGAATATGCAGTTCTGGAATGGTAGGGTAATCTTTGGGTTCAAAGAATAGGATGCCAGCCTGTGGGACTGGGGAGCAACCAGCCTAGAAGGATTCATGAGGAGCCATTGGCCTGACCTGTAAAGCTCCATGCATATCATCTGTGTGAACTGATGGCAGGAGCATTCAAAATCCTCAGCTTGGCAAATGGCATGTCGAACTGCTGCATCCTCTTTTGGATGAACAATGTCTTGGTTGTGAGATAGATCAACTGTCTTGGGGGTGCTCACTCTCAACAGTTGAATCTTCACAGAAAGCAGGCAACAGTTACCCTGGTGGCCTTGTTCTAGCAGAGTCAACCCTGGTTTCTGGACTACATGGACTTTCTTCTTCTGGATATGCTGGATCTTCTGATGGATCTGAAAGGGAATCCTCACCCTCTGATAATTGGATGCCCGACTGCATCTCATGGGTTGGACTCTTTTCAATGGTCCTGGTAGATTGGTACTTTATCAATGGCAGCTAAGGACCTCTTGTGGCACTCATGGGTGCCAGGCACTAGATGGTATCATCTGTCTGCCAACTTTTGGCCAAGTTAGCACTTCTTTTGTTTTTGATTTAATTCTGTCAGGTCTCGGATGTTCGAGCTTTTGACATGTAAGTTTTTTCTATCTCCTCGGAAGGGGTTACTTTCCAGAGTTCCCGTTGCATGAAGTCGCATTTTTTCGTCTATTTTTAGATTAGAGCCAAAGTTGTGTATGGTTCCCTCCTGTCAGTATGTTTTGGCTACAGCGCCCTTAAGGTCTCTCCGTCTGGACAGTTCCTGTCTTCGTATGTTCGTCTGCACAAACTGGCCTCGACAACTACGGTGGTTAGTTGGGTACAGTTGCTCTTGACATTGGTGGGCTTTGAAACCTCCTTAGGTGCACATTTTGTTTAAGGAGTGGTGGCATTGGTTGCTTCCTCAGCAGGCACCACACTGACTGATATCATGCATTTTATGGACTGATGTCAGGAAAACACATTTCTGGTGTTTTTAACACTGATCGCTTCTTTCATGTTTTTCTTACAGTTTAATTTCTGACACTGGGCATATCAACTGTGGAGTTTGGTTCTGCTGTGATCCGTATGGTACAGCCTGTTCTACCTTGTACAGTTATATTGTTGAACTTTATTTCTTTAGTTGTTATTTAATTTTGCTTAAAGAAAGAGAAAGTGCTTAGTTTGCTGCAGTCCATTTATATGGGTTTGTTTCTTTATCGTATTGGTTATTTTGTTCCTATATTACTTCTTGGCTGCTGTGGAGTTTTGTAAAAAAGGAATTCACAAAATACTCACCTCCTTTCATTACTAAAAACAAGATTATAGGTACACTAAAGCTATCATAATCTTCAATAGTTTTAGTAATTAATTTAATAATAATTTATTTTATAACATTCTGCAATACTTTGTCATGATAACAAAACATTTCCTTTCACCTGGTACTGAAGGGGTTACAGCAAACCTATGTTACATGCTTTGGTATAGTACATGTGGGAATTATAACCTACAAACACCAAATAGATTGGTAGTTAAATCATAGTTCATTATAATTCTAAATACGAACTGTGATAGTAAAAAGCATGTTTGGAGCTAACCCGCAGGTGCTGAAGTATTTGCAGTTGAGATTACTGCTGCCAAATATATTTCAGAATTGGTTCCCAGATTCAATAGCCATGGGGTAGAAAAAAGAAGAAACAAGGCTACTGATCATGGACTGTGTCTGCCCTCATAAGCTTTACTGTTTCAGTGAACCATATTGGTAAATAAATGCTATATTTAATCTTGTTAAGAATGCCAAAATGTGTTTTTTTTTTTTTTCCTCAGCAACATATTGACTATCTAATTTTGCAGTTCATTATTACAAGAAGGTAGAATGCTTGCATACAGTGTTAGAATAATTTTTACCCAGTAAAAGTATCAACTAAAAGTATACCATAGATCAGTGTTTCCCAAACCAGTCCTCAATGCACACCTACCAGTCCAGGATTTAAGGATTACCCAGTTTTGTCTAAGGTGTTTTTTCTTTTTTTTCTAAAAACACCTTAGACAAAACTGGGTAATCCTTAAATCCTGGACTGGTAGGTGTGCCTTGAGGACTGGGTTGGGAAACACTGCCATAGATACATGATATTTTTCATTAAAAACAAAAGAAATTCTTGACTTGATATCACATTTCAAAATGTTCTAATGTAAGCCTATGCAGTAATAAACAAGTGAACTCCTTATTTACATTTGGCTAGAGATGTCTCTAAAATGTTGCTGATCTTCCACTACCCAAACTAATACAATGTTCAGTTTTAAATCCTACCACTCTCATGCCTCACTTCACACTGAAACTCAGCGAAACTCTGCATTTAACATCCTGCAGAAAATCCTACCACTCTCAGGTACTGACTGAATGTTACTATCGAATTATCATTTATACCTGTAGTTTGCCACTGTTATTTTCTGTGCATGCAGTTTGTATTATTGCCATTTAATGTTTCTGACCAATATTTCATGTATACAGTTATTTATATTTTGGGTGATAGATATAATTGGAAAATTTAGCAACAAAATTCTTATACGTGGCTAGTCTACCCCCTCTCCCCCTCTAGCCCCTTTGCTATGCTCCTCCTAGCTGTAAATGTCTTCATATAACTGTTTAATGTCCATCTCTGGTCTTTAGGCATCACTTCAAACTCAAACTCCATGAAGCTCTGCATTTTTTCCTCACCACTTCCCACCCACCCAAGTTCCCCCTAAATGTATAGCATGCTCCTCCAGCTGTTTGAGATTCTTACTCAATTACCTCTTCATTCCCATTCTGAGGAGAAACTGATCAAGGATCCAGAGAAGTTTGGTATTACCCAATATACCTCCGTGCAAGTGATTTGAGCCTATCCATATGTGTCTCTGGACCTTGTGAGTGTGGTCCATAGTCTCTTTTACACAACTCTGTTGGGCTTGATATAGTTCACTATTGTATTTTGGGGGTATTTACACGTGTGTTGAGCTGCTGTTCACCCACCTACAGTTATTCTGTTAATTTACTAAGCGCCTCTTGTACACAGAATACATATCCAGAAGAAGAAAGTCCATGTAGTCCAGAAACCAGGGTTGACTCTGCTAGAACAGGGCCACCAGGGTAACTGTTGCCTGCTTTCTGTGAAGATTCAACTGTTGAGAGTGAGCACCCCCAAGACAGTTGATCTATCTCACAACCAAGACATTGTTCATCCAAAAGAGGATGCAGCAGTTCGACATGCCATTTGCCAAGCTGAGGATTTTGAATGCTCCTGCCATCAGTTCACACAGATGATATGCATGGAGCTTTACAGGTCAGGCCAATGGCTCCTCATGAATCCTTCTAGGCTGGTTGCTCCCCAGTCCCACAGGCTGGCATCCTATTCTTTGAACCCAAAGATTACCCTACCATTCCAGAACTGCATATTCCTTAGCTACCAAAGAAGCTCCATGTGGACATCTTCTGTCATTAGGACCATTTGGTCATATGAGGGTTTTTTTTGCCTTCAGGTGCTTGCATTGCTCAATAGTGAAGGGACCTGGTAATATCACATGGATAGAGATAGCAGCTTGGTGAAGCAACTCAAAATTGAGCTGAGACCATAAGGCAGACAAGTAAACTGGTATTAACTGTAGGTGGGAATTAAAGCTTGACACTTTTTTTATTTAGCTTTCAATAGATGCACATTACAAGCCATATTACACAGACACATTAAATTACAATCCATCAGTAGAATTTACAATCTAGTCATTTTCTTCTATGTTTGTTTACCGTTTCCTTGAATTGATATGTTCCTCATAGCCCATATATATTCTTTCACTTTTTCACCAAATAAGAAATGCATTTATTAAAAAACACACCTCTCACTTTCATCATCTCTTCCACAACCCCCCTCTACTTTGACTGGAAATTTTAATAGCTCACTATTACAAATTCATATGGATCTGATCCAGATCTATGAAATTCTTGAATATTATTAAGAATTAAATAAATATTAATGATGAGATTACTATCTTACTTTATGTCAGGCTCCTAATATTTTTTGAGGGACCTTTTTTTGGCATTGGGCAGCACTTAACGTTTCTCTTTACACACATAATATATATATATATATATATATATATATATATATATATATATATATATATATACATATATACATATTTATGTAAAGAGAAACTTTAAGTGCTGCCCAATGCCAAAAAAGGTCCCTCAAAAAAGCATTCAAAATCCTCAGCTTGGCAAATGGCATGTCGAACTGCTGCATCCTCTTTTGGATGAACAATGTCTTGGCTGTGAGATAGATCAACTGTCTTGGGGGTGCTCACTCTCAACAGTTGAATCTTCACAGAAAGCAGGCAACAGCTACCCTGGTGGCCCTGTTCTAGCAGAGTCAACCCTGGTTTCTGGACTACATAAAAGTTGGCAGGAGCCAAAGTTGTGTATATATATATATATAAAACAATGCAATTTATGACATTTTGGTAAACATTTCAAGATATAAATAAGGCAGAAACATCTACTCGAGAGTACTGAGTGTATTTTCTGACTTAAACATTTTTAATTTAGCGCAAGCAGAATAAAGGCTTCAAATTTCTGTGTAATAAATTATTGTAAGGAATCACTTATAATGCAATTATAAATTGTAATTACATCCATGGATAATCAATGAGATATGCAGTGGAATTACAGCTACATTGCAATGTGCAATAAATGAAAGTTGCTATATAATTTAGGTGAAGGTATGCTTTAATAACAGTCACTGTTTACAGTTCTTTCACAAGATTGTAGCTTTATCCCCTTCAGCACCATTTAAAAAAAAAATGTAAACATTTTTAAAAACAACTATAAAAACCCATCCTGTTCTGCTATGTAAGTGGATATTCTTTAACTCTACAGCTGAGTTAAATACTAAGGGACATTTTAAGAGTAGATATTTTATACAGCTGACAAATGTTGAAAGCAACAAAGCAATACGTTAATTTTGAACTTTCTTTAACTGTGTGTCTTTTTTATTGTAAAACAATATAATTAGTGTGACTTATAAGCAAACGTCATGAGTATCACACATCCACAATTAACTTCCCAATTTATTCTTTCTATACATCATAGAAAATTATCTTCAAATGAAACTTCCCAATACTTTTTGTGAAGATTCATTTAAAGTGATAACTATGATTAACCAGAATTGAATATATTGACAACTGAAAATTGTAAGCTTCGCAGGAAGGAAAACTCACAAGAATTCAAGGGTTGGGGAGAGTTGAATTGATTTGAACAGAAGATTAGCTATTTCAAATTCCAAGTGCTTTATGTGCAAAGGAAGGTTAGAAAAAGCAGTACCACCTCATCAAATGTTGACAGAATGGGTGACTATAGGTTAACATAATGTTCCATTAATTCCTTGCCTCAATTTAAACTGTTATTTTTAGCCTCAAGCAGATCTTTGCACTTGAATTAAACCTGAACATAAGTTCAGTGAATCATTCAGCAAGTGTCGTTCAGTGGCTAGCATTTTTAGGAACTATCACTTCATAAAGGGAAAATAATTCTTGTAATGTTGTGAATACTAATATAACTGAAGTGGTTGTGAAAGTGCCTCAAAATAAACAAATATGTAACCACTAGTGTTGTCGCGAACCCGAAAATGACTTCAATGGGCAGGCGAATTTTAAAACCAACAGGGACTCTTTCTGGCCACAAAAGTGATGGAAAAGTTGTTTCAAGGGGACTAACACCTGGACTGTGGCATGCCGGAGGGGGATCCATGGCAAAACTCCCATGGAAAATTACACAGTTGATGCAGAGTCTGCTTTTAATCCATAAAGGGCAGAAATCACCTAACATTGACACCTGTCCTCAAAGCCCCTGATACACACTGACACAGAGCAGAATAGAGACTGTTCCCCATCCTCAGAGAGCATGATACACACTGACACAGAGCAGAATAGAGACTGTTACCCCTACATAGGGTCACTTGGCAGATATGGCGGGGTCGTGGGAGGGGGAGGATGACTTTCACCTCTTCCCCTGTTAGATTCCCGTTGTGCTGTGACATCACCTTTATACGCTGTGTAAAGCATACTATTTAATTTGATCAGCATGGCCACTTGAGTTTTTATAGTTTTCACGCTGCTTGTAGTTTATATATGGTTCACAAAAATCAAACAAACGATAAAGTAAACATGTAAGGATTCAGAATATTCTTTCAAACCCTTACACATTGTGTGTACGTATTTTTTGTCTTAAGTTTGTGGCTTTAAAGAGGTTCACGTTGTTTCTATGATGTGCATAACATGTTCTTGTAAATGTTTGTTAAATTTTTCCTGGAATTGTAATTTTTGAATCTGAATAAAGATAGTCAAATCCCTGATACACACTGACAAAGAGCAGAATAGAAACTGTTCCCCCTACATAGGGTCACTTGGCAGATATGGATTGACACCTGTCCTCAAAACCCCTGATACACACTGACACAGAGCAGAATAGAGACCGGGGGTCTAGTAGCGTGGACACCCAGCACAGGTTGTTCTCCTTCAGCCTTTTTATACGAGGGTCCCTCAACCGGCACGACAGCATGAAAGAACCCATTTGCACAAGGTTGGATGCCGAGCTACTCATTTCCCGTTCCTCCTCCTCACACAGAGCAGAATAGGGACTGTTCCCCTTACATAGGGTCACTTGGCAGATATGGATTGACACCTGTCCTCAAAGCCCCTGATACACACTGGCACAGAGCAGAATAGAGACTGTTCCCTGTCCACAGAGACCATGATACACACTGACACAGAGCAGAATAGAGACTGTTCCCCGTCCACAGAGACCATGATACACACTGACACAGAGCAGAATAGGGACTGTTCCTCCTACATAGGGTCACTTGGCAGATATGGATTGACACCTGTCCTCAAAACCCCTGATAAACACTGACACAGAGCAGAATAGAGACTGTTCCCTGTCCACTGAGACCATGATACACACTGACACAGAACAGAATAGAGACTGTTCCCCGTCCACAGAGACCATGATACACACTGACACAGAGCAGAATAGAGACTGTTCCCCCTACATAGGGTCACTTGGCAGGTATGGATTGACACCTGTCCTCAAAGCCCCTGATACACACTGACACAGAGCAGAATAGGGACTGTTCCTCCTACATAGGGTCACTTGGCAGATATGGATTGACACCTGTCCTCAAAGCCCCTGATACACACTGACACAGAGCAGAATAGAGACTGTTCCCTGTCCACAGAGACCATGATACACACTGACACAGAGCAGAATAGGGACTGTTCCTCCTACATAGGGTCACTTGGCAGATATGGATTGACACCTGTCCTCAAAACCCCTGATACACACTGACACAGAGCAGAATAGAGACTGTTCCCTGTCCACAGAGACCATGATACACACTGACACAGAACAGAATAGAGACTGTTCCCCGTCCACAGAGACCATGATACACACTGACACAGAGCAGAATAGAGACTGTTCCCCGTCCACAGAGACCATGATACACACTGACACAGAGCAGAATAGGGACTGTTCCCCGTCCACAGAGACCATGATACACACTGACACAGAGCAGAATAGGGACTGTTCCTCCTACATAGGGTCACTTGGCAGATATGGATTGACACCTGTCCTCAAAGCCCCTGATACACACTGACACAGAGCAGAATAGAGACTGTTCCCTGTCCACAGAGACCATGATACACACTGACACAGAACAGAATAGAGACTGTTCCCTGTCCACAGAGACCATGATACACACTGACACAGAGCAGAATAGAGACTGTTCCCCCTACATAGGGTCACTTGGCAGGTATGGATTGACACCTGTCCTCAAAGCCCCTGATACACACTGACACAGAGCAGAATAGAGACTGTTCCCTGTCCACAGAGACCATGATACACACTGACACAGAGCAGAATAGGGACTGTTCCTCCTACATAGGGTCACTTGGCAGATATGGATTGACACCTGTCCTCAAAACTCCTGATACACACTGACACAGAGCAGAATAGAGACTGTTCCCTGTCCACAGAGACCATGATAAACACTGACACAGAACAGAATAGAGACTGTTCCCCGTCCACAGAGACCATGATACACACTGACACAGAGCAGAATAGAGACTGTTCCCCGTCCACAGAGACCATGATACACACTGACACAGAGCAGAATAGGGACTGTTCCCCCTACATAGGGTCACTTGGCAGGTATGGATTGACACCTGTCCTCAAAGCCCATGATACACACCCGGGGGAGCTACTGTCCTCCCCAACCCCTGCGCGGTGGGTGGGGGCCATAAATCACAATGGGGGGACCTACTGTCCTCCCCCCTCGGCCCCCACCCCTGCGCGGTGGGTGGCATAAATCACAATGGGACGGACCTACTGATAGGAGTGGAGTATTGTTCATATCAGTTTAATACCTTCCGCGTCTCCTATCAGTGGACGTGTATATGGCAGCCATTTTAGGAACCGCACACCTGGGACCCGAGCAAGGTCACCTCTTCAACAGGCGACAAGATTTGGCCCTGTAAAACTCTCCTGGATATTATGTACAATTTCTATGGATATGGCATTGATTCATGTAACAGGGAGATGGAAGAAGATGCTTGGTCAGTCCTCTTACTTGAAATTTGGGGCACTGCGCGGGCAAGCTAATGTGCCACCAGATAGGAGTGGTGAGTTTAGTATTGTTCTGATCAGTTTAATACCTTCCGCGTCTCCTATCAGTGGACGTGTAAATGGCAGCGATTTTTAATTGTGGAATCACCTCCCCTTTTTAGGCCAAGGTGGGAAGATGCTTAGACCACTGGTATATTGGTGCCATCTTGGAGGATTTTTTTTTGGTTTGGTTTTTGAAGCCACAGTGCTGCACCAGTGGGCCTAAAAATTAGGCATGTACACATGCCTGAAAAATTTGGTATTGTTGCAGCCGCTGCTGTAGCAGCGGCCAGAAAAATTGATGCTTGTTTCACAGGCAGAAAGTGCCCTAAAACATGGCGGCTTGAACCCTAGTTGGTGGCGGATGAGTCACGCAAGTCAAACGTCATTCAGAGCTAAAATACAGCAGCGTGGGGGGGCGGAGCTTAACCAGCGAGCTAAACGGACGCCATCTCGACAAGCTCCCCAGTAAACGGGCACAATCTATTAAAAATCCCAACACCCTCAGCCGATCCAACCTCCTCCAGCCCCCAGCTGGACTCCCTACCTACTCCCGAGCCGATCGATGCCCTTCTTTGCGGCTTCCACCCAGCAGAAGCGGAGACGGAAGGTTGGGGCCTACCCCACGCTCACAATCCCAGACCTGGAGAAACAGTAACCGGCCTTTAAGAGGGCAGCATAGTAAAGGTACAGGTTGTATACGACCCATTACCTACCGTCAAAGTGTCCATATGGCAACGTACATTATTCTGCAAAGATTAGGGTTTGTCCTGCACTCTTAGTGGGTGTAGAGCTTTAAGCTCGAGGGTTTGTGAAGTCTAAAACGAGTCAAGAATTGCATACAAAAGCATAGGTCAGGAGAAACCTATCTAACTTCACACCATACCTGAGTTACAAAAGGACGTTTAAACGGTTTATTGTTTATGTTGTTGCGATCCCTACTAGAAGACTGACACACGTACAACAATCGACAGGCCTAACCCTGACATGGACCGTACTTGACTGACACCACAGGCTCAACGGGACCCACTCTCGCACGACTGGTACACCTAAGACGGGGACATACCACAAACGCTTAATGAAGTGACTGCTACACTCTTACCACGACCACCACCCCCCCCCGCGTCTCCCTAGGTTAGGAGTTTCGATCACGTGCAGGAGGCTGCACTGGACAGCCCACACGCTTCAGAAGTCACTCACTAGTACACACCCATCAATATGCCCACGGGACACCATACCGACACATACAGGCACACCCAAGTGTCATAACCATGGAGGCACCACATACTCCATAACTACTTCACACACGGAACGCGGATACCAGCACCGAATGTACGACTCAAACACAAAAATAACACAGGTTAAGCGGTTAATGACCCGGATCCAAGTTATTGCTTGTATGTTATAAAATTATATAATTAGTGCAGTCTCACAAGATGCAAGATAAATATGTTGATGCTATATACTGGAAATTCTGACTTGCAATGTACTGTTTTACTGTCATGCAAAGCACCGCAAAAATAAAGAATTAAAAAAATAAATAAATACAGCAGCGTGTGGACCATTTTTAGCCCAAGGCAGCTCATCTCATCAGGCCTTTTTTAATCGAATGTATCGCCCAGTGTCAGTCCCTTCGGGATCCATCCCTCATTCATCTTAATAAAGGTGAGGTAATCTAGACTTTTTTGACCTAGGCGACTTCTCTTCTCAGTGACAATACCTCCTGCTGCACTGAAGGTCCTTTCTGACAGGACACTTGAAGCGGGGCAGGCCAGAAGTTCTATCGCAAATTGGGATAGCTCAGGCCACAGGTCAAGCCTGCACACCCAGTAGTCAAGGGGTTCATCGCTCCTCAGAGTGTCGATATCTGCAGTTAAGGCGAGGTAGTCTGCTACCTGTCGGTCGAGTCGCTCTCTGAGGGTGGATCCCGAAGGGCTGTGGCGATGCATAGGACTTAAAAAGGTCCGCATGTCCTCCATCAACAACACGTCTTTAAAGCGTCCTGTCCTTGCCGGCGTGGTCGTGGGAGGAGGAGGAGGATGACTTCCACCTCTCCCCCTGTTAGATTCCCGTTGTGCTGTGACATCACCCTTATACGCTGTGTAAAGCATACTTTTTAATTTATTTTGCAAATGCTGCATCCTTTCCGACTTTTTGTAATTCGGTAACATTTCCGCCACTTTCTGCTTATACCGGGGGTCTAGTAGCGTGGACACCCAGTACAGGTCGTTCTCCTTCAGCCTTTTTATACGACGGTCCCTCAACAGGCAGGACAGCATGAAAGACCCCATTTGCACAAGGTTGGATGCCGAGCTACTCATTTCCCGTTCCTCCTCCTCACTGATGTCATTGAAGGTATGTTCTTCACCCCAGCCACGTACAACACCACGGGTACCAGATAGGTGACAACGAGCACCTTGGGATGCCTGTTGTGTTTGGTCTTGCTCCTCCTCCTCCTCCTCAAAGCTACAATCCTCCTCTGACTCCTCTTCCTCACAATCCTCTTCCAGCGTTGCCGCAGGTCCAGCAAGCGATGCTGATAAGGCTGTTTCTGGTGGTGATGGTGACCACAACTCTTCCTCTTCACGTTCATCTACAGCCTGATCCAGCACTCTTCGCAGGGCACGCTCCAGGAAGAAAACAAATGGTATGATGTCGCTGATGGTGCCTTCGTTGCGACTGACTAGGTTTGTCACCTCCTCAAAAGGACGCATGAGCCTACAGGCATTGCGCATGAGCGTCCAGTAACGTGGCAAAAAAATTCCCAGCTCCCCGGAGGCTGTCCTTGCACCCCGGTCATACAAATATTCATTAACAGCTTTTTCTTGTTGGAGCAGGCGATCGAACATTAGGAGTGTTGAATTCCAACGTGTAGGGCTGTCGCAAATCAAGCGCCTCACTGGCATGTTGTTTCGCAGCTGGATATCGGCAAAGTGAGCCATGGCCATGTAGGAACGCCTGAAATGGCCACACACCTTCCTGGCCTGCTTCAGGACGTCCTGTAAGCCTGTGTACTTATGCACAAAGCGTTGTACGATCAGATTACACACATGTGCCATGCACGGCACATGTGTCAACTTGCCCAACTTCAATGCCGCTATCAAATTTTTTCCGTTGTCACACACCACTTTGCCGATATCCAGTTGCTGCGGAGTCAGCCACTTTTCCACCTGTGCGTTCAGGGCGGACAGGAGTGCTTGTCCGGTGTGACTCTCTGCTTTCAAGCAAGTCAAACCCAAGACGGCGTGACACTGCAGTATCCGGGATGTTGAATAGTACCTGGGGAGCTGGGGGGGTGCCGTTGATGTGGAGCAAGACGCAGCAGCACAAGAGGACTCAGCCGAGGAGGTTATGGAAGAGGATGGAGTAGGAGGAATAGAGGAGGTGGCAGCAGGACTGCCTGCAATTCGTGGCGGTGTCACCAACTCCTCTGCAATGCCACGCATTCCATGCTTGTCAGCCGTCAGCAGGTTTACCCAATGCGCAGTGTAGGTGATATACCTGCCCTGACCATGCTTTGCAGACCAGGTATCAGTGGTCAGATGGACCCTTGCCCCAACACTGTGTGCCAGACATGCCATGACTTCCTTTTGCACAATCGAGTACAAGTTGGGGATTGCCTTTTCTGAAAAGAAATTCCGGCCGGGTACCTTCCACTGCGGTGTCCCAATAGCTACAAATTTTTTGAACGCCTCAGACTCAACCAGATTGTATGGTAAAAGCTGGCGGGCTAATAGTTCGGACAAGCTAGCTGTCAGACGCTGGGCAAGGGGGTGACTTGGTGAAATTGGCTTCTTACGCTCAAACATGTCCTTGACAGAAACACATGACTGTGGGCAGATGAGCGGGAACTGCTCAAGGCGGGAGACGGAGTAGCGGATGGTTGAGAGGGGGCAAGAAGGACAGCAGTGGTTGACGTGGCTGAAGATGCTAGACCAGGAGGAGGATGGCGGCTTAGAGTAGGCGTGCTGCTTGTACTCATGTGTTGATCCCATAGTTTGTGATGTGAGATCATGTGCCTACGCAAAGCAGTTGTACCTAGGTGGGTGTTGGACCTCCCACGACTAAGTTTCCTTTGGCACAGGTTGCAAATGGCATCGCTGTTGTCCGAGGCAGACACACAAAAAAAATGCCACACTGCTGAGCTCTGCAATGACGGCAATCTGGTGGTGGGCACAGCATGCGTTGATTGGCGTGCTGTCGGGCTGACCCCGGGTGCCAATGCATGCTGTCTGACTGTGCCACTAGCTCCTTGCGACGACCCCCCCCTGCTTCCAACTCGTCTCCTCCTCCTCTCTGTCTCCCCATCTGAACTTTCACCCTGTTCTTCTTCTTGCCGAGCGGGCACCCACGTGACATCCATGGACGCATCGTCATCATCAACCGCTTCGCTTGTATCTGACAACTCAGAAAAGGAAGCAGCAGCGGGTACAACATCATCATCATCACACCGTACCTCCATGTGTTTAATGCTGCCTGCCTGATACATATCCCTGTTATCTACATCCTCTAGCAATAATGGTTGCGCATCACTCATTTCTTCAAACGGGTGTGTGAATAACTCCTCTGATATACCAAGTAAAGCGGCTGTGGTGCTAGTTTTGGTGGTGGCGGCAGGCAGGTGAGTGGTATCTTGAGAGGTGCCTGAAGCTAAGCTGGAGGAGGATGGTGCGTCAAGGTTCCGAGCGGAGGCTGTACAAGATTGGGTGTCCTTTGTTAGCCAGTCAACTATGTCCTCAGAACTTTTCAAGTTCAGGGTACGTGGCTTCTGAAAACTGGGCATTATTCTAGGGCAAAGGGGAATCACAGCACCACGACCACGACGGCCCCTGCGGGGTGGCCTGCCTCTGCCTGTCATTTTTTTTGGGATTAGTGGTACTATGCGTGCAAGCTACTGTGAGACCAGATATGATTGGTAATGTGCACTGGAACAGTTCTGCAGAGCACACGCTGAAGGAAGGACTGACAGAGCCGCTTGAAGGACACTGACTGGCTGCTATTAGCTTACACTAGTAACCTTTTTTCTTTGTAAAAGCACGCTATAGAGACACCAGATATGATTGGCAATGTGCACTTGAACAGTTCTGCAGAGCACACACTGTAGGCCTGACACACCCGCTTGAAGACAAGTAACTGCTACTCAATCTATAACAGTGAAAAAAAAATTTGTTTTTAAAAGCACGCTATAGAGACACCAGATATGATTGGCAATGTGCACTGGAACAGTTCTGGAGAGCACACGCTGAAGGAAGGACTGACAGAGCCGCTTGAAGGACACTGACTGGCTGCTATTAGCTTACACTAGAAACCTTTTTTCTTTGTAAAAGCACGCTATAGAGACACCAGATATGATTGGCAATGTGAACTTGAACAGTTCTGCAGAGCACACACTGTAGGCCTGACACACCCGCTTGAAGACAAGTAACTGCTACTCAATCTATAACAGTGAAAAAAATATTTTGTTTTTAAAAGCCCGCTATAGAGACACCAGATATGATTGGCAATGTGCACTGGAACAGTTCTGGAGAGCACACGCTGAAGGAAGGACTGACAGAGCCGCTTGAAGGACACTGACTGGCTGCTATTAGCTTACACTAGAAACCTTTTTTCTTTGTAAAAGCACGCTAAAGAGACACCAAATATGATTGGCAACTGTCAAAGCACGCTGGCACAGGTCTGCAGAGCACAAGCTGAAGTAAGCCTGACACCCAGACGCTTGCAGACAACTAACTGCTCTTCTATTACAGTGAAAAAAAATATTTCTTTTAAATCTAAAGCTTAAGCTATTGTAAAAACAGATATGAGTGGTGGCACAAGGCAAGAGGGCACAGTATCCACTGTGAACCTCACACAGAAGCTGGCAGGCAGGCAACTGCTCTTCTATTACAGTGGAAACAAAATTTTGGTTGTAAAAGCACGCTATAGAGACACCAGATATGAGTGGCAACTGTCAAAGTACGCTGGCAGGGTTGTGCAGGGCACACGCTGAAGGAAGGCCTGACAGAGCCGCTTGAAGGACATTGACTGGCTGCTATTAAATTTTTTGAACGCCTCAGACTCAACCAGATTGTATGGTAAAAGCTGGCGGGCTAATAGTTCGGACAAGCTAGCTGTCAGACGCTGGGCAAGGGGGTGACTTGGTGAAATTGGCTTCTTACGCTCAAACATGTCCTTGACAGAAACACATGACTGTGGGCAGATGAGCGGGAACTGCTCAAGGCGGGAGACGGAGTAGCGGATGGTTGAGAGGGGGCAAGAAGGACAGCAGTGGTTGACGTGGCTGAAGATGCTAGACCAGGAGGAGGATGGCGGCTTAGAGTAGGCGTGCTGCTTGTACTCATGTGTTGATCCCATAGTTTGTGATGTGAGATCATGTGCCTACGCAAAGCAGTTGTACCTAGGTGGGTGTTGGACCTCCCACGACTAAGTTTCCTTTGGCACAGGTTGCAAATGGCATCGCTGTTGTCCGAGGCAGACACACAAAAAAATGCCACACTGCTGAGCTCTGCAATGACGGCAATCTGGTGGTGGGCACAGCATGCGTTGATTGGCGTGCTGTCGGGCTGACCCCGGGTGCCAATGCATGCTGTCTGACTGTGCCACTAGCTCCTTGCGACGACCCCCCCCTGCTTCCAACTCGTCTCCTCCTCCTCTCTGTCTCCCCATCTGAACTTTCACCCTGTTCTTCTTCTTGCCGAGCGGGCACCCACGTGACATCCATGGACGCATCGTCATCATCAACCGCTTCGCTTGTATCTGACAACTCAGAAAAGGAAGCAGCAGCGGGTACAACATCATCATCATCACACCGTACCTCCATGTGTTTAATGCTGCCTGCCTGATACATATCCCTGTTATCTACATCCTCTAGCAATAATGGTTGCGCATCACTCATTTCTTCAAACGGGTGTGTGAATAACTCCTCTGATATACCAAGTAAAGCGGCTGTGGTGCTAGTTTTGGTGGTGGCGGCAGGCAGGTGAGTGGTATCTTGAGAGGTGCCTGAAGCTAAGCTGGAGGAGGATGGTGCGTCAAGGTTCCGAGCGGAGGCTGTACAAGATTGGGTGTCCTTTGTTAGCCAGTCAACTATGTCCTCAGAACTTTTCAAGTTCAGGGTACGTGGCTTCTGAAAACTGGGCATTATTCTAGGGCAAAGGGGAATCACAGCACCACGACCACGACGGCCCCTGCGGGGTGGCCTGCCTCTGCCTGTCATTTTTTTTGGGATTAGTGGTACTATGCGTGCAAGCTACTGTGAGACCAGATATGATTGGTAATGTGCACTGGAACAGTTCTGCAGAGCACACGCTGAAGGAAGGACTGACAGAGCCGCTTGAAGGACACTGACTGGCTGCTATTAGCTTACACTAGTAACCTTTTTTCTTTGTAAAAGCACGCTATAGAGACACCAGATATGATTGGCAATGTGCACTTGAACAGTTCTGCAGAGCACACACTGTAGGCCTGACACACCCGCTTGAAGACAAGTAACTGCTACTCAATCTATAACAGTGAAAAAAAAATTTGTTTTTAAAAGCACGCTATAGAGACACCAGATATGATTGGCAATGTGCACTGGAACAGTTCTGGAGAGCACACGCTGAAGGAAGGACTGACAGAGCCGCTTGAAGGACACTGACTGGCTGCTATTAGCTTACACTAGAAACCTTTTTTCTTTGTAAAAGCACGCTATAGAGACACCAGATATGATTGGCAATGTGAACTTGAACAGTTCTGCAGAGCACACACTGTAGGCCTGACACACCCGCTTGAAGACAAGTAACTGCTACTCAATCTATAACAGTGAAAAAAATATTTTGTTTTTAAAAGCACGCTATAGAGACACCAGATATGATTGGCAATGTGCACTGGAACAGTTCTGGAGAGCACACGCTGAAGGAAGGACTGACAGAGCCGCTTGAAGGACACTGACTGGCTGCTATTAGCTTACACTAGAAACCTTTTTTCTTTGTAAAAGCACGCTAAAGAGACACCAAATATGATTGGCAACTGTCAAAGCACGCTGGCACAGGTCTGCAGAGCACAAGCTGAAGTAAGCCTGACACCCAGACGCTTGCAGACAACTAACTGCTCTTCTATTACAGTGAAAAAAAATATTTCTTTTAAATCTAAAGCTTAAGCTATTGTAAAAACAGATATGAGTGGTGGCACAAGGCAAGAGGGCACAGTATCCACTGTGAACCTCACACAGAAGCTGGCAGGCAGGCAACTGCTCTTCTATTACAGTGGAAACAAAATTTTGGTTGTAAAAGCACGCTATAGAGACACCAGATATGAGTGGCAACTGTCAAAGTACGCTGGCAGGGTTGTGCAGGGCACACGCTGAAGGAAGGCCTGACAGAGCCGCTTGAAGGACACTGACTGGCTGCTATTAGCTTACACTGGAAACCTTTTTTCTTTGTAAAAGCACGCTAAAGAGACACCAGATATGATTGGCAACTGTCAAAGCACGCTGGCACAGGTCTGCAGAGCACACGCTGAAGTAGGCCTGACACCCAGACGCTTGCAGACAACTAACTGCTCTTCTATTACAGTGAAAAAAAATTATTTCTTTTAAATCTAAAGCTTAACCTATTGTAAAAACAGATATGAGTGGTGGCACTGACTGTGCAAATGGGCAAGGCATCCAACCTGACACAGAAGCTGGCAGGCAGGCAACTGCTCTTCTATTACAGTGAAAAAAAATTATTTCTTTTAAATCTAAAGCTTAACCTATTGTTAAAACAGATATGAGTGGTGGCACTGACTGTGCAAATGGGCAAGGCATCCAACCTGACACAGAAGCTGGCAGGCAGGCAACTGCTCTTCTATTACAGTGAAAAAAAAAATATTTCTTTTAAATCTAAAGCTAAACCTATTGTTAAAACAGATATGAGTAGTGGCACTGACTGTGCAAATGGGCAAGGCATCCAACCTGACACAGAAGCTGGCAGGCAGGCAACTGCTCTTCTATTACAGTGAAAAAAAATATTTCTTTTAAATCTAAAGCTTAACCTATTGTAAAAACAGATATGAGTGGTGGCACTGGGCGAGTGGGCACAGTATCCAATGTGAACCTCACACAGAAGCTGGCAGGCAGGCAGGCACCTGCAATTACATTACACAGGAAAAAAAAAAAGCAGCCTGATGTTATAGCCCTAAAAAGGGCTTTTTGGGGTGCTGTCCTTACAGCAGAGATCAGATGAGTCCTTCAGGATTGTAGTGGACACTGAATACCCTAGCCTAGCTATCAATTTCCCTATCTAATCAGCAGCAGCTAAACTTTCCCTCCTCTCACTAAGCATGCAGCTTCAGAATGAATCGAAAATGGATGCTGGGAGGGAGGTTGGAGGGTGTGGAAGGGTGGGAGTGCTGCTGATTGGCTGGAATGTGTCTGCTGACCGAGAGGCACAGGGTCAAAGTTTGCCCAATGATGACGAATAGGGGGCGGATCGAACTGCGCATGTGTCCGCCCGCCGCGGCGAACGCGAAAACACGCTAAGTTCGCCGGGAACTGTTCGCCGGCAGACAGTTCGGTACATCACTAGTAACCACTAAAAAACATAGCTTGCTTGCACTTTTTTTTTTTTTTTTAACATTGAGTGACAAATAAAAGATTAATGGAAAAGAAATCCATGTACAATAAAGTATAACATGAATATGAAATATATGCAAAGGATATATATAACACAACAAAGATACATGGGATCCTCATGTGCAACTGTCAAAGGTAACATAAAGGAAAATACAAAGAGGATCATGGATATTTTGTAGTAAATTATATATATATATATATATATATATATATATATATATATATATTTGTTTGCACATCACTAAACGTGCCAACAATAAATATATACAAGCCACATCCTGAAAATGTTTATATTCACTGCATTGATGGTAAGCTGATAATGGTGAAAAATCACATATAGGGGGCGCCAAACAATTTAAACTCGACAAATGTGGCATAGATAAAACATAAGACTATTGTGGTGTTCAGTCAGTACAAGAATTACACATCCAAATATAAACAATTCTAATAGAAGTTCACAATAATGTCACAACATATGCTTGTATAAACTTGTTAAATGGACACTCTGGAGCCTGATATGCTGATATGCTTTATGTGTGAAGAGTGCACCCTCTTTTATTCATTTTCCAAAAAGCGCAGATTTCAATAGAAATGAGTACTTTTATAAATGAACCTAGTTACACCTCCTGGCTTTCAAGCAGAAAACAGATCTTGATACTTCCTAGTTTGTTTTGCTCACAAGAGCTAAACTTAAGAGGTAGGCAAATGCCCCTGAGCACCTGACTCACAAAGACTTCTACTTGTTAAATCTGCGATTTAACAGCTATAGCAAGTAAGACTGCGGAAGAAGAGGAGTGTTTGCAAAGGCAGCAGACAAGAAAATAGCAGTTTTTGCAAGCAGTTTTTAGATGTTTCCATAATGAGGAATTGAATAAATTAATGCATGCATGTTTTCATTTAAGGGTATATCTACTAAACAGTGATTTTTGTCTGTAGTTGGGCAGTGGAGTGTTTCTTGAAGGAACCAACTCATACTCCTAAGGATATCAGTTGGAAAACTAGTTCAATGCTCAATCATATATGGCTGTAACTACATTGGTAACTAGTGTTCAATCCCAGCTGGTATAAGTAAAGTTTGGAGTCCAGGAAAGTAGGCAGACAAATGGCCACAGTATATATAATATAGTCCCAAGCTGCTGATACACATAAAGGTCACATGTAGATGAATAGTCACAGAAAATTAGATGTAACTTATCAAAGTTGAAACACAGTTGTATTATGATATACTAGCTCCCTATAGTATAGCTAGCTCTGTGGCAACAGAGCATGGCATGAACATGTGATGCACAGCTAAAGCAACAGACCATAATATATGATTCACCAAGAGGATTATCTGTTCAGTAATTAGGGTGACGTTCCAGAGACCATGTGGCAAATATAAATACTCTAATGTAACTTCTATTGAATACAGGTATCTCTTTAATGTCTTTGACATTTTATCCGTTTTTTTTTAACCAGCTCTTATGGCTTATTTAAGAACATGTTTGTTCCTTATTGCTTATCGTTTTCCACGTGTGTAGCGCAGATGTGTGTTTGCATGAGATATACATATTACAGTAACTCTTACACTGACATGCAAACAGACTTTTTTTTAAAACATATGAAAACAAGCAGGCATTTGTGGACAAGACAATGTCTGGAATGCCAATATCTCCATGAGTATGTTTGCACGTGTCTGGTAGCATTTTATTGATGATATTTTTAAGGTATGGACAAGCTCTCTCGAGGACATGCAAGCTGCCCATAGTAAAATAATTCACATGTGGAGGGACATTGTATTTCTTTTTGTAAAGAAAAATACATTTTCTGGACCATATAATTTGACATGATTTCTTGGTCTTTCCACCAATTTATTTTCACTGACATGAATAGCCTCCTCCACCATGTGAACTATCTATTTCAAACAATATACTCTTTACCACAGGTTGCAATGAAATGGGTCATTAGAAATGCATCTGACAATGAAATATTAGATATCAAATTTAATGAGATGATGGCTAAATATGTTAGTAAGGGCTATCTGAGAAACCTACTATTATACAATAAACTCATCGCATTCACAATAAATAAGCCTTATAACCTAAACCTAAAGACAAATTAATAGTAAACATAATTCTATTAGTATGTCATTTTAATAAATACAGCAAAAATATTTCTTAAGTACTGCATTAACATTGGGGTACTTTGCAGAGCAAATACCTTTAGATCAAGAAACTTAAATATCTTCATGACACTTTTGGATGTAATAAACATATCACACTTATCCTGGTAAAAGTGGAGTTCCACGAAAAACACATCATGTGTAACTACCACAAACATGGCATTTTTCCATTACCGAATAGTATCTCAGATATTGCTGTCATTAAGGGCTGTATTAATAGCCACCCAGGAACAGGTAGGAAATTTAACATCAAAGGTTAGTTTACCTGTGATTTTACATATGGGAAATACCTCTTGAAATACCCCTGTGGTCTCGTGATCATGAAGGTCCAAGATTATTTGACTAAGCACAAATCAACAATTAGAGAAAAAAAAAAAAAAACAGTAGTCCCATAGTATTTAAACTCAGAAAATCATTTTATTTCCCATTTATGATATAAGATCATATTTTGTTCATCTACAAAGGAGAAACACAATATAATTATACTGCTAACAAAACAACCAAGCAAGTGTTATTTGTTTGCTGATCAAAATTGTATACTATGTGCATAGCTTCCAGCAAGAATGATTTGCATGTTTTATATTATATACCTTTGTATTCACCTCTCTCCATGTGCAACTAAATGTTTATTTACATGGATCATGTCATGATCATGTAACTTGCGACAAACCTTTAACTCACTTTGGGTGGCTATATATGCGCAATACATGATTAAGATTAGTAGCACAAGCATTATATTATTTACTGGACATAAAGCCCTCAGTAAAGAATTTGGATTTTACGGTTACATCTAATATGAATCTGTTCCTAAAACCAAACACACATTATGCTACTCACACACAATCATGATTTTTTTACCCAGCTTGACTAAAAGTGCTAACTATTCTATCTAAATTTGTTGGTAAGACTTGGTAAAGTTGTTAATAATAGGGGTTTTATTTGTGTCTCTCCAAATTAGACACAAATCCTTGTTAAATCCTCCAGCAACTTCTGAACATGTTGATTTTCTTCCTTTTCACCTACTTTTCCTAATTTAAATAATGACCTGAAATAATACAATTTCACATGAAAAAATAGAAAACAAAAAACAAAGCAAATATCTATAGATTTAAAAATCAATAGAAAAATAACCTTTACACTGATGGAAAGATTGTGTCACACTAAGAAAAAAATAACAGATTTTGCCTCAATGCCAGAAGTAAGACTATGGTAGGTGATTATCCAAGCGTGCTAAGGTTACAACATTATTAATCCATGTAGGAAAAATTTTATACAAGCTCTATGACATATTGTTTTGGACAAGTTTGTAATTCTTAACCTGTTACTAAATATCTATTTTACCACTTTAACTAAATGAACTTTAGATCTGGCAAAGGTATATCTTAATATCATTGTATGCAAGTTTCCTAAAATTAGATTCATCACATTACACAGCTTTATAAATGAAAGTAAACAGACTTATGCATTTGTTTTGGACAAACATGGAAATTAACTATAAAATAGAGAAGTTGTCAAACATTATCAAACAAAAAAAATTTTCTACAGAATTTTGGACGTATTGAATAGACCTGAAAATTAACTGTTAAATTTTTAAAATTGAGTAAAACAAGTAACTGCAGCTTACTTAGGTGTAAATCTAAGTCAATAGTCTTATGGCCTTGGCAAACAGACAAGGCCATGATGAAATAATGAGGGACTATATGAATATTTTGCAGTAAACTGATTTTACACATTTACCTGCCATTTGGTTCACAAATTGAGTGAGGAAAAAGTCATCAATAGAGGAAAACAGAAGAAGAGCAGTGATAAATATATATTTACATATTTGTATATAATTATTAAATATAAAATATATAAATATCATTTTTTACTGCTCCTCCTTTTTTACCCTATATGTATTTAATGGCTCCTTCTTTGCAGCAATATATATATTTTAAGATGCTAAATCCTTTCCTAGTCAGTTTTGTTAATAAAACCTTCCAGTGTGTTAGAGGGAACTCAGATAAATCCCTTACTAGTTTAAGTATCTTTTAAATGATGGATACGTTATTCCAGTTAACATCTTTCCACTCATCAATAAAGCGACATAAGTGCTTTTTGTGCTGATGCCTTTAAAAAAACAAACAAACATTTATTCGACTGGCTTGCCCACTGCTTTGCTACACTGCCCATTTACTTTAGATTTTAAGACATAATATCCACTAAACCTCTTTCATCTTACGTTCTGAGCAGAAAAACATTATTAAGTCGAAAATAAATATTTGAATGTTCGTGTAGTTTATGTGTTGAAAATAATGTTACATTTACTGTTTTTTTCATCTATCTTACATTGTTTTCCTACAATATTTGTCTACCAAGTAGATTGCTTTCAAATGCTCTACCATGAAGTAAAGAGGCTTCCTGCTGTGAGGTAATGTCTCATAGCATATTCATTACAGAATCCACCATGGTGGCAATGCATTTCTTAAAAGGGTTACTTGTATATCAAAACTTTCACACTTTTGTACTATATGTTGGTGGGTTTTTCTTTTCTTTTTTAGAGAGATGGCAGTTAAGAAAATAAGAAAAAAAAAATCGATATTTGTTTTCCTTTTTCCAAAATAGCGGGACATATTGATATTTACATTGGAACAACTGTATGAGTGTGTTACTAATTGGCAATTTTTACTGTCATACTTTCTTTAATGTAAAAGATTAGGCATTATTAAATCATTTACCATTGTGTGTTAATTGGACATATTTTACTTCAGTGAAAAAAAAAATAGTATTAACGTGTGTGATACAACTGTCAGTTTTAAGCAATGAAAAGTTTAACAAACCAGTTTAACCAGTTCAGAGTCAGGTGGCAGGTTGATGGGTATGGAATAGGCTGGAACGAAGGACATGTTACCATGGTTATTGTGAAGCTGTCTTGTGAACGTGTATACAGTTGGTTTTTGGAGTGCTTTGGGGATAGCAGCTATGTAGCAGTACAGGGGCACAGGCAGCCTTACTAATTTTAAGGCTGCGAGTATGTGCTCTATGTCCGTATTGTTCATCCTGGGACATGAAGTTTGATTTAGCAGTAACCTTTATCTCCATTTCATCTAAGATCCCGGGACGTTTAGTATAAAACTGTATAATTTTGTTATAGCTTTTATACTTGTGTTCAGATTAAATTGCTTGGTTAGCCTTTGATATGTTTTAACTGCAATCATGGGAAATATACGATTCATAATGCAAAGGATAATTGTCTAGTTAGTATTACAAATGTTTAGCTAGAACATACTTATTAATATTTTTTTATATATTTTCTTTAACATCTTTTTATCAAACATTTTGTTTTTGTTTTTTTGCTGCACTCTGAATGATTACCATTTGGTCGTTACATGTTAGGATATAACTCTTCCTAAATACCTTATGCAGCTAATATCTAAATTATAGCTGTACAAAATCAAAGGGTTGGTTTTGAATGGTTGCAAATATATGTGGGCTTTCATTAACTCTTTTGTTAATGTACCTATGTAACGTCTGTTGTAAGTAGGCTACACCAGGGCACAAGACTCTATTTGCACCATGAAGCACACAGTTGGAAGCCATCTTGCTCCTGAAAGTTTAACACAGTAGTTATTGTGAATCCCTTTGAATTGCGCAAACTAGTTCATCCAAAACCATGAACCACAACATGTTCCAATGTTCAGATGTTCAGACACATATGTTCAGCAAATGTGTGCAATGGAGAAGGGGAAACTTACAAACTCAAATGAGTTTGGGAATAAGCCAAAGCAATTTAAAGGGGAGAAGAGCACAGAAGAAGAAAATGGGAACGCCTTGAGAAATGCCTCAATGAAATGACCATGAGATTGGTTGCATGTCAGTATCCCCCATCAGTACTTAAGAGTCAACTGGATCAGGTGAGGGATTAGGATAGGGAACAATATTTGCATCCTAAAAGACCAGGTAGAAATAACAAACAGCTTAAATTTGTTTCTAAGTTTTGGAAATATTCTTTTGATTTAAGAAAAATAGTGTTCAAACATTGGCATATTCTTTTGGATTACCACCCTAATATTGCTGATTTTGTAATATTTTACACCTAGGGGTCATCTATTTGATCTATGTAGTCATATGCATTTGCATTTACTCTGAAAGATTGTCATTTGGTCTTTACACGTTAGGATATAACTCTGCCTAAATACCTTATGCAGCTAATATCTAAATTATAGCTGTACAAAATAAAAGGGTTGGTTTTAAATGCTTGCAAATATATGAAGGCTTCCATTAACTTGATTGTTAGTGTAACTAGGTGATGTTTATTGTTACTAGGTTACATCAGAACACATGACTGGTGGCCATCTTGATGCTCTTTAAAGCACATAGTCGGCGCTCCTAAAAGTTTAAAACAGTAGTTATTGTGAAATTCTCTAAATTGTGCAAACTAATTCATCTAAAATCACGAACCACAACAGTATAATTCCAAAATATTACATTTTCAGAACCTTTACATTTCAAACATTCATGCACCCATTGTAAGGTTGTCTAGTCATACCAAATTTAAATTAAAACCTAGGCATTTGCATTGTGTGTGTTCATTGGGTACTAAAAGAATATATAGATATGAAAGAAAATATTACATTTGAACAAGGATGTATCAAGTATGTGTTGGTTACGAAGTTATACAATTGTCTCATTTCACAAGGTGTTGATGGAGTTAGAAAGCGAAAATCACATAAAAAACAAGAAACAACAAAAGACAATAACAAATAAAATACTAACTAATACTACAACTACTAAACACTAATAAATAATAGCATTGATAGAACATGGATGCTTAATTCGCCAGCAAATATGAAACAACTACATTCCATTGTTCAGTTCATTTCTTTCATTTAGGTGTGGAATTCAGCATTCAGGGGCAAATATCAAGTGTTCCATAGTATCTGAAGGGGCTATAAACCAGTTTACATTCACATCCATTTGGAAGCTGTCTTGCTAAATTGAAAGACTGATACATTTTGAATGGTATTTTGATTTTACTAATAAATGCCTCCACAATAACCTTTAATTACTTTTGCTATCTGGGCTAGGTTAAATAAAAAATAAAACAAACTCAATAAAGCACATTAAATTAACAGGCTCAACTGGAGAGTTTCTAATTACCACAAGGCTAACGTGTAGCTGCCAATTGCTGTGCTAAAGCCTCAAGTTCAGAACTCCTGTCATTACTTCTTTGCGCAGTTTAGCAGTTCTTGAAGGGACACTCCAGGCACCCAGACCACTTCTGCCCATTGGAGTGGTCTGGGTGCCAACTCCCACTACCCTTCACCCTGCAAGTGTAATTATTGCAGTTTTCATAAACTGCAATATTTACCTTGCAGGGTTAACTCCTCCTCTAGTGGCTGTCTACTAGACAGCCACTAGAGGGCACTTCCGTGTGTATAGCACACATTATGTGAGGACCTCCAGCGTCGCTGAAATCCCCATAGGAAAGCAAATTTGTTGAAAAAGCATACCTCATATTCGTGACCATGTAACAGTCCTCCTACTAGAGGTCCCTCACCTTTCCCATGTGCACATAAGTTACTGTAGGCAGACCTAAAGCAATGCTCAAAAATAAACACCAATGTTTATGTGTTTATTTTTGAGCATTGCTTTAGTTCTGCCTATAGTAACTTATGTGCACATGGGAAAGGTGAGGGACCTCTAGTGGGAGGACTGTTACATGGTCACGAATATGAGGTATGCTTTTTCCACAAATTTGGTAAATGCAAGTATGCCAGTAAGTTAAAATTGTCACATACTATTCACTTATATGGTCAGACTTTATCATACTCTGTAACTCTTTAGTTATGAAAACATATCAATGAAAGAACATAGAACATTAAATCTTTACACACATGGCAATTCAGTAAAATATATCAAAACTGCAAGGGCGGAACAGACAAAGTCACAGGAATATACAGATGTTGACAAAGTACCATATTGCTCTGAACTGAATCTTCTTTGTATATCTATGTCTACTCAACTTCATACCCCCTGCAGATTAAGATTGGAGTCTGATAGTATTGCCTCAATGCACATCTATTTATTGCTCACAGCCAGCAAAACATGCTTTTCAGGTTAAAGATTCTCCAGGGAAAAACAGCTTATCTCAGAGCATAAAATAATAGCAAGACATATCCCGCAGAAATTGTCTTTGTGTAAGATGTGTATTTTGTGTCAAGAGAGCAACAGCCCAAAATAGTACGGATAATAGAATCTCTTTAAGACACCAAAGCATAGGTTATGCCCACCTATGTGATTGACATACTGTCTTCTAGAAAAATGATCCCAGAATGTCTCTTTTGATACCGAAGTCTGCTGCTAAAACTAATACTGTTATTCTGTTATATATAATCTTCTTACATTACATAGAACCTGGGGATATCAATAAATGGACATTTACTCTGTGTATTGTTTTACAATAATGTACAAGCAAGAATGGAACTTTGTAAAAAAAAAAAAAAAATTGTAAAAATAATAAACGATTAGCTCATGGTTAAAAAATTACTTACATGAACTTGGTCCAAATGCTGGAAATTGATCGCATTGTGAACTACCGCTGTTCTCGGAAAAGTACTTCCTACATATATTATATAACTTTATTATATGACAAAATCGGTAAATATAAAATAACTATATGTGACTAATTAAAAACACAATGTGGCTAACAATAAAATAGTAAAAATGGCAGCTTTCTCCCAATGTCAATGATAACTCCAAGACTTTAGCACAAATAGCCACTGACAAGACAATCCGTTAATAGAATTAGCACTAATTTTATATAAAAGTGTATACAGTAAATTATTTACAAGTCATCAACATTCAATTTAACATTGTTTAGTGTAGCAAAAAATATAGTGTATAGATTATTTGAAATTCAGAATGAACAGCAAGTTCTTTGCACAATGACTGCATATTGATTGCTGTTCTGGATATCTAAACATATAATACATGTAGATTTAAACAAATGGAATGTTTTATTTATTTTATTTATTTGATAAACTATTAGAGAAATAGGGACTAGGCTAAAGTTTCAGAATATATAAAGCATCTCTTATTTTGCCATATTTCTAATAAGATAAGTACTTTATGTATTTTTTTTTTTTTAAGAAAGTGACTCAGAAAAACAAAAAGCATCCTGTGTATGGTTATAATACACACATAAAACCAGTACAGCTGCCTTGATAAAACCTAGCAGTTTCACTATATTGAAAATTGCAAGTTGCTATTACTAGCCTGTAAACTGCAAACCCTACAGTGCCTTTAGAGCTCGCTCTGTCGATTATCTTTTGTTGCTTCTAAAATACAGCCCTTTGAGGTTCTGTACAGACAGGGGGTGGAGAGGGCTTCTCTTTTACAGAACCTCTACTCAATGTTGAATACGTCATAAGGACCAGTTTGCTATGTATGTACGCATAGGATTAAAAGAGGAAGAGTTCATTTAAACTTACTTTATATTCTTTGTTATTTCATGATTGATAACTTAACATAATAACCTGAAGCCATAAATGGTAAGACATGAGCAGAAAGTACTTCAAACCCACGTACCTTACTTTGAGGTGGCTTAGGGAAACACTACAGTCATATTTTGCCATTTCTTATCCTTGACAGCCATCCATAGTTACTAGTCAGCCAACCATCTACACATTTGCCTGTAGGCAGGTGCCTACTATTGACAAATACAGCAGTGGCCTCACCTCCCACAACTGAGTACCACATCACCAGCAACCTGTGAGGTGGGCTCCCACTGCAAGAAAAACAATATTCCCTCTCTCCACTGTGTTGCAAAGAACACTATTAATAAGCTATTTACAAAATATATGATTATGTCCTTAAAAAAACATCCTGGGATACGGTGAAAACATTTCTCTCGTAACGACAAACTGTATCCCACATGGATTGAAAATCATTAAAAATGGCACCTAGATTACTATTCTGCTATAAAGAAAAATGACACACACGTACACTAAAAGTAAAAAAAGTAGTTCTGCTGGCCATATAAGTGAAAGAAGCGCATGGAAATTTATGAAATTAATAACAGGAAGAATTAAATACCCATCTGGCTGCAATAAATTCTATGTGGAATATTTCATTTAATTTAACATAGAATACTTGTTTAACATTTTTAATCATGGATGTTATACAAATCATAAATGCTTATGTCAAAAATCCAATAAGTGAAGATTTTACTTGACCAAGACATTTTGAAATCATTAAATTCATGTAGACTAAGAATTAAATGACAGAAATTACCTTGGCAAACAGCAATAATTGCTGCATTCTAACTAGATCGTAATTTTATTATTTCTGTGTATTTGTATAATTAGCCATTCCAGAACAAGACATATGCATAAATTAGTAGAAAAATTATGGAAAATTGCCTTCAGTTCAGTAGGGCTAAATATTAGAGATATAAATTAATTGTAGCTAACATATTTACTCCCTCTTGGATGAAAAAATAAATAACATTTATTTCAGTAAAGATAATGTACTATAGAAGACATTACAATGTAAATGTGACTGATGTTACATTATAATTTATTACATGTTTATATTTTGCTATTATTTAGCATCAAAGCTATGTTTCAACTCTGATGTTCTTTAGCTTAGCATGGAAGCTATAATGTAGTTTTAAAATTGTACATGCTCTAGGATGCTGGTCAGCAGCATGTCCGATTTTCCTACTCTACATACTATATCTAAAATATAAATAATAAACCAGAATCATTTTATTTAGTTTCATTATCAGAAGATTGATGTATAGATATTTAGAATTTATGCAATATGAGTAGATATATGGAATGTATAACATTTATACTTGCAAAAATACAATCTATACACAGTACACATATTTAATCAATTTAGGGTGATATTCATTCAATCTTATTTCAACTCACAACAATCATATAGTATGTAGGCATTTCACATCACCCTCATTGCACACTGAATGATCAAGCTGTGACAACTCAACCATATATCAAGTGTTAAAAAGTGAAATTGTCCTATTGTGTGTACGTTTTATGGTGTAAATAGTGAAGAGTAGAGTATGGCAAAAGGTGAAACAGGTATGTATGGTATATGGTGAAGAGTTGCAATTGTTTAATTACCAAAACCACCAAAAGTAAACATTACTGTGCATCCCAACATGCTCTGCAAATGCTAAAATAGCATGAGTGACCCTTTAAACTTTATAGATAAAGTACTGAAGTTCCTTGACATTAGTTCTACATTATACCGCAATAAACATAATACTCCATTTATATGACATAAGAAAACAGAACTAGACAAGCATAGAGATAACTTTAATTATTCACTTCAAATTCATAATTTGCATATTAGTGAATAATCCTGTTAATCTGTATTTGACTTCATTTTTTTTATTCAGATCTTAACAATATTTTTCAAAATTGTGTTGATTGCGGTCCTAAAACCACACAGAGTAATCTGGAATGTGAGGCATGATATCATCAAATTTGTATGCCCTTTTCTCTTGGGAGGGTACAAGATAGAGATTAGAAGATGGACTGGTATTTGTTGACTGAACTACACATGATAAATATTAAAATCCAATATGTTTCTTAATATTTATGGTTATCCAAGGAGTTAGTAAGTCGCATTTTTGTCACATGATAGTGCTGCAATGGTCATGACATTTAACACTCTTATTTAGAGGTGGCATGTATATAAGTAATACAGGCTGAGTAACAAAGTGGTAGCCAAGATATGCTGAAGGATAGGTCTAATAAAAATTTAAACCAATTGGATCTAAAACTTATTTCTCCAGCTTTAGACCTCGATGCCAAGATCCTAACTGCTTTGGAAGTAATGTCAGAACAAGAATTGCTCATTGGGAACTTTATTTAATGGATTTCCATGGCTGAGTAGCCAAAAGGTCTATGATCACAATACACAATTTAAAATATTAATTGTATGGGTAAATACTTTCTACAATTGAAGCAATGTAAATGAGCCATCTAGAGTGACAAATAACACTTCACCATTTAGCAGTCTGATGGATAACTTGGTTGTGGAAGACATCATGAAAATGCCACTTGCCTGACTATCTAGAGCACAATTATGTGCGCAATTACTGTCCTCCACATTATTATTATGTACAGTAATCTGCTTGATAATTTTGTTGTTCCAATTTTTTTTTTGTAACTGCCCAAAATGTGGTCCCTATAGTGAGGTTTTCTTGAGACTTGATGACTTTATTAGGTATATGCTTTGTAAATGAACTGACACACAGACTACACATCAGGTCGTATACCTTCTCTCAACTTATAATTTATACAGTATGTTTGGAAAGTATTCAGATCATTTCATTTTTTTTACATTTTGTATGTTGCAATACAGGATTATGACAAAGCAAAATATTTAAAAAAAAAAAACTATTTAAAAATAAATAAAAAAACAACTGAAATATCAAATTGAAATAAGTATTCAGATACTTTGCTATGACATTTTTAAATTCAGCTCTCAGACATTTCCCTGGATCACCTTTGAGAGGTTTTTAAACCTTGATTTGAATCCACCTGCGGCATATTTAATTGATTGGATGTGATTTGGAAAGGCGCACACACCTGTCTATATAAGGTCTCAAACCTGTAAATGCATATCAGAACAAAAACCAAGCCATGATGTTAAAGAAAATGACTGCAAAGCTCAGATACAGGTTTGTCTCAAGGCACAGATCTGGGGAAGGGTACAAACGTTTACCTGCCATGGCTATTCCCATAATTATTAAGTTCAAGAAATTTGAAACATATTGACCTCTTCCTAGAGCTAGTCACCCAGCTAAATTGAGCAATCGGGGGAAAATGGTAAGAGGGGTGACCATGAACCTAATGGTCCCTCTGGGTAAACTCCAGGGGTCATGTGTGGTAACGAGAGTAACTTGTGGAAGGACAACAATCACTGCAACACTACACTGATCTGGAATGAACAGTTTGGTCTCAATTTGAAGCATTATGTCTGGGGGAAAGCATGAAATCACTCATCATCTGGGCAGGAGATCCCAATAATGAAGCATAGTGATTTTTTTTTTTTGGGGGGGGGGTGTTTTTCAGCTATATAAACTGGGTGGTTGGTCAGTATTGAAGGAATGCTGAACATGGCAAAATACAAAGATACCCTTAATGAAAATATGGTCCAGAGGACCTTAGCAAAAGGATTACTTCAAACTGGATAATAAACCTTAGCACACAGTCAACACAATGTAACCGTGGCCTAGGACTTGAACGCAATCGAACATCTCTGGAGAAACCTGAAAATGGCAATTCACTAATGGCCTCCATCTAACCTGACAGACCTTGAGTGGGTCTGCAAAGATGAATGTCAACAACTACCCAAACTCACATGTTCAAAGCGTGTTGCATCATACCCAAGAATACTAGAGGTTGTAATTGCTTTTTCAGCTGCTTCAGTTGCTTAAACAAATTATCGAGTTAAGGGTCTGAATACTTATGTCAATGTTATATTTAAAAAAAAATTCTATTCAATATATTTGCAATGGTGTAAATAAGTCAGTATTTTTTTTTGCTTGGTACTATGAAGATACAAACGCACCTTTCAAAATCTGCTTTCTAAAGCTGAAGTAAAAGTAACCCTATTTTGCAGAAGGCAAAATTAGTTACTCTGAGTTAGCTGAAGTATTTACTAAACATTGCAGTATCTACTTTTAATGGTGATTTGTTTTTATATCCATTTTACTTAAAAGGCAATGGATTAATTAAGTTAATAATCTGTAACATCATTTACATTTTCAAAACCAATGAACAACTTTTCCTTTTCAGTGGTCTGTACACTCAATACAGAAAAAAGACATTATGGTTTTATCAATGTAGTTTCCCTAAAATAGACCATCTGTATGGTTTCTGTTTTCAAACCTATGTGACTATTAGAACTAAGAGAATGCTTAACAAAACAACAAAACAAAAAAATAACTAGAAGCACCAGCAGGACAAACAGCTGCAGCAAAGGAAAACAAAAGAAAATAGGGTAAGTAAACAAGATGTTTTTTACATGTGCTGTATAATTTTAATTGGACTACAGATGTGGATGGCAAATACAAGGTAAATGATAAGAGAAGCACAGTTAGACAGACCTTTTAAGACATGCAGGGTGAAGAAAGTACAATAGAAAGCAGAATACAATTTGATGAAAACAATTGCCTGCTTTCAAGTGTGGACAATAAGCAAATGAATAGGAATCAGACAGTAGTTAAAGCACAAGAATGAACTAAAGAAAACTGGAATGATGAAAGCTTCCTTACCATAATAATACAGGACATTAAAAAAGGTATAACATTCCAAGCAGATGGAAGTAAAACTGTATTTTGTTTTATTTCTGATAGTCTGTTTTTGCTGTATATTAATTCACAATTGCTTTTTAGATGTGATTTAAAATCCCAGAAATAATTATAATTTAAAGGCACACTATAGAGTTAGGAATGGAAACCTGTATTATGACCCTGTTCTAGGTCTCTCTTCCTACCATTGGATGATTAAAGGGTTAAAATCCCTTTTTTAACTTACCTCTTTTAAGTACTGAGGCTCTCTCAACACTGGTTAGTTATCCTCCTCCTGCAACGTCATAGTGGGACATAATGCATCACTGCATTCCTATGGGGAACATAGAAGATGTTAGATGTCCTCATGCAAAGCCAATGAGGGCATCTAATGTCGGACAGCAGAGTAAAACTGAGTAGCAGGAAGAAGCCCCACTATAGGTGGAGCAACCCTACATGTAATGTTCTACACTGCCGGGTTAAACAGACAAGGGCAATTCATCCAAACCACTTCAATGAGTGGCCAGAGTTGCCTAAAGTGTTCCTTTAAAACAGTTAAACTGCTCTGTCAGAGATCTGTTTCCTAGTTCAAGTACTTTACATATAAAGTTTTATTTTAACTAGAATTGACCCTATAAGAACATATGTAAGCAGTGCAGTTTCTTAGAAACTGCAATGTTCTACACTGCGGGGTTAAACAGAACAGGGGCAATTCATCCAAACTACTTCAATGAGATAAAGTGGCCAGGGTTGCCTAAAGTGTTCCTTTAACCCCTTAAAGACACATGACATGTGTGACATGTCATAATTCCCTTTTATTCCAGAAGTTTGGTCCCTAAGGGGTTAAAACAGTTAAACTGCTATGTCAGAGATCTGTTTCCTAGTTCAATACTTTACATATAAAGTTTTATTTTAACTAGAATTGACCCTATAAGAACATACACATGTTAAAGTTATTCTATGCAACTATGACCTTGTAAATTTTGAAGTAATGATCTGGATGTTATGAATTGTGTCAAGGGCAATGAAATAGATGGTTAATAGACAGGGTAACAAAGATTGAGAACAAACTTCAATCCCTCCATTTCAATTGTTGCTGCTGTTGATTCAATACATGCCATAAAACTCACATAAGCTAATCTTTATAAATCTGTAAATTCTTATTTATTGTATTTTTTTTAAATGCATCTAGCTCTTTTAAAAAAAAAAATGCATCCATTAAATTTCCCAGCACAACCTATCAAAATAGTGAATTTCATAAATGTAGTTATAGATTTATTGCAATGTATTGTATAGGACCTTTTTTGAGAACTGGTGCCCAAAATGATCCTGAAATTTTGAGGTTGGTCCTTAACCATTGGCATGTAAACAGTCAACTTTGTATTTACTAAATAGTGAGATTTATTACTTGCATTTAAAATCGGTACACATGGAAAACCAAATCTAAACCATAAATCACAGTTCAAACTCTTTTGGTGTCATCTCTCCTTTAATTAAAGTCCAAAGTCTTAACATTGCCCAAAACACCCGCCTGAGAATTTCTAGAAACAAAATATAATGGCTAAAAAACAAAAACATGGAGTTTAGAGGTTCATTTTTAATTGCAGTTGGAAGTTATGGTGGATTTATTTTAAATGGGATAAAGCACAAAGAAAGGCAATTATAAAGAGAGAACGAAGTAAACGGGTTTTCTGCAACAACAGAAGTATTGGTTCAGAACATAAATCATTTCAAAAGCAACCAATACAGCCAATACATAATAATACCATACAGTTACAATAAACAATTATAGACAATGTATTAGTCTGCTTTACTGACAGCCAGGTTTACACAAAATATGTATTATAAAAGAGGTACAATGAACTATTGAAAAGACAATAATAAAAAAAATATTCAGGTCAGTACGTTTTATCCTAGTATGCTTGAGGAGTAAAGCTGTGAGTTTCTGTCTCTGGAGATTAAAACTGCAGGCAATCCCACAGAGAAAAGACATACCACAGTGAAATACGAAAGGCATATTCCATATAGATATAGCACATTATTTTATTATCAAAACCATGAATGATATATTGTTACACATTTACAAATACAATACTCTTAATACTTCATTAATTATTAATTAGGCATATTTTAAAGTTGTTCATGCAGAATATTTAAAAGTCACATTACTTTACCTAAACATGCTGGCACTGGTGCTTAAACAATGCAGCCACACTTTGTAATTGTGTATACACCTTTTGCATAATTGCAAATTAACTTGTTTATTCCAAATTAATCTCACTTGCAAATTATGCGATGAATATTGTCATTGCCATGGCACTGGGAGCAACTATGCTGTGTTCATCTGAGAGCTGAATACAGAGAGAGTAGCTCTCTGTGTGCAGTGCTCCTCAGTGCTGTTGCTGCAAGGTGGGCCTTGGGGAGAGGGCTGCAGCTCCTTCTTCTCTCTTATATATTCACTTAGAGTGGTGAGAGGAAGTGACATGATGTGAGAGCTTTGTTGCAGCTGCTGAGCACATGCACAGCCACCTTCCTTCCTAGAGAAGAAAGTAAATGGAGGGTGGCTGATAGCGAGTTGCTAGAGGGAAACACTTGGTAAGTGCGCTGAGAGACGGACACCAGCTTTCAAGCAGTCTCTTAGCACACTGATTTCTCTGCTCAATTACCAAGTTAATGTAAACTTCAATAATGGAGCAGGGAAGCAACATGAGCTGAAAGACTGTCTGATGCCTTCTTCAACTCTCACAGCACACTAAAACCACTATACCACCATTACCGTTTCAAAAGTTAATTATTTGCAACATTTGAACTACTGAGACTATAACTTTAATAGTAGTAACATGTTCCAAAATCACTAAATCAAGCTATATAATTGTACAAAAATTACCTCTCCAGGGTATTTATGGAAGAGCACATTTTTTAATTTAACCATTTTATCATTAACCTTTGTTTATTATGCAGGTTATATTTAGCAATTTGTGTTTTTTTTTATACATTTACAGTTTACTGGATCCTGCATTTGCTTAAATTTACTCATCCCTGTCTTATTTAAAAAAGATCGTTAATTGCATTATACGAATTAAAGGTTGATCATTTTGGAAATGTTGTACAGTATGCTTGTTTTTCAGGGATTAATTGATTTTAAACATATACAGGATAAGTATATTTATATGTATGTGTTCAGTGGCGTACACACAACCCATGGGGCCCCGGTGCGAAAACTGATCCGGGGCCCCTCCCTCCCCCCGCGTGAGCGCTTACTCTGCGCAGGCTGGGGCCGCAACACATGGCGGCGGGCACCTGGTCGCAGGGCTGCGACCCTTGCGACCGCGGTATGTATGCCAGTGCATGCATAAACACATACACTTAAAGGACCACTACAGGCACCCAGATCACATCAGCTCAATGAAGTGGTCTGGGTGCCAGGTCTCTCTAGTTTTAACCCTGCAGCTGAAAACATAGCAGTTTCAGAGAAACTGCTATGTTTCACTGAGGGTTAATCCAGCCTCTAGTGGCTGTCTCATTGACAGCCGCTAGAGGATTTTCTGCGATTCTCACTGTGAAAATCACAGTGAGAAGACGCTGAGCGTCCATAGGAAAGCATTGAGTAATGCTTTCCTATGGGCGGTTTGAATGCGCGCGTGGCTCTTGCCACGCATGTGCATTCGGAGCTGAGAGGCGGATGGGGACGGAGAGATCCCCAGCGTTAAGGGAGTCCGGCGCTGGAGAAAGGTAAGTGCTTAAGACACACACACACACTCTCATGAACAGACGCACACATTTACTGACAGACACACACTCAGTGACAGACGCACACAAACATACTCAGTAACAGACACACTCACTAACACACACACTCACTAACACACACACTCACTAACACACACACTCACTAACACACACACACTCACTCACTAACACTAACACACTCACTAACACACACACTCACTAACACTAACACACACGCTCACTCACTAACACACACACTCACTCACTAACACTAACACACTCACTAACACACACACTCACTAACACACACACTCACTAACACACACACTCACTAACACACACACTCACTAACACACAAACTCACTAACTAACAAACTCACTAACACACACACTCACTAACACACACACTCACTAACACACTCACTAACACACACACTCACTAACACACACACTCACTAACACTAACAAACTCACTAACACTAACACACTCACTAACATACACACTCAAACGTTTTTTTTTGTTTTTTTTATCCCCCCCAGCCTCCTTACCTGTGGGAGAGCTGGGGGGATTCCCTGGGGTCCAGTGGTGTTGCTGGCCCTGCTGTCACCCGGCTGGCTGGCGGGCGCGCGAGGGAGCACTGTCCCCTGGGTGCTCCCTCTTCAGCTCCCTCGCGCGCCGCGTACTGATGCCGGAGCCGGAAGATGACGTCATCTTCCGGCTCCGGTATCAGTACGCGGCGCGCGAGGGAGCTGAAGAGGGAGCACCCAGGGGACAGTGCTCCCTCGCGCGCCCCCCAAGCCGGGTGGGTGACAGCAGGGCCAGCCTCGGGGGGCCCGGAGGTGGCCGGCTCCTGGGCCCCCCAGCAGAAGAGGCTGGCCCAGTGACCTACATACCTGGGTCGCAGGGCGGCCGGGCCCCCTGGTGGGCCGGGCCCGGTCGCAGCCGCGACCCCTGCGACCCTGGTATGTACGCCACTGTATGTGTTCATGCTATTCTGTTTACAAATCTAAAAGGTTAGATGAAACCAATATAGTAAGTTCGTATTTTATTGTTAGAACTTATACAAGCTTTGTATAAAAATCATCCCGGTTAACAAAGTGAGAGTGGACATTTCCCTCTGTGGTTTCACAGGAATATCTTTGCCTTAAATGCATCTGTCAAGACTATTGATAAAGGTTTCCAATTAAAGGGTAAAACATATAGACCAATAAATAGTGGGAAGTGTTGAGTCAGACCTCTGGAGAGCAATGGGAAATTCTAGAGCAGCGAAAGGTTCACAGTACCATAGTTCAATAAGAGTCTAATATTGTGTTACAGATTCAGACTCATTAAATAGACACTACCATAAAATAAGAAACTACGAAACTATCTCTGTATTGTGTAGTTCAGTATTGCAAAAAATTATATTAAGTTTAGCTGCTATTCAAATACTAAAAAAGGGTTTTGGGTAGCATATGCAGAAAATGAATCTCTTATTAGAAGTGTACTTTGTCGATATTTTTCTATAGCGGCATATTTAACACAGTATAGGCATATGGTGTGACCAAATCCAATTTTGTTGCTTGTGATTGATGATTTTAAACAGCCTTTACATTTTGTAACAGTAAGCTCACAGGCAGGGTCCTCTACTTGTTGTATTGGTCTGTTCTTATTCTGTTTGTCTTTTTCCCAATTGTACAGTGCTGCAGAATATGTTGATGCCTTATAAATACCAGTAATAAATAAATAAAAATGAATAAAAATAAATCAGCAAAAAAGTCCTAATTTTCTCCAGACCTTGAGTAAAAATTCTTATTGCTATGGGGGTCCTCTATAGATTTATAATCTGTAGAAATTAGGAATAATCTCTGACTTTGGCTGTTTTTACTCTCTCCAACAAA
The DNA here is from genome assembly GCF_036172605.1 of Pelobates fuscus. Classification (NCBI taxonomy): domain Eukaryota; kingdom Metazoa; phylum Chordata; class Amphibia; order Anura; family Pelobatidae; genus Pelobates; species Pelobates fuscus. The sequence continues at coordinate 317,181,925 of NC_086317.1, read as the reverse complement.
ATTCCATAAAAGTTTCCATAAAAGGACTCCATAAAAGTAAAAAAGTTTTCCATAAAAGTAAAATACAGCTTTCCAGCACCAGTTTCTTCAACAGCCCAAAATTTAAAATATATTATTTATTTTAGTGGTTGCTCTTACCCCTACTGTAAAATTTAGCCCATACTATCAGGGTTATACACTATAGTTAGAATTCTAAGTAAAATTTTAATTTATGGCCAAAGTAAGCTTTTTAAATAATCAAGTACCACCACCTACTCACCAATTGCCGCATAGTAAGTCAAACAAAAAAGGACAATAACAAGATCCAACACATGTTTTTGTGCCATTCCACACCTTCCTTAAGGGACCAAAAATAACTTAACCATTCAGCTCTTTCTGGACCCTGACGAAGATGCTGGACAAAGTTGACCAAGTGCTATGCAGACCAGTTCTATTCTATATTCAGTTCAAATTCTATATTAAGGTTTGGTTCAGAACTTGGACCATTGCGTTTGTCTTTAAGGGGTTAACAAGGATGTAAATGCTGAACAAAAATGAGGTGGATTTCCATTTAGCTGTTGAGGTCAGTTAAACATCTAATGAGAGATACGTTTTTAGATATAGGAAATATTTTTGCATTGGTAAATGCACTTTTTATTATACGTATTAAAATATGTATCAGGGCGGGGCCGGGCCGCCATGCTAAGCGGTCGCACGATGGTGCAGCTCCTGCAAACTGTCTCAGTTTTATTATAAAAATCTGATTTTATCTTTACCTGACAACAACCGACGGCGGCGACCCAGTGCAAGCATCCACCCTGGTTCCGAGGAGAGGCTTGCTGAAAAGTTTTAGTCCCTCGGAGGGGGAATATCTGTCACTCAAGATGGAGACCACTCGGGCGATGAGCGGGGCAGACGGCCGCTGCCCAGCTGTCCTGCCCGGCCAGAGGTGAGAGTGAAGCGTGGGACTCAGGGGGCCCGGCCCTGTTCCCCCCCCCCCTCTGGGCCGGCGGGGGTGATCCCGGTCCCCACCCTGGACCGCAGACAACACGCAGAAAAACCAGCACGCCTGGCTATGACCGAGCTTCCCTAAAATGCAGAGGCCGCAATTAAAATGGCGGAGACCGCATGGTGAGCCACCCAAGCTTGAGAGAAAGCAGACACGTCAGCCGCGCACTGTCGGCAGGATGGCATGAGAGGCAGAGAAACCAGCAAACCACAGAAGAGAAACTCACGGTGGGAGATGAAGCCCCGGTGACGGCCTCATGTCGGCCGACCCTCTCTGACAGCCGTGCAGCAGCCGACAGCGACAACACACAGGGAAAACAACATGGCTGCGGAGATCTCTCCCCACCTGAGGCAGGCACGGGACTGAATCGCTGGTACATTACAGGGACACTATTACTCTGTCACCCTGCCAGGGCCGGCGCGTCCATAAGGCGGCCCAGGCGGCCGCCTTAGGGCGCCCGAGCAGGGGGGGCGCAAAAATCCGTATCCCCAGCCATCGGCTAGGGATTCGGATTTTTATAATGCCGCAGCCTACCTTGCCCTGCTGAGGCTGCTCTCCGACTCCTTTTGGTTCCCTCCCTTGACGGAGGTGAAGTCTCTGTCTGCCGCCGCCCACTCCTGATGACGTCAGGAGGAGGGCGCGACTTACACCTCCCCCAGAGTCCCCTGCGGTCCACAGTGTCGGGCTACCTCTGCGTGCTCCAATATGGCGGCGCCCGTGTACATTAGAGCCCGCCCGCGTTTGGAGCCAGGCCAGCCGGACTGCAACAGGAAGGGAAAGGGAGGGAGACAAGGAGGGGAGGGAGGCAGATAGGCCCAGGCGGACTTCATGGTGAGTAGGTGGCCTGACTTCCACTGCCCTCCCCCTCCCACTCCCCCTGACTCCATATTGTCCAAGTCCTGCAGGCAGCAGACACACCTTGGAAGAACTGCCTCTTCTGCAAGACTGCTCCCCATAGTGTTGGAGTGCCTTTAGACCTGGCTGCCAGCACTTGAAGGGGGTAAGTTTGAATTTTTTTTATATTTAATGTTTTAATTGTACACTGTCTGTAACCCCCTGTCAGGGCACTAAGGGGTCAGAGTGACAGGGGGTTACAGGCTCCTAATCCTAAACCATTTTGTCCCCAAATCCACTATCATTTGTTCCTCGGCATCCCATTTCTCACTGTATCCCACAACAAGCCCCTTTTCACTTGGTTCCCTAATTTAGTCTTAATTCGCTGTATCTCCTTAACCCCTTAAGGACCAAACTTCTCGAATAAAAGGGAATCATGACATGTCACACACGTCATGTGTCCTTAAGGGGTTAAGGGGATACTGTAGTACCAGGAATACAAAGCTGTGTTCCTAGCACTACTGACCCTCTGCCTACCCTTTCCCTCCTGCCCCCCCCCCCCCCACCTGTAAATAAAGGGTTAAAAACCCTTTACTTGCCTTATCTTAGCGCAGCGCCTAGCGGGGTCTAATGCGCATGCGCACAGCAAATGCCGAGTGCACATTAGACCTCCCCACAGGAAATTATTGAATCAATGCTTTCCTATGGGTAAAAATCTGACCCTGGAGGTCCTCATGCAGAGCTTGAGGACGTTCAGCATCAGATAACGGACCAAAAGTCTGTTTCAATTCCAGAAGCGTCCCCTTTGGTAGACAGCCACTGAGGGCAGACTTAGTGATGCAATGTAAACATTGCAGTTCTTTGGAACTGCAATAGTTTACATTGCAGCACTACGTGCAAAAGGGACACAGCACCGAGACCAAGGAAGCGTTTACATTTGCTTCTAATGACATCTCTAGTGGCTGTCAAATGGCTTTATCTCTTAAAAAAAACAAAAACAAAGTGTGTATCTATCTATCTAAATATCTTTACAATCTAGTGTTTTGTCACACCTCTAAAACATTTTAGAAACGGCAAGAAAAATGTATGGGGGGGGGGGGCGGCAAAATGCTCCTTCGCCTGTGTAGACAAAATTCCTTGCACCGGCCCTGCACCCTGCCATCACTCTGCCACTTAACTAGCCATGGACTTTCATCTTGCTGACACACAGTGGGTCTGGGGAGGATAACCTTATGTAAATATGTTTGACGCTCCCATTTATTGTAGCATTAACTCATTCGGAATGGCCCTTTAACGCGACTGCTTAATATTGTTTTAGGCAACCCCTTCTCAGTGAAATAGCACTCTAGCCTAGCTACTTATAGGATGACAAACATAGTCTGGAGATGTTCCCACAGCATGTAATTTAGACCGCAGGGCCGCCAGCTTATATATTTTATAGAGCCCACGCATTGTATAATACAACTTAATCCTGTAATGGGCGACCATCATTCATGTATTCTACATCTTAAGCGGTGCTGATGCTGCCTCCTCACTGTTTTACATCGCTTTATGGTATAGCTAGCTGTCTTAGTCTGACCAGTTTGATTAATGTGTTCACCATATATACACTCGCGACTTCTATACTTACCTAACTAGCATGCTCCAAACTTGATCCTCTTGTCTTTAAAAAATATAAAAATGTGCAATGTTCCTTTATACCCCATTGTTATCTATGTTTTGAACTACGCAAGTGGAATGCCTTTGGGGTACCACGTGCCTGTATGTTATCCTCATATGCACTGCAAAAAAAAATTAAAAAAAAATATGTATGCATTTTTAGACATACACCACCCGATTCACTAACGTGAGAAAATTGAAGGTGAAAATCTAATTTTATGCCAACCAAACCATAGCGGACATAGAAAATTCTATTTCAGTTTGGCTATTTTGTGTTTTAATTTGATTTGAAAATCACTTTGAATTCTCACTTTCGTAAAGAACCCTGACAGTGTTCTACCAAATTACATGTTCCTTGCTCTTGCCTCCTTCCCAAACTCTAAGAGAAAATTCTGTTTGTCAGGGTAGACTTGTATTATGGTACGGTATCTAAAATTTCTACACCCAGCTCCTTCCCTATCTCCTTGGTACCAAGACAAGTATCTTAAATTGTTAAATGGTTTCCTAGGACTACCACATCTTATTTACACATATTTCGTTGGTGGTGTGTGGGTAATATTGTGGAATGGATGCCCTAGGTTCATTTCAGTGGGCCAGTTCAAATAAGATTACCAATCTATTAAAACTGTATTATATTCACAACAGACCACCTCAGGGCAGAGCAAAGCTGTATAATTATGGCCCTTATTTTTTAGCTGTATTTGAAGACAGTTGAAAAGGTGACAATATGATAAGATGGGAAGTTAATTTTCCTGGACAATATTATTATTGTTTAATATATAGTGAAATGTTGCATACCATTTATAAAAATAAAGATCTTATAGAAAATAAACCGTATCCAATTAATGTGTGTGGGTTGTTCATCCAGCTTTTTAATGAGTCATAGTCCCAAATGACTTGTTGTATACATTTAATTAGAATGCAATTACTCTGCATGCTTTGTAATTTATACCAAAAAGCTTTAATTGACGATTTTCAATTTTAATTATATAATTCCTAAAACACATCCAACACCACCATATGGGACTGAATGGACAAAGTCAAAATACACCTCGGTTTACCAACCAATTACACAGACTAGTGGGCAAAACAGTCTCCCACTTTAAGCCAAATATTTATTTAAACTATTTATTCTTGCAGATAAAAGGGAAATTGGACTGATCTTGAGCCATAAATTCTATACCAATATTTGTTAGGTTTTTAATTAATGCATTCATATTTCTTATGAAAAGCAGAGAAAATGTTAACTCCCAAATGGCAACATGAAATGCTCATGAACATTTGTTATATAACATTTCACTTAAATGCTGTAGAAATATATCATTATATATTTTACAAACGTGAGAATTTGCATATTGCTGCATATGACATATTGTATATTGCTGCATCAGCCCATTGTAGAGGCCTCCTGATGTCATCTCTCATTCTGTTCTGATTTTAAGTAGTTTGACAGTCCATTGCTTGAGTGATATATATTATTTGAATATCTGGATGACATTCATTTGATTAGAGTGTCAGGTGACACAAGGGGTTAACCAGTAAATTAAAATGGTATCCTAAAAAAGACAAATTACTAAAATTCTCCTACTCAGCTATCTTGGAAACTTTGCAATTCCCTTTACAATAGCCTAAATATCCTAGTTTAGCGAATAACCTTGTGAACAATACCAGTCAGACATATAGTTGTGCTCAAAAGTTGGAGAATTGGTAATATATTTACAATTTTTAAAGAAAACATGAGTGAGTAGGCAAAACACATTTATTCTATTTCTTATGGGATTCATTTTCAACTGTAGGTTATAACAGAATGGCACAAACATAAAACAAAACATCCAGGCTCCTAAAATAGAGCTTTTTAAGCTCTGGAAAACGTGAGTGCACTATCATTGTATTTTTTTTTTTTTTTTTAAAGAGTAAGACACATAACTGCGAAATCTGCTGCTACCTGTGTATGTATGATTTTATTATAATAATTCTTAGCGCTGTCCACCTAATTTACTAGCTTATAAAACAAAACATGGCAACAAAGAAAAAAACATGAAATGATCCCTGTTCAAAATTCTGCATAGCCTTAGTTTTTAATACTGTGTATTGCCGCCATTAGCATCAATGACAGCGTGCAGTCTTTTGTAATAGTGGTCTAGGAGGCCCCTCATTCTTGCATATATAGCTGCCCATTCGTCTTGGCAAAATGCCTCCAGGTCATGCAAAGTCTTTGGTCATCTTGTATGAACCGCACGTTTGAGATCTCCCCAGAGTTGCTCAATGATATTAAGGTCAGGAGACTGTGATGACCACTCCAGAACCTTCACCTTTTTCTGCTATAACCACTAGAGGGTCAAGTTGGCCTTGTGCTTAGGGTCATTGTCATGCGGGAAAGTCCAAGAATATCCAACGCGCACCCTTCATGCAGAAGAATGCAAATTGTCTGCCAGTGTTTTTTTATAACATGTGGCATTCGTCTTGACATCAATTTTCACAAGATTCCTAATACCTTTAGAGCTCACACCCCCCAAAACATCAGTGAGCCACCACCATGCTTCACAGTGGGGATTGTGTTCCTTTCATTATAGGTCTTGTGACCACTCTATTTTGGTCATGTCACTCCAAATTACAGTGTGCCAGAAACTGTGAGGCATGTCAAGGTGTTGTCAGGCATGTAGTAACTGGGCTATTTTGTGGAACTGGCATAGTATAGGTTTATTTCTGGCAACTCGACCATGCGGCTCATTTTTGTTCCAGTATCATCACATTGTGCTCCTTGAAACAATCACACCTTGTTTATCCAGAGCAGCCTGTATTTCTCCTGAGGCTACCTTTGGATTTTTGTTTTTATCCCGAACAATTCTTCTGGCAGTTGTGGCTGAAATCTTTCTTGGTCTACCTGACCCTGGCTTGGTATCAAGACATCCCTGAATTTTCCCCTTCTAATAAGTGATTGAACAGTACTGACTGGCATTTTCAAGGCTTTGGGTATCTTTTTATGTTCTTTTCCATCTTTATAACGTTCCATTACTTTGTTAAGCAGGTCTTTTGATAGTTCTTTTCTGCTTCTTTTGGCTCAGTAGCCTGCTCAGTGCATCCATGTGAGAGCTAACAAACTCATTTACTATTTATTCACAGACATGAATTGCAATTTAAAAAGCCACAGGTGTGGGTAATGAACCCTTAATTGCCATTTTAACCTGTGTGTGTCTGTAAGAAGGCCAAATATTCAAGGACATGTAAACTTTTGATCAAGGCCATTTGGGTGATTTCTGTTATTATGATTTTAAAAGGAGCCAAACAACTATGTGATCATAAATGGCTTTATGTGACCACTATTCTTCAATGGATATGGTAATTTTCCTGTCTCTTTTCCTCCATAACTTTTCAATTTTATTTCCATCTTCTGTCTGCTTGTTTGTCATTACTTCTCAATATGTTGCCTATTCATACATTCCTCTATACTCATGTGCTTTTTTTGAGATGCCATACTTGATGGAACTATTATGATTCTTTTCAGAAGACATACTGCAGTATATGTGTCTGCAGGAATTGCAGATCACCCATATCCCATGCCAAATATGCCAGCTGCCACTATTTCTATATTTTCTGTAAAATAAGAAACTGAACTTCTTTATGCTAGACTACACTACAGTGCCAATCACATCCTCTTGAATAAATGTAAGAACGTAAGAAATGTAAGATACTACTGCTGCAATATGAAACAGATTTATATATATAGTAGTGGATACAGGTTTCTATTTTAGGAACATGGGGCTGGAATGGCAATGCTTCCTGTCCCTATGTTAGTAATTTGGTTTGCCTGACATTTTCTTTTTGTTCGGATGAACAGAGTTTCATCCATGTAGCATTTTGTTTTGAATGAATTTCATCCATGCGATCATCTTAGGAATTTTTTTTGGGATGAAACAAAATCAAGCAAAAATGCACGATAGTGTATTGCAGTGCAAAAACAGCTTGAATATTGTATAGCCTGTGGTGATATATTGTTACACAAATACTATGATTAAGGATATATGACCTCTTACTTCAGAGTACTTGGCTTTTCAAGTAAGGTCACAGGGCATGAGTTAAATATCGCTGCACACCTACATCCTTTCTCTTTTTCTCCCACTTCCTGTGTGTCATCATTGGAATGGAGATCTTGGTGTATACTGGAGTCTTGCTGTGTTTCAGACCTAATGAGATGTTGTTTGCTTATTTACAAATAGTGGGTGTGTTGCTTTAGGGGATTTATGTGCCATTTCCTTGTATGTTACTGTGTGTTATGTGCTAAGTTGTAGTTAGTGGGGTTGTTGCTCTAGTTAGTTTGTGTGCCACTTTAAGTGTTTGTTTTCTGAATAAATATTTGTTAAAGTAGATAGATCAGAGTGATCGCATTTTAATAGTATTTTAATACCACACTGCCCATCTTTGGAATGCCAATTGGGAGCTGTCATAATTATATTACTTTATCTGAATTAAAAATATATATTGAGAACCTTGTTTATGTTGATTGTTTTTACTTTTGCACTCTTGAAAATAAATAAAATTAAATGGAAAAGTGAGTGGGAAAGTGAAATATCCACTCAACCATTCCTCCCTAAGAAGAACAAATAAGATGGGTAAGTATACTTTTATTTTACAGAACTAAGTTGTATTACCCCTCCTTAGAGTAGAGTCATTCAATGTCAATGGGGTATGTCTAGGGTATTGGAGAAGAGGGGCAGTAATGCCACTATTTGGGGTTTTGTCAACTGCATTTCTACCTTTACCATTGAGGTGTGAACAGTCCTCATGGTCGAGAACACTACACTGCACACAACTCATTGTACAGTGCTCATTAACTTGCACAGCACAAAGTTAAACAAAAATATGCTTTTAAATATAATTATTCAATTATATTGCACCCCTGCATGTAACACTGTGGTGTAAATGGTCCCATACTGTATTGCAATTTACAATCTGTAAGCAGTGGCACTCTTATTGTCCTTGCTGCTGTACCCTGCTTACAATACTGCTAATGCTCCTGCAGCACACTTGGCTGAAGACTCAATCATTTTTTGTTTCTACAGAGAGTTAAAAAAAAGACCTGCCACACTCACAACAGGCAGAGTTCACTTGTGCAGTAAACTGACACATACACTATATTGCAACCTGCAAAGCATTAGTAGTGGCACTGAACAAATGCAAGTAAAATAATCTGTGTATCACAAAAATATTAAATAATAAATAATCACATATCAGTACAATAATGAGAAATCAATGAATCACAGTTGAGTAACCCAATCACATCACCAGTCTAACACAAGCATCCATGACACACACGTTGTCCAACACCCACACAGGCACAGCAATGTTAAAACACACAATCACTGCTGGTCTGTCATTCTCAAAAGCTGACATCAAAGTGTCTACAAGAATTCTGTCCCCTAACCGCGAATGCTATTTTTCCCCATGATTTTTTCACCTCTTGACAGGAGATACCTTTCACATCATTAGGCAGACCTGTCATCTATCATAGCAAACTGATCAGTTGCTTATTTTGCAACCAGCCAAAACAGAAAACTTTTTCTGGCACCATGGATGGAACTACAAATCACAAAACAAGTGAAACGGCTCAAACATTTTTGGTTTCTTTGGTTAGATGTCCATATGGCAATTCAGAGTTGCGGGGTTCAGACAAATTACTGATGGCCCAAAATTTGGATGAACCACTGAATGCTCAAGTAAATATATTATTTTATTTCCATGTTAATAGTTTACCTTACTTCTATGTTCAATCATATTGATGTAGTGTATGGTATTTTACTGACTGTTAAAAACTTAGTTCGAGTTTATCAAAATGAAGGAAACATTTATCAGACAGGAGCAAGTGTAAGGACATCTGTGGCCATGTGTGCATCATGAGACAATGCTGCACCTTCTTCATCATGTACGCAACTGTTCCTTTCAGAGTAACATTTAATGAAAGACATTTAATGAAAGAAATAAAGTTCAAAAAAAGAAGTGAGCTTACCAAAGCCCAGTGTGGCATGGGCTCATAAACAAATATGCTTAAATAAATATACATCATACAGATTATGTTGTATTATCTAATAAGGCACATAATATATTGCAGCACTCTTTCTAATGGATATTTATAAAATGTACATTTGTATACTAAATTATATGCTGTATCCCAAAGGATATATTTTTATCAGTGCTTTGGCATTTTTTTTTTCCCCAGAAAAAAGGCCATTACATATGGTTTAAATATACATTGTTTAACTAATGTTAAAAATATCTGCAGTACTATTACTTGAGTACTTATTGCTTTCACAATTATCCTGTGGAACATTGTTTCACATTGTTTACCATCTAAAACACAATGTTCATACTATGTACTATGTAATATTTGCAGGCCATCTGCAACCATTGTCATAACCAGCATGTGTGTGCTAGTATGCCTGTATCTAAATAAAGAATGTTTAACAAAAATATGATTGTTGCCCTTGTCTACCAATGAACACAGTTTGTGGACGAGGAGAAACCGAAACAATGTTTTCATGTTTTTGCATTTGTGTCTTGGATTGGATGTATATTGCTATTCACAGGTGATGTTCAATATTTTTTAAATGGTGTAAAACCAAGAGAAATTGCATTTTCCATTGTATATTACTAGTAAAACATTGGCAAATTTTCTAAGTGTCTTTTCACAATTGATACCCAGCCTCTCAAACAGGAATCTCAAGAATAAGTGATGTTTAAATTCTTATGGACAGAGTATCAAATATGAGACATAAAGCAATATTTTCCCAGTAAGTCTAACTTGCTCTAATTGTTTGGCTATTCTGTTAAGCATGCATGGAAACGGTATCTGTCATTAAATAATTACAATTGACAGAGAATATGTAGAGAATAAAATTAAAAAGAATATTTAAATAAAAAATTCAAATGTTAGCAGTGCAAGACAAATTGCATACATTTTTTTGTATTCTAAATACAGTCAATATTATATACTTGCCTTTAAAAGGCAGACATAAACAAGATGATCTGGGGCAAATAGCCCCAGGAACCACAGAGACAGCTTCAATAAGAAATACATTACAGTGATTTCTGTTCGATCTGTGTGACCTGAATACAAGACAACCTTGAATATGTAAGGTTTTTAGATTAACCTTTGTGAACAAAACCTCAGAAATGAAATGGTTATTATAAGCATCATAACTACTTTACCTTACTGAAGTGGTTCTGATTCAAAGACGCAGTCCCTTGTTAAAAATGTTTAATCTCCATTGGCTGTCAGGCAGTCATCTGAAAAAACTCACAACCTTATTTTGTCTGTTAACGTATGCAACATGCAGACACATTTCTCTGACTACACATGGCTAGGGCAGTTATACACAAGGTGTTAAAGCTTCTGCTGTCCAACTCTCTTGTCATGTTCATCCCTGGTCAAATAAAAACTTAAACCAGTTCCGGTTTTGGACCCCTGTATTTATGGGCAAAGGTCAGAGAAAACAAGAAAACAAGAAAACTAAATAAACAAAACACAAAACTTTTAGTTGGAAATGTATTGCCCAACATATTGCGTACAAGAAGTTGACTGTCTCTGTTGGTCTTTAACTCCTAGTCACCTTCTGGCAGAGGCTGTATGGAGTTAAAATATCCATCCAATTTGACAGAGAGGCAACAGTTGCTAAACAGTTTATGGGGAATATAACTTTAAATCAACCTCATCCAGCTTGATTGAGCTTTATAATAATTTAGTGTTAAATGGATTTTAGTAGCAAGTCAACATTTTAATGCACACACAAAATGAATCCTTAAACACTGCATCTCATAGCAACCACGACAGAGCTTACCAACAAAAGAGCTCATTTGCTGGCTGGTAATACGTGCTCTTATGAAGTTGATAGGTTAGATAAGCTAAGTGCAGAATTAGTGACATTGACTGATATAGTTTCAGCTATTCAATAACTAAGTATAGATCCATATTGGGCGGTCAAGGAAGCAGCCCTTAGTAAGGGTCCGCCAATGATTATTTTATTAATGTGTTTCACAGGAGAGAATCATTGGCATGTGAAGTGGCCACTTTGGTTACTTGTTGAGCAAATTAAAGAAAAAAATCTGGCATGATGGTTTCATGGATATTTTGTCAATGTTGCCTCTATAAAGAAATTATTTTGGTCATATCGGATTGAATAACTGTATACAGACTTTTTTCCATAAACTCTGCTACAGTAAAACATGAAAAATGAGAGTCAATATGACCAATTGACATTTAACCCCCACATTGCAGGGCAGTGGGAAGTTAAAGAGGGCAGAGTCAGGTCCCTCTTATTCTCAGTGTATTAATACCAATACAGAGTGGTCCTATACTTTAGTATTTGCATATGAATTACTATCTTTACTCCAGGCACAAACAGCAAAGGAACAAACAAAGTAAGCAGAAAGCAATATACCCAACAAAGTAATTTTTAGAATTCACAAAAATGCAGAGTGCATCAAAAAGCAGAAAAAACATGCAGATGTACACTCATAAATTGATCATATATACCACAACTGATGAGTGCTTGAGAGTAACCTCTTATATCTAGAAGTAGAACGTAATTATATATTTTGTTTGTTCTGAGACTGAAATGTATGTCACTTGCAAACAAGAGGAAATGTTATATTTTGTCTTTTTCACACCTTGTTTGTGCCTCTTATATATGTTATCTTCAGAGCTACCTAAAGTTGAGAAGTTTAGATTGGATTATCTGAGAAAACACTAGAGGAATGACAATGCTTCATCTGATACCTATAACTAAGTAATTGCATGAAAGCCCTGATGCCCATATTTGTTTTGCTGAATGTTTGAAAGCAGGAGTGCTAATGATACATTTCTCACAATTCTTACTATAAAGTTAAATCTTACAATTTAAGTTATGTTGAGTAAATGAACAGAAAAAGTTGTATTTACTGAAGAGTCTACATTAAAATGGCCATTATCACCACGCTATTTCATGTAAAGGACTAGAAAATGTTAAAGAGATTGTATCGGATAAGAGGTAAGTTGCTATCTTCCAAAATATATGAAATTTCAGCCCAAAGCAAAAATGAATGACTACTCTTACAAACCCTCACACATTAGTCACCCTCTACTCAACCCTAACCCAACATCACCATTTAGACTCTATTATTGTCTTTGGAATTTGCAATGCCACCGTATTACCCCTTTCTCACTCCAGTGCCCCCAGTTGTCCCACTTACTGTTAAGCTATGTATGACTGTTACACACAGAATGTAAGTCTAACACACCTATATAAATAATAGATTGCAAACATGGCTTAATATAGTGTCTAAAGTAAGGCAAATCTCACTTGTGAATAGGTGAATAATAATCTAGAATGATCCGGGGTGCAGGGATATGCAGTATCAATAACATTTCAGAATAAGTCAAGATAAAAGATGTGAAATGAGTATGAACATAATGCAAGCAAAGTCAATAAGAAAGAGTTACAAGATCTAAATAATGCACTTTTGGATATATGAAATCCATGACAGGGCAATTTATTGAAAATTTGTTTGTAGGCATGACTAATTCCTTATTGGGTGGTGTGTAATAATTGTATAGTAGTGCAGAATATGTTGATGCTTTACTAATGATATTAATAATAATCTGGATCCTTAAAATTGTGCGTACAAGTATGGGAAATGACCGTGTCTATCACCAGAATGACGGATAATATCATAGCAGGCCATATGAGGACCTATGAACAAGCCAGGTAGTGTGACAATAAAAAAACATGTCATCAATTCCCCTTTCCAATCACTATCACCACCTTAACTCTTCCCTAGTGATCTGACAGGACTATACATATTAAAGATTTTTTTTTTTACCCGTAAGAACAATAAGGATGTGGAATTCTCTGTCTGGAGAAGTGGTTTTCACATACAAATGTTTAAAAAGCAACTAGATGCATACTTGCAAAACATACTATTCAATTATATAATTTTTAAACTGTAGGGTAATAACTTCTTGATCCAAACATAAATCTGACTGCAATTCTGGGGTCAAGAGGGAATTTTTACACGAGTTTGTTGCAAAATTGGAAGTGATTCAAACAGTTTTTTTATTTTGCCTTCTTTTTGATCAACAGCAAAAAACAAATGGGAGGAAGGCTGAACTTGATGGACACATGACTCTTTTCAGCCTATGTATGTATGTATGTAACTATATAACTCATACCCTCCTTAAACCAGTGCCACCAACTTACCCATACTCCAGTGTCATCGAATCATTTTTCTCCTGATTCACTGTACCTAATTTACACCACACAGTGCCTCAATTTGCACTGCTAGCCAACCCAATTTCACATGTTAACTAAACTGTACAGCACCATGCTAGCATTTCAGTCTGTCTCTACTATACCCCAGAGTTAAAGGACCACTCTAGGCACCCAGACCACTTCAGCTTAATGAAGTGGTATGGGTGCCAGGTCCAGCTAGGGTTAACTAATTTTTTTATAAACATAGCAGTTTCAGAGAAACTGCTATGTTTATCAATTAGTTAAGCCTTCCCCTTTTTCCTCTAGTGGCTGTCTCACTGACAGCCGCTAGAGGCGCTTGCGTGATTCTCACTGTGAAAATCACAGTGAGAGCACGCAAGCGTCCGTAGGAAAGCATTATGAATGCTTTCCTATGCGACCGGCTGAATGCGCGCGCAGCTCTTGTCGCGCGTGCGCATTCAGCCGACGGGGAGGAATGGAGGCGGAGAGGAGGAGGAGAGCTCCCCGCCCAGCGCTGGAAAAAGGTAAGTTTTAACCCCTTTCCCCTTTCCAGAGCCGGGCGGGAGGGGGTCCCTGAGGGTGGGGGCACCCTCAGGGCACTCTAGTGCCAGGAAAACTAGTATGCTTTCCTGGCACTAGAGTGGTCCTTTAACAATTACCTTCCCAACTCCAAATCAAGATTTTTAACTTCCTCCTCCTCCTGGTGGTAAGTTTTCTGTCCCAATGATTGTGGAACAGTGTTTGGTAGAGTCCCATGCTTCTACTCTTCCTGGTCACACATTGTGAAATGACTGCATTCTCCACTGTAAGGTTGCAATATAACATTCCCACTATGTAAACCTACAAAGTAATACTATGTTCAAAAACATGTTCCATGCAGATTGAGGCATAGGCAAAGCATTAAATAGAAGAAATTGAAGAATTAATATAGTATTAATTAAAAACAAGAAAATGTTACCCATCTGGTCAAGAATTGGTCACCAATTTAAAACCATGTATATCATTTGTCTCTGAGACACAAAAGATTTTAAAAATTGCCTTTTCGCCATCATTTAATTATCATACTTACCCTAATCATCACATGATTGTTCAGGAGATTCATAGATTTTTTTTTCCCCCAGCTCTGCTTTAGGCTTTATTTTTCTGGTCACCACAAACTATTAGGAGAACAATAGAATTCTGACTATATTGAAACCTATATCTGATATAAATGCAGAGAAACATGCGATAGTTGTATTATTTTTTTGTGTTCTGCATATTTCTCTGAAGCTTTTTCTTAATGTCCTAAGGGAGGGCAGGCATTCATTCTGTTTATAATATCTTTACTGTATGCATATGTTTTCTGTCTGGCACAACACATTTTCAACACATTGATACCAATTCTCACCTTGGCCTCTGTTTAAGTTATCTGTGTCTCATTAAAAGGAGGCATTTCATGTTCTCACACCTTATGAATGCTATAGCATCCTCTAGTGTTAGTATTTATCATGAGAAACTGTCATTTAAAACAAACATGAAACAACATGTATTAGTAACCACATTTACAGTTGATTATTAACAGTTTCTGCATTTTCCTCCTATGTCTTAGTCTACAGGTATTATCATCCTGGATATTTTACAACTGTTTAATGACATGTTCCACAAAATATTACCTCTCAAACATCATTTGTAATAGTACTAGAAATTAAATTCTTTAGATCCAGTTGAACAAGGTATATCACCAGGTAGCAAGCACACTGTGGACACAATAGACTTTAATTATTAGAATGTTTCCACTTTTTTGTATATACAGTTGACTTGTAACATATTGATGTTTTGCTTCCGAACATACCATATAAGAGTTTTTTTGCTCATATAACTAGCTGAATTGATCTGATTAACTCTCATCATTCCACTTTGCATGGGGGAGGGAAGGGGGAAGCATGCTTAAACTGGTTGATGATTTGAAATCCTAGTAGTTCAGTATAAACATTTTGTTTATATTAATTTTTTAAATTACCGGTAATATATTTTGATGCAAAGAAAATGTATGATGACAAGCACACTTTAAGCTGGACTAAACCTATACAAGTATGCAAAAATCATACAACTTCTATAGAAGTGATTTGGTACACATCGCATGCAAATGAGAATCATCCTATCTTTGAATGTCATGAATGGTGTACTCTGTCTACTCCGTCAATCTACTGGAATGCGATGATAAGCCAAAATAAGATTCTTAGTAATAGTTGTCTAGAAAATTCTAATGTATGATTCTGAAGGTACCCCTAAGTGTAATTCAGCATACTGAATTATTACTACAGGTAACACAATATTCTTATTAAAAGGAATGCACCATTTAGCGATGCAGCAATGTGTTCAAATATGTAGTTTGAAATAGGCATGGAGTCAATCAATGTTTGGTAAGATATAGTAAAAACTTACTGTGAACTTTAAATAATTTTATGGAGAATAGATATGCACATGTAAGTATTAGTTTATTGCTAACTTTAGTTTTACTATAATAAGATAGTTCCAAATATTTAGCATTAACACTGTATTTTAAAGTGGCTTGGTTATTAAAAATCAATTATTTTAATCTGTGCATCTCCCTGAACTGGTCGTTTTATAAACCATGTCTGTGTGGTGTGTTTTGCTACATTTGGTTCTCAAAAATTGCCAGGAGAAACTGGGAGGAAATGTGAGAAACAGGATTCAATTTGTTTTGCCTTGTAAGGGAAAGGCCATGTTTAGATGGTATACCATTCCATCTAAGCTGTTTATGATGGGCAAATCTATTAACAACCTCAGATGGAGAAATTGTGGTCAAAGAGGTTCCTGTGTCAACGTGTGGTGGACTTGTACCTGGACCAAGATCAGAGATTTAACCCCTTAAGGACACATGACATGTGTGACATGTCATGATTCCCTTTTATTCCAGAAGTTTGGTCCTTAAGGGGTTAAAGAGCACGATCTTGCTTTGGACCCCTAGTCCTTCCTCTTGACTTGCTCAGTGACTGTCCCTCCTATGCACTGCAAAAGGATTTACCAAAAAAAATACACCTATGCTGCTCATAAAGTCATAGTTATTTCTCAAGACATCGCTCTTATATTTGTCCCTTTCAATCAACAGAGTATTAGCTATCATATAAGTTTGCAAACTAATAGACAACTTAACTGTGATTGTGAGAAATGCAATGTCCTCATATCAAAAAATCTTGGTCCATATGGGAAAAATACAATACACAGCATGATCTAATCTGACACCAGTGACTTATCCCACTCGAAGTGTGTTCCCTCCCTCCTCGCTCTCCTTATCTATGTATTTATATCTTCCTTACTGATCATTGTCCTTTATTTACAGTCACTCTGCTTTAACAATATAAAGGATTTTTAAAAATGCCGCTAAAATTCTAAAACCAGCCCTCTGGAAACAAACATGTACACTGTGACAAACTCCCCTCTCCAAGTGAGTTTGCCATGAGCTCCTGGAGGAGCCTGCTTGCCAGCCTCCTGCCCACAGACTATGGGCCCTGTAAACCTGTAAAAGACTACCAAACTTGACCAACTGTAAGCACTGATTTCCCTGGAACTGTTTTTGGCAATCCTTTCTTCAACAACTCTTATCAATATGACTCAACTATCTACTTCCTCTCCAATTTCAATCTCTCTGTCTTTTATTTGACCTTATTTTATTTATGTATTTTTTTTTGTTCTCTCTTTTGTCATTCTTTACTCAAGAAAAACATTTTACAAAATTACTAAACTGACTCAAGCTCACTAGCATAAACAAAACAATTCAGCCAAAAGTGTAATACCAACTGAGCCGTTTCCTCCTTTAGAGGACCAAATTATTTTGTTTGTGCATTCTTTTACTTTGAGAGCAAGGCAAACAAGGCATTTGACTTGGGTGGCACTTTCCAGGGGGCGGCAAAAAACGCTGCCCCCAAATGCCCAGGCCAATGCCTTGTTTGCCTCGTTTTACGGGGGCCCAAGAGCTGGCAGACTGGCCACCTTTAGCCCCCCCCCCCCCAGGGCAATCAGCCAGTTGTTTCCCAGGCTTGCGGCGAGGGAGTACTTTCCCCGGAGCTTTCTTGCTCAGCTCCCTGGCGACCTTCAGTGATGCAGAGAGCCGGGATATGACGTCACTCCGGCTCCCGGCAGCACTCTGCGGCGCATGAGGGAGCTGAGCAGGGTGATCACAGCTTCCTTGCTGACAGCAAAGCGTGACCACCCGCCCGCACGTCTGCCCAGAAGACTCACTGGACCCCAGGTGAAAAATCCACCCAGCTCTCCCAAAAGTAGGGAGGCTGGGTGGATTTTAATTAAAAAAAATTTTTTAAATAATAATTGTGAGTGTTGGGGTAAAGTGTGTGTGTTTGACAGTGAATGTGAGTGAGTTTGTGTGTCAGTGAATGTGAGTGGGGGTGTGTGTCAGTGAGTGAGTGTATCAGTGAATTTGAGTGCGTGTGTGTCATTGTGTGTGTCTGTCAGTTAGTGAATGTGTGTGTCTGTCAGTCAGTGAATGTGTGTGTGTCTGTCAGTCAGTGAATGTGTGTGTGTGTGTCTGTCAGTGAGTGTGTGAATGTGTGTATCTGAGTTATTGTGTGTGTCTGTCAGTAAGTGGGTGTGTCTGTCAGTGTGTGTTTGAATGATTGTATGTGTCTGTCAGAATGTGTCAAATCAGTGAGTGTATGAGTGTGTGCTGGTCCGTGAGTGTGTGTCTGTCAATCAAAATGTGTTTTAGTTAACAGGAAGAGGTGGGTAAATTTAAATTAGGGGGTGCCCGAGAACGGTCATGCCTAGGGCAGCACCATTTCAAAATACACCACAGTTTGAGAGATTCACTTACTATAGTAATTTTGTGGCTTAATATGGACAAATCAAAGAAGGATACTATTTCTTCTGACATATATGAAAGCAAAATAATTTTCTATATGTCCGTATGTTATAAACTGACATATGTTTTTTGCCATACATATTAACATGATAATATGCCTTGATATAATGCTTGACTTATTGTAATATTTAAAATATTGGAACATGTTATTCTTATGAAATGTTATATCCTGTAATACTATCTTGATTGATAAAAAAAATTGATTGTGAAAACAAATTCAGATCTTAAGGTCAGCAGCTTAAGTGCATTTATGTACATATTGCCTATTTAAATACATTGTGGTAAAGCATACACAACTAAAAGGTTTATATGATATTGAGTTTGAAGCCAAGTTCTAAAAGTGGAGAAATCACCATGGAAACCAATGGAATGTCTCTGCTGATAGTTGGAATTTCTGCAGAATATCTAATTATATTTACTTATTACCCAATATCTAAGAGAGGTAAAAGTAAACTTAGAACAACTTCAAACGGGGAGCATAGAAAAGCATACAAATAGTGATGTACCGAACTGCCGCCGGCGAACAGTTCCCGGCGAACTTAGCGTGTTCGCGTTCGCCGCGGCGGGCGGACACATGCGCAGTTCGATCCGCCCCCTATTCGTCATCATTGGGCAAACTTTGACCCTGTGCCTCTCGGTCAGCAGACACATTCCAGCCAATCAGCAGCACCCCCTCCCTTCCACACCCTCCAACCTCCCTCCCAGCATCCATTTTCGATTCATTCTGAAGCTGCATGCTTAGTGAGAGGAGGGAAAGTTTAGCTGCTGCTGATTAGATAGGGAAATTGATAGCTAGGCTAGGGTATTCAGTGTCCACTACAATCCTGAAGGACTCATCTGATCTCTGCTGTAAGGACAGCACCCCAAAAAGCCCTTTTTAGGGCTGTAACATCAGGCTGCTTTTTTTTTTTCCTGTGTAATGTAATTGCAGCTGCCTGCCAGCTTCTGTGTGAGGTTCACATTGGATACTGTGCCTACTTGCCCAGTGCCACCACTCATATCTGTTTTAACAATTGGTTAAGCTTTAGATTTAAAATAAATAATTTGTTTTCACTGTAATAGAAGAGCAGTTGCCTGCCTGCCAGCTTCTGTGTCAGGTTGGATGCCTTGCCCATTTGCACAGTCAGTGCCACCACTCATATCTGTTTTAACAATAGCTTAAGTTTTAGATTTTAAAGAAATCATTTTTTTTCACTGTAATAGAAGAGCAGTTGCCTGCATGCCTTCTTCTGTGTCATATATAAACTACAAGCAGCGTGAAAACTATAAAAACTCAAGTGGCCCTGCTGATTAAATTAAATAGTATGCTTTACACAGCGTATAAGGGTGATGTCACAGCACAACGGGAATCTAACAGGGGAAGAGGTGAAAGTCATCCTCCCCCTCCCACGACCCCGCCATATCTGCCAAGTGACCTTATGTAGGGGTAACAGTCTCTATTCTGCTCTGTGTCAGTGTGTATCATGGTCTCTGAGGACGGGGAACAGTCTCTATTCTGTTCTGTGTCAGTGTGTATCAGGGGCTTTGAGGACAGGTGTCAATCCATATCTGCCAAGTGACCCTATGTAGGGGGAACAGTCTCTATTCTGCTCTGTGTCAGTGTGTATCAGGGATCATTAGGACAGGTGTCAATCCATATCTGCCAAGTGACCCTATGTAGGAGGAACAGTCTCTATTCTGCTCTGTGTCAGTGTGTATCAGGGGTTTTGAGGACAGGTGTCAATCCATATCTGCCAAGTGACCCTATGTAGGGGGAACAGTCTCTATTCTGCTCTGTGTCAGTGTGTATCAGGGCTGGGCTTTGAGGACAGGTGTCAATGTTAGGTGATTTCTGCCCTTTATGGATTAAAAGCAGACTCTGCATCAACTGTGTAATTTTCCATGGGAGTTTTGCCATGGATCCCCCTCCGGCATGCCACAGTCCAGGTGTTAGTCCCCTTGAAACAACTTTTCCATCACTTTTGTGGCCAGAAAGAGTCCCTGTTGGTTTTAAAATTCGCCTGCCCATTGAAGTCAATGGCGGTTCGCCGGTTCGCGAACATTTGAGGAAGTTCGCGTTCGCGAACCGAAAATTTCGGGTTCGCGACAACACTACATACAAATATATGACATGTGACATATACATGGTTCTACTTTTATCCATAATTTCAATGAATCGTTGCTCTGCAAGACTTTTTACACCATGTAGTCACTGGGAGATTAATTGGACACACCTTACACTGTAAAAGTTCCTTTTACCTGTAATCATGACTAACTTCGTACATGAAAAATGAATCCACGAGCTTGTACACTTTTTAATGAGGATAACTAGCTGTAAATACTAAATTATACATCCAATAAACTTTACTGAGTATAGGTTTGTCGGGTATTCTCCTTGCTCTCTTAAAAATAATTGGTATAGCCTACAGACTGACGTTTTGAATCAAAAATAATCAAATCTTAGTATGTATTTATCACATCCACAAAGCATTAAAAATGCAGTCAACCTTTAGTGTCCCTTTAATGTGACCTATTAAATGTTGGGAGTTGTAAAGTTCATATTTAGACAAACAAAGTGTACAACTTAACCCTATACGCCCAGAGTATCAGGCGAAACATTTTTTGCGTGTTTTCAAGATATTATCTTGAGGTTTTCACCAAGGAGTTAAAACACAATACCAAGTCAGTTTATATATTTCATTGTATAATTGATGCAAAGATAAAAAAATAAATAAATATGATGTATACTAAACGGTTATGCTTCCGTTGCTTTATTATTAAAGCTATTCTGTTCACGGTCATTCACTGGGTTCCGACTCACAACATCATATATTCATCTTATTGGTTGCATGAACATTTACTGTATATATTTTTCACAAGAATGTATTGCAAATATGAATGTTTGTATGCAGGTTTGTATGTTTACTCCTTAGATGATCTGAACTGTGTTAATCAACTGGATTTGCAAGATTATAAATATTAATATCGTTAAAACCTTATGAGCGGTTTGTTTTCACAAGACAAACAGTATCTATGGTTTTTGTCAATTTGAAAATATAATAAATGCTTATTCAAGGACATCGACTTTATTTTGCCCAGCTTTACGATAAACTGGGCAATAATCTGCAGACACAGATTTGCCAATTTTTCAAACTGTTCTGGTTTGAGACTGAGCGGACTATCTTTGACGAACAGGAAAACAATATTATGCAAAGGATATTATATAACCACAGAGCATAGCTCTTTATTTGATTTGTAGGATTCTGTAAGATATGTAGATGAAGAGTGGAAAAATAAGATAAATAGACAGATGATATGTCTCAGCATCAGAATATTCCAATCTGCAAATGTATTGTGCAGTGCCAACAGTGTATTGTTAAGATTGCATTTTGATACTAAAATCTCTTTATGGATGTTTGAGACAAAGCGACATGAATCTCGAAATCAGACTTTGTGCACATACACCACCATTATTTTGCAACATATTTACTGATTTGAATACCAAGTGGTGAGTCATAAATATGAAGACAATTATTGATCTTTCGGTGAATATAGTAGAATTTAAATACTGAATAGAAAAAAAAATGTGCCCTTAAAACAGGGCACTGCACTGTGTGTGTGTGTATATATATATATATATATATATATATATATATATTCAAATAGTGTATTAGAGAATATTTTGCAAGCCAAACCCAGAAATGTAATTATTTTTTTTTTTGCCGAAAAGGCCATGTCTTGTTTTCATCTCAAAAAGGTATCTATTACAATAAAAGAGTAGTAAAATGATTCATTGCTGCAACCTTGCACAGCTGTGACAGGATTAGAATACTGGGGGTGGGTTATTCTGCCTCTCATAGCCTACTGAAAGGTGGAATGGCTTTGGAAAGATAATGTAGGAGCAACCTTCACATATTATCTGAAAAACTACAAATGGTCTTTTGAAAAGAAAAAATGCAATATGTAAGGTGCTTTACAAATGCTCACATGAGAGTTTTCTAGTTCCACTCCTCAATTCCAGAAAGCTCAAGATAAATCTGCTTCAGCACTGTGGTGACATTTCTTTAAGCAAAGTCTTAAAGTCTAGGCACACATCTCTTTTAAATTGCTTGAAAAAAAAATAAATAAAATAAAATATATATATATATATGTGTGTGTGTTAGGGGCAAACGAAGGCTGTACAAAGAGTAGCATAGAAGAAGAAGAGAAAAAGTCAATTGAGGT
Source organism: Pelobates fuscus (assembly GCF_036172605.1). Classification (NCBI taxonomy): domain Eukaryota; kingdom Metazoa; phylum Chordata; class Amphibia; order Anura; family Pelobatidae; genus Pelobates; species Pelobates fuscus. The sequence goes on along the minus strand of NC_086317.1, from coordinate 317,159,121 downwards.
GTGCCCAAACAGATGATGCGGTAGGCCTGTAAAAAGAAAAAGAGGGCCCACCCATGAGGTGTAATGAAAGGTATAGATAGAGGGAGCGGAGAGTGGGGACATGCAAATCGCTAAAGCACGAATGAGACAGTGGAAGATGAGTAGTGGGTTTAAATAAGGAACAATGCCCCTCCCACAACTGCAGGCCAAGCCTTCACATTTGTGTTAGAGGCAAAAGAGGGCCGTACAAAGAGATAATGAGAGTGCAAAGAGTAGCATAGTATAGGAAGAAAAAAAGTCGGTTGTGGTGTGCCGGTACCGACGATGCGCTAGGCCTGTGAATAAAAGAAGGCAAAAATGGATACGTGCAATAAAATTTAATACAATCAACAATTGACAAGAAAGAACATAATTATACAGACATATTGATAAAGGTATGACGAAGTTCTTGTACAGGTTGTGGTATGTACAGGAATATGCTGAGGACTTCTATCAACCTAAAATTTTGATTATATGGACCGGTATTATTCTTGCTTGACGCCATATATGCCGCCCCTATTCTAAAAGAGTGACCAGAATAGTTGGATGGATTGAGACCTAACCTCATGATCAAAGATCTGACATAGAGCATGAATTTTGATGTTGTGAGGACTGAACTGTGCAGTGATAACAGAGGTTGTGAGGCATGGTTACTTAGGGGGAGTAAATAGGAGTCCAGAACTTTAACCGGGCACCACTTGATATGCGTGGGGTAGTAAGGAATGTTAACGTGTTGACCATCTTGGGTTGTTTTAGTGTGGAGTAGAGAAACTAAACAATCTCCTTGTCTGGATAGGTGAGACCTCCTGAGACAACACTGCAAGTTGTTCGTGGCAGTTGTGGTAAATTCTCAGGGCCTAAGGAAACCGTAATAAGCTAGGTACATAGCACCTTTAATCACTAAGTTGGTGCGTGGTTTGAAAGGACAGGCATCTAATAGGTCTGATAGTGATTTAAATAGTTGGATATTGATAGGTAATCTTGTCTGTGTTTGAGCATGTCCGGATTTCTGAATGCCTTTGATAATGGTTTTAATCTGGTATGAAGACATGAAGCTGAGTTTATTTGGAAACATGATCAACATGTGATGTTGTATACCGGATAGGTATAGTTTGATGGTATTGGGGGATCATGCAAGTTTGAGGTGGCAAAAAGAAGCAAAACCTAGCACAGACAACATTGCAAAAGAGTCAGTAACATTATATTCTAATAAGAACCTCTTAAATAAGGTAAAATCCCTATGATATGTACTGTGTGTGTTAGTAGATAGTGCCAGTAGGGAAAGATGACCATGAGTCAACAAGGCGGTTAGTCCATGATCAGACTCTGAAATGTAAGGGCGGCAGTGGCTATAGGAAAGGCCTTAGGCAGAGCTAGGTGGAATGCCTGGAATTGAAACAGAGACAATCTGTCAGCAGAAATATTAGTAACACCTGGTACATTAATACAGTTTAGAAAAAATTGATGACTAGCTGCCAACCAGGTTAGCCTCTTAAGGAACCTCATAATAACTAGAGATGAAGAACATCCTTTATTAATGATGTGGCACGTGACTTGGTTGTCAGAGAAACAGCGTACCGGACAAGCTGACCACGCCCGACCCCAGGCCAGAGCAACTGCGACAATTGGGTAAATTTCGAAAAGAGCAGAGGTAGTGGAAAAATCTTCAATGCTCAGGACTTCAGCAGGCCAATTGCCCCATAGCCATTTGTTGCCTTAAATGGCTGCGAAGCCGGCAGTGGCTGCTGCATCCGTCCATATTGTTAGTGAATTTTCCAAGATTTCTGGAAGCTATATACTTTTCCACAAGAGTAAAAACTTGTGCAACATGAGCAGATCTGCTGTGGTCTAGTCGTCCAGCGTAATCCGGCTGTCTTCGTTAGGAAGGTCGGGAAAAAGGCATAGTAAACTAGATATAAAAGCCCGGCACTTAGGAATTATCCTCATAGCAAAATTCAAGGACCCCAACAAAGATTGTAATTCATTCCGACAGCATGACCTGGTTTGTATATATAGATCCATGCATGAGAGAACGTGATCTATTTTACCTCTGGGCAGACTGGCTTGTGGTAAGCGAATCGAACTGTATACCCAGAAAAGTAATAACGGTATCTGGACCATCTGTCTTTTTGGGTGACACTGGTACTCTCAATAATTGGAAAAGATCAAAAGCTTCTTTAAAGCTACGTGGGGGAAAGGTGTTACCTTTAATTATAAGGAAATCGTCTAAATAATGTTTGACTGTGGGACATCTTTTAATATTAAGGAGCAACCAGCACAGTGTCTCTGCAAAAATATCAAACAGTTTCAGGCTACTTTTAGAACTTTTAGAAGGTAAGTCAGAAGAAGAAATAATATAGGCCCTTCCATTTAATACCATGCAGATGTAAGAGTGTAGGGTGTATCGGTAACAGCTTGAAGGCATTAACAATATCTGTTTTACTAAGCCCTACACCAGCTTTAATGATAGCTGTGATGGCGTTGCCAATTGTGGAATATTGTAGCGAAAATTCCTGGTATGGAATCAGGGAATTCAAACTAGGAATTTCCATCAAATGAGGGGCGGATAGGTCGATAATCAAGCCTTATTTCATGGAGCTTTTTCCAGTGACAATACCAATAGGATTTGTCCTCCATGACGTGAAAGGCGGAGCTGTAAAAGGACCTAAATAAATAAAACCTTCAGTGACCTAATGTTGTATGAGAGTATCAACCGCCTCAGGACTTGACAGAGCCAATTGCAAGTTATTACACTCTAAGGTACCTGACCCTCAGAATAAAACTGAGATTAAGAAATCAACCAAGTGTCTGGATGGGTGATTAGACAACATAGCCGATAATGCAGTCACATTAACAGAGGTTAAGTACAGTTTGGGAAACATTTTATTGGGGCACTTAGCTTTTGCATGTGTACGGAAACACTTGGAACAAACGTGTAATAGCCTGCATGTGCTAAAACTGCAGGTACCAGCAATAAAATTATTACAGACCTGGGACTTCCCCAGAAAGAGTATGAGTCGACCCAATTTATCCTTGATGACCTTGTCAGGCTGTGATGAAGTGGAGAGAACAACAAGGCCGGAGAAACCTTCGGCTGTGTTGGGACAAAGATTTGAAGAATGAGCCGTGGAGGAGCAAACTGCACAAGCCAGAGTTCTTAGACCCGCAAAGTGCCTGCAGAATAGTTGCGTGTCCAGTTTACTCCAATTTAACTTAACACCGAACTGAGTGAGTACTGCAGACACCTTAGCAGAGAAGGACCGGTGGTAATCATAAAAAAATGTACCGCCATAATTGTGTCCTATGTCCACCAGCATGTGCATGTACAGGTCCAACTCCTGTCTCCTGGCAGGATAGACCGAGCACAAAACATCCCTGTATAACCCAAATGCCAGGACATCTCCGGGATGGAGAGTTTCCTGTTAAGCCTAGGGTCTCTAGCCTTGATCACAACTGACAAGTCTCCATAGGCGTAAGATTTATTATCAACAATATCCTGAGAGGCAAGGAGGAGCAAAACCAGGTTTATGTCCTTGCCCTCCAGGATATCCTTTCTAATATTAGCTGGGACCATATGGGCTGGATCAACATCCTGCGGTGTATCTATGCTGGACAACACATTACCCAGTGGAGCCACAGCAGGAACTGCCTGAATGGGAGCGGGAAGTCTGGCTGGTGACTTAGCCAGAGTGGCTATTTCCAATTTCTCCAACCTCTGATTGATCTGTTCCATAGATGCCATGAGTGAAGACAAAATGGAGTGAATATTGGAGGAGTTAGAACCACTCTGGTCCTCTCCTGCATCAGCGTTATCCATGGAGGTATGCAGTAACATGAGGAGTTCAGCTTTCCTAGCGCCTGCAGGGAACGGAATTTGTCGCCTGCTGAGTTCTGCAGCACTGCTAGGAACAGTCCAGGATCTGATGAAGATAGGGCTAGCTGTGTCTCCTCTGCGTGAAGGAGTACCAGACCTAGCCACAGCTAACTAAGAGGGGGAGGGTAGCAAGTTAAAGAAGGGAAGTACCTGACAAACGTGTATCGAGTATGGATGTGAGCGAGGATGGAACATAAAGCAAACCATTATCAGGAGTGCAAGGTAAGCACGACAGAGTCCAGGTGGTCAAGTCAAAAAGAGTATGCCTTCCTGAAATTAGTGTAGTACGAAGGGTATGGTGGGCCATGTTGCCCAGCTACGCAGTGTTCAGAAACCTGAAAGTAAAATGGGAGTCAGGTCTGTGATGGAGACTGAGCTACCTTGGGATAAAAACCAAGTGCCTAAAACTAAAAACATGAATGACAAAAGCGGACCTGCGTGCAAAACCGAAACGTAGTAGAAAGAATACACCAAATTAAAATAGACTGTATGTAAAAGAAAAAAAAGGTCACAAAAAATATATATAACATAACATTTAAAACATTTTTTGGTAATATAAAATCCACCACTAGGGTTCAGGAACCACAAATAACCCTATGAAATGAATGAGACATAGAATGTGCGAACCGCCTGCGAGGTGTAATCAAGAGTGGGACAAATAATTGCACGAAACTTCAACTCTTCGTCTTTTGGATGCTGTACATATCAATGGATTATCATCAGTGGCAGCAGAAGTTATCACAACACTAGCCACAACACTAGCACTTAGTTGACTAATGTAAAGTGTGGTGGTAATAATGACAGTGAGTAAGCTACTTGTGACACAGGTAGCAGTTGATGCTACAGCTGTCTGCATTAGATGAGGCAGATAGAGATGGACTTAGACAAATAGGAGAAGATGTACGAGGAGAGTGTACAATTGATTAAAAAAAAAAAAAAAAGTGAACTGCTGCCCCTCTTGTAATTCTTCTGGATTATACTTTGTCCTGGTTCAGATTTAAATAAACGGTGTCTTCAGTGGTGGAGGAAAAAATCATACCATAACAAGATTCATCATTACCACTACCAAGAACACACATTGGGGTACTTTGCTCTACCTCTTTAGTAAGGCTATCTCTGGTGGAACCAACAAACTAGTTTGTGGTCATCTCTCCCTTAGTTGTTACTTAAAAAGTCTTAAAGGTCTAGGGGTAATGTTGTGAGTGGCAACAAGTCCACTGCTTTCATCACAGAAGACACAGGCATAACACTTGAATTAGCTGTGGTCAAAAGAAGCACTGTCAGTGGAAGTGGCAGTAGAAGTTATTGAGGAGCTGGTGGTCTTGTTCTTGCTAGAGGAAGCAGAAAAAAGTCTCATTTTACTTTATGGGTGCTGTTTTCTTCATAGAATCCTTGCCATGCTGCTTTTTTCCTTGAATTTTTTTTTGTGGATTAGTATGAGTCTTACTGGTGGTGTAGTTATACTAGTCGTGTCTCTGCTGGTGCTATAGGTATTCTTGTCTGTGCTTGGGGAAGCCCTGCTTGTTTTACAAACACACTGCCGCTACTTGTAGCTGAGTCTGCTGCTGCAACAACAGATTCTTCTGCTAGTTTAGACATTGAGTCATCAATTGCAGCATAAAAAGGCTAGGGAAAAAATATTTGCCTCCTTGATGCTGAATTGGGTGTAATGGACTATCCTGATGATGAATACTATTACTACTACTTATAGTTCTAGCAATTCTAGTGGTGGTATCAGTGGAATCGGAGGTTGGAGTAGTCCTCAAGGCTAAGGAAGATTAAGATGGTGAAATCGACAATTTGTGGCTGCCCAATAACCAACGATCATCTTTTTACTATTAATAATCCTTTATTATGCCTCTTTATAGGATAGGATATTCAACCCACATCCTTGGGCAGGCCTCTTTTCCATTATGGTAAACTAAACGTATGCTCATTCCCCTCCCCCCCCCCCCCAACACCCCCCAAAAAAACAGATTCTTCTCCATTCCTCCCCCTTTTTCTGATGGCATGAACTCTGAATCGTGAAACAAACAAAAGGTCTTGTCAATTGCATGTTTAATTTGCTTCATGATAAATCCATCATTCAAAATGTCGACAAATCAGAATTTGTTTGAAACCACATGCACAAATCTAGTGTTCATAGAGATGCACAAGACCAGAATAGAAACATGGCAGAGACATATATTTCTCTGCATAGTTAGAACGAGATCTGAAGCAAGAGAGAAAGTGTTACTTAAGGGAAATATTGTCATTATTAGCATTTTTACAGCACCAACATCATCTGCAGTGCTTTGCAATTATAAAACGGAAATATTTAGAGATAATGGTGGTTTCAAACAATTTTACAGTCTATGAGAATGAGAGACAGATATATATATTGCAAAGGGCAGCATATCATGCCCAAGGATACTTACTGATAAGGCGGTCTGGAATTCAAAGTTGGATTTTCCAACTCTACAGATATGACACTACCACTTCTCTAACCAGCCAATATTGGTTCTGCATGTGACTATAATACATTTAGTTTAGCATTGCTTTTTAATACACAATTTGGGGAGAGAAAGGGTTAACAACAATCTTTATCCACCAACAAAATAGTTAAATATGAAATGTGTACGGCATGTACAAACGTTAATTTTCCACATAATTTACAGAAATAAGACATGCCACGTTTCACACATAAAGTGGTTAAACGCTCTTTTCATTTTTTTTTCTTTTTTCAATCTTGTTAAGAAGGGGTTTAAACAGTATTGACAATTTGATAATTGTAATCAAGCAGCCAAGTGTGAAGTTGATAGAAAGGATAAATAGATGCATGTTTCTTTTAACTGGAAATAAAACCTGCTAACAAGATTACAAAAAATAATTACCTAAAATCAGAAAAAAAAGTATTGCCTAACAGAGGACTGTGACAGAGCAGTGACAATTGAAAAGTTCTTTTAGGTGAACTAGAGCATCTTCTGTACAGTCATTTTTTAATAACAAGCAAAAGTCACAGCCAAAATCCATTACCTGTATAAATTAGAAAGGAGTCAGTAAACCATCTATACAAATTCAATTGTATTCAAGCATTCTAAATGAAAAGTATTGTCTAATGGCCAATGCTAATAGCCAAGCTCTTTTATAACTTTATTTCAGAAAAGGATTCTTACCAGCCCTGTCATGTCCTCCTTTAAATTATTATTATTATTATTATTATTATAGATTCCATAGCACTGTACAATGGGTGGACTAAAAGACATGTAATTGTAACCAGACAACTGGACATACAGGAACAGGGAGGTGGAGGAGCCCTGCTCAATGAGCTTACATTCTAGAGGGAGTGGGGTATAGTGACACAAAGGGTAAAAGTAGGGGTCTGAAGTAGGTTGTTAAAAAAAGTACTCACTGAGGGCTTAGTAGGTAATTTTTGACATTTGCAGGAGAGGAGTGGGGGATAAAAACCTGCTAACAGTTTAATTGATATGCTTTAAATAACTTGAAACCTGATTGTTTTTCTGTTTAATTCCAATTACTTTTCTCCACTCTAGTGAAATGATGTAGGAAAAGCCCACTGTTATCTTTAGGATTGTTACATAAGACACGAAAGGAACACCCAAATGGATGTTCTTTAACCCCTTAAGGACCAAACTTCTGGAATAAAAGGGAATCATGACATGTCACACATGTCTTGTGTCCTTACGGGGTTAAACATGTTAGTGGATATATCCCAAGTAAAAGCATGCATGCATTTAATTATGCATTTCTTTTCATTGGGTATATATTTAAAAACAATTTGCAAAAGCTGCAAATCTCTTACCTGAAGCCTTTGCAAGACCTCCCATTCTTTTGTAGCCCAGACTTAATTGTGTCTGTCCAATCATAGACTTCCCAATGCAGCTCAATGAGAAGTCTTTGCAAGCCAGGTGATCTGGGCAATTGCCTGCCTCTTGAGTTTAGCTCCAGTGAGCTAACCTATCAGGAAGTAACAGAGGCCAAGGACCATACATTATGCTATTATGCTATTTAGTGGCCAGCCAGTGGGTAAACAGGAAGGCGAGTTCTACTTACCTGAACCTGTCCTTCATGGGCTCCCCCATACTTTTTAGCTCCTGTTGATTAAGCTGCCAAGAGCTGACATTAGCACTACACTGCATGCGTATGAGTATAACAGTGAGTTCCATAGAGTATCCTGCCAGGCCAGGGGATCTTCAATACAAGGAGTCAAAAGTGACCACTGAGGACTTGACAAGACTTGATAAAAGGCCTTTTGTCAAGCCTTTTGTCAAGGTTTGCCAAGCATGGGAAAATACATAACACAAAGTAGCCCCTCCTTTGTCTCAATATATCTTTTGACTGGGTCAGAAATTCCAACACAGTTAATGTGATTATGTAATGAAAATTGTATCCATGAAATGCAAATTTTTGTGGGGGGTGAGAGAGCCACTTTAAAAACCTGCTACCATTGGTAGCAAAATAAAAAACAAGAGTACCGACAAACCATTTATACTTATATAAATATAAGTATAAAACTAGCACAATATATATATATATATATATATATATATACATACAATTAACAATTAAATTAATACCTCCTCTATAGTGTGTGCCTGTTATAAATATCCACTACACACCCCTCTACTATGTCAATAACAAAATGTTTCCAATTAAAAACTTAGCATACATTACAACAGTTATAGTCATTGTTTTATTTCATCCATTTAAAATATTCTAAATATTCCAACATGTTAAATGTGGCAGGTTCTCCCTATTGAGCTCTGTAGGACACTGTAGTAGATAAATCACAAACGGAGTTATAGATGTAATAACCTTATTGATCTTAAATTGCAACCTGCCAAAAGTGCTTGTAAATGATGTACCTTGTGTTGATTGATTAGAACACACACATAACAATTTCTACATTTGTGAAAACTCAGCATCCTATATGCCATAAAAATAGGCCATTGTTCCTAGGATCCTAGACACTAGGTTTTCATCTAACCTTTATGTTCTATAAATCATTTTTTTCCCCATTATTTTTCATAAATTGTTCAAAATAGACCAGAGTTTATTAGAAATATTAGCAATACAAGAGTATATCGATTGTATTTTGTTATAAAAGTTGTAGAAAATGTTGCATTATTACTGTTACTAACATTTCAATACTAGAATTTTGTTATTGCATAATTACAGATCATGTATATTTTTCCATATTATTGAATTAAATAATTAACTCAGAAGGTCAGATTAATCAAAGAACCGTTTTTGTTTTTTTTAATATTTAAATGATCTGTCCTTTGCATTTAACCATTTAAACTCTAAGGCAGGGGTTTTCAAGGACTTAGAAAAAGAAAAAAAAACACCTTAGACACACGCAGGTAATCCCTAAATCCTGGACTGGTTGGGGGTCCTCGAGGACTGGGTTGAGAACCCCTGCTCTAAGGCAAGTGTCTAATTTCAGAATCAGAACAAAAGTAATGCAGCTAAAGAAAAAAGGTGACCGGTCATACATTACTGAATTTCTCCTTTAAACTTTGTTTTCAGAATTAATTTGTAAGTTTCACAGTAATCACCAAAAACATAATAAACACAAAAGTATATATTAGTAGAAAGCCAAATATTTTATAATTGTGCTACGAAATATGTTGAAGCTATAATAATAATAATAATCCTAAACTTTTACACACTCTAGTTTACATACATATACACATCTTATTGAACATTTCTTTATAAGTGTATGTTTTATCCACCTTTGTTTTGTCTAACTTTTTAACATAAGAGTTGGTAAAAAAAAAAAAAAGAGCTTGACAGCTCCTTGTCCAATTAGAAATGATTTCCCCCTCTAGTTTAAAGGGACAGCACAGACACATAAAACACTTTGGCTTGCCGAAGTGCTTTATATATGAAGAGTGTGTCCTCTTTTATAATTGTAATTAAAAAGCAGATTTTCTATAGGAATTGCCACTTCAATAAATTAACCCTGTTACACCCCTTGGTGGTCATGCTACTTTGTGCTTGATTGACTCAGTGGAGTTAGACTAATTGCTCAGGGCACCTGCCTTGCAAAGATTTCACATTGAGAAAGCCTGGGCTGGGGAAGAAAGAGAGGACTTGCAAAGGCTTCAGACAAGAGAGCTGTTTTTAGATATAACCCAGATAAAATTGCATAATTAAATGCATGCCTATTTCCTTTGTGGGCATATCTTCTAAACAGTGATTTTTAAAAAAAATATATATTTTCTGTATTTGGTCAGTGGAGTGTCCAATCGTATTTCCTGTAGCCTCTTATATTTGCTCTCCATATGCTAATAAGTGAAAAACAGCAGTCAACAGAGAACAGACAATCTTTATAGCTTGCTGTAATGTACGGTACAAACTCCTCAGTTTTTGAATTTATTTTAACTCACTTGTGCCTTTACAATTTTACTGTCCCATTCCTTTCCCTTCCATTTTTTTCCAAATAAGATATTATTTATTACTTTATAATAAAAAATTTTCCACTCTGCATATTGCCAGTTAGTTATTTATTTATTTTTTTTTTTAACTAAAATGAAAAGTTTGGAATAAACTCTTGCCTTTTTCTGTATGTCTTAGCAGTCCTATTTTTCAATGTTGTCTTGTGTATGATACTTCCTTTAAAAGCAATAACAATATACAGAGAAAAAAATGTGAGTAAAATAAGTGCACAAGTGGCCTGGGAACTATTACACACTAGATAACTTTAATGTAGTGTTTTTGATGAGGACTGTCTAGACAGAGTCTATAAATGCCTTTGGAAATTTGATTTTGAAGCTGTGCTAATAGAGTTTTCTTCACCTTGTTAATTTATACCTTATATATAAATGTTCTTAGACCAGGGATAGGCAACCTTCGGCTCTCCAGATGCTGTGGACTACATCCCCCATAATGCTCTTACACACATAATGCTGGCAAAGCATCATGGGAGGTGTAGTCCAAAACATCTGCAGAGCCGAAGGTTGCCTATGCCTGTCTTAGACCCATCTATACAGTGTCTTGTGCATGACTTAATCCATAGACAATCAATATGTGTCAATACCCTAATATTACATTTTGATTAGAGACTAAAACTGCCTAGTGGGGGGTGACTGGAGTTTAATAAAATGCAGGTAAGAGGTGTATAATTTTGGATTCCTGATATCTGACTGAAACACAACTGTCACATTTGTATTCAGAGTATGAATTTATGATAATAAAAAGCAGTTTTCATTTTGCTGCAATTAATATAACATAACATAAAAAAGACAGCCTTATTAAATGCAAATGATGACAAGTCTAATTGTAGGTGGAATAAAAAATGTAATCCAATGAGATCTATGAAAACTTTTTGCCGTATTATTAGTCATTTATATTTTCTACATAACTGACATAATCCTGAGTCCTGTGTGAATCTGTTATGCTTGTGTAAAACATACAATAACCGTTATTTAATCAGTGCTACACCATTATACAATCAGTTCATCTGTAACTTTGCATTCTACTTGTGTACAAGTGTGGTCGATGATTTGTTGTCACTACTGTCCAAAGAGAAATAATTATGACTATAATTACTTATACATATTCATTAATATATGTATATATTGTTGTTTTATATTCATAAATGTTAGAGTAGATATTGTAGCCATATTAGTCCAGTGATGCAGGTGTAAAATAACAGAAACTGAAAGATTTTATGGAAATCTAGAAACATTGAGCACCGAATAAAAGTTAAAGGGAAACTATTGTGTCAGGAAAACAAAGTTGTTTTCCTGGTGCTATAGCTCTTTTTAGTGCCCCACTATGTCAAGCCCACCTCCCTACCCTGTGGTGCAGAAGAAATCTCCTTCTGGCACATATCCAGTGCTGATGTCCTTCGGCGCTGGCTTTGGCTTCGCCTCCACTCCTCCCTTGTGGCAATGGCCACACTCACATTAGTACTTCCCCCATAGGAAAGCATTGTATAATGTGACGCTGGATGTACTTATGCATAGAATGGGGACGTCCAGCATTAATTACGCAACCTGGAAGTCCCTCTAATGGCTGTCTGATAGACAGCCACTAAAGGTGAAGTAAAAAAAAAAAAAAGGTAATTATTGCTGTTTATTAAAAACTGCAATAATTATATTTGCATGGTTATGGAACCTGGGAGACTGCACCCAGTCCACTTCAATGAACTGTATTCCTATTGCTAAAGTGTTCCTCTGCCCCCTCTTCGCTCCGACGCCATCAAATAAAGGGTTAAAAACCCTTTCTACACTCACCTTATTCGAGCACTTTGTGTCCCTCCCCCCCACACACACACTTATTTAGCAGTGCATAGGTAAAGTTGAGGTCAGCTTTGTGAAATGTCTCTGCAAGATAATGCATTAATGAAATGACTTCATTAAGCATATAGTTTGATCAGCAAATAGTGCTGTCATTCTAAACCATTACCATTTCACCTCTCCATTTCTGTTGCTTGTATGTGAATAAAATAAGTATATTACAGTTGTATTAAATTTTGATATAAGCTTATTTTTTCCAAACATGGTAAATTAAATGGCTCATATTGTGCTTCTACTTATTTTTAATCATTTGAAATTCTGAATTTGCTTACCTTTATAAATTTCCATCTATGTCAAGATGCAATTGCTACAAGAAGAGTGGGTTATTGTGTTAAAAAAAAACTATTGCATCAACTTTTTTTTACTAGACATTCATTTCATTGCTAAATTGCTACTTTGTTGGTTGTTAGACTGTTAAATTTAAGAATAATAACCCCACATGGACACACTATTTGTTCAAAACTGCCTATTACCATTTGCTGCTGACAACAATTTCTAAATCTAGATGTATGTTTGGAAACGTCTCTCTTTCCGTTATTCCCAGAGGAGATGGCATATGTTACAATGTCATCAATTATTTTTGCAGTAGGAAATGTGACTAGTTTGTTACCAATAAAAGCAGACTAAGGAGATTCCTTAAAATGTCACAAAACTATTTTTTATAACGCATGAATGGCATATTTAATGCAAATATGTAAGTCAAATAAAAGGAAAAACAGCCTAACTTTTTAGAAGGATGATCAATCATATCAGTTTATGAGACATCGGCATAATCAATCAAATATATTACTTTTAAAAACCTTTAAAGGGAAATAAACTATAACTATCTCAAGGCTTTAGCAGGATTTCACAAATTTCCAGTGTTTAAGAGTATCTTTTTGTCCATGGATGTGCAGAATAAAAAGGTCTTGAGGTGTTTGGCTGCCAAGAAAATATTTTGAAAAGAGATATTATATCTTCCTTACAGCCTCAATTCTTTGAATGGAAATGAAAAAGCTAAGACTGCATGGTCTCCAAATATAACTGGTGATCTCTTTATTTAACATTAACATAAATAGATAATTTAGACGTAACCATAGGCTTTTCTCAACTTACAATTTGCCTTGGGAAAGAGGTTTGGGAAGATCTATAATTAGGTTGAAATGTTGCCTTTATTAGTTATGATGCAATAAAAAGAGACATTTGTTTATATTTGGAGACAATGCAGTCTTATCTGTTTTTACATTCTATGTACTATGAGAGTTTTGCAGAATTGGATGTGTGTTGCACACTTCAGTTTTTAAATTCCAATATTCTAGAAGTACTTACCATACATTTTGTTGCTTTTATCATTTTTACCTTCTTTACTGTCAAGAGTTGTAAGGATGCAAACCGTCTTACACGGATGATAATTTTCCTACAGAGCACCGCAATTATGGAATAACCTCAGGGACACAGTCACATCTTCATTCAATCTAAAATCTTTTAAGAGATCTATGGCAATATAACTCTGGGCAGAATGCACCTGTCATGGTTGAATATATTTATCACCTGTTCTGTGTTAAATTTATATATGTGTGTGTGTGTGTGTGTGTGTGTGTGTGTGTGTGTATGTTTATGTATATATGTATGTATATATTTATATTGTTTGTATTTTGTATCTTTTGTAATATTTTATCCTATTGTAACAATGCAATGTTTTGTGGACCCAGGACATACTTGAAAACGAGAGAAATCTCAATGTATCTACCCTGGTAAAATATTTTATAAATAAATAATTATTGTTAATGATGTCTCCTTTAATTTCATTCAAACAGTTGAGAACAGATGTCTTTACAGAAACACTTTGAAATATGCTGCAGTGGTTATGGTTACTGGAGGGTTCCTTTTATGTTTACATTGTCAATGTGCCCCATTATCAGGGAACCACAGAAATGCTTCAAAGATAGTGTCCCCTTTGTAGAACTACAACTCCCCCAAAGTTTGCTAGCTTTAAAGTAAAACATTACCTTTAACATATGGTAATCTACCATTAGTGAACCTTCTTCTTCTTATTATTATTTTGTATTTTTACTATTATTACTCTTTATAAGAGTTGAATTGATTAAAAAAATAAAAAGACCATGCTTATGCAAAGTCTTGGTTAACTGATGTGTTTTTTTTTTTTTTTTTTTCAATCATGGCAATTCAAATTGAATGAATATGCGTAACAGTAATGGAAGAATTATGTTATAGCCTTCCGGATTACATGTTGCATCTGATCAGGAAAGTGGAATTAGAGCTATGTGAATAATCAGCAATTTATGTGACAGGGCCTTGTTCTACTTTGAGAACGTATGCATTAAAATCTCAATGAATATGTAACAGTTCCCAGGATCTGATGATTTGTTGACCCAACAATCTGTACATGTGTATATAAATCTAAAAATATACAAGACCATTGGGTAAGCGACAATTACAATATTACTGCAGTTGTTCAAGGTTTTCCAGTCTCAGAATAGATATGTTCTGTAAATTTATGCACATTCTGGTTGAATTATCTGTAATAGAGTTTAGTGACTTGTAGCCATTTTCAAACTCCATTCAGATCCAGAGCTAACACAATGCACGCATTTTAGCTGCTTGAGCAAATCACTGTTTCACAGGCCTCAATATATAACCTTTGTGTAACATCAGAAGAACACAAAAATGTTAAACAATTCAAGTCCAAGCCAGCGCTGCGGGGCATCGGCACTGGACTCAGGTAAGTGATAGAAGGGGTTTTTATCCCCTTCTGCACCACTAGGGCACCAATTAGGGGGACACTATAGGAAGCTGTCGTGTCAGCAAAACAACTTTGTTTTCCTAGCACTAAAGCTTCCCTTTAACTCTTGGTTCCTCATTTCAGCAAACTGCATATGATGCCACAAACCAAATTGCTTGTCTCGGTTGTCAAAAATGACAGACAAATCTTCATTAAGATTTGCTGCATTCTGGAGTTTAGTTTTGCACAAGACATATTCATCCAGATGTTAAATGTCATTGATTGATGAATACTATTGAATAAACATTAGAATAATTATTCTAAATTTGGGATAGTTGATTTAATCAATTTTAAATAAATGATCTACATTTTATTTGATAGTGCAAAGATGAAAAGCACCCTGAATATGTATGCATTAAAAGTTTGTTTGTAAAACCATAGTGATGTTTAAAAACTGTAACAAAAAATGGATAAATTAATTTCTTAAAACGTATGTTTTTTTGGATGCTAACGGCAGTTTTGAATACTTAGGCATACTTATATCGACAATATTGATAAAATAGTGGAGATTAATTATAAGTAGCTGTTGAAGTCCACTGGAATAACATAAAAAAAATGGAATTGTCTGTTTTTTAGTTGGATGGGAAGGATAAATATAATTAATTTCTATATAATCCCAAGATGGACCTACTATTTTAGAATGGTCCCTTTAAAAATTCCCTCACCTTGGTTAGAGATAGTACAAAGGTTAATTAAGAATTTTATATGGAAGGGGAAAAGACCTCGGATCAGTGTAGATCAACTAACGAATACTATAGGGCATGGAGGCGTAAATTTCCCAAATATAATAAGCCACTAGGAAGCCACTATTATATATCACATCCAGCTATTGACAAAGAAAGAGTCCGAAAAATTGGCTTGGTTTGGATTAGAGACCCAAATTTTGAATGGGATAAGATTAATAAAGTCTATATGGCAACCAAAGAAGTATGGGGAGGTAATTGGCAATACAATTCTCTCCTATTTACTGAATGAATGTTTTTTGATAAAAAAATAAATAAAAACATTTGGGAAACCTCTATGGGTTTATGGAGATAGAGCTACTAGAGATATTTGTACCCGATTTAAAAATAGACTCCTGGAGGGAAAGGAATATTCAAATACTAGAAGACATACTACTTAGAGATAAAATTAAAGATTTCTCAACTTTGTCGGAAGGATTTGGCCTTCCTCAAACGGAGATTTTTCAATATTTAAGAATAAAGTCCTCCCTAGGGAAGTGTCTTGCAACTAGCAATACTAATAGTAACAGTCTCATAATACAGATTTTCGGAAATGAAAATCCAAATAAAAATATGGCTAAATGTTATGCTTTGATAAGATCGCCTCCTAAAAATATAACATCTAAACAGATAAAGAGTTGGGAAAAAGAATGTAATTTAAAAATAGATCTCTCAGAATGGGGCCACATGTTGACCCAGGCAAAAAAAAAATATCCACAACACGATTCTGTTTGAGACACACTATAAAATCTGCTATCGTTGGTACTTAATGCCTAACAGATTAAACAGAATCGATCAAAGTGAGTCCAACGTGTGCTGGAGATGTGGAACTGAAGTTGGTAGTTTTATTCATATATGGTGGAATTGTAAAATAATTAAGAAAATTTGGGAGGAAGTTTTTAGAAAATTATATATCTGGGACAAAATCTGGATAGAACAATCCCCAATTACGGCTCTATTACATCTAAACTGGCCTGATCTTTGTTTATACCAACAATTTTTAGTAAATCATACTTTCATAGCGGTAAAAATATTGATAGCCAGAAGATGGAAAAATCCTATGGCAATTGAGTGTAAAAACTGGGAAAATCAACTAGCTTTACAGCTTAAGAATGAGATAGCGTTATTTAGAAACAAGGAGAATATACGAAAATATGAAATGAGTAAAAAATGCTTACAATTGTTAGAAATGAATCAGTAGCTCCTATAGGCTACTGTTTGGGGCTTCATCATAATGAATTGCTAAATACTTGATTTATAACAAATGTAATATATCTATGCTGTATCCTTATCCCACGATGTCTTTGCTTTTGTCTTTGTGTGGTGATTGCAAGTATGTATAACAGGAATTTGTATGTTATGTCAGAAGAATTAGATTTATATTTTTATACATGATATTTGTATGTTATATGTTTAAAATCAAATAAAGATTTAATCGAAAAAATAAAAATAAAAGTTTGTTTGTATGGGGGGCAGGGCCGGACCGCCGAACTGGATGGTCGCAAGTAAGACCAGCTCCTGCAACTCAAAACCAGATAAACCTTAACAATATGAATCCTGTCATAATACTGACTGGAAACGGTGGCCCTTAGCTGGCAGAGGGCTCTGGACCAAGGGTGAGGCTGGCTCAAAGGGCTTCAGTCCCCTGGGGGAAGATCCCTCACTGACATTAACGAGGCCTAATCCAGAGGTGAGCGGGGCGGGCGGCCGCTGCCCCGCTACCCCGCTAATCAGCACTCAGTCATATGTCAGACCCGCGGGGGACTGGCCCCGTACCCCCCCCCCCCTTTGGGCCGGGGGGGGGTGATCCCGGTCCCCACTCACGAGACCTGACCACCGCCAAGAAATTCAGGCGCAGCAGCAGGGCCGCCAAGACCCGTCATCCAGGCACTAAAATTAAGATGGCGGAGGCCACGTGTGATGGCGCAGAGACCAAAGCCTCTACAGACTACTCACCCACACCGACAGAAACAAGGGCGGACTGTTAACAACAACGGCACAGCTTTAACTACAGCCACCCACCTGTCAGCACCCTCGGACCTTAACCAGCAACTCACCTACACCATGATCAGACTCAGAAAGACCTGCCGCGGGGTCCAGGTGCTTCCTCCCGCCTCCGGGCAGGGAAACAAGAAGACCCACAAATAAATCTGCTGCCCGCAACCATCACCGCACCATGGGGCTTATCGATACGTGGAAAGGCAGAAAAGCACTCACCTCAACCCCTGCTGCAAGGGATATCCCCACAGGCAGTAAGCACACAGCAGTGACCTCACCCAGCACCCAGCGACTAGCAGCAATCGGGACGCCCCCAGCACGGCAAGTCTGTAGTGGCGGCTGAAAGGGCTACCTTTCATTTGTTTTTAGAGGGACTTTAAATTACTGAGACTGACCTGCCTTCAGCTATCTTACCATCCAAAACCCTGTGCCTTTATAGATCAGGATATCTGCTCCCCGGTGGTATACCGTATCCTCAAGCTTGCTTCTAAATCGTTTTCTAAACCTGAATGCTCATCCTGTCAGTATAATCAACCTGTCTTATGATATCTGCTATTCACTGTATTCTTAAAAGCATGATAAATCTTTGTCTAACTATTTGTATACGTGCAGAATACGAATGAGCATACTTCACATCTTGTTAATATGACTTAGTTACTGATAAACTTATAGCCAACTGACAGACCCAGTACTAGCATTGGTATAACTTAAAACTGAAAAATGCTTAGTTTAACATGTTTACTCTTACTATTTTCAAATGCCATGAAAATGTACAATCTGTAATTATATCAAAAGCCTGTATATGCTGTTGTGGCACACCGGGCATGTTCTGTAATTCCCTGCACGTAATAAATAAAGAATTAAAAAAAAAAAAAGAGTTTGTTTGTATGTATTTCATATTTTTTTATCTGAAAATACAACAATTTATTCGGAGTTTAAAAGGGTATGTTATGGTAAATAAACATCATATTTTCCTCATTGGTAGAAAATGCCCTTAAATATAATTTAATTTGGTTTGCGGAAATGTAATGCACTTCATGCAATTAATTTAGTTTGTGTAAATGTTTTCTAGTTCTTGTTTTGAAGCAGGTTTGTTTAGAAAAATAATGGTACTATAAAAGTTAATGTGTTATGCACTTGTCCATTATGAAAGGAAATACGATAGAAGATTTTTAGTATTACGGCTATTCAAACTAAAACAGTGCATCTTACAAAAGAGGGCATGCAATTACAGATAACGCCCATCGAAAAAGTGCACGGAAATTATTTAATATGTGAAAAATAAATCCTTACACAATCAATCACATTTAGTTGAAGCAAGGGATGCATAGTTAGCATATAAACATCATAGCACAGCAAGGTGGTGTATAGAATGCTTTCCAGAAAAACTTAAAAACAAAAATTATGGAAATTTACACAATTTTTATTTTATTTTTCATAAATTTTTTACTATTTTGCTCATTCTTCATACAAATATTTGGGAACTTTGGGCAGTATTTAGTGTCGAAATGCAACAAAATGCAATTGTTCTCACATTAGCAGGAGTGACTTAAAGTAACCCTTTAGTTTCAGGAACACAAATATGTATTTCTGACCTAATTGTGTTAAAACCACCATTATTTCTCATGCACATCTCCCTTACCCCCCTAAATACCAGAAAATTGTACTTTGATTCCAGTCTGCTGCTTCTGGCTTTGCCCATGATCTGCCTGCGTGGCTAACATCATCAGCAGTGGTGTTCTGAGCCAATCAACATGTTTTCACATAGGAAAGCATTGGATTGGCTGAGAATGTCAATGGGGCCTATCAGGGGCAGAGCCAGCACAAGCCAAACACAGCCCTGGCCAATCAGCATCACCCCATAGAGCTACATAGAATCAATGCATCTATATGAGGAAAGTTCAATGTCTCCATGCAGACGGTGGAGACACTGCACAGCAGTGCTGCACACTTTATGTACTCCTTGAAAGCAGGGGGTGAACTTACATTTGCAGCAAATATACTAGCTTTATATGAGTGACTAATGGCTTCTATCAGGGAAATGTGTGTCTACAGTGTCTACAGGTTGGGAAGTATAAAATTACTATAAAGGAGGATGAGTGAGGCTTTATGGAATGGTGATTGTAGAATTCATACTATAAATTACATACAAATGAAAAGGTTTATATTCTGTGGGTTTAAATGGGGTCAATGCAGATGCACTGAGTTGCCCAACTTTGACTCTCTAAGTATTTGTGGATTATGATTCCCCAAACTCTTTGCCATCAACTGTTTTTTGTAAATGTGATAAAAAAAAAAACACCTTTCAATTATCCGGCAAAGAGTTATGACAAATCCACTGCCTAAAGTTGGTGTAAAAGGATCACAGCTGAATATGGAAATCATATTTATATATGCAATGTTCAATTATTAACCCCCAGTGTTTGCTATAAATAACTGTTAGCATTGTTACCAATGTTTTTGAGCAGTTAATTGGTTTGCCCTACTTAGTTTTGTTTTATTAAAGCATGGATATAAAAACAATCAGAACAATTTTCAAAATGCTAAATCAAAATACAGTGTTCGAATGGACAGGAGGGCGTGCACAGTCCTGCAAAAAAAATAAAATAAATGTAAAGTAAAACATCCTTCTAAAGAAATCTCTTTGGAAGCAGAGGACCAGAAATGCACTTGTTTTCTCTAACAGTAAATGCTATTTGTAATCAAGAATTTTATATTACTTGAGATGGAATTACATTCTGTTTCCAATGTGGGTATACTGTAGTTTCACTTTTTAATTGACTTATTCTTTTAGTTGCTCAAAAATTCTTATATACTGAAAAGCTAGCTTCCTTCATAAAAAAAAGGCAATACGTTATATTACATTTAACTCAATGTTTCACCTCCCTTTATCAAGTGTTCATTTTGGCAAATGTAACCATTAAGTACTGTCATTTTACCATCACCTATTGTCACTGCTGAAAAATCAATAATGGGTGCTGAAACGTTTGATTATGTGTAATATTCCCTTTGAAGGAGTTAGCTTGTCTGTCTGTAGCACAGAGTTGAAGTTCCTACTAATTAGTGGGAGAGATAGTTATAGTTAAGGTAATATGTACTACTGACTTTTTAGACCATGTACAATTATTTCCCATAGGGGCAATGAATCAGGTTAACTTTGTCATCATTATTTATTGCATTAGGATGATTTTGGTACTTTGTACAACAGTTGTAAATTGCTTTAATCTTAGCGTGAATCATGGTTTTTAGGTGACTTTTAACGTGTTTCAAGTTTTAACAATAGGATGTTTTATGGTTACTATGTCTTGTGCTATGCTGTTTTTAAAAAGCAGTCTTCGTGAAGGTCTGCTGGTGCAATTTTGCAGTGGATGCTGAAAATAGTTGTAATATTATATTCTATAGAATTTCTTATGCTGGTTTCTGTTTGCTTTATGTTAGGTTCACAAAGCAAATGTATGTGAGAAAAAGACTGAGAGAAAGAAAGAGAGAGAGAGGCAGGAACTGAATAGGTCTAGAGGGCATTATTCTCTAAGCAGATTAAGAATTTACTCTGCTTACTGATTTCTAAAACATATTGCTTTTTTATTTTTTATTACATTGCTTGTAAACTCAGTGGAACTAATAAATAGGGGCAGTTGTGGCCTCTCCCCATTGGGTAAAAGCATTAGTAGGTGAAGTTGGCCATCTTTAAAGTGGCTGTGGTTTATAGTTCTGAACAGTGCATGATGTCTCATTGGGTCCAGGGTTAAGTCCTTGTAGTTAAGTGGCAGTGCCCCTTTTTACACTCTTTACACTTCACCAGTCACCGCTGTTTAAACTAGCTTATAATATGCATATCAAACCTCCGATGGCTAAAGGGTTACTCTAAGCACCATGATCATTCCTGTGATTTTAAGTGGTCATGGAGTCTTTATGTGCAGCATTTCTCTCTCCAGTCATGTCACTGGGGAATTACAAAGCAACCTAAAACAAGAGTTCCAGGCTGATTACTGTTAATTCTGTGCATATCCCTATCCACAAAAAAATAATAAATTGGCCAACTGATGCTCTCAGCCAAAGAATGTCTTGTGGGACTTCAAGCAGGTACAATATGCATATGTCTTATACAGGACAGAATTCTGATTGTCGTAAACAGAATCCTGTAGTTCCTATGACTAAACCCTATACTTGACTTTCCAGGTGTACAGTGAAATGTTAAACTCATCATTGTCAGCATCATATGATTCAACTAATAAGGATGTACTCCAGTTACATTAAATTGTTGCATTCGCAACAAATTGACTCTTCAAAGAATCAAGAAACCTTTGTACTCTGTTGGTGCTACAACTCTTTATTCAAAAGCCTGATTCCCCAACTTTGCAAGCCCATTCCTTCAGTGAGCAAGCCTGATCGTCTGCAAAGCCTGATTCCCCAACTTTGCAAGCCCATTCCTTCAGTGAGCAAGCCTGATCGTTTGCAAAGCCTGATTCCCCAACTTTGCAAGCCCATTCCTTCAGTGAGCAAGCCTGATCATCTGCAAAGCCTGATTCCCCAACTTTGCAAGCCCATTCTTTCAGTGAGCAAGCCTGATCGTCTACAAAGCCTGATTCCCCAACTTTGCAAGCCCATTCCTTCAGTGAGCAAACCTGATCGTCTGCAAAGCCTGATTCCCCAACTTTGCGAGCCCATTCCTTCAGTGAGCAAGCATGATCGTCTGCAAAGCCTGATTCCCCAACTTTGCAAGACCATTCCTTCAGTGAGCAAGCCTGATCGTCTGCAAAGCCTGATTCCCCAACTTTGCAAGCCCATTCCTTCAGTGAGCAAGCCTGATCGTCTGCAAAGCCTGATTCCCCAACTTTGCAAGCCCATTCTTTCAGTGAGCAAGCCTGATCGTCTGCAAAGCCTGATTCCCCAACTTTGCAAGCCCGTTCTTTCAGTGAGCAAGCTTGATCGTCTGCAAAGCCTGATTCCCCAACTTTGCAAGCCCATT
The DNA here is from genome assembly GCF_036172605.1 of Pelobates fuscus. Taxonomy (NCBI): domain Eukaryota; kingdom Metazoa; phylum Chordata; class Amphibia; order Anura; family Pelobatidae; genus Pelobates; species Pelobates fuscus. The sequence goes on along the minus strand of NC_086317.1, from coordinate 317,136,452 downwards.
CCTTCAGTGAGCAAGCCTGATCGTCTGCAAAGCCTGATTCCCCACCTTTGCAAGCCCATTCCTTCAGTGAGCAAGCCTGATCGTCTGCAAAGCCTGATTCCCCAACTTTGCAAGCCCATTCTTTCAGTGAGCAAGCCTGATCGTCTGCAAAGCCTGATTCCCCAACTTTGCAAGCCCATTCCTTCAGTGAGCAAACCTGATCGTCTGCAAAGCCTGATTCCCCAACTTTGCGAGCCCATTCCTTCAGTGAGCAAGCCTGATCGTCTACAAAGCCTGATTCCCCAACTTTGCAAGCCCATTCTTTCAGTGAGCAAGCCTGATCGTCTGCAAAGCCTGATTCCCCAACTTTGCAAGCCCGTTCTTTCAGTGAGCAAGCTTGATCGTCTGCAAAGCCTGATTCCCCAACTTTGCAAGCCCATTCCTTCAGTGAGCAAACCTGATCGTCTGCAAAGGTAGCCTTTCTGGAAGACCATACTACGACTCTATCCTGCACACCTTCATTTATTTTTAACTTAACCACCCTGTACATTTTTTTTTATTTTTATTTAATATATCTTGTGTACATTGTATATTTTCTTGTATTTATATCTTGTCTGTTATGCTATCCCTGTATGTAATTGTTTTATTCACCTATATGCATTCCTCTTTTTTTCCCCTCTTATTTGTGACTGACCTCTGACCCCTCCCTTTTCTTATTGATATGTTTGTTTTTATTTGAATATCCATCTCTGTACCTAGATACATTTCCCCCTCCCTTACGTTTATTGCAAGCTCTCTGACCCTCACATCTCTTTATTCAACAGCCTGATTCCCCAACTTTGCAAGCCCATTCCTTCAGTGAACAAGCCTGATGCCCACCCCATGCTCATTATTACATTTATAGATTGTCTGTCACACCTACATTTTAGTTAGGTTAAAAAAACAAAAACAAAAATAAAACCTGCCTCTTATTAGTACACTCCTGAATTTTTTTAAACCATAAAACACATTGTTCCTACCTTCACCTGCTCTTGACATTCCAATTATCTCCAATTTTCATTTTTCACAATTTAGCAATGATCTGTTTTCTCCTCCTCTTTATTTCCTCAGTCTCCCTCAGTATAAAAATCTCTCCTTACACCCACTTCACTCATCCCCCATCCACATTTACATATGCCCTTCTCTGCTACACTCCCCCCTTCTCTCATCTCATGCCTTACACTCATTGTTCTACTCTCTCACTCCAACCCACAATCGATCTCATCCTAGACCCTATGCATACAAAACCCATTCACACCTCCTGTCACTTTCTCTCCTCCTACTTCTAGCAGCTGGTGATGCCTCTCCCAATCCAGGGCCCTTCACCTTCTCTACACACACTAAGACAACCAGAAACCCCACAAACCTCATCACAATACCCTGCCCTTTATCCTCACTTACCAAAATTCATTGTGCACTCTGGAATGCCCGCTCCATCTGCAGTAATTTAAAATCAACAACCATACACAACTTTTTCATCTCAAACCCACTCACACTGCTTGCACTTACAGAGACCTGGCTGTACCCCTCTGATAGTGCTACTCCTGCCTCTTTATGTTTTGGTGGGCTACAATTCTCTCACACTCCCGGACTCAACTGTAAAGGAGGTGGCGTAGGCATCCTTCTCTCCCCTCAATGTACCTTTCAACCAATCATAACTCCCCTGCCCTATCCTTTTCTTCTTTTGAAGTTCACACTGTCCGCCTATTTAAACCCACTCCTTTAAGAATTGCTATCATCTACCGCCCCCCCCGGTTATCCTAGACTATTCATTGAGCACTTTTCTTCCTGGCTTCCCCACTTCCTCTCATCTAGCACTCCTTCCCTTATACTTGGGGATTTCAATATCCCAATCAATAACCCTAATTGCACTGATGCCTCTCGTCTGCTCTCTGTAACCTCCTCCTTTGGCCTTACGCAATGGTCCAATTTAGCAACCCATACAGCAGGAAACACTCTTGATCTTGCCTTCACCAACTTCTGTACTGCCTCTAATCTCTCCAATATTCCTTTTCCTCTATCTGACCACCATCTGCTGACTTTTGACATTGGCATACCTAAGACCCAATTGACACCACCATCTGAACATCACTCTCACAGAAACTTCCAATGTCTTGACCTAGAGCATTTCTCCACTAATCTCCAAACTCTCCTATTACCTATCTCAAACCTCACCTGTCCTAGTTCTGCAACCTCCGTCTACAATTCCACCCTCTCCTCTCAACTAGACATCATGGCACCTTGTACATTTAAATGCCGCAGGCCCCCCCAACAACAACCCTGGCACACCAAGCTCACTCGATACCTCCAAAAATGCTCCAGAACTGCGGAACGCTGTTGGAGAAAGTCTCACTGTGCATCTGACTTTCTCCACTATAAATTTATGCTGAGCTCATACAGCTTGGCTCTTTCCTCTGCAAAAGTTAATTACTTCAATACCCTCATAACCACACTCTCCTGCGAACCCAAACGACTATTTCACACATTTAACTCTCTTCTTTGCCCTGCTGTACTTCCTCCACCTACTAACTTGACTGCCTCAGACTTTGCAACTCACTTCACTGACAAGATCTCTACAATCAGAGAAGAGATCTCTCATCTTTCTCCTCCCCCTTGCAATACTTCCCCTAACTCCACTCCCTCTGCTGTTCTATGTTAATTCGCACCCGCTACATTGGAAGAGGTTTCTGCTCTGCTCCAGTCCTCCCGCCCCACCACCTGCTCCCTAGATCCAATTCCCTCGCATCTCATCCGTACTCTGTCTTCTTCTCTTTCTCCACCTCTCCCTAAAATTCTCAATCTCTCTCTCTCTTCTGGTATATTTCCATCGCCATTCAAACATGCAACTGTAACCCCAATTCTAAAGAAGCCCAATCTTGACCCTAACTCCCCATCCAACTATCGTCCTATCTCGCTACTGCCTTTTGCATCCAAGAACCTTGAAAGAATTGTGTATGCGAGATTGACAGACTTCCTCGAATCAAACTCTCTGCTAGACCCGCTTCAGTCTGGTTTCCATGCTAAGCACTCTGTGGAAACGGCACTGACCAAAGTATCCAATGATCTACTTGCTGCAAAATCTCATGGTCACTACTCTATCCTAATTCTCCTTGACCTGTCTGCGGCTTTTGACACTGTTGATCATCAACAGCTTCTTCTCATCCTTAGCAATATCGGTCTACAAGATATTGCTCTCTCCTGGTGCTCCTCCTACCTCTCCCAGCGCTCTTTCAGTGTTTCTTTCTCTGGCTCTGCTTCTTCTCCCCAACTCCTCTCTGTTGGTGTCCCTCAAAGTTCAGTCCTTGGTCCCCTACTGTTCTCCATCTATACTGCCTCCCTTGGACTCCCTTAAACTCATTAGCTCCTTTGGCTTCCAATATCATTTCTATGCAGATGACACGCAAATCTACCTGTCCTCTCCTGATCTCTCCCTGTCCCTCTTGACTAGTGTCTCTGACTGCCTCTCTGCTGTTTCTAACTGGATGGCTGCCCACTTCCTTAAACTAAACTTGACTAAAACTGAAATTCTGGTCTTTCCTTCCTAAAGTGTTGTTACTCATGTGTCTGTCTCCCTCCAAGTCAATGTTGCTACCATCACTCCACCACGCAGGCTCATTGCCTAGGTGTTCTCTTTAACTCTGACCTCTCCTTCAAGCCTCATGTTCACTCTATCACCAAATCCTGTCATTTCCATCTCAAAAACATTGCGCGCATCCGCCCCTACTTAACGCCAGATGCGACTAAGGTGTTGGTCCATTCCACTGTACTTTCTCGCCTTGACTACTGTAATCCACTTCTCAGTGGTCTTCCGTGCTCCCAACTTGCGCCATTACAGTCCATAATGAATGCGGCGGCGAGGCTCATCTTCCTGTCCGCCCGCACCTCTCATGCCTCACCCTTCTGTCAGTCCCTACATTGGCTTCCTATAAAATATAGAGCTCAATTAAAAATTCTGGTTCTTGCTTTCAAATGTCTACATAATGCTGCTCCTACCTATCTATCCTCCCTTATACACAAGTATGTCCCGTCTAGGCCCTTACGATCTGCTGAAGACTTACTTCTATCTTCTGTCCGTACTCCCACCTCTGATGCTCGCCTTCAAGACTTCTCGAGGGCTGCACCGTTCCTATGGAACTCACTTCCCTCCTCCGTTAGATGCTCACCCAGTCTCCACTCCTTCAAAAAATCGTTAAAAACCCACTTCTTCATAAAAGCGTATCAATTAAACTCTTAATAGCTCCCAACTGATTCCTCTTCTGCAACTGTCACTAGTCTAATACTATCCTTACCTTTTGTGTCATTTTATCCCACTCCCTCTAGCATGTAAGCTCATTGAGCAGGCCCCTCAACCCCTCTGTTCCTGTGTGTCCAACTTGTCTGGTTACAACTACATGTCTGTTCGTCCACCCATTGTAAAGCGCTGCGGAATTTGACGGCGCTCTATAAATAATATAATAATAATAATAATATTAATTGTTATAAACATCTGTAACATTACATTTATATTTCCACTGTCAAGAGTTTTCAAATTGCAATACTCCTTGATTGAATGCATGAATAAAAACATTTACATTAACCTTTTTCTAGCTTTGTACAAGTAACAGTTTCCATTAGGAAAAACTGAAAAACGTGGTAAAGTCCCCATATTATATATTCAGAGAAAGTGGTGCCGATTCATAATTCATTGGGAAGACAATGTCACCATTTTTTTCCAATAGTTTATTTTTTTATTTTTAAATATATATATATATATATATATATATATATATATATATATATTGCATGCGTACCAAAACAATGCTTAATTCACGATGATTTGTATTTCACTATTTGTACATTTAATTATGTCTTTACTAATTCTATCTGATTATGTCTATTTAAATCTTTTATTTGAAGATGCAGTATTTGTACAGACAAAGCTGTCAAGTTCTGATGAAGTGTAAAATGCTTAGAACATTTCTTTTAGCCTAAGTACTTTGCAGTGACATGCCATTTATGAATAATAACACTCCCTACAATGCACAAATAAATAATAAATAATTAAATTGTCTATTATATGTAATACGAAAAATCAGTTTTAGAACAGTTTGGTAATGTAACCGTGTCTCCCAGTCTCCTGCATTGTATATGATTTATCATGCAGAAGAAGCCAGATTTCTTTCCTAAGCTAAGCATTGCCTGATATACATATGCCACACTTAGACAAGGAAAGCAGCCATGCATGTTCCTGCTTGACTCAGAGGAGCTAACTGGAGCTGTAAGAATATGGACATGGACAGTGTGGGTATAGACAACCAGAGGGACCTAGGTAAATTATAAAACTGTTCCTAAATAGTTTGACAGACTACCTTGGGAGGGCACCAGTGCACTCCTTGCATCGATCATAACCGCTACAGCAGGCACCATTCAGCTATACAATTATACTTTATAACTATGCCATACATTTACAATAATAATTATAATGAAAAAATAAATAAAAAAATAATATGAAGAGGAGAGCAATTTAAAAGTATTTTTTATAAATAAATCTGATATAGAAAAATATAAAACAGGTTAAGTTAAGCACTCAGAGTATACTGCTGAGATATAGATAGCACACCAACTGGGGACTCTCTTCTGCAATTGACATAAATGTGAAATTATTGATAAAGCTCATTTTGCTGGCAATATGGATTAGTGTTTAATGTGAGAATCATTTTATGATTTTATTGTTGTTTTCATACTATCAATAAAGGGAATCTAGATATATATGTAATCATCAATAGACCTTCATATGCTACTCATTGCCTTCTGGAAATAATTTCCTTAGAGTGGAATATACCACGCAAGTCCTTCAAATTGAGAAAAATACTATTTGCTCTGCACATCCATTAACTAGCATCTATTCGTTATATGATGTTCCCTATATAGCTCTGTTTACTGTTACATGGGAGTGGAGTGTTCATGCTTGTTAAAAAAACTGGAGTACATACTTATTGATATATATGTTTTTAAATTAACATTGGCATATGCCCTATAGCTCAATGTATTTCTAACTTAAAAAATAAAAAAATAAAAAAACTATTTACATAGAAACCTGTGGTTTCCAGCGATTAGTCAATTAGGTCTTATTTGCCAGAAGCAGTAAAGAACACAATACTCTGCAGGCAGACTAGTTAAGAAAATGAGTAAAAATTTAAATATATGTTGTAAATCACTTTATCTCTTTTTCTGGTTGATTTAAATCTACGTGATCTGTATCTACTATAATTAGATATGTAATGCATTAATTATTTGTCAATATTATTACAAGAAGAAAAAAAAATAGTTAATCATTAGGAAAGGTGTTATTTTTCTGTTTATTTGAAAACTATTTTGCGGTTCAAAATATATAAATCACATAATTTGTAACACTCAATAAGCTAGATGTCGACAGGTAATGCTTCTTGGATGAACATGTAGTTAATGTGTGTGGAAAGCAATAACAAACACTCTAATTATAGACATAGGTCAGTCCTTGATGCGTGCTTAGTATTAAATCTCAATGCTTGTAAATAACAAAGCTTAATTGCATAAAATGTTCTATGTTTTGCACAATGGCATATACAGAGATCTCGTTGAAAGGGTCTTTAGAATGAATCAGTACATTTAAAACATATACCTGCACAACATCACTAATTAAAAATATACTTATCACAGTTAAAAATAGGAAAGACGCAAACTAAGAGATATTAATTATTTTGACCAAATGCATTGCTGATAGAAAGTCATATTCTATATGTATCTAGGGCAGCATATACAGGGAGTGCAGAATTATTAGGCAAATGAGTATTTTGACCACATCATCCTCTTTATGCATGTTGTCTTACTCCAAGCTGTATAGGCTTGAAAGCCTACTATCAATTAAGCATATTAGGTGATGTGCATCTCTGTAATGAGAAGGGGTGTGGTCTAATGACATCAACACCCTATATCAGGTGTGCATAATTATTAGGCAACGTCCTTTCCTTTGGCAACATGGGTCAAAAGAAGGACTTGACAGGCTCAGAAAAGTCAAAAATAGTGAGATATCTTGCAGAGGGATGCAGCACTCTTAAAATTGCAAAGCTTCTGAAGCGTGATCATCGAACAATCAAGCGTTTCATTCAAAATAGTCAACAGGGTCGCAAGAAGCGTGTGGAGAAACCAAGGCGCAAAATAACTGCCCATGAACTGAGAAAAGTCAAGCGTGCAGCTGCCAAGATGCCACTTGCCACCAGTTTGGCCATATTTCAGAGCTGCAACATCACTGGAGTGCCCAAAAGCACAAGGTGTGCAATACTCAGAGACATGGCCAATGTAAGAAAGGCTGAAAGACGACCACCACTGAACAAGACACACAAGCTGAAACGTCAAGACTGGGCCAAGAAATATCTCAAGACTGATTTTTCTAAGGTTTTATGGACTGATGAAATGAGAGTGAGTCTTGATGGGCCAGATGGATGGGCCCGTGGCTGGATTGGTAAAGGGCAGAGAGCTCCAGTCCGACTCAGACGCCAGCAAGGTGGAGGTGGAGTACTGGTTTGGGCTGGTATCATCAAAGATGAGCTTGTGGGGCCTTTTCGGGTTGAGGATGGAGTCAAGCTCAACTCCCAGTCCTACTGCCAGTTTCTGGAAGACACCTTCTTCAAGCAGTGGTACAGGAAGAAGTCTGCATCCTTCAAGAAAAACATGATTTTCATGCAGGACAATGCTCCATCACACGCGTCCAAGTACTCCACAGCGTGGCTGGCAAGAAAGGGTATAAAAGAAGAAAATCTAATGACATGGCCTCCTTGTTCACCTGATCTGAACCCCATTGAGAACCTGTGGTCCATCATCAAATGTGAGATTTACAAGGAGGGAAAACAGTACATCTCTCTGAACAGTGTCTGGGAGGCTGTGGTTGCTGCTGCACGCAATGTTGATGGTGAACAGATCAATACACTGACAGAATCCATGGATGGCAGGCTTTTGAGTGTCCTTGCAAAGAAAGGTGGCTATATTGGTCACTGATTTGTTTTTGTTATGTTTTTGAATGTCAGAAATGTATATTTGTGAATGTTGAGATGTTATATTGGTTTCACTGGTAAAAATAAATAATTGAAATGGGTATATATTTGTTTTTTTGTTAAGTTGCCTAATAATTATGCACAGCAATAGTCACCTGCACACACAGATATCCCCCTAAAATAGCTATAACTAAAAACAAACTAAAAACTACTTCCAAAAATATTCAGCTTTGATATTAATTAGTTTTTTTGTGTTCATTGAGAACATGGTTGTTGTTCAATAATAAAATTAATCCTCAAAAATACAACTTGCCTAATAATTCTGCACTCCCTGTACAATAGTGTTGCTATATGACCTCTAATTTTACCTATCAAACACAGAAGCTGAATGGAGTGTTTTTTATATGGTCAGTGGTTTATTGTTTGTTCACCTGTCCACTATGTGGAGAGGCCCAACCAAGAAAAGCTCATCTCATCGTCAGAGAAAGGACAGTGTTTACATTGCTGCCTCGGTACAGCTCTAAAGACAGTCACTCAGATGTCTACTGGAGGTGCTTCCTATTAGCTACATTCAGCATCTCCACGGCATGACTAGTGCAACGAATGCTGTGGAGCATGACTAGTGCAACAAATGCGCAATGGCTTCTCCATGCTTTGGATTCACTGAGATCATTAAGACATTTGATGATCTCAGCCATGGAGGTGGGGCCAGTCACTGATAGACTGCAGTGAGGATGGAGGAAAGGTTGGTTTAAAAACTTTTCCTCCACAGCACCATAGTGTTAAGAATATGACCATTGAACTGACTCACTTCTCTCCTTATCGAGACTGACATTGTTATTTTATTATAAAGTACATGGATGCCAAGTTGGCAGCATGTTTAAATTCCAAGTGTTTATGGTACATATTTGACAGTTCTTTCTCTGTTGTCCTGGGCGATTAACTATAGTAGTTAGGTATTCAGTTCATTACAGGTTTTGGGCTATTTCAGTTGCTTCTCTTGTTACACTTGCTCATAAAAGGTAACATTCAGGAGGATGTTAGTGAAAAACTAGGCAGATCTCGAAGGTCCTGTGATAGATTTTATAAAAGAATGTAAACAGGTGATCTACATATCTTGTGCATTGTCTTTACTTATTGTTATACTAAGTGTTAATAGCCAACCAAATAGCTATTGAATTATATCAGTTCTGCAAATTGATGACAAATTGATGCACATGTACATGCTGTAGGTGACCATAACCCATACTTTTGGTAGGTTCTAACCACTGCATACCAGGACCATCCCACAAGACTTGCTGTTTTGGAGATACTCTTGCCCAGGCATCTAGCCATCACTATTTGGCCCTTGTCAAAGTCTTTCAGATCGTTTTGCTTGTCCATTTTTCCTGCTTCCAACACATGAAATTCAAGAACTGACTTTTCACTTATTGCCTAATTCAACCTCTTGACAGGTACTATTGTAACTACATAATCAATGTTATTTACTTCACCTGTTAGTGGATTCAATGATGTGGCTGACCAGTGTAAAAATGCATGCACTTAAGCAGAGTATATTTTTCCGAGAATGTGATTGCTATATGATGAGTTGCAATTGTAAGTCAATTTGCATTTCTTGCACGTGTTCAATGTTTTTCATTTTGGTAAACCAGTTTTTTTTCTTTAGCTGAAGTCTTTAACCCCTTAAGGACCAGACTTCTGGAATAAAAGGGAATTATGACGTGTCACACATGTCATGTTTCCTTAAGGGGTTAAACCCATTCTTTGTTCAGAAAAAGAAGCCTTTCAATTGACTAACTAAATCAGTCCCTGTAATTATATTGCTTGCTCAGAACACTAAGACTCAGTCCACTATTTATCATTTCTAAAAAGCTCTATGACGCTGATTATCATTCCCAGGTTGCCTACATGTTACAGTCCAGATAGAGAAGATACGGTACATGCTATGATGACATAATAAGCTTTAGATATAACTAGTTTTGCTCCTGTGTTTCTATCACATGCTCAGTAGTCCAAGAATAAGCTCATCCTTTATTGCATCTAACAAGATAAAAGTCACTGATTATCTGCATTTGTTGTCTGTATATTACAGTCCACAGTTAAGGCATATGCATTGCTGAAAACTAAACCCTGTGGACATATAATTCAATTTGCACTTACATAATCAGCCCTCTGGTTCTTATTTATAACAAGTTATATGGTAAAGGTTATATAAAAGTGTATATTATGCTTCAATATTCACCAGTAACCTGTTTGGTACTTAAAGTGACTCTATACTTACCAAAAAAACTTTAACTTAATGAAGATGTTTTGCTGTATATATCATGCCTCTGCAGTCTAACTTAAATCACCTTGTTTATACTACCAGTTTTGCACAGTTTGTTGAATGTATAATGTATTATCTCCTGCACTGTTAATAGTTTGCTAGACCTTGTAGGGGTGAAGGTTCAATTTACAGACCAGGAGATTAAACCTTCTAAAGCAAGTTAACATCTGATTGAAAATGAAACCATCTTTCCAAGCAGGCTAAATGATCCACAGCCAAGGGAGGTGAAGGTATGGACAGAAACAAAGTGATTTAACTCCTTAATGGCAGATAATTGAGCAGTGAGATTGCAGGGACATGATCTATACACTAAACCTGTTTCAGTAAGCTACAGTTGTTTTGGTGACTATAGTGTCCCTTTAACCCCTTAAGGACCAAACTTCTGGAATAAAAGGGAATCATGACATGTCACACATGTCATGTGTCCTTAACCCCTTAAGGACACATGACGTGTGTGACATGTCATGATTCCCTTTTATTCCAGAAGTTTGGTCCTTAAGGGGTTAAGGGGTTAATACTTCTCCGTGCATTAAAGTTATGCATCACTGCAGACCTGGAAACCTTATTTACAGAGCAGTCAACTCATGCCCTTAGTGGGCCATTAGTAACCTAACAGCAAAGATTTATATCCAAACAGTACCCCACCCTATCCAACACTAATGAATTTTCATACTTATTTATGAGATATTTCATACCAATACTGCAAAATACATATAAAAACATTTAAAGCACACCTGTATGGCCTTTAACAACAGCTATCTTATACAATATATAGCTTCCATGTTAAGTCTCGTAGTCTGGAAGGAGAAGCAATACAGGGAGGGCTATTATATACTTATATATAATTTTAATAAACACCTACAGACAAGGAAATGTATTGGGACCAGACTGGTCAGAAATGAATCAGAAAATGTATATCTTAGACATGTAATGTGCAACTTTCACACTCAAATATTATTTTGGGAAATAAAAAATTGCCAAGCTTTGCAGCAATAATAGAAAATATTTCATTTTCTAGACTAAAGGAACCTCACCAAATCTATTGGGATGTCTGGCTTACTGTATTTGTGCTGCATTATTTTCTCATCTTCTTCTTCTATTTCTCAGTCATCAAAAAATGGCTTGTGAAGGCACAAAGAAACAAAGCAAAAATAGAAGTCAGGCAATGTTGTCTCTGAAAATGATTTAAAACGTGTTTTGATTAACAAACTCCCCTGCTCAGACTTGGTACAGGAGAATAAGCAAGTGAGGTTTTGCATTGTGATAATAAAGAACATCTACATCAACAGCGTTTCTGGAGTGACAGTGTAGCTTTCTCATTAAAAAGCTACTAAAAGAAAGGGAAAAAGAGAAAAAATGACCATGATTGAGAATGCATGTTGGAATGTAACCAAAATGTCTCAACTGTCCAGAAACCAATGTAGCAAGTCACAATTATCATTGCTCAAAATGTTTCAGAATTTCGTATTGATTTTCTTTTATAGGCTTGTCTGAACAGCTTGGAAACCCTGCTGTGGACATTTTACTGTTTGTTTTTGGTTTTTTTTTGTTTTCCACCTGAAGCAGAGCAATCTGCTCAAGGTTACTCTGCAGTCTTAATCCTAAAATAGTTTAATTTTTTAATCTATAGACTTTTTGTTTTGGAGACCAACTAGTATCTTGCAGGGTATTTAATCATAAATTATACCACCAAATTACTGCACTGTAGGTTACAAGCAAACAACATATATAATCATAAAATATAAAGAAAGAAGGCTATCAACACATTCAAAAAGAAGCCTAAAAATACCTATATCCATGTTATAACCATTTGCACATATTGTTACAAATGCGATTGTTACTGTAAAGGAACACTATTGCATTTGGAAAACAAACATGTATTCTTTACGTAGTGTCCTAGTCCCTATTTAGCATTTAGATTCATGGCCACCACCCCCTTTGACCTGTAAAGATTTGTTAAAAAAATATATATTTTGTACCTTTTTTTCTCAGCACAGAGACTCACTCAGTGCTGCCAACTGTTACTCCTTTCACTATGTCATTATGGAGACATCGCTTGTACAATGACCATCCAATCCAAACTTTCTTATAGAGAAGCATTGGGGACAAAATGTGCATGCGCAGCGATTGCCTTACACAGTCCAATCAAAAGCGTGAAAAAACTAGAAGTATAGTAGTTAACACAGATCTTAATAATAATAAAACATCAACGAACTCCCCATCCAACTATCGTCCTATCTTGCTACTGCCTTTTGCATCCAAGATCCTTGAAAGAATTGTGTATGCAAGATTGACAGACTTCCTCGAGTCCAACTCTCTGCTAGACCCGCTTCAGTCTGGTTTCCGCTCTGTGGAAACGGCACTGACCAAAGTATCCAATGATCTACTCGCTGCAAAATCTCGTGGTCACTACTCAGTCCTAATTCTCCTTGACCTGTCTGCGGCTTTTGACACTGTTGATCATCAATAGCTTCTTCTCATCCTCAGCAATATCGGTCTACAAGATATTGCTCTCTCCTGGTGCTCCTCCTACCTCTCCCAGCGCTCTTTCAGTGTTTCTTTCTCTGGCTCTGCTTCTTCTCCCCAACTCCTCTCTGTTGGTGTCCCCCAAGGTTCAGTCCTTGGTCCCCTACTGTTCTCCATCTATACTGCCTCCCTTGGTAAACTCATTAGCTCCTTTGGCTTCCAATATCATTTCTATGCAGATGACATGCAAATCTACCTGTCCTCTCCTGATCTCTCCCCGTCCCTCTTGACTAGTGTCTCTGACTGCCTCTGTGCTGTTTCTAACTGGATGGCTGCCCACTTCCTTAAACTAAACTTGACCAAAACTGAAATTCTGGTCTTTCCTCCCTCAAATGTTGTTACTCCTGTGTCTGTCTCCCTCCAAGTCAATGGTGCTACCATCAGCTCCACCACGCAGGCTTGCTGCCTAGGTGTTCTCTTTGACTCCGACCTCTCCTTCAAGCCTCATGTTCAATCTATCGCCAAATCCCGTCATTTCGTCTCAAAAACATTGCGCGCATCCGCCCCTACTTAACACCAGATGGGACTAAGGTGTTGGTCCATTCCACTGTCCTTTCTCGCCTTGACTACTGTAATCCGCTTCTCAGTGGTCTTACGTGCTCCCAACTTGTGCCGTTACAGTCCATAGTGAATGCGGCGGCGAGGCTCATCTTCCTGTCTGCCCGCACCTCCCATGCCTCACCCTTCTGTCAGTCCCTACATTGGCTTCCTATAAAATATAGAGCTCAATTTAAAATTCTGGTTCTTGCTTTCAAATCTCTACATAATGCTGCTCCCACCTATCTATCCTCCCTTATACACAAGTATGTCCCGTCTAGGCCCTTGCAATCTGCTGAAGACTTACGTCTATCTTCTGTCCGTACTCCCACCTCTGATGCTCACCTTCAAGATTTCTCGAGGGCTGCACCGTTCCTGTGGAACTCGCTTCCCTCCTCCGTTAGAGCGTATCAATTAAACTGTTAATAGCTCCCAACTGATTCCTCTTCTGCGACTGTCACTAGTCTAATACTATCCTTACCTTTTTGTGTCATTTTACTCCACTCCCTCTAGCATGTAAGCTCATTGAGCAGGGCCCTCAACCCCTCTGTTCCTGTGTGTCCAACTTGTCTGGTTACAACTACATGTCTGTTCGTCCACCCATTGTAAAGCACTGCGGAATTTGACAGCGCTCTATAAATATAATAATAATAATAATCAACAAAGGGCTGTTGCTTACCAAATGGGAGCGACTAGAAAATAGAATTCTGAAATATAAAATATAGTGTGAGCATTCAAAAGAAATAGTCATATGTAATTACATAGACTAGTTATATAATCGTAACAACAATTTACTTACATCATCAGACAAAGACAATTGGGCTCAGAAAGATACTATAAACATTGTATCACAGTGGCTTCTAAAATTGTAATGCCGTCAAAACAACTACAAATCAAATGCCCGTGTGATGACAATTGTCCAAACATATAAAAATATATACAAATATGCAGACCAAAGATCTATATAAATGGCCAGACTGTAAAACTAATCCCTAAAAATAAAAAAGGAGCTATTCAATAAATAGTGTGAAAGATACAGTATTTAAGCAGCCTATAAATAATGATCAATGAATGCACCACAATAAAAACAACATCATGTATCAACCTCTGAAAAAAATATAATAGGAAAACATATCTGCAATAGACCACACAAAAGTACTTATCCATGGGGGGCCGCTCCACAATTTCAGAGGTTGCTGATGCTTCAATCGATGAAAGTGCAGGAACGATCTCAGATACAGGATCCTCAGTGAGCTCTACCCTGATGCAGCCCAGGCATGGTACATCCAGATGCACTGATACAGTGGACACTCTGGGCTAAGGTAAGTAAGCCAGAAAACTAGAAAAAGAGCACACAAAGCCAAGATTTTGTGGTGTGCTGCAACCGTTGACTTAAAAAAAGGCAGCGGCCACCTTGAAGGTGCAATATCATACAGTCTGGAATAAGTAAAAACCGAACTTAAAATGTCTTTGTGTTTCGTCTCGTTCAGAGACTTTATTCAATGCTTCCCTATAAGCTGTATTTGATGATGTTCAGCATCAGGAAGACAGCCAATAAAGGTGTGTTTAACCCTTTAAACAAAACATTGATGTCTAGATGGCAATGTTTTTGATTAAAGAGCAAAGGGGCGGGGCCGGACCGCCAAGCTGGATGGTCGCATACACACTCAGCTCCTGCAAGCCACCAAACTTTAAGCCTGAAACTATGCTATTAAACACTAAAACCGACCACCAGCGACGGTCATCAAAGCAAAGGGGATACTGGATCCAGGGTGAGGCTGACTCATCGAGCTGCAGTCCCCTGGAGGAGCGGGCATTGATGCCCCAATCGGGGCCTACTCCGGCGGTAAGTGGGACAGACGGCCGCTGCCCCACTGTCCTGCCCAACAGAACCCAGCCCGGGGCCCAAACTTGTGTGGTCACGGCCCTGTTCCCCCCCCTCTGGACCGGTGGAGGTGATCCCGGTCCACACCCTGGGGCCGAGACCGCTGTGACAGACCCTAACACTATCACCATGAAATGGGGCCTGGACGCGCCAGTCAAGATGGCAGATGCCATGTGCACAGATGCCAGAGGGATGAAAAGCTCCCTCCCTGAGCCTACAGCAAGCAACGAGACAACCAGGCACGAAAAGGCTCAGCGCCTGCCACTGCATCAAGCAAATACCCACCATGATACCCAGGCGAGACATCTAACCCCCAGGGGCAACGCAAGATCGAGGCTCCAGAGCAGGGGCAGGCCCGAAGTAGGAAAAAGGAGAAGGGTAGCGGGCCAGAGAGCACAGCGCATTGCAGCCATCTGACACCCAGCAACCAACAACCTACCCTCCAGATTCGTTGGGGCGTGGGTCTCCCAGGCAAGGCACTGCGCAGTGCTCCTAGACTGCCATACGGCGTATCACAGCCAGCTCTGATAAGCCCACGATGCACAAAGACAACCAAATTGCAACCGGAGCACATTAAGCCTAACGAGGACACCTACGAAGCAGAGACCGAAGCGGATTACCCACCACAACACCACTCAGACCCCCTACTAGCCCAATGCCCCACAGAGATGGACTCTCCATTAAAGCTGAAGGATGGGGTGGGCTGACAGCCTTTACAGGACTCCGCAGAGGGGCAAAACACAGCTCCCTTACACCGTGTCAGCTGCGACACCTACATGGACGCTACCAGCCGAACACGACCAACATGCAGTTTAATCTATAATAACTATCCCACATGTAAATATGGTTTAACATATGAGAATCACCTAGCATGTAGGTGTTGTTTAGCACTTAAACTGCTCTGTTTTTCACATGCTCTAAGACCGGGACTGCGGGGTTCTGTTACTGATAATGCTGTACCTTAAATTGGGGTAGGGGAGGGTTATACTGACGTGTCTGGGCCCGGGGTGATATGTGTCTAACTAAACATACATGTCTTAGATACCCCCTGTTTGAATTTGAATTATATAGATACACTCGTGGTGTTGGGCTCGACCCCAGTGGTGTACGCAGCCACTTCTGTATACATAGCATGTAACTATATGCATACTGCTTAAGCCATGCCTACCGCGTTTATCATACTTAATCAGCCTAGATAAGGGTGTTTTCTTGTTATCAAACTGTACAATTAGTGGTTATTCCTCATGCCCTATGCTAAATTGGTCTGACGTGCTTAAACTTTATAATGCATCTATGCACGTTATATCTCGTTACTCATCAGATGATTACTCATGCATATCCAACCTAAACCTGTGCTTCCTGATGCATTATTGTCATTGTGATCTCTTACAATGTTTACTTTTACTCTTACAAAAAAAAAATGTGCAGATTGTCTTGACATACAAACTACTATTGTCTCCCCACTGCTCAAGGATATACTAAATGTCAATGTATACCTGTGTTATTACCAATGCACAAGAAAAATAAAGAATATAAAAAAAAAGAGCAAAATAAACAGGGCCACTGTACCCAGACCACTTAAAGAAGTGATATAAGTGCCATTGGTGGAGTGCCATTGGTGGTTCTTTAAGTATTTCTCATATAACTCTATATTAAACTAAATTAGCATTTTTATTATTTGTTTTTACAAAGCATCTGCATATTTCACAGGGCTTTACAATTATGCTATAAAGATGATACCAATTCCATAAGTTGTTAATATAAACACAGACAAGAGGTGAAGCCAAGCTTCTAACCTACAATAAATATGGTGTAGTTTAACTTTACCATGATATGTTATTTTAGTGTATATGGGTGTCAAAGCAGAGACTGTACCTTGTTTTCATTTTGCTCAGCTTGCCCTTAGTAGTGACAGATGGATGGGTTTGATTTTGAAATATGTATACTTAAGAGTTAGATAATATATTGGAAATATACAAAAATTATAGGAAGTACAAGTTCAAAATATACTAAATAACAAGAAATCCAAACCTGTTTTTCCTTGTTAAATCTCTCCTCAATCCATAAAGATCTTGGAATTTACAGGATCAAAGGTGGAATGGGAGTATTTTTAAAAATATTCAAGGTTTCTCTTGAGTTACAAAAAATCTTTGATGTTGAGAACAGGAAGAAAATCTCAAACAGCATACACTGATATGAAGTATTTATGTGATCAAACTATGGTTAAAAATTATCATCAGCTTCATATTTAATGTATGAAATACACAAGATGCAATCAATACATACCCAGATTACACAATCTATAAATACTTTATGGTTTATACAACATATACATAAAAATTAAATGTATGGGTATTTAATACACTACATGGTCATCTTGTGGTAGTCTTACTAGTACCTATTTATGTGGTCTGTATTTGTCAAATATTTTAGGGGATTATATTTCCATGCTTGGATTTTCCCAAGTCTTATATTCCTTCTGTAGTTTTGTGTATATGTATTTGGTTTATTATACCATTAATTGTTGTTAACATTATATTATAAGATTATGATGTCTTTATATTATAAGATTATGATGGTTTTTATTTTCAAAATCAGCACTCACATTTTTTGTTTATTATCATTTAAAATAATTAAATTAAGTTTAAGAATCCCCCCCCCCCCCCAAAAAAAAAAAAAATGATTACTTTGGATAGATCAGTAGTTATCTCATCAGAACTGACTGTTTTGTGAATAAAAGGTAGGTTGTTTTAAAAAACAAAACAAAAAAGTAGTAGTTTAGTAAAGATTCTTCAGCCTGCAGCACAAATAATGTAAACATTTTATAACATTGCAAGAAAATCCAAGCATTAAGAATAGATTTAGTAAATAGTTTTGAGACTAACATATGATTAACATAGTGCATACGCATTGTTATTGCTTTGTACATTAATTTTACTTATTACAAATTTCACTTAATTTAGCCATGTGTCTCTGTGTTTTGTGTCTTCTTTTTGTGTCTACGTCACTCCCCATGTGCATTTTTGGAGGGAGCAATTTATAGGTGGAAAAACATATTGAGGTTATAGAGCAGGCAACATAACAGCATAGGCTGCAATTTATAATATTTCAGTATAATAACATATGGGGAAGCATACATGAGCCAATGTAATAGTATATAGTATAGTATATTTGGAGCAATATATATTCAGGACTATGTGACAAAATATGCATATGAGTATAATATGAGGAACAATAAGGTGTTAAGGTTGTGATACCTATGGCATATCAAATGTGGGAGTATTATGGCACATATGGGAGAAAAACATCACTTAGAGAGGACACTGGTATACAAAAAGGATATTTGGAAAAATAGCCCTTTCATTATACTGTGATTTGTTTGTTTTTTAATTAAAAATTGATAATTTTTCATTTGATGTACAAATAAATTACATATTACTTTTAGAATTAAAAAGAAACAGAGGTGATTATTTTGGAAATCCCTTGATATGGAATGTTTCAAGTGATTCTTAATTGTACGTGTCCTGCGCAAACAAGCTCATAGTATAAATGTTTCATATACAATTACAACGTGTCAAGAACTGAAAATATAGAATGCGAGGAGTGTAGTGTGTAGTCTTTTTTCAATGGCTAATATAATGAGAGGTGCCTGCAACCTTCTTCGATTAAAAACTGAGCTGTAACTTAAAAAAAATTACAAAGATCAAGACCAAGGTCATTTACATGACATTCAGCTATGAAAGACATTACAAGTCCTTTACAATAATTTGCATTGCTTGCTATAAACATGAACAGTGGTTATTTCAAGTGTCTTAGACATCTAAGAAATAAACAAGCTACAAAATATTTTTTGATAGTAATGTAAGACACTAAGAGAAGACCAAATTATTTTCCCCAGGAAAGAAAATCCAATACCAAATGTTGTTTTTTGTTTTTTTGTATATAACCCATACCAAAAAGGAGGACAACATAGGAAAAATAGACAGCAAGCTGCACAGAGTAGATTTTAATTTTGTACAGTGTGACAATGACAGGACACAAAAAGCAGTTTTCTTCATGTTCTGGATTCTTGAACCAAACAAAATTTTTTTTTAGTGTTTGTCTGTTTTTTTTCTTGGACCATAATTTTATTTATTTTTCTATTTTTTAAGGTATATTCACTGAAATTTGTCTCTCTGATTGTTTTTTTGGCAAATCAACACTTTATATGCCTATACAAAATTATGATTATTAGGGTAATTTCTATATGAATAACACACACATTTTGCACTAGATTTTAGGAGCTGTGCCTCTCATTTTTAAAGTGTTCTGAGCAACATCAGATACGCATTGATGAGAATGCTTTAGAAGAAGTTGTTCTACAATTCTTAGTTAAATAAAAAGTTTTAAGACACTGTGCAACTATTATTTTGTATCACTTTTACTATAAGGACCAAACAAATTATATGTTCTTCAACAATACACACACTCTAATCTAATACATTTATAAATGTTTTATTCATTTCCAA
The DNA here is from genome assembly GCF_036172605.1 of Pelobates fuscus. NCBI lineage: Eukaryota > Metazoa > Chordata > Amphibia > Anura > Pelobatidae > Pelobates > Pelobates fuscus. The sequence continues at coordinate 317,116,643 of NC_086317.1, read as the reverse complement.
TGAAAAACAATTCAATATAATTATCAACACATTAAATCTTTTATAATGTTTGCTTTTCTTACATAGTTTCTTTAACTGGCCAGTAACACAAATTGGATATTTAATTGTATTGGTTATGTTTGCTTGAAAACAAAAGCATTTGTAGTGTATTCCTTATTGTAAATAAATGTGTAAATGATAATAAACTCAGTTCTCATTATCAAGTGGCCCTTTGATTGCATTAGATGTATCAGATATCAAATCTATAAGGTTGACCCTTACATGTCACTAAAACAACTTTTCTATAATTATAAGGGAAGAGATTATTAACCTTTTAATTTATACAAGGTTGGTCAAATGTTTGCTAATACTTAGATATTCAAAAAAAATAAATTCAAGAAATCTAGAGCGAAATTAAATGGCTAAAAATGGAAGGAATTAGTAGAGTCTTATAACGATGCTGATGCCACCTGTACTTCTAACTAATTGAGTATCAGAAGTGTCAGTTACAACCAGAACTCAGCTCAGTTCGTCAGTAAACCATTACATCCAACACTCTCTATGTTTTAAGACCCAAAACATGATTATTAAAGCTATAGTTTAATGTATGAAAATCTTTTGTGTAAAAATGTGAGCACCTTCTGGAATGTAGGTCATAATATATAGAAGATCACAAATGACAAATTTCTTGCGAGACACTATAACTCGTGTCAATAGGTCAAATGTACGTAACAGCATATTTGATGCTATGGTAACTAGAATTTAATTAAAGATCAAATGATGAGAAAGCAGGTATGAATGCAGATACATTACATTATTTAATTTTACCACTGTATAGGCATAACAATATACATATGCATATTGCACAGGGGAGGTGGACACTATAATCAATACCATTTTTGGAGGGGTGGGAATATTTTTACTCCAGAATAAACTAGTGGCACCCTAACTTTACTATTAAAAAAAAATCAAAGATTGGTGGTGTTGGTCTTTTTTTTCTTTAGCCAAAATATTTTGGAAATTATATTAAGCATGTTCCTTTACTTTCATATACATTTTATACTTCTAAACATAATCGTTGCATGTACTGAACATAAAGCAAGTAGCAGTATTAATGTTTCCATAATATTTGATTCTCTTTTATAACTTTACAGGGTTTTTTTTTCCCACACAAAAGATAATATTTTAGTAATCCAAGTCCCTCACTTCAATATAATACTATAACCTTGTTGTATATTCAAGATCACAGATTATTACATAACAATGTGTTGACATGCTGAAGCAAAGTATTACCAAGAATAGTTACTTATTACTTTGTAGAAATTAACATTATGGTTAACTAGAACAAATTGGCTTCTAACTTAAATACTTTGTTAAGTGAACATAATCAACAAATTGACCCTGCTTTTAATATATAAAATGTAAGCATATTAGCCACTGGATGCTCATTGACGTATAGCAAGGATGATTATTGGAGATATAACAAGTAACTACCAAATGCCTTTCATATAAAGAAGCCCCATGTCACATTTGATGTTAATACTGGGTTTCATAACAAAGTAAAATAGTCTGTTCTCACAATACATAGTATTTAGACTGAGAATTTTCCAAACGGTTAGGCCAACCAACACTAACATTGTCATGGTTAAGTTGCATTCACAATAAAAACTAGTACGATGCACATTGCAGACCTGAATTGTGAACAAGATCGTGCCTGCTGAAATGTTAATCATCTGTATTTTGACAGTTGATTTGGCGTGATGTTTTAACTACATTTATAATTTTGAGTTAAAGCTTTGGTTTATATAATTTTTGGTTATACTTATATACACAATGATTAAGATAAATTTGCTATCATTTAGCACCAATACAGTATGATAACTTCTCAAATATGATGTAAACAACACTACGCTAAACGTATAGGGTTATTTACTTAAGTGAGAACTGGAATGCGAATTGTATTTAAATAGAATTTCAAATTTAAAACCAAAATAGCCAAACTGGAAAAATTCTCCAGGCCAGCCCTGCTTCCAGCTGAGCTATTTTTGTCTTTTAATTGGCATGCACTATGAATTCACATTGAATTCTTTTCAATTCTCGCATTAGTGAATAACCCTGTGACAGTCATTACAGACACTGTCTAGGTTTGAGGCTTTTATGTGAACAAATGGCCACAATAAAATCAGCTGGCAGATAACTGAATTAAACTCTACTTTTCTCGGGTTTAAATGACAAACACAGATTTATCTCTGACTTTATAAACATAAATGTCTTTGTTAATAAACAATATCATTCTCTGACTGACATGTTTAACTTAGTTCAATGATTAAAAAGTATGTCACAGTCAACAGTCTAACATTATCAGACAACCAGAAAAAGTAGAATATCTATGCTAAAGCAAGAAACAATATATAAAAGGTAGAAAGCAAGTATTGATAAAATAATTAGAAATGGAGAATTGATTCTCTTACCATATTTATCGAAGACACGGGTCCAATGCTGTTGACAAAAATGTCCACATCAATGACTGTAGGTTTTACTATGAAAAAAATATATAAATGAATATAATATTAGAAAGAAAGAAAGGGACATCATACAGAAAAATTAAGAGTGACACATTACAGAGAATAGTGTATACTGGTGAGAAAAATAACATGAAAATCTGAATTATATTTTATTTACTAATACCAAAGGGTCTTTATAAGGCTGTGATATGATCGTGGGTGATCACTTTTTTTAATTTTCATTTTTTACTGAGTGATCACTTTTTCATTTCATTAGTATAGAAATTGAAACCGATAGCACATCAACATATTGAAGAAAAGAGCAAATTAAGTAAGAGATTCTGGTAAGCCTTGGTTTCTTTAGTATGTTACCACGAAGAACCACCTGTGTATTTATTTTGATAACATGATAAGTTTTAAATAATTTAAAGTTACATATGTAACATAATATGGTGGACAGTGGATATATATCGCTCTTCTGTTAATTAGCTATTTTTATTTATTCATTAATGTGAAGGTAGTCACTATTACTGAGAGCAGGAGGGCACTTTATAATGGTTCCTAAATGGCTCCTATGTCTCAGTCACTCTGTGGCCATTTTAGGTGCAGGGTGTTTGTAATGTGTGTATACTGTTAAATGTTTTGCTCTCCTGTACTGCTGAGGATTGCTACCAATTAGGTGGATTTGGTTATGGAGCCTGTGCACTACTTGAATAGCAATGCTAGTTAATTTGCATATTCAGGTAGATTTGCAAATTTAAATTCTGCAGGCAGGAGAGATATTTTGTGCTGGTTATTGTCTTCCCCATCCCTTTATAAATATGCTATTATAATATCCTGTATGTTTTGTGACATGTTGTGTTATTTGAATTTTATTATGTTTGTCACATCAATGTATATGTAATGATCATATGGGCTAGTTCCAAGTAAAATAAAGTTTTGTTCCATTGTTTTTACCATTTTGGAACTGTGTGTCCTGTGTGGATTTTTAGGAATCCTCGGGACAGAGTCTTCAGACCTGTTTGCTGAACGCACGATTGCTCCAACCATAATCACTGTAAGCAGAGCTGCAGTGGAATAGGAAGAGGGGAGGATACCTGCCTGGAAGGAAAACTAAAGAGGAATTGTCAGAAGGGACGCTATCTGCCTGGAAGAAGGGCTGCAGCGGAACAGGCAGAAGGGACAATACCTGCCTGGAAGGAGAGCAGCAGCCTGGTCAGGTGAAAGATCTCATGAGAGACCCCAGTCAAGGTTCAGTGACTGGGGCTAAAGCATTTCACAGTCCCTGCAAGAAGCTAGGAAGCGGATTGGGCAGAGATACTCGGTCGGAGTATAGGAGCAACATCACAAATAATATATATATTTTATATAAATATATGTATATATGTAATAGAAGGGTATTTACTGCAAATATGTGTAAACATTCCTGATTCATTGAGCCATGAGTTGGCCATTTACAGTCAAGTGGTGCTAAATAATTTTATTAATCACTCTGCATATGGTGCCACTTTGCACCCACATTCAGGATCAAATTCTATCTTTTTACCAGATTCAAAAAAGAGTCTATGCAAGCATTCATTCTACAGTGATGGTGTCTATTATATGTTGTGTTAACATATGCTATGGATTTACACTGAGTAATTTCAACAGTAAGCACAATTTTATGCTTGTACAGAAAATGGTTTGGGGAGAATAGATGAATATATTTTTGGTAACAATACTTAATAGAAATCCATTGTGAACTATATAATACTGCATGCATATTTTTTTTTCATTTTACATTTAAAAAACAACAACAAAAACGAGAAACAGGGCTAAACCTGGGGGACTATGCTTCAATGATTTTGCTGTTGGATTAAGAAATGCAAAGTTCATTTAATCAGAGACTGTAATAGATTGGCTGCAGGAGAAGTGCTAATAGTCAAGTTAATGAGATGCCTAATGATCTTTAGAAGACGTTGCTGTGGCTCAAATTTGATTTCAAATCAATTTGCTGTATAAAACATTCTTCACAGAATGGATAAGTTACTACTGACATCCACTATATATTTTTTTCTTACTATTTCCTTGTTGCTATTTTGTTCTGTTAATCCATTTCATATTAAAAGGTAATATATTGGCATTACTACACTGTGTATATAGTTCCCATGAATACAATCCCAATTATTCTGCCATATTTGTGACAATTATCACTGAAGAATATTACTTTTACAGAGTACCAAAGAAAGTGTAGCAAACCAGTAGAAAAACAGCAAGTATCTCGGTGCATTACAAAGCTTAGTAATTATCCAAGGATGGTAGCCTAAAAAAAAAGTAAAATAAGGTGGGATCAGCCTAAGTCACAACTAGATTGTGAATGGAGTAACATGTGTCACATGATATTGACCCCTTAAAGCCGTTATGGAGTTCTATGCCGCCACACGCTAAATGAGCTTAAAAGCCATTATGGTGGCATAGAACGCTGTAACGGTTTGTAGGCCTGGCGGCTCCAATTACTTTTGACCCCAGTGATCCTGTTCTGGAGGAATGCCTGACAACCCAGCAGGAATGCCTGACAGCCCCTGCAGCAAATCCGACCCTTCCAGGCCATGTGATCGCAATGACATAGCAAAAACATATCACATGGCCTGGTCAATGCCTGGTTAGTCAAAATACACTTAGAATGTAATTATATACATATACATGTGTGTGTATATATATATATATATATACACATACATACATATGTATATATACACAGGCCAGGACTGGCCATCGGGCATACCGGGCAAATGCCCAGTGCGCCGCGATGGCCACAGGTCGAGGCTGGCTGGGGAGATCACAGGATCTCCCCTGTCTGCAAATTCAGGGCCGGCACTATCCGAGCACCGGCCCTGCTGTGTGCCTTCGTGGGCTGGTGGGGAGATCAAAGATCTCCCTCATCGGCCCACAGGCATTGATATGTGGGCAGGGAGGGAGAGAGGACCTGGTGGCGCTCTAGCCAGCAGCTCCACCGGATTCCTCTCGCGAGGTCGGAGCGTTGCCGTGGTTACCACGACAACGCTCATATTTTGCGAGAGTGAACTCTAGCCCTGCAGGGGCACAACAGCTTTGAAACACAATTAAGTAAAAGGTGCAAAGCCAGTAAACCACTCATGGACAGCTGTTTCACTGTTAATGCAAATCATTAGCATGAGGTTAGTTACTGGTTTGCTTATTGAAGCTTGGTACTGGCTTTGCATCTTTTCCTAAGTTGAGTTTCAAAGCTACACAGACAAACACAGACTCAAAGGAATCCATGTTTAAAATGGAATGTGGCAAAAATGATTCTTTGTTAAACTAATTTGCATATGCCCACCCAGAATCCTTTGTGGTAGTAACACCACTGCAGATTTGTGATTTCTGTGGAAAAAGCAAGTCTTATGGCTTGACTGGTGTGCAATGGTTGATGGATACTTAGAGCATAACCCAAAAATTAAACATAGAGAAAAGGACTGGAAGAGGTAAGTTACACGTACATAAAGAGCAAAAAGAGAAACTATAATTTTATTTACCCCTAATGAGGCAAAAACTTAGTAATAAAATGTGAATAAACTAGTGCAGAAAACACTAATAAGGTGAAAAAAGAAAATAAGGAATTAAAAATAGGATCAACCGTTGTAGCAATTTGATTCAGGTAGTTACAGACTGAGACTGCTATAATATGTAATGTTGCAAATTGTGGTAACAAAGTTGCAAGTCTATGTCTGATATTGGATCTTACTCTGAAGGGTATGTTAATTAATGCTTGAAGGTGAGAGTGTCATGTTAGGGTACTATCATAAATGACTTTATATTGAAAATATCTCTAGTTGCCCATATATCCAAGCATATATACACCCCTTAGGGGATAATGGAAAAATAAGTATAAATAAAGTAATTAAAGTATTTAAAATGAACCCCTTCATGGCATACCATTTCCAAAAGTAGACAACCCAGGGTATTCAAGATGGGATGTGTCCAGTCATATTTAGTAGCCACTTAGTCACAAACCTTGGCCAAAGTTGGTATTTATATTTGTTTTTGCATTTTTCACACATAAACTGCCTTTTCACTGATCATATCATCATCGTGTTACATTTTATTGTTCTAAACCCCCAGGTTTTATGGTGTTTTGGAAAATTACAAGTTTAAAAATAGGACTTGCAAATTAAATTCTCTAGACTTTCTGCCTGGGTTGTCAGACAGGTCCCTCAAATTGTAAATAATGAAACCACATAATTAAAAAAAAAAAATCCATATATATGTATATATATATTTATATATATTAAATATATATATATATATATATATATATATATATATATATAGAGAGAGAGAGAGAGAGAGAGAGAGAGAGAGAGAAGGACTGGATTCATTTTCATTCCTGGGCTGCCATACGGTCTCAAAGGAAACAAAGGCTCAACAAGCCAATCTGGCAAATTTCAAGTGTATAAACAGAAAAGCGGAAATTCCTATATTTAAACTCTGTAACTTTCCAAAACCCCTCCACACACCTTTTATAAGTATTATTCATATTAAAGTGTTTCATATATAAATATCTTATGTGAAATTAAAGTCTTATTTCTCCTAAACAAAATGATATATAATAAGTGTGGGTGCACTTAACATGAAAGAGGTAAATTATGGTTGAACAGACATATAGTGCAAATTCCAGGTTTTGTTTTGATCAGAACTTGTTCAATGGCCTCCGTCCTTAAGAGGTTAACAACCTGGTTTTCTCAGAAGCTGTTGGTAGACACAGCTTTTACGTCCTAATGTTAATAATCAGCTGCTCTAAATGGTTCGTGGTAAACATAGCAACTATTATGACACAATGATAATGTACTTTCTAATAGTAGTTGGTGGAATCAAAAGTCTACATCACACAATGTTTAAGTGTATCTGTCATCGCACACTTTCCTTTCTCCTATTGTTTCCTCTTCTTTTCCTCTTTCAGAATATGAGCTTCTCTTCTTCATTTCTGACCTGTTTTTCTTTAAAACATAAGACAAAGGGGAGACTACTTTGTCTTAAGTATTTTTCCTATGTTTGATGATATTTACAAAGGATATAGATTAAGGCAAGCTCCATTTACTTTATTAGCTTGACAAAGTATGGGGAGCTTGTCTTAAGCATTAATATTTATCTTCACTTGAAATAACCTAGCCAAACTCCTGAAAAACAGCCCTATACCATTAACCCTTCTTCACCAAACTTTATAGTTGGCACAATGCAGTCAGGTTGGTAATGTTTTCCTATTGCATCTTGCCATCAGTGACCCGCTCTGTGACTTTACATAATATTTCCCTTCCTGGCTGAGTTGCTGCTGTTCTTAAGCAATTTCACTTTCCAATAATACCGCTTACAGTTGACTGTGAGTTATCTAATGGGGATGAAATTTCACCAACTGACTCATTGCAAAGGTGGCATCCTACAATAGTACCACACTTGAATTCATGATACATTTTTTTCAAATATTCTCTGAAAAGGCAGTATTCACATTTCAAAGCCTGCAGGGACTGACTACTCACCAGATCAACGTTGTTACGCTGTATTTGTTCTGGTGACTATAGTGTCCCTTTAACTTTGCCATCTCGAATAAAATCTCAAAGGAGAACTGAACTGAGGCCAGCTGTCTGTTTTGACTAATGCACTTGCTACTATTCACTTCTATTTTTTTCCACTTCTAGTCACAGACTAATGAAACATCATATTGCTGGCTACCTTTAGTAAGAAACACAAGCAAAAAAGGAACGTATAAAAACTTGAATTAGAAAAAGTTATTCTCCGATAATTTTATGTGGTTTTGCAGAGCAACTCATATGATGAAAAAAATGCTGATGTTGAAGGTTTAATTTTCTGTATCTATATTGTGCCCATTTTCAATCAGATTTATCTCTGTCTATCAGAATGCAGGTATCAGTTTACGAGAATATAGTTGCATTAAAAATGCTTCGATATTTGTTTATATGTGTTTATAAAGTGCATTTTGTGAAATTAATTAAATTGATATTTATCCTTTTACCATTTATCCAACAGAGCACTGACTATTTATTCTTAAACAGACATTATATATCACCATCAAAGACAGATGCAATTTACCTGCTGTGTACATACATAATCTGTTAATTAACAGTGAGCAACAGTATTCTATGTCTTCCCAGGTAGTGTTTTTATAAGAGTCAATGTCAAATCTTTCTGCAAACACACAGCACTAATCATTCTCCTTTTGTATTTTTTATACTGTATCATGCTTGAAATTTATTCATTCTGCTCCTGACTCTACATAAATAAATACATATAAAGTATGTATCAATTAACTTGCATGAAGGTGTGCAACAGAAGGGAAGTTGTCAATAGATGCAGATGGCAGATTGCAAACTGTATTGCATACTACATTTTGAATATGTGCAAGGTTATTTACGTAAGTCAAAAATTAGTAAATTGAAAGTGAATTTGAAATTTTAGACCGAACTGAAGGGGATTTGTTCCTTAAAAGGACAGTTTAGGCACCATAACAACTTAATTGTTCCAAGACAGTTTCATGCCTGGCAGCACTCAGCGCTTCCTGAAACTTAAATTTCAGAAGCCAGATGCCCCTACGGGAGTTGAAATTGGCGTTGGAAGCTCAATTTGGGGTCAAACTATTTGAGAACCCCTTGAGGTAAGAGTGCACCTGGGGGCCTCCTGGCACGATACCATCTTTATTTAGATGAAGTTGTTATAGTGCCTGAAGTGTTCCTTTAAATTCAAAATTCTATTTAAATTCCCTTTGAATTCCAATCAATTTGAATTTTACTAAATAACCCTGGTAGTATTAATAAGATCAGATGCAAAGTGAAATCCTTGCTTGCATTTGACTTGTAATTGGTAGACATGAATACTACCTTATACGTAAAGTTTACAGCAGTGAAAATGTATTGCTAGCCTTGTATAGATAATTAATATGAGTGCAGAATATAAATCTTCACTCTAGAAAAGAAAAAGGACAAATATATTATTTCTAAGAAGTTGTAGGACACCATTGCTTAATATATTAAACTGCATACTGCAAGCAATTATTACAATATACTTTAGGGGATTAATAAGAACTGAAGGCTTTAGGCAAAGACTCATACATTTATATAATGAACTGGCTACTACTCAAAATATGATTAAATTTAGTTGCAATGCACTAAATATATAATATTAGAATTTAAATCTCTAGAGGCAGATCTAATGCTGGCTAATGCATTTTAATAAGAGCACAATATCTGTAATCACATTACACGCTCATATGCAAAAAAAGGCCATTGAAATGTTCAGATACTATGTACTGATTCACCATATACAAATGCATGTATACATTTAACCACAAAGATAATTTGTGAGTGTTTCCACGGCTGTTCATATAGCTTACTTGGCTAGTGCATCAGTTTTAGTGTTTGTTCATTGTCATAGATTTTAGTTCCCAAGCAAAGAAAGCACTCACATTAAAAAGGGAATACTAACATCAGGGCTAGGTCCCCAAAGTCATCCAATGGTAGTAGGTATAGATATCTGGGCACACTTGATGGTTTCTTTCAAAAGTAATATATAATATAGATTGCTCACTATAACAACTACAATCAATAAGTACAAAAATACTTTATTAAGTAGAAAAAATCACAGTATCAGTCAAAAATAAGAATAAACAAAGTAACAGTAATAGAGGCAAACAGCAATACAATAGTACTATATCAAAATATCTTACAAGCCCCCAAGGCAGAAACACAAGTCACCAACTCCCAAACGTTTTGGTGCCAACTGGTTGCCTTTCTCAAGGGTACCCTTGAGAAAGGCAACCAGTTGGCACCGAAACTTAATAAAGTCTTATTGTACTTATTGATTGTAGTTGTTATAGTGTGCATTCTATATTATATATGGATTTGGATATTTGAACACTTGAGGGAGTGTTTCTATGGTTTGCACCTGGCTTATGTTAATTGAATTGTGTCTCCATGGGATTTTGTTTTTGTTCATTCAAAAGTAAACCATCAGGTGTGCCCAGATATCTATATCTACTATCAATAGATTTTATTTCCTGCAGAGTCAGTTTATTCTTTCATCAATCCAAAATTGATCAAAAGGAAATGAGTGGGGGGCGGGGCCTGACCATCTAGCTGAACGGACGCATGGGACAAGGGCTCCTCACAAATCTTGCTATAATCGGTGTTAATTACAGAAAAACAAGCGGAAAACGACTCTGGAGCACTCACAGGGGTACCAGGGATGCCCCGAGCATTGATTGTGGCAAACACAAGATATTCTGACATGGAGCTCTGACCCAGTAAACTTGAGGCCTAGCGCGGTCTCGGCTAGGAGTGACGGCCGACCTCCATAGCTAGACCTGCGGCGGAACCCTGCATCCCCCCCCTCTGGACCGGTGGGGGTTATCCCGGTCCCCACCTCTACAGGTGCCGATACTCGAAAAGCATTAAGAATTACCTACCACCGGAGTTCTGCTCCACAATCACGCAGCAATCCCCTAACTGTGGGGAACAAGATGGCGGACACACTTGCCTCGGACACAAAAGGCCAGAGGCCACACCAAACTGACCCGCCGGAACAAAACGGCACTCTCACTGACTGTCTGGAGGCAGTCTTCAACCGCTGGTGGGCCGCCTTGGAAGAAAGGGCAAAGCAGAAGGCCTCAGATGTGGCCCCTCAAGCGGAACTAAAGCGACGTCGCAAAGCGAGATCTGAGAAGTCACACATAGGCAAATCAATGCCAAAGCCGACAGCACATCTCACTCCACGCTCCCCAGGGACAAGGGCCACCAGGCGACCGACCCCTACAGTACACAAGCACGCACGCAAGCCGTACAGAGCCTCCTGCACTCAGCCGGATGGAAAAGACGTGACCTCTAAAGGGTCCCGAACTCGAACTATCATGGAACCAGCTCGGACGCTGGCCGGGGGCAGGAGGGGTGCGTGGCTATGCCCCAGCAGTACCACTTACCTCCGTGAACTGCACATCAGTGGAAACAGTGTAGCGGGAAGGGGAGCAGAAAAGCAATCGCACAAACGAAAAGCGGCCACCACTCATCACCTATACCACGGGCAGAGAGCCGCAAGGGGGAGCTCCCCGAAGCACAGCGTACACACACGGTGGGAGAAACCTCAAGGCCCTGCAAACGCTACACCGCACCGACACACCGGTATGAGAGACACACACAGCTTGACATGCATGAACCGTGTTGCCACTCAAGCCTGGAGCAAATGGAGTAGCAAGTTGCGGATAACTGGGACTTTCACCAGCCAAGGAGGATGGCAAACGAGAATAGGGATAGGGTGAATTTGTCAATCATTCAGCTTTTCAATTATTGCCTTATAATACCAGAAGCATCTTATTTTTATTTGACTTTACTTATGTTTAACGTTAATTCTTAGGCACTTGCTTTCCCTTTATTTTCTTCTATCTTATTAAGCATGCCTTACCTAGCCTACTGTGACCCCCTATAGATAGCCGATCCCAAGCTAGATTGCTATGGCTAACATGCATAGCCTGCCTACACTCCTGCTGTACCTAGGCTACCCCCTTTTGTCCATACCACTTTCAGTCCATGTACGCTCTTTATTAAATAATCCTGACTTCTAGGCTTATAATTCCACATTGTGATTGTCGCTCATAATGTACTTAAATCTACCCTGCTATATCTTAGTCAGTGTGTATATAATAAGCTTTCCTACCATTGTTGACACAACCACTGGCTAGATCAACTTCAGCATGTTTCATACAAAATACCTTGGCAAAGCTTAAACTATATGTACTCAACAATATGTATAACACTAAGGCCACTGTATACAACGTTAAGCATTGTTTAAACTATTTAAACTACTTTATAATCTCCTAGTTAATCATATTACCTAAGCTATCTCTAAACATAAAAATTGTGCTTGATCTCGCATGTACCTATATGTTTCAAATGTCTTTTAAGTGTTGGAGGAATGCCTTTGGGGTACCTTGCAACAACATGTTATCAGCTTATGCACTACAAAAATAAAGAATTAAAAAAAAAAAAAAAAGGAAATGAGTGAGATAGACAATAATTAGATCTATACCTCAGGACTTAATTACCAGAGATATCTAAATATATATTTTCCTATAAAACGCATTGATATTATTCTTGTTATTATCATAACACATTTACAGTTTATGCAGACACTGTGTATTTGGATCTACTTAGCAAAAGATTTTCTTTGTTAATTAATCTTGCGGTAAGTCCAATAAACAAATATTTAATGACATACTTGAGTTTTTTCTTTGTGTGAAACCGGAATGTTGCAGTAAATTTAAATATTTTGAATAAAGCTCACTTTAAATAGAGCTACAAATGTAAGCACACTTATTAATCAATGATATAAACACAAACAGACTGGATATTCAACCAAGTATGTAAATGTATATAATGTATGTGCACTTCAAAAAGTGGAAATAGATTGTAATTTTATGAGACGATGTGGCGAAAAGTAGGTCACTCCATTTACCGAATTAAACTAGCGGTCAATTCTTAAGGATACCCCACATGTAACACGGGAAAATTAAAGTAACTTTGTAAATGCAATAGCGATAGTGAGCGAAAGGAGACAGTCTAAATACGTTTGCAAGCTTGTTTGGCTGCACTTTACTTCTGGAGTTTCGTACCTCGGCTCTGACCCAATAGGAATTCCCACTGTAATAGTCTTAATGGTTTGATATAAGGATTGAGGTAATATAATGGTAATTTTATAGTTGATGGAACAAATCACACATGGAGCTGACATAAGCAAATACAAGATAAGACAGTATCAAGTTGCTACTTTAACCCCTTCAGGACCAAACTTCTGGAATAAAAGGGAATCATGACATGTCACACGTCATGTGTCCTTAAGGGGTTAAAGAAGAAAATGTTCAAGTGGTATTTGAGATAACATTGAAAAGTTGCAATGAATGTGAGCAACAGGGGACACATCTCTTAGTATTGCTTTTTTTTTTTTTATCTCAATAGGGGCACATTGTTTAAATATACTCAATATTAAAAGTATTCTAGACTATGATCTAGTGAAATTAAAATAAATTATTAGCATTGTAAGTACAAGTGAGATGAAACCAAGTACAAATTAACAAAATAATATGTGTTATCGTTGGTTATAAGAACCCGTGCTCTTATTCTTAAAATCTAATTGATACATTTATTGGTGGTAAGCACAAGTCTTTTTGCATTAGCTGAATTAAGAAAACATGGTGTAATTAGCAATACATTACCTTGACAAAAGACAGTCAGGTATCTATAGTTGCTAACTGTGGAAATAATTATTTATTCATGGGAAGAGGGAGCTGAAGACAAAGATAGCAAGTAGGAAATTGTGCAAATCATGGGTATCTGTGTCTGCATTATAGTAGTTAAACCTTGATGTTCAACACCCTGAATCAAGATGCATCATTGCACAAGGTAAGAGCCCATTAACTTACTTATTATACTTCTTGCGTCACTTGTAAACTGATAGAGGAGGCATACACTGAACTTAAAAAATATTCTTTCATTCAGAATCCACAATCCAGAATAGCCAAATTTCTTACCAGAAATATTTTGCATCATTGGGCACACAGTCTGCATTAAAAAGGGCAATTTATTGTGACATAAGCAATGTTTCTGTATACAAGTGAGCCAGGCTTGATAAAGGCTCCCATGTGAAGCCAAATGTTGCTTTTGTGACATAAATGACCTAATTAACGCTGCTTATGTCCCTGGCTCTAGTTTCCCTGTGACCCATTTTTTTTCCCTTTTGGTTTGCATGGTGGTGTGGCTTTTCAGAATAATAAGGCAGCTATGACCTCATTACATAGTTCTCATTACTGTCTTGAGATCTCAAGTATAGTGTAATCTCAGTGCCAATACAAGGGGTGTGACATCACCCCTTTTGAATAGCAAAGCATTTTCTATGGTTTTTAATAATTTTATTTTGATATTTGATTTATTACATTTTTAATTACCCCTAATAATTACTATTGCCTCCTTATTGTCTGCCAGTGTTTGATTTAATGTTGTGATTTCACCTCACTATGCATTGAGCTTGTACGCTACATTGATCGTCTATTAGTTAATCTATCTTGCCTATATGGTATATTCCTGTCTGCCATAATATTAATGCTACACATAATAGGTGTACTGATCATTAGCAAAGTAATGTTAAAGGGCTTAATCTGCAGTTGAAGATGATTCAAAATAAAGAGGAGTTCACAAGACCCTTACTATGCCATATGATGAGAAACAAATCAACTTAACCCATCCATTACTCTCTTAGTAAAGAACATGTGCCATCATTTTCTTCCTCTTTTAAATTTTAAAGTAAACCTGCCATCATAATGAATCCATACATACTACTGATTGTCTAAAAAATTTAACTGTTCAGTTTCAATAGAAATGTGAAGTCTGATTGACTGGAATGTCGAGCAAAACAGGACCATATCACTAGTAGCCATCTTGAATAAGCTTTATAAAGTTAATTTAATATTTTTTTTATTTAAGGTAATTTTTAAGTTTCAAATTACATGTGCATTCTTAATGCAAATGCAATTCAAAATATTATAATGTAATTGATTTATAAATGGGCTGCAATAGGCTGAATCTACTGATGACTTTCACATACTTATCCTAATACCCTTGTGGCAAAAGTATAATTTGACTATAAATCTACATACAACCAATGAATATAAATTGCTAATGAAAACCAAATAGGAATGCACATGTCCAAGGCTGTAGGTCCACACGAGGTTGCTCCAGAAAGGGAGAGCAAATCCCAAAAGAGTTAAATTAGAGAGAGAACCTAGGCACACCAAGACGTTTCTCACAAATGCAGTCTTTACTAGGGAACAAAATACGAGAACATTTTAGCTCATATATGGAGACTTTATCAAGCCAATCAAAGACTAATAAAGACTGCCTAACATAGCTCAGTTGTATCTTATGTATATTTCTGTAATATTTTTAAATGTAAACCATTTCATAGCCCCAGTGCAGTGGATTTCTCAAAAAAACAAATGTTGAATGAAGGCACCATGTGGAAGCATTCAAAAGTTCTACTATGGGGGCGGGGCCTGACAGCCAAGATGGCTGGTTGGCGAGCAAAACACACTATTCCTTATTAAATTAAACAAAGTAAGTGGCTCACGGTGCCCGGAGAGCGACACAGGACCGACTGAGGAACAGGATGACACCTGTCCGGAACCTATACACCGCGCTACTGCCTGAACCGGCCATGCGGCCTAATCCGGAGCGGGATCTGATGTCTGGAGGAGGCGGCCGATCCCCCGACAGGGGACACACTCACAAGCGAGAGCCCAAAGCAGCCCTGCAACCCCCATCCCCTGGACCGGCGGGGGATATCCCGGTCCTCATTGGGGACGAATAACCCCACAATAAAGCCTGAAACCCAGCAGTTTCGGAGTGCCCCTGGGACTGCAGCTAGTATAGCACCTAATCAACCAAGGGAGGGCATGGAGAAGCCAGTCAAGTGTCGCACAGAACACGCTGACTACACAGCAAGATTAGATGCAATCTTCACAGCCTTCTGGCATAAGATTTTATGTCGCATGCAACAACACGCCGAAAACACTAATGAAGTCAATCCACCAAATCAACCACGAGGAGGACATAAAATGGCTGCTGCAAAACAATCACAGTGCACACAGACCCGGAGACACCGCTCGACCCTGCACAATAACCTGAGGACTCAACAAACCTTCTTCTGGGCAGGGAGTCATATGGAGCCATAATCCGACCCGCCATCCACCCACCTGGAGGGGCTTCGGGAGAGCGGAGCTCCGGAGGGCCCACGGTCCCACCATGAATGGTAAAGGGACCAAAGGACATAGGGAAGTGACCCCCGCAACAACCCGGGCTGGAGGATCCGAGCAGCTCCGGTGCCACCACACCAGCCTCCCAGGATACCCACTGGGACATAAACAACTACAGAGCCAAGAACTGGAAGGCAGAAGCCACGCGGAGATACCCCCAGCATGGCCCGCAAGTGGGGTTGGTTGAAAGATGCTAGAAGAAACCGCCGGCCTCGTGGGCAGGGCACAGAGATATTCCATGCACTCTCAAGCCAAGGGGCCTGGAACACCTCACAGCGAGACATGTACCCATAATTACAATATGCCGATAAGTGATATGTGCCTCTAATTGGTACATGCCTAAAGTTGATATATGCCCATAAATTGATATGTGCCAATAGTTGATATAAGCCCTTAGTTGATATATGCTTATAACTGATATGCGCTTATAGTTGATATATGCCTACAATTGATATGTGCCTATAGCTACTGCGTGCCTATGATTAATATGTGCCCATGCTTACCGTAACACTTACATCTGTATTAGCACACACCTAAGCTCAGATGCGTGATGTAATGTTTAAGTCCACAATAGACATACTTGTCGCAAGTTAAGTCTCACAATGTGATGTTTGAGCATGATCTTTATCTTTACTTTGATTATTATTGCGATACCAAACTAATGTTTCTTTTATGTTGACTATTGTAATGTTTTTCATATCTTGTGGCACTCCTACAATGCCTCCAGTAATTATCTTGTCTAGATCTGCTTAAGAAGGGCCACAACCCACCTACCCCACTTAACGTAACTAACTTGTTTGCCAACCTTCTCTAAAACAGCCCATAGTAGATACACTGTTCTGTAATTACCCACAGCTCCCTACTGACAATATCAGCTTAAAAACCAAGGACCCTATATACAGAGACTCGGCTCTACCCCCGGCCTCCCCCAGGTCTGTTATGACAGTTTAGTTTTAAATGTTTAAAATGTTTAAAATGTTATATTTTAGGTAAGGCACTTACCGACATGCAGCCGATTCTCCTAGAGCCCAATGGTATCACCTTACCTTTATCTAGGTAGCCTTAGGTGTTTAATTCAAACAGCACACGATATCAGCTCTCAATCATTCTCAGATGGACATATCTGTTTTGACACTACCGATATCATAAAGCATACAATCACCCATGCGGGGCCAGACCGTGTGGCTGGATAGTGACCCACACAACTAGAGATCTAACATGGATGCTAAACTTTTAATATGCCTAGCATGTACCACAAATGCAGAACGTTATCCTACACAACCACCACAGACAACAAGAAAAGTTTACATTTAATATGCACTGTTTATTCAATGTCTTTATTTCCACTCAACAAAAACAAAAATGTGCCATCTAATCATAAGCTACGTTATATGTATTATATCTGTAACTATGCTGCTTGCAACAGCTATTGTGGCTGAGTAAGCCTACTGTTAAACCATGCACAGAAGAAAATAAAGAATAAAAAAAAGAAGGGCCACAACACTGTCATAACATGTATGACTTTTCTTTACTGATCCCTACCTACAGTGTGGCTCTGCGGGCCTGCTATACCCAGGCATCACCTAACTGTATATCACCATGTCAGGATAATTGTCTGCATGGTATTCATAGCTATACACAAGCCTATGCCTAGTCTATTATACAATGCATTGTTCTTATATGCATAGCGAGTTACGTGTCCTATGAGGAGCAATGTCACGCCTTCGACAATATTACAATATTATAATATTCCAATAACCTGCTCAGGATCATCTTGTTATTTACTATAATACAAAATTGTCATGTCAAATCTATTCCCCATTTGTAAAGCTTGTAATGTCGCAAGAGGATTGCCGTTGGCGTACCTCGAGCCTGGATGTACTAATACTATGCACTGCAAAAAAAAAAAAGTTCTACAATGGCTCCTATGAGGTGCTACATATTGAATGAAATTATGGCCTCAACCATATATCCATCAGTATCTGTCTTAAAGATACTCTTTTTGGACTATCTGTCTTTTCACCAGGGAATGCTGGCACCATGAATGTCCTTTATGTCTTGGAAACTCACAGATCTCTGGACGCTTGTCTTACTCATATAGAGGCTGTGATGTATGGATTTAACAGCTGACGGCTTCTGACATTGAAATCTCCATCATTATACCCCTCACAGTATGAAGGAGCACTCACAGAGGAATACACTCTGTTTTCCATGACTCCATTGCTACCAGTAACAACTGGTATGTATTATAACCATCATGAGTTCTGTCTCATCTCATTAAAGAGCTAACACATATATAATCATCATAGTCTGAGAGCCCGGTCAACCTCAAGTACTGCAGTGCACTGAGAAATGTCTCTGTTAGCTATTCCAGACCTAGAGCTCATGGAGAGTGTGGACCACCAGCCTATGAAAAATCAATGGCCCATGTAGTGCTGGGTTAGAAAAGGCACTGCACAAATCATGCCTACTGCCTACCTCCTCCAGTGTTAGAGCAACAGACATCACAAAGCAACTCCTAAACCTTTATTCAACAGAAGGATGGTTTAAGGCAGCAGCTAGAGGCTGAGGATGGTGGGCACTCTTACCAGCCATCCCATACTGTTCACCTACCTTCTTGTTTGCCTTTCTGTCTATTTATCTACCTAGCTATATCTGTATTATGAGTTAATGAAAAATAAATGCAATTTAAGTGAGTGGAAGTAATTATGAAGCTTTGTCAAAATGGACTTTGACAGACTATTCCAATACTGGAGGGCAGAATATGCTGTAACATATGTCATCAATTCACGGCGCAGACCCAGTTAAGAAAAATACTGCTGTTCTAAAATGTGCAACAGAATAAAATCTGATATATACATTGTAGATAGATAGATCATATTAAATGATTATTTATAAGGTTAAATTGTAATTGAGCTTTTATTACAATGTTAAAATGGGATAAAGTGATTGCATCTTATGTGTCAGTGATTTCAGACATAAGACATGCAGATCATGCATACACATGGAACATTTAGTTTTTAGTGGAATGTTACCATACATATGCCACTTGGGATGTAAGGCACTATTATGCCTACATACTAAACTGCCAGATCCATGATAACAGTGTTTTTTATAATAGAGTACAGAAATACTATGTGAAAAAATTTGCTGAGCTAAATGTATCAGCAAGATCTATATATTAATAAAATAAACATCATTTATATGAAATAATATGGAAAATGAACAGCATTAACTATACATGTCAAATAAGGATAGATGTGAGTATTCAGTAGAAATTGTTTAAGGGGTACAATGACTCCAGATTTGCTATGCCAACAATACAAAGGCACATTGCATAAACTCCATTGCATGATTGGCTCTTGAATACACATCCATTTCTTATTACATGATCAAGTATCAAGCTTGATATAACTGACACAGTTAAAACATTGGCGCTGTATCCTCAAAGCACTTTATAATACCACTGTTCAGCCATGAAAAGTGAAGTTGTGACTAATGCATTGGCTGATATGATCTTGGCAGGTGTTCCACACAGGCATTGGGGTTCAAGTGACAATGCATAAGAAACCTGGTTAAACAGTAATATCCCAGTTATTGTTCAAAGTCTGAATTTGGCAAAGTAAGAAATGTAATGGCTATGCTAATACATCTGGAATAAATCAGGGCTTTACCAACAGATGAAAGCAGCAATAAAATATAATTGTGTATTTAATTCTTTCCCATTGAAGCCAAGTTATCTATTAACATGTCCCAAATTCTTACTCTACTAGTCATGGTTAGTGTATGGATATTTTAGGGCAGGGGTAGGCATCCTTCGGCATGACAGATATTGCTGGCTTCATCTCCCATAATGTTCTTACAGCGATAATGCTGACAAAGCACAAGGATAGTTGTAGTCCACAACATCTGGAGTACCAAAGGTTGCCAATCCCTGTTTTAGGGCAAGGGTGTAGTCTTGACCACAGGAACACATATTCTAATGATGTATGGGTTTACAATTTTAAAACTATTGCACATATCAGTACATTCCCATTAATAACACACGGCAATTAGGTAATACTGCAAATGAGAAAAATTTCATCTTGAATTGACATTGTATGTTTGACATCATGTCTCTACTAAATAGATTGGTAAATTTATTAAGCACTTAAAAAAGATCAATATAGATTTATATTTTCATTTTGAAATGAGTGTTGTAAGACTTACATGTCTTATCAAATATAGCTTGCCAGTTATGGCTTAGATTTAAAATTCAATCACTTTTAAAAACTAGATGTGATTTGTTTATTGATTTCACTATATGGCTGTTATCTAAATTGTTAGTATCTAGCATTGATTTGCTAAACACATTTGTAAACCAGATAAACAGAAGACATATTAAATTGTTTTTATTTTTTATTTTTTTAGAGAACATACTTATTTTGCCCCTCCAATGCAGAACCCTGCCCAAAACATGGCCTACACTACATTCCAGCAAGAGTAACCAATCAATAGTGAGCACAACCAAAGTTTCACAAATCTTTTTTTCTTTTGTTGAAGTGAGAACATGTTAACATTCTAAAATCAATCCTAAACTCTGATATCATTGTTAATCTCACAAAGTCAATCTAATCAATGTATTAGTTGCCACACATACCCATATAAGGCAGAGATGCCCCAAAGGAAGATCCCCAGATGTGTAGAACTACAACTCCCATGATGCTTTGCACATCTTTGTTTTAGAATGACAAAGTGTCATGGAAGCTGTAGTTTTAAAACATCACTTTACACAGGCACCCTGATATAAAGGATCCTATAGCTCAACCTCAGTAGAGATCAAAATTCAAATCTAATTGAGGATTAGTATTTATGCACCAAAACAGATTATTTGATTGAATGTATGACTTACACTTACACCAGTGTGAATTGATGTATAGTAGTGATTATTAGTTAGTACTATCTTGTAAAAGATTGCAGAACCAGAGGTTACTGGAGTAAAGATAAATAATATTGAGAATGCAATTTCAAAACTTCTTAAAACTTGGTACATGTACACTTTTTGCACTCCAAACCACTGATATTTACCATGGCAGTACAATAGTATAATCTTCTACAAGTACTTTAAATGTAACTAATTGAATTACACAGACCTATTTGTCCTAAGGAAATACATTCTCCAATTTTTATATATCTAATTGCAATGCATTTTGTTTGACATTGCTTATATTGTAGTAAAACTTATTCTCTTATATGACTATTAGAAATGAGCATGGACCAAATTTTCCATGTGTTTTTTTTATCATTCGTTAATATCAAATGAATAACTTATTTTAGCTTGACCGAGTTTCAGTCACATGTCTATTCGTTTCAGATGAAATTTGGTAAATATTTTCATTAATCACTGGATTTCAGTCACGTGTTACTTTTTATGGCCCACACAGGGGGGATACCATGCACGCCATGCGTTATGTATTAAGAGCCCCACCATGAAAATAGCTGCCCAGTTTTTAGTTTCTTACTACAGTGAGGAGCCACTGGCTGCTCGCTGCCTAATACTTCCCCGATGCCACAGTTTGTGATGCTGTGAGTGGAGGCATGTCTGCTAAACCGTAAGTAGTCAGTGCCTGCATACTGCAATAGCCAAACGGCCAAATTGTATCAAAATGAAATTCAGTTGGTGAGCCATTCAGTCATTTGGAAATTCTGTCAGTGGTGCATTTGCATTTGGATTCTGGCTAAATAGCAGAAAACCTAAATGTTCTATTATTTTTTCATTCTTCCAAATATGAATGCATATGTCTAATGACTGCGCTCTCAGTTTTATTTATAAAAAATAACTACAGGTATAAGACTTCTCTCTAATTTTCTGATATTAAAAAGGAATTTACACCCACCCATTCTTTGTAACTAACATCTAACCTGTGCATATGACCTTTGCAGGCTGGATATATAAAGTTTTATGCATACCTCTCCTATGGAGCTTAAGCTGTGATTGTGTGCAGCTTAGGTGATCACTGCACATAGCCTGGTTTACAAACTATGAATTAAGCTGTAATTAAGCTGATAGCTGCTATGGTATGGCTACAATCAGCTTATTCATCCATTCCACTCATACTATGTGGTAAGTACAACTATAGATTTGGTTAATTTGCATAGTGTACAAAAACATGCTAGACTTTATAGGGGATTATATAATGCAAATATAGATACACCAGAATGAGATGATACTGCTGATAAGTGCACTCTCTGTTTAGCCAAGGAATGGGTCTGCCAGCCGCAAAATGTGCATGTGCAAGTGCTACAATTTTTTTTTTTCAAATTCGTATTTTATTGAGTTTTCAAAGTATGTAATTGGGTGGGGATACAGAAAGGAAAAAGGGGAGGGGGGTATCCATAAACATACATATCCAAGTTTTATGCTATGGTAAATACAGATAATTCGTTACAATTGTGGTATTCTACAGACATAGTCAATTATACAAGCATAATATAGTAAAGACATAGTACATTGCAGGATTGTTGATGCAGAAACATTTTAGATCTAGTTGCGACCAAGCCAGAAATTAAAATATCAGTTGTTAAAACACATATTAGCCACAAGTGAGCAGATTGAGAGGATTATGGAGAGAACCCATAAATAGATTCGTTGTAACACTCAACAGCGTACAATGTTCAGCGTAATATATAAGGACTAAAAGCATAATATGCTAGCGAGTTGCTCCGCACCTACAGGGTAAATGTGGGTACATAGTGTTTACATAATAAAGATAACGCAGTTTAACGAAAAATAGACATTCAAAACATAATATTGCGATCAGGAAAATACATCTGTCTGGAAACGCCATGTGTATATAGCATTATAAATGGTATTTAATGGTATTTAATGGCGGGGTTGAAACAGACAAGGATGTGCAACCTTTTGTTATCAGTTATGTATTGTATTGTACGCCAGGTGTATGGGTACGGTTTACTCTTTGTGTAGTACCAACCGGGTCTGTACGGCAGATCATTAGGGGCTGTGATTTTCGGTTATATAACGGTTCCATCTCAGCCAGTTATTGTGTGCTATGTCTCTACGCTTGGTCGTAGAGGAGGTTAAGGTTTCATGTTGCAAGAATTGTTGTATTTTGTGGTGTAACTGTTTTGGTGACGGGCAAATCTGTTGCTTCCAGTGGCAGGCAATAAGGTACCTTGCAGCCAGGATTAGCATAATTAACAGGTGTTTGTCCTGTGGAGGGACCTGATCGGAAAATATTAGGAATATAGTGTTGGTGGGTGTAAGTATTTCCCTTAAAAGTCCCATGCAGTTACTCAGATGTTGGACCTCCGCCCACAATGGTAGGATAATGGGACATTCCCACCAGATATGACTCATATTTCCCATCCCATTAGTACATCGCCAGCAAGTTAGTGGGCTATTCGGATAGATCTTATGTAGCTTGTGTGGGGTGAGATACCATCGATACACTAATTTCTTATGCGCCTCTATATGTGTATAGCATGATGTTACACCTTTGAGTGCACCAAGTGATCGCAACCATTGGTCATTAGTGAATTGTGGGTGACCTTCTTTATGCCATTGAGTCGCAAAAGCAAAACTCGTCAGGGGAGGATGGTGCTGCAATGCGGCGTACCCTAAGGATAAGGCTTTGGGTCTAAGTGGTGCTTTGTGGCATCTATTGTACATGGCTATAAGCTCCTTATTCGGAGTGTTATCCCCTTGGCTTGGTTTATGTACCCTGTCTATAATTATGCTTTTGAGTTGGAGGTACGGGAATATATAGCTTGAAGGTAGAGCATACTTGAGTTGGAGATCAGGGAACGGCACTATGGTCCCATGTCGGTACACATCATTTATATGTGAGATGCCCTTTTCTTTCCATTTGTGGAAAAACAACCATGGTGATATGGATTGAAGAGCTGTTATCGGGGCCCACGGGGAGAATTGTGTAGTGTTCGTACGTTTTTTGTGGAGGTAATCCCACATCTGGATCGTGAGTTTGGATGTAGGAAGCACCGAGGTATTCTTATCCCTGAGGTGTTTGGGCGTCCATAGCATGTCTGCTACTGAGGAGTTTGGGGAGTAGCTGTTTTCCATATCTACCCATTGAAATAGATGAGACGGGGCGTGCAGTTTTATTGCTGCTTCTAGTATCGCAGCTTTGTGATAAAGTGCAATGTTAGGGAGGCCTAATCCCCCTTTGTTTGCCTGCCTTTGTAAAAGCACACTTGGAAGGCGTGGTTTCTTGTTATTCCATATGTAGGTGTGTATAAGGCGTTGAAGTTGTTTGCTCAGTGATGGTGCTAAAGGGAGATGCAGCATCCTAAATACATACAGAAGTTTGGGAAGGACCACCATTTTTACAGCATTAATTTTCCCAAGCCAAGACAGCCTCACATCTTTCCATTTGCGCAATGTGTGTAGGCAGAGGTTCGGGAGTTGGGATAAATTGAGGGTATTGATTCCTCTAAGTGTGGGTGCAATTTTTACTCCTAAGTATACAACATGTGTGGTTCTCCAGTCAAACTTGTGTTGTTGTTTTAGCGATTGTACTAACTCGTGTTGTAGCCGAATTGGTAGAGCCTGGGTCTTTAATTGGTTCAGTTTATAGTACGAGACTCTGCTATATTCTTCGAGGGTAGTTATGAGATAGGACAAAGATTCAACGGGGTCCGCAAGAGTTATGAAAATATCATCAGCGAACATAGCCAGTTTGAATTCGTCTGTTCCCACCCGTATCCCTCTAATGTGGGCATGGTTCCTTATCATGTGTGCTAAGGGCTCGAGGGAGAGCACAAATAGCAATGGAGACAATGGGCATCCCTGTCTCGTCCCATTTGTGATGGTGAAGGGGCTCGAGACAAAGCCTGCGTTTGTGACTCTGGCTGAAGGCTGTCGATACAATGCCATGATCCCCTTTATAAAAGAGGATGGAAAACCATATTTAAGCATCACTTGTTCCATGTAATACCAGTTCAGTCTATCGAAGGCCTTCTCCGCGTCCAGCGCTAAGAGAAGACCTTCCAATCTGTTTGTGTCCATATGGGCTAATATATTTAGAATTTTTCTAGTGTTATCTGACCCTTGCCTCGATTTAATAAAACCTGATTGGTCATTATGTACAATGCGTGTTAAGATCCCTTTCAGTCTCTCCGCTATAAGTTTTGCGTATATCTTAGTGTCACAGTTCAAAAGGGATATAGGTCGAAAATTTGGGCATATGATTGCAGGTTTGCCTGGTTTCGGCAATGTGGAGATATGCGCTTGAAGCATCTCTGTAGGCATACAACCGTTGGTGTAACAGTGATTTATAAGTCGGGTCATATGTGGGAGTAATGCTTTCGTAAACGTTTGATAGTACAGGTTTGTAAACCCGTCTGGGCCTGGAGATTTATGCGTGGGCAGATTTTTTATCACTGCCGCTACTTCTGGTTCTGTGAATTCGCTCGTGATCAGTGCTATTTCCTCGTCTGTGAGAGTAGGTAAGGTCATTTTGGATAAAAACTCTTGGACTTGGGCGGGGACATGTGTACCCTCTGAGTCTTTGAGGTTGTACAACGTACTATAATATTTAGCGAATTCATCTACAATGTTTTGCGGGTGCAGTATTTTTTGTTTGTCGGCTGTTAGGAGGTAGGCTATTTTGGCATTCGGTGATCGTTCTTTAAGTTTCGCCGCTAGTGTAGCGCCTGATTTATTACCATGCGCAAAAAATTTATGTCGGAATTTGTGTAAAATATAATTAGTTTTTTCTGTCTCTATATCGCTTAATTGTGTTTGAAGAGATTTAAGAGTTTCGTAGTGGTCTTGGGAAGGGTTCGACTTGTTCGTGTGAGTTAACTCCGTTATTTGTTGTATGAGGTTTGTATATTTAGCAGTTCTCTGCTGATTCCTATAGCTGGCATGTTTGATTAGATTACCCCTGATTACGGCCTTGTGGGCCTGCCAGTTCGTGGCTATGGATGTCTCATTTGCATCATTTATATCAAAGAAGGTGTGGATATCGTCTTTAATGCTTTTGACTATGTGTGGGTCGTGTAATAACGTTTCGTTGAGTCTCCATGTGCCTTGACCCTTGTGTGGGAAGTGTTCCTGTATTGTGAGTAACACAGGTGCATGGTCTGACCATGTCATTATCCCTATCTGTGAATTGATAATTTTTCGGGTCAGAGCAGTGGGTATTAAAAACCTATCTATTCTGGAGTATGAATTGTATACTTGCGAATGAAAGGTAAAATCCTTTTCGGAGGGATGTAGTATCCTCCATATATCTATAAGGCCTGCATCATTGATCGTCTGGCGTATTTGCTGTGTAAGGAGAGTACGTTTTCATGAGGTCGTTCGATTTACACTGTGTGCGGAGGTTGTGTCGGCATTGCTGTCGAGAATAAAATTAGTGTCACCACCTATGATTAGATTCGTGCAGGTGAATCTACGAGCTAGGGATATGATTTTGGACAGAAAGTCTTTTTGATTGTTATGCGGGCCGTATATATTCAGTAGAGTATATGGGTCTTCATTTATAGTGCAACATAGTAAAAGGAACCTGCCTTCCTTGTCTTTAATTGTTTTTTGGAGCTTAAAGGTGACATCTTTGTGTATTAGAATAGAGACGCCCCTCTTTTTCTTCGTGTACCCAGAATGGAACCCTAGGGGGAATTGTGTGGAGGTGAATTTGGGCATTTTGGTTTTAAGGAAGTGGGTTTCTTGAAAAAACGCAATTTGGGCTTTAAATTTAGTAGCTTCAGCCAAGGCCAGCCTCCTTTTGTGAGGAGTGTTAAGGCCCTTAGCATTTAGCGAAAATATAGTTAGTGTCGTCATCTGTGGGCGTTAGAAGCCGCTGGAGGTGCTAGAATGTGCCGTCGGAGATTAGTAAGTAGATACCAGTCATAGGTGATAATGTGACAATGCGTTGCCTCTGCATATATGTTGCCTGGTATGTCGGGCCTTGTACAAAAAAGTCCAAAGTTAGCTGTAATATGTGTTTTACACCATGGGTTATTTCTGTGGGTACAATTATAGTGTGTGCACGTCAAGTGCGGTCGATGTGGTTGAATAACATACCCTATTATCATTGTGTGCTGTTTGACTTGAAAGCTTAAAGTCGAATCTGGATACCTCGAGGGATTCAGGGAGGGGGGGGAAGGGTATAGGTTAAACCAATGCTCGAAAGCAACTATATACAACATGGTCGGCAGCTCTGAAGCGACTGCCATCTTGTAAAGGTATGCGGCTCTGTGGAGCCAAGTGGGGGGAGGGTATACGTTATACATGTTTTACCCTACTTTCTCGAGCTCGCTATAGTCTCGGATTTAAGTTACTTATCACAACCTTTCAAATATTGTTAACAGACATAGGAAGAACTAAAAGCATATGTCAACCAAAACTATACAATAAATCAATACAATCTCTAAGTGTAAATACTACGATTAAGCAGTTGAATATGCTCACGTATCCTCAGGTGATGTTTGCGAGAATACAGGTTAGCTGTACCGGAGAATACGAGAAATGTCCTTCACTTGTGATTGGATATTGTGAACCAGTCTTTGGATACCATCTTTGGTGGTTGGCGATGAGTCCCATCCTCGGCGTCCCGTTCATGCGCAGGTATAGGGAGGTTCCATTCTTCGAGAAGATGGATGCCTTCTTGTACTGTGCGGACTTGATGTTCCACCCCATTCTTTCTTATTATTAGGCGGGTGGGGTACCCCCATTTATATTGGATTCCTGCATTCCGCAGAGCTGCTGTGAAGGGTGTAAATGCCTTGCGTTTCGCCAATGTAGCCGCTGACAGATCCGTAAACAGTTGAATACCCGCAAATTTGTCTGGTAATGTGCCCGGATTCCTCGCTGCCCTCATAATTTTTTCTTTGGCCACAAAATAGTGTACCCGCGTTAGCACGTCTCGCGGAGCGGTGGAGGCCAGAAACTTAGGGCGCGGTAGTCGGTGAATCCTGTCTAGGTGCAGTTCTTCTTCCTTGAGGTCTGGGCATAAAGTTTTGAAAAGTTCCGTGGTGAAGTTTTGGAGCTCAGCGGGAATAATCTCTTCTGGGATACCGCGCAGGCGGACATTGTTCCGTCTGTCGCGGTCTTCATGATCCGCTACTTTCGCCTCGAGTGCATTCAGTCTTGTGTCAAATGCTTCATAGCCTGAGGCTAGGTTGTTGTGTGCAGCGATTATTTCTTCCGTCTTTTCTTCCAATTGGGAAGTGCGTTCACATATCGCTTTTATGTCCGCGCGGACATCTCTGGCCAATTTAGAAAATTCAGCCTGCAGGTTATTCTGTAGGTCTTGCATCATTCGGTGCATGGCTGTTTCTGATGCCGGCATCGTGGGATCTAGTGAAATTGAGGTGCTGTCACTCCGTTCAGAGTAGGCTGTAGGGGAGTTGGGGCCTTCGGCGCCATTTTGAGGCTTACCTCGCGGTGGTGTGAGTGCCGCGATTCTCAATTCCGCCGGTCGGAGTTTCGTTTTTTTTGCTGATCGGTGTGACATGGTCGGTGTAGAGCTCACCAGTGCTGGTATGAGTGGGTTTTTTCTTCGGGTATGCTATTATAATCGCTGTATTGTGGTTACCCCCGACGGAGCTGATCTCTCACGCGTCCAGTTCCGTGAGTAGCCAGGCCACGCCCCCGCAAGTGCTACAATTTTAAGGACCTTAAAGTTAAAGCGGATCTTTTACTTTTAGGGGTCTTTAAATATTTTGTAAAGACCTCCAAAGGTGACATTTACAGTTAGGATCTGGTTGTTGTGGGGTGTACCTAAAACTGTCCCACGTTGTCACCTACATCTTCATCCAGTAGGTCTTCTGTGGCTGCCAGGACCTGAGTCAATGCTGTGCCTCCATATATAATTTCTCACGATAATCAAGACAATACCTGAATCCCACAGTCATCACTTATTACATGAGGGCAGAGCTCCACCTTTTGTCAACCTTTGTCAGCTTCAGGCTTACCCTTAAGATTAAATAATCCCTTTATATAGATATATGCAATATAAAATGACATAAAAAAATACTAGTATGTTTGTATATATTATATATACAATACATATTTTTGTAGCTATAAATATTGATATATAAAATGTAAAATGTCCTTTAAAAATATGAGATTTTCTCAACTCCTCATTCTTGGGTCCTCTGTCAGAGGCTTGGGAGTCTCAGGATTCTGCAAAGCATCTTAGCTGTTCCTGGAACTGCACTTTTCTGTAGATCAAATATCTCAGATATCACATATGTTATCTGCTGAAGCTACTCTCCCAACATGAGGGTTACAGCCCCTAGTGCTCTTATCACATCTGAGATTATCACTACCTTTATTTTCTACACTATTTCTAGTTGCTCTTTAAGCCCTTGATATTTGTCCACCTTCTCATGTTAATTTTTTCCTGATGTTATGGTAACTGGTTATTGCCATATCCACCACCACTGCAGTCTTTACTTAATTGTCTGCCATCACAATTTCAGGTTGTTTGGCAAGTACTTGCTTGTCTACTTCTGGTTACGGCCCAAAAAGTGTCCTTACTGTATCTCTCCTACGTAGATATCGTGCTTCAGCACAGGGCGAACGCTGTGTCACCAGGGTAAACTACATCTCTGAGTTCCAGCTTTGCTTCAAACAACTAACCGTGAGTAAGTACCTGGTTTTCGCTTGTTCCACTCATGCTAGGCGCATGCACAGCTGATTCATTCATGTCTTGTAAATTAGGAGTTTTGGCCCCATTCAGCCACACCTCTTCTTTCTTTTAAACAAATTCTGCTGCTCACTTGATTACAGCATATGTTTATACTTTTTTTCATTGCCTGACGTTCGCTCGATTACATGGTCAAATTGTACAGCATTCGCACTTTCTACTGTACAATCAGGTAATTAACAGTTCACATTACATCCACCTAACTCTCACATGATCAACCACGCTCACATGGTACATCCTAACATTAGAAAAGATATACTGGAGGGCAAGGATATGATTTTGATCTCACGTTACATTGCCTCTCAGGATATCGTACACAACAAGACATACTCTTATGGAAATTTATTGGTTGTCCTTAAAGCCAGCTGAATATTACTGAATTTGTGTTGGCCTTTGGCATTTATACGAATGTCATGTATTCTAATTATCTGCACAGAAGAGAGGAATTTCATCCCTATTTGCACAAGTTGGTAGACCACAGGCAAAAATATGGGGGTTGGCGTACTATGACTATCATCGCTGTTTTTGCAGCCAAAGCAGTGGCAGCTATGGTTCAGTTTAATATAAAAACAGATTGGGGACAGTTAGTTTCTGAACTCTTTGGCAGAAATTTTGCAGGCCTCAGGACACCCTTCCCACCTAGAGCTGACAAGGTAATCAAATATAAATTAAGTCAGCCAAATGTGTAAACTGGGAAATTTCTAATTTGTAATAATTTCAATGCAGGCACCTGTGGCTTCAGTAGAAAACAAAGAAAAGAGTTACCTGCACACTATACCAAATCCCTTAAATAAATTGAGTTTTTTTGTTTCACTCCAATGGCAATTAGGTGTAAGTCCACCTGCCACGTCAAGGCAAGCTTTTTTCTATAGTTTTTAGTATGTATTGGGGCTTGTGACCTGTGGCTTCAGTGCCTGCAGGTTGTTGCATGTAGGCTCACAATGTTTTCGTGCACATGTTAAATCTACATGAAATTTACCCTAAACCTTACTTAATGTCTGTTAATATTGTTTATCTCAAATTTGGATTTTTCTGTTCCTCACTCCTCCAGTGTGCTCAGCCTGGAATCTTTGATCCCTTCAGAAGAATTCTTTAGTATGCAACTATTGATCATGCCATCCATGCCATTATCACAGAAGGAGTGAGCGCCTGGTTGAGCAAAACAGACATTGTAAAATAATTTAAACTTCCTCCTATCCACCCGTCTTTGTGGCATCAACGTGGAGTTATGGAGTTAAATGGAGAGAAATAAAAAATGTTGTTACTATAGATAACAATTCCAACCCTCCATATAGTTTACAGGACACCATAGAACTATTCAATAGTTTGGGTGTCCCGGTATCTTCATCTAAAACTGAAGGCATTGACAAGATAATTATTTTTTTACGCATCCAGCTGGACTTTGTAGCTATGGAATATAGCCTCCCCATAGAAAAGATAAACCATATCCTCTCTAACATTAATCTTTACTTGCAATAAGGTTCATGTAATCATAAAGAACTCCAATTGCTGTTTGGCTCCCTTAATTGTGTTATGAAGATCATTCCCCAGGACAGGTCATTAATTTCTAGGCTCCTTGTCTATTACACCATCTATAACCCTATTCTTCGCAACTATGATAGTCAGGTAGCCCTAGATTCCCAAGCAGATTTGTATATGTGGCAGAGGTTTCTACTACAGGGGAATAGGAAGTCTATGTTTCTCCCACCTCTATCTGACAATTCACCCACTGTCTGGACAGATGTCACAGCATCTGCAGCAATTTTTTGGAATGACTAGCTATCTAATGTTTGGCCTCCTGAAACGACAGATCTAGAAGCCTTTTCTCAGAGCTCAGCACTTTTTGAAATATATCCAATTGTAGCCGCATCAATGGCCTGGGGACAAGTATGGTCTGGTCATACAGTTCAATGCTTTGTCACATCATAAACAAGGAATGTTCACTCTCATGCAGCATGTCACATTATACACAAGGAACGTTCACTCTCACTGACTATAATGTGGTTCATTATGAAATTAACATATTTAGCTGCTTCTCACCATTTGTTTTTTATATGTGTACATGTTCCAGGTATCCACAATGTGGCGACTGACCATCTATTTCACTTTAAAGTGGCACTGTCATGCCGAACTTACCTTTCTCCTATGGTTTCTTTTTCTCTTCTTCTCAGGTACGTCCGACAAAAAATGATGATAACTTTCTTTTATGATATAACCATACACAAGATCCTCTATGATATTACAATACAAAAGATCCAGCGCACTCACTTATCCACTAAACAGTAACTTCAATGCTGACAGATTTTATTAGTAAACCCTCATTATTTTTACCTAGATTAGGTGTTTTTAAAAAAAACAAAAAAAAAATCTGCCTGCATTGAAGTTGCTGTTTAGTGGATAAGTGAGCTCTTTGGATCTTGTGTATTGTATAATTTGGCCCCCAGCAGCACCCCCTTTATGCATGTTCAGGTGAGTGCAGCCCCCTGGTTTCATATATATATATTTGCGAGTCTAGCCAACTCCATGGTTTTGCACCCCTCTCTGTCACAGGTTCCTCATTCCAGGGCCCTATTTAGCCTTGTACTGCAGAGAGCCCCAGATGGACTTTTTTCTCCAAGTAAGTGGGTTAATCTAATTAGAGCAGACATTAAGCTCATATGGAGTTTGTATGTTTATAAATGTTTCACTTTTTTACCCTGCCCCTATCCCCCATCACTAGACTATTTAACTCCTTTGCCTTTAATTAAATTGGTCGCCTACGTATTTATCCCACTTCCCTGCATCTATTTTCTATCCCCCTTCCTGTTACTACGAGAAGAGTGATTACAATCACTCCCTCCTACTTTCGGCCGCTTAGGACCGCCCCCTCTTCTCTCTGATCATGTCCTGCAAACGGACGCGATCATAACTACACTCCCCACCCTGCCCTGCGGCGCTCACAGCAATCTGCTGGCTCCGCCCACTTCCTGTCACTCTAAAACACACACTCCCAATGTTAAAAATGGCCGCGACCTCGCGACCTTTCACCCTCAAGTTTAAAGCTTAAATGCTTACCTTTACTTTCACCATAAGTCACTTTTCCTCAGTTTAATAAAGGTTCTGCATGAGATTCAAATGTCCCTATATATAATATATTGGAAAACGAGCATTATCTACTGTTTTACTTGTTCTATTGTTTTAATGTGTATTAATAAAAAAAAAAAAGAGAGGAAGGAAGGAAAGGAAAAAGAAAAGAAAAGGAAGAAAAAAAATAAAAAAAAAAATCATGTGACCACAGTCATGCGGTAATGACGTCATTTTGGCGCCAATCTTCAAATTTTATGCCATTTTACTTGCATATAAAAGGTGAATAGCCAGGATCAGTTGTCTACACTTGATAAAGCCTGTTTTTTGGCGAAACACGTTGTGTTTATATAAGAATCCAATAAAAGTATTTTGCACACTTACTTGTATCTGTTGCTGTTTTATCCTGGCTAATTTTGTATAATTTTAAAGATCCAATACTACAAAAGAAATCCCTGGTGGGGATTATTCCACCTACGCCTGGTTCATAGAGCAGTGTGGCTGCTCTGAACACTGTAAGTACTTTTCATTTTACCTTTTACTGCTGTTTTTTATACGGTAAACACTATGGGCCCTCTCTTGTGATTCTAATTTCAAAAGACCGGCACTGCAAGCATCGCTAGAAGGATATCCTACATATGGGGAGTTTAAATACCACTGTATGCTGTTTTACTCAGAGCTGGTTATAGCTCTCCCAATTGTAAGTTGGCACTCTTAAAACCTCAGTGTTGTTGCAGTTAACCTACGTTATTGCACCATTGGGTTTTTCCCCCTTTTATGTATTTTATATGCTGACGCTTATCTGGAATGCTGTAAGATACACCTCCAAGTGTCCAGTTATATCCTACATGTGGGGAGTATTAAATACCACTGTATGCTGTTTTACCTAGAGCTGGGCATGGCTCTTTAAATTGTGAGTTGTCACTTCTCTACTTCTATGTTGTTCGTGATCCAGCTTTCCTAAAACGGTTTTGCACTATTGGTCTCTAGTGTTGTCGCGAACCCGAAATTTTCGGTTCGCGAATGGCGAACGCGAACTTCCGCAAATGTTCGCGAACCGGCGAACCGCGCGAACCGCCATTGACTTCAATGGGCAGGCGAATTTTTTTTTTTTAAATTCTTTATTTTGATCGTGCAGAGATAAAACATGCAATTTGCACTGCCACAATAGCTGGTGCAGATCGATTGGCATTCACATATGTTTACATGGCATCAGAAACATTGCACTTTTTTTTTTTTAAAAGCGAAATAACAAACAGGTTTACATCGTAAACTTCCTAACCACCTAGAAGAAACAATTGCTTTGCCCACCGATTGATAGCGTGGTGTAGGAAAGGGTAGGGGTAAAAGGTCATGTTAAAACATTGCATTATAGAATTGAGTCGAGGACAAATGGCTTTGTGCCTGGCTTCCTCAGTTTAGTGCCTAGTGCGTTGAAACAAGAAAAATAAAAATAAACAAGTTTGATAGACAACCAAGAGTTGGTGCAAAGGTAATACGGTACAATTGCTCACAGCGCACCAACAACAATTGTCAGCGTTCTGAGTGACATATTAGAACAGTGTTAAGGCATGATATACAATGCACATTTTATAGTTTTAGTAAAAGACGATGAACAAGATAGTGTTGATAGTCAGTGTGTAGGTTAGTGTGGTCATTAGGTTTGTCAACTGACTTTGTTATGAAGGAGGGATATGTCGCTTAATAACCGTTTCATGTGTCTGGGAGAGGTACGCAGTGTCGCTATGTCTTACAGTTATGTGTGTTGATTGGGGTGTCAAAGCCGTCGTGTCGCTGTGGTGGGTCGGTGTTAGTAATTATGTATGACTATGACTGGTGCAGCGTGTGTGGTTCCTAGAGTGTAGTCAGGCATGTTGTGCTCTGAGTCTAAGTGCGGTCGAGTTGTACATGAGATACATAAGGGAGTAGGTCATAAAAGCAGTAAGATCACATAGATTGGCAGTTCAAAGAGTTAGGTATGGCTGGGGCAGAAACTCCTGTCGTGCCGTCTGCTCAGCCAATGCCCCTCACCGGAGGCTCAGCAACCTGTGGTTGTGCAAGTTCTCCTTGCCCTGTGTTTAGCTGGGGAAGAACTTGAGCATAAGTGTCCAGATGTGTGGCTATGGCCTCTCGCTGGTTCCGTGCCCCACACCAAGCCCTGGGTTCCGTCTGGGTGTGTGCCGTCGTTCTGTGGGTTACAGGTTGATTAAGGGTCAGGTCCCATGTTTGCTGTGTGCCAGCTTCGATGGCTTCCCCGGTTTGAGATGCAGCTCCAGTGGCTTTCCGCGGAGTGTTCACCTGTTTGGCACCTTGGCTTGTCTTCCCAGCGTGTGAATGCGGGTATGAGACATGGTGCTGCAGCCCCTCTCTTGCTTGGTGTTGCGGTAATTCCTGTTGTTCATCAGAGTGATGAATAGATATGGCCCCGCGGTGTCGGAAAGTATCCCGCTGGTCTGAGGGTCTGCGCTCGGGTGAGGCGTCTGAACAAGAGAGTTGCCCGGCGGACTTGCTCGCTTTAAAGTGGGAGCGGGTACGTGTGTCCGGGTAGTTTGGGTTAGTTTCCCGCTTTGACGGCTTTTGGAGTCTGCGTGGCCAGGTGGCTGCATTGTAGGCTAGGAGCGGGAAGTAATAATGGCGGCGGCGTGTAGTGGGCCGGAGCCACGAGGCCACCAAGCGGGTTGCTCGGCTAGAGGGTACCCCCCTGTCACATAGGATCATACAGAAGCTGAGGTAAAGCTGGTCAAGATTTTCCAGGAGATTCGAGGGTAGGTGACCGCTTGAGTACCTTTTCTGAGGGCCATGCCGGGCGGCCATCTTGGATTAGGCCCAGCGGTTCCGTCTCCTCGTAGGCCTTGTGGCTAGCCTCACTTGTCCACAAGTTTAGTCCACTTGTCAAGTGGGGACCGGGATGACCCCACCGGTCCAGAGGGGGGGGTAGGAGAATAACGAGGTCTTGAGGGGGTTCCGGTGTCGGAGCGAGCGGCCCCCTCTCTCCGGCTCACGCTCTAGTAGGCCACAGCTGGCGTTTCGGTCGCTTGATCCCGATGGGCTCCAGGGAGGTATCACCCGGTATAGGAGTGTATCCCCGGTTTAGGCAGTGCCCCCGGCGAAAGTTTTGGGCTGTGTAGCCGCCGTTTGTGCCCTTTATGCTGCTCGCCTGACGGGAGCTCTTCTAGGCGAATTTTAAAAACAACAGGGACTCTTTCTGGCCACAATAGTGATGGAAAAGTTGTTTCAAGGGGACTAACACCTGGACTGTGGCATGCCAGAGGGGGATCCATGGCAAAACTCCCATGGAAAATTGCACAGTTGATGCAGAGTCTGCTTTTAATCCATAAAGGGCAGAAATCACCTAACATTGACACCTGTCCTCAAAGCCCAGCCCTGATACACACTGACACAGAGCAGAATAGAGACTGTTCCCCCTACATAGGGTCACTTGGCAGATATGGATTGACACCTGTCCTCAAAACCCCTGATACACACTGACACAGAGCAGAATAGGGACTGTTCCCCCTACATAGGGTCACTTGGCAGATATGGATTGACACCTGTCCTCAAAACCCCTGATACACACTGACACAGAGCAGAATAGAGACTGTTCCCTGTCCACAGAGACCATGATACACACTGACACAGAGCAGAATAGGGACTGTTCCCCCTACATAGGGTCACTTGGCAGATATGGATTGACACCTGTCCTCAAAACCCCTGATACACACTGACACAGAGCAGAATAGGGACTGTTCCCTGTCCACAGAGTCCATGATACACACTGACACAGAGCAGAATAGAGACTGTTCCCCGTCCACAGAGACCATGATACACACTGACACAGAGCAGAATAGGGACTGTTCCCTGTCCACAGAGACCATGATACACACTGACACAGAGCAGAATAGAGACTGTTCCCCGTCCACAGAGACCATGATACACACTGACACAGAGCAGAATAGAGACTGTTCCCCCTACATAGGGTCACTTGGCAGATATGGATTGACACCTGTCCTCAAAACCCCTGATACACACTGACACAGAGCAGAATAGGGACTGTTCCCCCTACATAGGGTCACTTGGCAGATATGGATTGACACCTGTCCTCAAAACCCCTGATACACACTGACACAGAGCAGAATAGAGACTGTTCCCTGTCCACAGAGACCATGATACACACTGACACAGAGCAGAATAGGGACTGTTCCCCCTACATAGGGTCACTTGGCAGATATGGATTGACACCTGTCCTCAAAACCCCTGATACACACTGACACAGAGCAGAATAGGGACTGTTCCCTGTCCACAGAGTCCATGATACACACTGACACAGAGCAGAATAGAGACTGTTCCCCGTCCACAGAGACCATGATACACACTGACACAGAGCAGAATAGGGACTGTTCCCTGTCCACAGAGACCATGATACACACTGACACAGAGCAGAATAGAGACTGTTCCCCGTCCACAGAGACCATGATACACACTGACACAGAGCAGAATAGAGACTGTTCCCCCTACATAGGGTCACTTGGCAGGTATGGATTGACACCTGTCCTCAAAGCCCCTGATACACACTGGGGGGAGCTACTGTCCTCCCCAACCCCTGCGCAGTGGGTGGGGGCCATAAATCACAATGGGGTGACCTACTGTCCTCCCCCTCGGCCCCCACCCCTGCGCGGTGGGTGGGGGGCATAAATCACAATGGGGGGCCTACTTTCCTCCCCCCCGGCCCCCATCCCTGCGCGGTGGGTGGGGGGCATAAATCACAATGGGACGGACCTACTGATAGGGGTGGAGTATTGTTCATATCAGTTTAATACCTTCCGCGTCTCCTATCAGTGGACGTGTAAATGGCAGAGATTTTTAATTGTTGAATCACCTCCCCTTTTTAGGCCAAGGTGGGAAGATGCTTAGACCACTGGTATATTGGTGCCATCTTGGAGGATTTAAATTTTTGGTTTGGTTTTTGAAGCCACAGTGCTGCACCAGTGGGCCTAAAAATTAGGCATGTACACATGCCTGAAAAATTTGGTATTGTTGCAGCCGCTGCTGTAGCAGCGGCCAGAAAAATTGATGTTTGTTTCACAGGCAGAAAGTGCCCTAAAACATGGCGGCTTGAACCCTAGTTGGTCGCGGATAAGTCACGCAAGTCAAACGTCATTCAGAGCTAAAATACAGCAGCGTGTGGACCATTTTTAGCCCAAGGCAGCTCATCTCATCAGGCCTTTTTTAAGCGAATGTATCGCCCAGTGTCAGTCCCTTCGGGATCCATCCCTCATTCATCTTAATAAAGGTGAGGTAATCTAGACTTTTTTGACCTAGGCGACTTCTCTTCTCAGTGACAATACCTCCTGCTGCACTGAAGGTCCTTTCTGACAGGACACTTGAAGCGGGGCAGGCCAGAAGTTCTATCGCAAATTGGGATAGCTCAGGCCACAGGTCAAGCCTGCACACCCAGTAGTCAAGGGGTTCATCGCTCCTCAGAGTGTCGATATCTGCAGTTAAGGCGAGGTAGTCTGCTACCTGTCGGTCGAGTCGCTCTCTGAGGGTGGATCCCGAAGGGCTGTGGCGATGCATAGGACTTAAAAAGGTCCGCATGTCCTCCATCAACAACACGTCTTTAAAGCGTCCTGTCCTTGCCGGCGTGGTCGTGGGAGGAGGAGAAGGAGGAGGATGACTTCCACCTCTCCCCCTGTTAGATTCCCGTTGTGCTGTGACATCACCCTTATACGCTGTGTAAAACATACTTTTTAATTTATTTTGCAAATGCTGCATCCTTTCCGACTTGTTGTAATTCGGTAACATTTCCGCCACTTTCTGCTTATACCGGGGGTCTAGTAGCGTGGACACCCAGTACAGGTCGTTCTCCTTCAGCCTTTTTATACGAGGGTCCCTCAACAGGCAGGACAGCATGAAAGACCCCATTTGCACAAGGTTGGATGCCGAGCTACTCATTTCCCGTTCCTCCTCCTCACTGATGTCATTGAAGGTATGTTCTTCCCCCCAGCCACGTACAACACCACGGGTACCAGATAGGTGACAACGAGCACCCTGGGATGCCTGTTGTGTTTGGTCTTGCTCCTCCTCCTCCTCCTCAAAGCTACAATCCTCCTCTGACTCCTCTTCCTCACAATCCTCTTCCAGCGTTGCCGCAGGTCCAGCAAGCGATGCTGATAAGGCTGTTTCTGGTGGTGATGGTGACCACAACTCTTCCTCTTCCTCTTCACGCTCATCTACAGCCTGATCCAGCACTCTTCGCAGGGCACGCTCCATGAAGAAAACAAATGGTATGATGTCGCTGATGGTGCCTTCGTTGCGACTGACTAGGTTTGTCACCTCCTAAAAAGGACGCATGAGCCTACAGGGATTGCGCATGAGCGTCCAGTAACGTGGCAAAAAAATTCCCAGCTCCCCAGAGGCTGTCCTAGCACCCTGGTCATACAAATATTCATTAACAGCTTTTTCTTGTTGGAGCAGGCGGTCGAACATTAGGAGTGTTGAATTCCAACGTGTAGGGCTGTCGCAAATCAAGCGCCTCACTGGCACGTTGTTTCGCCGCTGGATATCGGAAAAGTGAGCCATGGCCGTGTAGGAACGCCTGAAATGCCCACACACCTTCCTGGCCTGCTTCAGGACGTCCTGTAAGCCTGTGTACTTATGCACAAAGCGTTGTACGATCAGATTACACACATGTGCCATGCACGGCACATGTGTCAACTTGTCCAACTTCAATGCCGCTATCAAATTTTTTCCGTTGTCACACACCACTTTGCCGATATCCAGTTGCTGCGGAGTCAGCCACTTTTCCACCTGTGCGTTCAGGGCAGACAGGAGTGCTTGTCCGGTGTGACTCTCTGCTTTCAAGCAAGTCAAACCCAAGACGGCGTGACACTGCCGTATCCGGGATGTGGAATAGTACCTGGGGAGCTGGGGGGGTGCCGTTGATGTGGAGCAAGAAGCAGCGGCACAAGAGGACTCAGCCGAGGAGGTTATGGAAGAGGATGGAGTAGGAGGAGTAGAGGAGGTGGCAGCAGGACTGCCTGCAATTCATGGCGGTGTCACCAACTCCTCTGCAATGCCACGCATTCCTTGCTTGTCAGCCGTCAGCAGGTTTACCCAATGCGCAGTGTAGGTGATATACCTGCCCTGACCATGCTTTGCAGACCAGGTATCAGTGGTCAGATGGACCCTTGCCCCAACACTGTGTGCCAGACATGCCATGACTTCCTTTTGCACAATCGAGTACAAGTTGGGGATTGCCTTTTGTGAAAAGAAATTCCGGCCAGGTACCTTCCACTGCGGTGTCCCAATAGCTACAAATTTTTTGAACGCCTCAGACTCAACCAGATTGTATGGTGAAAGCTGGCGGGCTAATAGTTCGGACAAGCCAGCTGTCAGACGCTGGGCAAGGGGGTGACTTGGTGACATTGGCTTCTTACGCTCAAACATGTCCTTGACAGAAACACAGGACTGTGGGCAGATGAGCGGGAACTGCTCAAGGCGGGAGACGGAGTGGCGGATGGTTGAGAGGGGGCAAGAAGGACAGCAGTGGTTGACGTGGCTGAAGATGCTGGACCAGGAGGAGGATGGCGGCTTAGAGTAGGCGTGCTGCTTGTACTCATGTGTTGATCCCATAGGCGTTTGTGATGTGAGATCATGTGCCTACGCAAAGCAGTTGTACCTAGGTGGGTGTTGGACCTCCCACGACTCAGTTTCCTTTGGCACAGGTTGCAAATGGCATTGCTGTTGTCAGAGGCAGACACACAAAAAAAATGCCACACTGCTGAGCTCTGCAATGACGGCATTCTGGTGGTGGACACAGCATGCGTTGATTGGCGTGCTGTCGGGCTGACCCTGGGTGCCGATGCATGCTGTCTGACTGTGCCACTAGCTCCTTGCGACGACCCCCCCTGCTTCCAACTCGTCTCCTCCTCCTCTCTGTCTCCCCATCTGAACTTTCGCCCTGTTCTTCTTCTTGCCGAGCGGGCACCCACGTGACATCCATGGACGCATCGTCATCATCAACCGCTTCGCTTGTATCTGACAACTCAGAAAAGGAAGCAGCAGCGGGTACAGCATCATCATCATCACACCGTACCTCCATGTGTTTAATGATGCCTGCCTGAGACATATCCCTGTTATCTACATCCTCTAGCAATAATGGTTGTGCATCACTCATTTCTTCAAACGGGTGTGTGAATAACTCCTCTGACATACCAAGTAAAGCGGCTGTGGTGCTAGTTTTGGTGGTGGCGGCAGGCGGGTGAGTGCTATCTTG
This sequence comes from Pelobates fuscus, assembly GCF_036172605.1. NCBI lineage: Eukaryota > Metazoa > Chordata > Amphibia > Anura > Pelobatidae > Pelobates > Pelobates fuscus. The sequence goes on along the minus strand of NC_086317.1, from coordinate 317,075,288 downwards.
AGAGGTGCCTGAAGCTAAGCTGGAGGAGGATGGTGCGTCAAGGTTCCGAGCGGAGGCTGTACAAGATTGGGTGTCCTGTGTTAGCCAGTCAACTAAGTCCTCAGAACTTTTCAAGTTCAGGGTACGTGGCTTCTGAAAACTGGGCATTATTCTAGGGCAAAAGGGAATCACAGCACCACGACCACGACGGCCCCTGCGGGGTGGCCTGCCTCTGCCTGTCTTTTTTTTTGGCATTAGTGGTACTATGCCTGCAAGCTACTGTGAGACCAGATATGATTGGCAATGTGAACTGTAACAGTTCTGCAGAGCACACACTGTAGGCCTGAGACACCCGCTTGAAGACAAGTAACTGCTATTCAATCTATAACAGTGAAAAATAAATTTTGGTTTTAAAAGCACGCTATAGAGACACCAGATATGATTGGCAATGTGCACTGGAACATTTCTGCAGAGCACACGCTGAAGGAAGGACTGACAGAGCCGCTTGAAGACAAGTAACTGCTATTCAATCTATAACAGTGAAAAATAAATTTTGGTTTTAAAAGCACGCTATAGAGACACCAGATATGATTGGCAATGTGCACTGGAACATTTCTGCAGAGCACACGCTGAAGGAAGGACTGACAGAGCCGCTTGAAGACAAGTAACTGCTATTCAATCTATAACAGTGAAAAACTAATTTTGGTTTTAAAAGCACGCTATAGAGACACCAGATATGATTGGCAATGTGCACTGGAACAGTTCTGCAGAGCACACACTGTAGGCCTGAGACACCCGCTTGAAGACAAGTAACTGCTATTCAATCTATAACAGTGAAAAACAAATTTTGGTTTTAAAAGCACGCTATAGAGACACCAGATATGATTGGCAATGTGCACTGGAACAGTTCTGCAGAGCACACACTGTAGGCCTGAGACACCCGCTTGAAGACAAGTAACTGCTATTCAATCTATAACAGTGAAAAACAAATTTTGGTTTTAAAAGCACGCTATAGAGACACCAAATATGATTGGCAACTGTCAAAGCACGCTGGAACAGGTCTACAGAGCACACGCTGAAGTAGGCCTGACACCCAGACGCTTGCAGACAACTAACTGATCTTCTATTACAGTGAAAAAAAATGATTTCTTTAAAATCTAAAGCTTAAGCTATTGTTAAAACAGATATGAGTGGTGGCACTGACTGTGCAAATGGGTAAGGCATCCAACCTGACACAGAAGCTGGCAGGCAGGCAACTGCTCTTCTATTACAGTGAAAACTAATTATTTATTTTAAATGTAAAGCTTAACCAATTGTTAAAACAGATATGAGTGGTGGCACTGGGCAAGTAGGCACAGTATCCAATGTGAACCTCACACAGAAGCTGGCAGGCAGGCAACTGCTCTTCTATTACAGTGGAAACAAAATTTTGGTTGTAAAAGCACGCTATAGAGACACCAGATATGAGTGGCAATTGTCAAAGTACGCTGGCAGGGTTGTGCAGGGCACACGCTGAAGGAAGGCCTGACAGAGCCGCTTGAAGGACACTGACTGTCTGCTATTAGCTTACACTGGAAACCTTTTTTCTTTGTAAAAGCACGCTAAAGAGACAACGGATATGATTGGCAACTGTCAAAGCACGCTGGCACAGGTCTGCAGAGCACACGCTGAAGTAGGCCTGACACCCAGACGCTTGCAGACAACTAACTTCTCTTCTATTACAGTGAAAAAAAAAATATTTATTTTAAATGTAAAGCTTAACCAATTGTTAAAACAGATATGAGTGGTGGCACTGGGCAAGTAGGCACAGTATCCAATGTGAACCTCACACAGAAGCTGGCAGGCAGGCAACTGCTCTTCTATTACAGTGAAAAAAAAATATTTATTTTAAATGTAAAGCTTAACCAATTGTTAAAACAGATATGAGTGGTGGCACTGGGCAAGTAGGCACAGTATCCAATGTGAACCTCACACAGAAGCTGGCAGGCAGGCAACTGCTCTTCTATTACAGTGGAAACAAAATGTTGGTTGTAAAAGCACGCTATAGAGACACCAGATATGAGTGGCAACTGTCAAAGCACGCTGGCACAGGTCTGCAGAGCACACGCTGAAGTAGGCCTGACACCCAGACGCTTGCAGACAACTAACTGCTCTTCTATTACAGTGAAAAAAAAATATTTATTTTAAATGTAAAGCTTAACCAATTGTTAAAACAGATATGAGTGGTGGCACTGGGCAAGTAGGCACAGTATCCAATGTGAACCTCACACAGAAGCTGGTAGGCAGGCAACTGCTCTTCTATTACAGTGAAAAAAAAATATTTATTTTAAATGTAAAGCTTAACCAATTGTTAAAACAGATATGAGTGGTGGCACTGGGCAAGTAGGCACAGTATCCAATGTGAACCTCACACAGAAGCTGGCAGGCAGGCAACTGCTCTTCTATTACAGTGGAAACAAAATTTTGGTTGTAAAAGCACGCTATAGAGACACCAGATATGAGTGGCAACTGTCAAAGTACGCTGGCAGGGTTGTGCAGGGCACACGTTGAAGGAAGGCCTGACAGAGCCGCTTGAAGGACACTGACTGTCTGCTATTAGCTTACACTGGAAACCTTTTTTCTTTGTAAAAGCACGCTAAAGAGACACCAGATATGATTGGCAACTGTCAAAGCACGCTGGCACAGGTCTGCAGAGCACACGCTGAAGTAGGCCTGACACCCAGACGCTTGCAGACAACTAACTGATCTTCTATTACAGTGAAAAAAAATGATTTCTTTAAAATCTAAAGCTTAAGCTATTGTTAAAACAGATATGAGTGGTGGCACTGACTGTGCAAATGGGCAAGGCATCCAACCTGACACAGAAGCTGGCAGGCAGGCAACTGCTCTTCTATTACAGTGAAAAAAAATATTTATTTTAAATCTAAAGCTTAACCAATTGTTAAAACAGATATGAGTGGTGGCACTGGGCAAGTGGGCACAGTATCCAATGTGAACCTCACACAGAAGCTGGCAGGCAGGCAACTGCTCTTCTATTACAGTGAAAAAAATTATTTATTTAAAATCTAAAGCTTAACCAATTGTTAAAACAGATATGAGTGGTGGCACTGACTGTGCAAATGGGCAAGGCATCCAACCTGACATAGAAGCTGGCAGGCAGGCAACTGCTCTTCTATTACAGTGAAAAAAAATTATTTATTTTAAATCTAAAGCTTAACCAATTGTTAAAACAGATATGAGTGGTGGCACTGGGCAAGTGGGCACAGTATCCAATGTGAACCTCACACAGAAGCTGGCAGGCAGGCAACTGCTCTTCTATTACAGTGGAAACAAAATGTTGGTTGTAAAAGCACGCTATAGAGACACCAGATATGAGTGGCAACTGTCAAAGCACGCTGGCACAGGTCTGCAGAGCACACGCTGAAGTAGGCCTGACACCCAGACGCTTGCAGACAACTAACTGCTCTTCTATTACAGTGAAAAAAAAAAATTTATTTAAATGTAAAGCTTAACCAATTGTTAAAACAGATATGAGTGGTGGCACTGGGCAAGTAGGCACAGTATCCAATGTGAACCTCACACAGAAGCTGGTAGGCAGGCAACTGCTCTTCTATTACAGTGAAAAAAAAATATTTATTTTAAATGTAAAGCTTAACCAATTGTTAAAACAGATATGAGTGGTGGCACTGGGCAAGTAGGCACAGTATCCAATGTGAACCTCACACAGAAGCTGGCAGGCAGGCAACTGCTCTTCTATTACAGTGGAAACAAAATTTTGGTTGTAAAAGCACGCTATAGAGACACCAGATATGAGTGGCAACTGTCAAAGTACGCTGGCAGGGTTGTGCAGGGCACACGTTGAAGGAAGGCCTGACAGAGCCGCTTGAAGGACACTGACTGTCTGCTATTAGCTTACACTGGAAACCTTTTTTCTTTGTAAAAGCACGCTAAAGAGACACCAGATATGATTGGCAACTGTCAAAGCACGCTGGCACAGGTCTGCAGAGCACACGCTGAAGTAGGCCTGACACCCAGACGCTTGCAGACAACTAACTGATCTTCTATTACAGTGAAAAAAAATGATTTCTTTAAAATCTAAAGCTTAAGCTATTGTTAAAACAGATATGAGTGGTGGCACTGACTGTGCAAATGGGCAAGGCATCCAACCTGACACAGAAGCTGGCAGGCAGGCAACTGCTCTTCTATTACAGTGAAAAAAAATTATTTATTTTAAATCTAAAGCTTAACCAATTGTTAAAACAGATATGAGTGGTGGCACTGGGCAAGTGGGCACAGTATCCAATGTGAACCTCACACAGAAGCTGGCAGGCAGGCAACTGCTCTTCTATTACAGTGAAAAAAAAAATATTTATTTTAAATGTAAAGCTTAACCTATTGTTAAAACAGATATGAGTGGTGGCACTGGGAAAGTAGGCACAGTATCCAATGTGAACCTCACACAGAAGCTGGCAGGCAGGCACCTGCAATTACATTACACATGAAAAAAAAAAAAAAAAAGCAGCCTGATGTTATAGCCCTAAAAAGGGCTTTTGGGGTGCTGTCCTTACAGCAGAGATCAGATGAGTCCTTCAGGATTGTAGTGGACACTGAATACCCTAGCCTAGCTATCAATTTCCCTATCTAATCAGCAGCAGCTAAACTTTCCCTCCTCTCACTAAGCATGCATCTTCCGAATGAATCGAAAATGGATGCTGGGAGGGAGGTTGGAGGGTGTGGAAGGGAGGGAGTGCTGCTGATTGGCTGGAATGTGTCTGCTGACCGAGAGGCACAGGGTCAAAGTTTGCCCAATGATGACGAATAGGGGGCGGATCGAACTGCGCATGTGTCCGCCCGCCGTGGCGAACGCAAACGCGCTAATTTCGCCGGGAACTGTTTGCCGGCGGACAGTTCGGTACATCACTATTGGTCTCTATTTTTGCTTTTGTATTTCATATTTACCACTGAGGATTCAAAGCAAGAACTGAAGAATATACACTCCAGGTCTTCGCTGTACTCTGAGAGACTCTTTATATTATTTTTGTTTATTATCTCTCATTGTCCTACTTAGCGCACCCTGTATTTGTTGTATCTTGTTCTCTCCATTCTTTGAAGGGTTTGAGGGTTACCCTTCCCCTCAGGTGTGCAGCTCTATGCTCCCCTGTGATCAGTACTGTAGCGCTTTTCCTCTCCTATTTTTTTTCTATTAAGCTGTTAGAGTAGGACCTGCCAAAGATGGGGTACATTGACATTTGTGGCAGGCCTATGCAATGTATGATCATATAATGTAACTAAACCCCCATTATTTTTGCCGAGATTAGGTGTTATTTAAAAAATAAAAAAATAATAATAAAATCTGTCAGCATTGAAGTTGCTGTTTAGTGGATAAGTGAGTGCTTTGGATCCTGTATAAATTGGCCCCCAGCAGCAACCCATTTATGCATGTTCAGGTGAGTGCAGCCCCCTGGTTTCACACACACACACACACACACATATCTACTTTCATAGGAGACTAGTCTGTGTAAATATGGGCTGATTACTGTGTCAAATCTATAACAATATTTTGAACTAAATCATTATTTATTTCTAATATGGCATTAAAATGTGAATTTGCTACAAGTTAGTTTTATATGTTTAAAAGCTATAAAACTATTAGGTAGCCAAGGAAATGCAGATACATGATATACGGTTTCCCTGGTAACATGGATGATGTGTTTGTTTTTATTTAATACTTTGATATTAAGTGCTTGGAGTCCTTTACCCAAGAAAATTCATTTTTAAATGAGGCATAAAGTAAAAACCCACTGAGACCAGTAGATATAAATATAGATATGAGGATTTATTGCTTTTGTTAGTTGGAGAAAATGTATCATCAGCATTTATGATCTGATATCATTTTATTTCCATTTTGACAGGAGGCATATGTAGTGTACATGGGAGCTGACTGATATTTATTATATTACTGTTCATTAAACATTTCAGCTTGTTTTAGTTACTATATTTAATTTATCTACGTTTCCACTATAAAGTTAATAACATATTTGCAAAATTGGTCATTAAAAATATGAATTAATAAAAAATAAATACCATTTTTTTTAAAAGCCTTTGTTAAATCATAACATGTGATGATTCCAAAATACGTGTGCATTTCTTTCATCTATTCCTTTTTTTTCCCCCTGTTAGATAATGTCACTAAATTCCTTTTCTCTTCTTCAACTGAATGCCTGCAAGCTTCTTGATACTTACAGAGCTATTCATTAAACCATCTATTACTGGTAAATCATCAGGAGATTACACATTTAAGGCAAGAAGTGTTGAGCTGGAAACAGCTGATTTAGATCTTTTTTTCTGCTTGACTGTTTTGACTTAATTTACAAATCTCAGAGAACTCCTCGCAATTCACAGTTTAGTCTATAATCTTGTTTTCATTGTTTAGAGTGGCTCTGTCACCTCTGGTCATTTTATGAGTATTTAGGATATACTCATGTACATTGAGTTCCAACACAGTCAAAAGATTTGAGATTAGCCATAATTTTGTCTTATAGGTAACATTCAGGTTGTAAAATGGATTATAAAAAGGCAGAAAGAGGCTAAGCAAGTTATAAGAGCTTCCAAATCACACACAGAAGAGAAAATAGCACAGTCAGTAAAAAAAAGGGGACAAAACTTTCTTTAGATACATAAATGAGAAAAGAAAATTAAAACAAGGATTAGTTAGATTAAAAACAAAAGAAGGAATGTATGTAGAAGAGGATAAAGGTCTAGCTGACTGCCTCAATTAATATTTTTGTTCTGTATTTACAGATGAAAATGAAGGAAAGGGGAATAAGCCAAATGGCAAATGATTTAGGTAAACTAGAAAAATGGTCAGAGTTGTGGCAACTGACATTTAATGTGGATAAGTGCAAGATAATGCATCTTGGACGTAAAAACCCAAGGGCAGAGTACAGAATATTTGATAGAGTCCTAACCTCAACATTTGAGGAAAGGGATTTAGGGGTTATTATTTCTAATGACTTAAAGGTAGGCAGACAATGTAATAGAGCAGCAGGAAATGCTAGCAGAATGCTTGGTTGTATAGGGAGAGGTATTCGCAGTAGAAAGAGGGAAGTGCTCATGCCATTGTACAGAACACTGGTGAGACCTCACTTGGAGTATTGTACGCAGTACTGGAGACCGTATCTCCAGAAGGATATTGATACTTTAGAGAGAGTTCAGAGAAGGGCTAATAAAATGGTTCATGGATTGCAGGATAAAACTTACCAGGAAAGGTTAAAGGATCTTAACATGTATAGATGAGACAGGGGGGATATGATAGAAACATTTAAATACATAAAGGGAATCAACACAGTAAAGGAGGAGACTATATTTAAAAGAAGAAAAACTACCACAACAAGAGGACAATTAAATTAGAGGGACAAAGGTTTAAAAACAATATCAGGAAGTATTACTTTACTGAGAGGGTAGTGGATGCATGGAATAGCCTTCCAGCTGAAGTGGTAGAGGTTAACACAGTAAAGGAGTTTAAGCATGCGTGGGATAGGCATAAGGCTATCCTAACTATAAGATAAGGCCAGAGACTAATGAAAGTATTTAGAAAATTGGGCAGACTAGATAGGCCGAATGGTTCTTATCTGCCGTCATGTTTTATGTTTCTATGTTTCTAAGGTGACATTTCTGATGAGATAAGCTACATGTGGTCCTCCCCTGTGGGCTTAAGACATAAATATAAAGATAAAACTGATTTTTTTTTTTAAAGACTCAACCTCTCTACAATGGTTGCAATCTAATAATTTGGAATGATCAGTTAATTATTTTATTTTCTATTTATTTATTTATTTATTTATTTTCCTCCTTCTTTGGCACGTGATCTACCAGTTAGTTCTGTTTATAATAAATGCTATTGGTCTCTGGGATAACATAGGAGAATTTAGTAAAGTTTATATTTCCTAGGCAGGAGAAGAGATATTAATCGCTTTATATATCTTTGAAATATATTTTCTTGAAGGGAAATGCATTTTATATTTACAATATACCTGTGCTTTGCTATAGGGATTGTGACACTTATGAAATAGATGCTGTGCTACTAATTGTATTGGGATTTTTGTTCTCCCTTCTCTTTTTTAGGATACACACACATACACACACTCTAAACTCTTCAACTCAAACACTTTTTAATCGAAAATGTTGAACGCATTTGCTTGCTCTATTATAAGGAATATGTTTCACCTTCTATATATGTATATTGAGGAGTTTGCATCAAATCAAGTTAACTATACCTGATATTGTTAGCAATTTTAAATTTATAGTGCACTTCAATATCCTCACCCACTGTGAGGAAACTTCTTCCCTCTTACATTCCCCTTGGAGGAGACTACACTAAAGGAAGCTAACTGCACAAAGGTTAAATCTGACACATTTACCTTTTTTGTCTTTCCTGATGCCCCCTCTCTTGCTTCTTCTTCCCTCTCTGTCATATGTATGGGGGGGGGGGGAGGGGAAGCATGGAGTTGTACGGGAAATATGTTTGTTTTTGATGTTTTTCTGACTTGTGACATACTAGTTGGAACTGTTTATAAATTATTACTATTGGTATTTGGGATAACTCTGGAGAATTTAGTAAAAAAAAGTGACATCAGCTTCCTTATGTATCTTTGAGGGTGATATTTTCCTGAAAAGATAAAAATTTCAAAACGACATTGGATTCACTTTTTCTACAGTAATCACAATACTTTCATGAAATAGATGCAGAATTAGGACATTTTATTTTATTTTATTTATTTTTTCATTTTTTTAATTTTTTTTATGTATAAGAAAATTAATATAGGATGCCAAACATTTGCACTTTTAATTTTAAAATGTTGAATGTGCTTATTTGCTATTTCATGAGGGCTGTATTTCACTCTTTACATATCTACAAATTAAAAAAAAAAACTTTTTTTCCCCTCTTTTACTCCTTTTTGAGGAGTTTTCACTAAAGGAAACTAATTGCACCAAGATGAAATGTGATATATTAACTTTTTATATTATTATTATTTGTATCTGTAGCTTGGGATTGCCCCTTTTTCATTATTGGATTTTGAATGTCCTGTATCCTCACTGCAGACAGCAGTTTATTTTTTAGATAGAGATATCTTTGCCAGAAGCTCAAGGAAGCAGGCTGAAGGGTCAGTGTTAGGACCCGCTTAGGGGGGTCTGCCTTGACGTTGGCAGGCGGGCATTCCTCCAATGGCCATTGGAGCAACTAAATGACCTCCATTTGTCTAAATATACATAGGGATTAAGAAGAAAGTGCAAGTAACATTTTCTTTTCTTTGGTTTTTACTATATATTGGGGCTGATGTGTGTTGTAGTCCTTGCTGCTTAAGCGCAGGACTTCTCTTTTTGTATTTATAAAATTAATAATATCTTAATTCATAAAGCAAATTATACTCTTGAACGACTTAAAAGAACATGGTATTATAAAGGGAATAAAGCTGACAAATTAATGTCTAATATATTAAATAACCACAGAGCTAAAAAAAATAGTTACTAAGATTACTCAGGGCAATGGCAGCCTCCTCAACCCAGAAAAAATTGGTGAGGATTTTCATGCTTTTTACTCAGCCCTATATAACTTACCGGAGAGACAGTCCTCTGTAGATATTTTGAAACCCACTGATGGTAATGGGTATGTTCATAATAAAAGCTGTCATCATAGAACATGGCTAAAAGCCAATTTATGTGTGTAAAATGCAACTGTTCTCATCCTCTGTAGATATAGCAGGTTTTCTTAATGAATATAATTTCCTCAATGTTTCGGAGGAGCAACTGGTCAAACTTAATGAAGAAATTAATATAAATGAAGTAGGAATAGTTATAAGAAAACTTAAGGCTAACAAATTACATAGTTACATAGTTAGATAGCTGAAAAGAGACTTGCGTCCATCAAGTTCAGCCTTCCTCACACCTGTTTTTTGCTGTTGATCCAAAAGGCAAAAAAAAAAAAAAAAACCCAGTTTGAAGCACAATTTTGCAACAAGCTAGGACAAAAAATTCCTTCTTGACCCCAGAATGGCAGTCAGATTTATCCTTGAATCAAGCAGTTATTACCCTACATTGAAAGATTATATCCTTGAATATTCTGTCTTTGCAAGTATGCATCTAGTAGCTGTTTGAACATCTGTATGGACTCTGATAAAACCACTTCTTCAGGCAGAGAATTCCACATCCTGATTGTTCTTACAGTAAAAAAACCTTTCCTTTGCCTTAGACGAAATCTTCTTTCTTCCAGTCTAAACGCATGGCCTCGTGTCCTATGTAAAGTCCGGTTTGTGAATAGATTTCCACACAATGGTTTGTATTGGCCCCGAATATATTTGTATAATGTTATCATATCCCCTCTCAGGCGACGTTTTTCTAAACTAAATAGGTTTAAATTTGTTAACCTTTCTTCATAGCTGATATGTTCCATTCCTTTTATTAATTTTGTAGCCCGCCTCTGCACTTTTTCTAGTGCCATGATGTCCTTCTTTAGAACAGGTGACCAAAATTGCACAGCATATTCAATATGTGGTCTTACCAGTGATTTATAGAGAGGCAAAATGATATTCTCGTCCCGAGAATGAATGCCCTTTTTCATGCATGACAATACCTTACTGGCCTTGGCCACTGCTGATTGACATTGCACATTGTTGCATAGTTTGTTGTCTATAACAATTCCCAAGTCCTTTTCGTGTGTTGTTATCCCTAATTCACTTCCATTAAGGGTATACGTTGCTTGTGTATTCTTTACGCTGAAGTGCATAACTTTGCATTTTTCAACATTACATTTCATCTGCCATTTGAGTGCCCAGTCCTCCAGTCTATCTAAATCCTTCTGCAGCAAAGTAATATCTTGCTCACATTGTATTATTTTACAAAGTTTTGTGTCATCTGCAAACACTGAAACATGACTTTCAATGCTGTCTTCAAGATCATTTATAAAAATGTTAAATAGAAGGGGTCCCAGAACAGACCCCTGAGGGACACCACTTGCCACCTCTGTCCAGCTTGAAAATTTACCATTAACGACAACTCTTTGTATTCTGTTTTTAAGCCAATGTTCTACCCAAGAACAAGCATTTTCATCGAGACCGATTATCACCTGGACCGGATGGTTTTAGTGATTTCTTCAATTCAGCCCTAACAAATAATATCGAAGGGGCACTCACCATGACATTTAACCAAATTACATCAACAGGAGAGATCCCGAGAGAAATGTTAAAAGCCTACATTACACCCATACTTAAACAAGATAAAAATCCAGAAATCATAGTAAACTATAGCCCTATTTCATTTTTAAATGTAGATGTGAAAATATTCCCGTCCATTTTGGCAGATAGACTAAATAACATAATTCCAATCATTATACACAAAGACCAGGTTGGCTTCGTAAAAAATAGATCTTCTGTCCATAATGGCAGAAGAATTATAGACTTATTGGACATGGTGCCCAATGATGGGGTCTTCCTCCTGACTCTGTCGATGGATGCTGAGAAGGCTTTCGACAGAGTTAGGTGGGATTTCCTTGGTCAGGTTCTAGAGGCATTTGGTCTCTGTGGAAATATAGTCAAATATATAATGGCCTTTGTGACGAGACCAATCTTGCCACATTGCATTGGAGGAGCCTGGTTGCCCGCTTGTTGCCTCTGGACTATGGCCCCATGGTAAACCTTGTATTTTCCCCTGCAGAAAGGCTTGTTCGTGCCTTTCTGCCAGGGTGTTCGGTAAATTCAATGTACCGAAAAAACGCACGAATGACTGGACCACCTGGGAGCTGTAGTGTGCCATCAATTCACCTCCCAGAAGCTGCAGTTAACCGCAGCTTAATTGACGGATGCTGGGTGGCCTTTGTTCGTTTGCAGAACATGTGGCGGTGGCCACTTTAAATTGCCGAACGGCCCAAACTATGGAACTGGAAACGGACACTTATTTGCGCGAACACCGCTGAGCCGTCAGCCTCCTTTCCTCTGCATTCGGTCATTTAACCGAATGCCTGTTCATTCTGTAGTTTAACCATATGAACAGCATTACCCCAGATAGCCATGCCATGGAGCCTATTCGTATAACGAAAGACTATGGGAAAGACTTTGGCTCCATGGCGATTGAACTGTATGTATGTGATCTGAGTGCCATTCGGTAATTATGTGCACTCAGATCTAAGCTATCTGGGGATAGGTAGAATGTATATGTTTTATTCATTAGTTGTAACATTGTGTATTTTTGTATCTTTTTGCTAACATGTGCTCAATGGAGTTTTGCCTCTGTCCTTGGAGATAATTGGATTACTTCCCAATTATCTCCAGGATAGAGGGGAGGGATTGTAATGTACTGTGGGAGTGTTTTAACCCTGTATGCCTGTGATTGGTCATTTTACCATTTGTGTCCCAGTCTTCCATCTGGTCCCCTAGGGGAGTGTCCACCAGGTGGAAGACCTGCATAAATACCGGGCAGGTAGCCCACATTAAACCAGACCTCTGCTTGACCCTCAACACGGAGCTCTGTCTCGTCTTTGGAGGGATTTGCTGTATGCTGTTAGAGACTGATTGCCAAGAGTGTAAGCCGCTTGGGTGCTTTTCCTGTTCGTCTTCTAGCAACTATTCGTGAGGTTCCGGTTCGGGAGTTCGGAGTGCTATTTTGTATGCAGTTCGGGAGTTTGGAGCATTCCCTTGTATCCAGTTCGGGAGTTTGGTGTTCTGCAGTAGCTGTGCCTGTATCTCTGGAAGGGGAAGATCTACTAAATGGCGGTTTAACCCCTTTTATGCCTGGGGTGCCGTTACAGCCTTATATTCTTTTCCTATAGCAAGAGTACTGGGTGCAGGCTTCTCATCAGAATGGTTCCAGCTGAAGAATGGAACTAGACAGGGATGCCCATTTTCCCCAATACTCTCTTTAATGGTCCTTGAACCTTTGGCTATGGCAATTAGGGCAGATAATCAAATCAAAGGCTTTCTGGTTTCAACAGAAAGTGTCAAAATCACAATGTATGCTGACGATGTGGTGTTGACCCTTTGTGATCCAATTTCTTCTATAGATAAATTTATGACAATCATTAATGATTAATTAATTAATCATTAATTCATGAGTTTTCAATACTCTCTTCGGAGTCAAGAAAATTACTATATGACAATTTGGGGCTTAACTGCTCCTCTTCATCTTTTACATATCTTGGAATTTAAATAATGAGAGATCCCTCTAACCTACTGGAGATTAATTTTATGTCCCTACTAAAGTATACTAGAAACAATTTGGAAAGTGGAGAGTTTCCTGGTGCTGGAGAATAAATATTGTAAAATCGTATATTTTTCCAAAATGGATCTATTTATTCTGTATGATCCCCGTGTCCTGCCCAGATAGTTATCTGAATTTAGCTAAATCTATATTCAATTAATTTATATGGCTAGGCAAACATCCCCGTATAACCGTTAGTCGCTTAGCACTGAAAGTCAATCAAGGAGGTTTAGGCTTACCCCAGCTACAAGATTACCGGTAAGCTTGTATGTTAGCACATATTATTTATACTCAGTTTGATAACGTTAAAGACGAAATTTGGTATAAAATTTAAATGTGCTTGACAAAATCTAGTGATAGCATAAAAGAGTTGGGATCAATATTTTGGCGGACAATGGACAAAAAAGAAAATAAATGTCGTATAGAGATTTTTTCAAAAAGTATAGTTTTTAATAATCTTTTGAACACATGGGAAAAACTTAGGGGGGCTATCATCTCCAAGATAAAATTATTTCAGGTCTTCCTTTAATTCAACTGATGTACAATGTTGCTGATCTAAATATTTCCAATTGAACAAAGGCTGGAATTACTGCAATTGAAAATCTACTTGATAATGACAGGGTTAAGGACTTCACTTTGTTAAAAGCAGATTTTTGTTTACCTAATAAAAAAATCTTTAACTATATTAGAATAAAAGGTTATCTTCAAGAACATTTAGTTATGGACAGACCTGTCAAACATATTAAATTAGAAAAAATGATTAAGAGTATGAAAATTAATAAACTAGTTGCAGGCTGTATGGTTTTGATTAAGGGAGATCCTAACAAAACCTATTATACCTGTGATAAAAAATGACAGCAAGAACCAAAAATTGGACAGAATGGACAGAATCCCTGAAAATGGTCAACAAAAATATGAATTGCTTAAATCTATCAGATAACCATTATAAACTCTTAAACAAATGGTACCTGATCCCAAGTAGGCTGTCTAGGATTTATCCCAACATCTCAGATAGATGTTAGAGATGCTTAGTTCACAGAGGAGATTTCTTGAATATAAGGTGGGAATGTCAACCTATCCTATTATTTTTGAAAATAATACACATAAAAATTCAAATACACGAAAAATTAAAAATTCAAACTTTCCTTTTTAAAAACTATTGATTTCAACCCCAGACTTTTACTATTACAACTAAACATTCCAAAAAATGTTGGTCCCGCTTCAACTATTGTGATACACATCTTGGCAGCTGCCAAAATGTTGATTGCCAGAAGCTGGAAGATGGTTATAGCACCTTGCTGGAATCAGGTCAAAATTCAAATTATTTACCAAATAAAATGGAGATGGGCATTTGTAGAACATCATATGATGTGTATAAAAAGTGGTAGGAACAGGTTGAGAAATTATAAGTTAGAGATACCGTTAAGCGGTAAACTTTTCATCTTGAGTTTTCATCTTTAAACATGACTGGTCAACCCCCTCTCCCGCCTCCTCTTCCCCTCAGGGAACTTAGAAGTGTCTTTTTTTTGTTTGTTTGTTTGTTATGTTCGGTGGTGTCCTATTTGTCTTTAATATTAATCCAAATGATGTCAATGGATAAATTGTCTTAAGGTTTTGTGCATGTCATGAAATGTTTGTTTAATTGAAAATTAATCAAAATTATATATTTTTTTGTGTTTAAGATTTGGTACGTGCTACACCATCTGCTTTATCTTAATTTTTTAGTATTGTGGAGTGCCAAGAATAATACCAGATGCTCTGAGATCACATTATATGTGGATCGCTTGATTTTCTCAATGTCTACACTTATTTGTGGCCTATGAGTGCAGTTCTTTCAGCACACTAGTGGCTGATCACATAAACTGTGTTATACTATGGGATTTATGTTCCCTAACTATAGGTTTGCTGTGTCTCCATATATCTGTATATTATGTCAAAAAGGTAGTCACTTGCACACCGCAGGAGCCAGTAAAAAAGTTAAATCTATCTGTAGCACTCCTGGCACCATAACCACGATATAAATATTAAGTGGTTATGGTTGTTGGAGTGTTGCTTTAAGGGAAAAGTTACACCGCTTTATTCTCTGCATTACACAGAGAAACTGCAATATATATATAAGTGCAAGACTCCACTGTAAGAAATTGTATATTATTGTTCTGATGCAAGGATGGCTAGCTGTGATGTGTAAATGCCTTACTTGAGAAATCAATTCATAGCAATTATTTATTGTAGGCGACAGAATAACAGGTGAAGCTGTTATTGATTTAAAAAAAAAGTTACTTGATATCTTTTTCTTCTTTGCTTTAAAATTCTATTTTGTGCGACAGATTTATATAACATTTACCATAATGATTTAATATAACATTGTGTAGTGGATGTTTTAAATCCAGTGAATATCTATTTTTTTCACAATCTAGAAGGTTCACAGTTTAAATTCTCAAAGACCATTTTTTAATCTACCTTTCTCTTTTGAGAGCTATGAATTCTCTTGGATCTATTTGTAGTTCTCACATGCACATTTGCACTGTGCATATGCATCCCATCATGCTTTGCATACTGAACCTAACTCAATGCCTTGAGGGACAATTTTACAAAGCATGAGAAGGCATTACAATTATTTATTTAGGACATGCTGTGCAGATACTGTTAAAAGTATCCTTTGGTATGCACAATGAATTTCATGCCTACAGATATATGTGATTTTGCAAGGATTAGTGTAATCCCTATCGTTAGATCCATAGGCACGGCACACAAATGAATTCATACAACTCAGTACCTTTAATTCTTCCCAGTTTCATATTTATCTTTAACATGTGTGCAACGGCATTATGGCATAGTATGTATATCTATAAAGAAAACAGCATGTTATCTTTGATAACAATACCATATTACTCAGTTGTACTTCTTAAGACATCTAGTTGTGCTAAACTGTATCAGTTTTGCAGCATAAATGTAAAAATTGTTGATTGTTTAAATTATATCTTAAATACTGTGATTATTGAATTAATTTTAAAATAGGTATAGACCTCGGTATTTAGATCACTAGTCATCTATTATAAAGCTGCATCAAACTGATGACACAAATACTAAATAGGAAATAGTCTATGTTAGGACAAAAAAATCAAACCAAATTAGGCAGACCAAAAAATAATTTAAGTGTAAATGCCATACCCGTGTGCATGTTAAAAGGACAGTCTACAGGCCAGGCACAGTCCCACAGTAAGCAGTCAGCCTTTTTAAAATGGTTGGCCACTTAATGGTGTTCTTTGGGCGCCTTCTGTCTGGCTTCCTTTATTTATGTATCTAAAGTAGAAGATCCAATTTCACATTACATATATTTATTTTATAAAACAAACAGAGAAAAAAGCAAGCTGCACCAGTACGGTCTCGTTGCCTACCTTAAAGGCACGGATGCTCAAGTGTTTAGAGCCTATATCCATATATAAGGCTCTAATAAATGTGAGTTTATGTATATATATTTAAATTCAACCCAATATAGGTCATACAATATTACCCTATATACCCCTTCTGTTTTTTCTTTCCTTCTTATGTACACCTTTTGCTATTACCCTTAATGGTAAGTGCATATTTATATATTTGAGCACTTTTGGAATACACTTGTAAGCGCTACACTCTAACCAAATAGTGGGAAAGTTTCTATACTGACCCACTTGAGGTTAACTGTTTGTTTTGTGCATGTTGAGAGTGTTTTTTGGAGAACCCTCATGAGTGTATTATAGCAGCTTTTAAATAACTATTCTTGATTATACGAACAAGCGCCACCCATTTCCACACCTTTTTTCTGTGTTGCATATATTTATTTTATACCTATATGGATGGAATGTCTTGCCTGACAATGTCAACTAACACCTTGCTCCAAGGAGTTATGTCCAAACATAGGCAAACATGAAGAAAAAAGTCTGAACAAGAGGCTCCAAAGGGACCCAGATAGGTGTAAAAACATTTCAAAATTGCTTCACTGCTTACTGTTGCATATCCCCAGGGAACTACTGGCAGCATAACCACCACAGCACTCTGAGGTGCCTAGATTGATCCTTGAATTCTAAAACCTGATAAAAAAGGAAAATCATCGGAAATGCATATTTGTTTACAATAAGCACTAATTGCCTTGAGACCCCTGATTGTTTAATGATCTTGATAAATTGCAGGTAAACACCCAGGAGGTAGAAAGAAAGATGCATAATTATTATATCTAAAATGTGCTCATCTGTATTCTTTTCACTCAGCACAAAGGCAATCGAGACCAGAGTTCCAGCAACCTAATGCAAATGCACCCTCTTCAATAGGAATGTGACCATCCATAGCAAAGTTTTAAAGGGGAATTTTGCACTTATCAATACGCAGTATAGCACTGAAACGACTGATGACAATTGCACAGTGCAGTATTAATGTTACGTTATGATTAGAACTTTTTACATTCCTGTTGTACAAAAGAAAGTGTGTTATCTAGTCTGATTTTATTTAATTCATTAAATGAAAGTTACTTGAATGACATTGTGATTATCCTAGCATGACTCAATATTATTGAACCTCGTGTAGAGTAGGCTCCTTTTAGACATTTTCAATTAAACAAAACTTTTTTTAAACAGAAAATATTAATTCATAAAATTAAGGGCTGAAAAATGTAGCATTTAATATGAAAAAGGTAGTTACCAACTGCCCTTAAAAAAAAGAACCAGGGAGCATATATATTAGAAAATTGTAAAATCAAGCATTACGTCAGAGCTACTTGCCTTTGTTTGCACAACAGGGTATAGAAACAATTATGCTCATTATATTCGCAGAAGATCCTATTTTAAATAAATCCAAAAATACTGCTTTAGAGATGCATAATGGATAGAAGGCAGATGGATTATATCATCTAAAATAAATGCAGACATTATTTTTGTTTTCTAAATAAGTAAATATAATCCATAATAATAGATGATTTTTCTGTTTTGAAAACCCTATGCGACTGAATATTTATAAAGCTACTGTACTTAATTATTTCGTTTTTTTTTTTTTTTTTTTTTAAAGTTTGTTTAACCCCTTAAGGACCCAACTTCTGGAATAAAAGGGAATCATGACATGTCACACATGTCATGTGTCCTTAAGGGGTTAAACCTGAAAATCCTGCGTTTGGCTTCCAGTATAATGCACATTCACAAATTATTATTTAATTGCTTTTATGTAAGTGAGCAAACATTTTAAGCACTGTTTGCCCAGAGTCTGTTAGCACTGCCAACAGGCATTTAGTATGAATTTTTTTTTTTTTTAAATCCTGGCCTGCTTTTATGGATGACTGAATGGACTACCATTAGATTTACTTTGCCGAGTGCTGAGGTTTCATTTCTCTTGTAATTTGAAAATCCATTGGAACAAGAATTTTACCTGGCACCAAAGACCAACATTTTGGTGTTTTCCATTAGAGTGCCCCATATGCATTATTGCTTCTTTATTGAAAACTAATCTAATCCTTATACTGAACTGTATGTGCTTCAAATAATGGAGTTAGATATCAAACATTCTATTGAAGCATACCACGTTTATCACTAAACAATAAGTCCTCTATATCAACAGCTGAAACAGTAAATTTATGAAACTCTAATGAGTTCCTCAGGAGATAGAAGCAGATGTTCCTGTGCAGATCATCAGGTTACTTTGGATGTACAATCTTGTTAGAATCTCTTTCTACAGTTTTATGTTTGAAAAGAAGATGAGGGGAGATGTTCAATCTTGATATTGTAAGGTTTCAGCAAGTCCCAACCTGCAAACGAGTGTGAATCATCATCATGGATCCTGTCTTGGTAATTCATACTACCTTTCGAGCACTAGTCCCAATAATATTGGATTCCCACTGATCATAGTTTAGCTTCAACGTGGCATCTGAGAAATCTATAAAAGGGTCCAGGGACAAGAGAAGGGGGGCACATAAGGGGCCAGGGACAAGAGAAGGGGGGCATATACATGCACATGTATACACACACATACATACACAGGGCTTGACAAATTCCAAGTGCCAGGTCGCCATGGCGACTAAACATTTCACCCTGGAGCCTGGCATTTGTCAGCCCTTTGCTAAGCCGCGCAGGAAACATTAGAGCCAGCCGCCGTGGGGAGCATGGAGATGGTGTGTGAGGGAGCAGTAACCTTCCTGCAGTTCCTCTCTGCTCCCTTGCATGCTGTTTAGTGACATGACGTCACTCCACCCCCGACATCACTTCAGAGAGCACGCAGAGGAGCAGAGAGAAACTGCAGGAAGACTGGGAGTAGACACACTGGACACCAGGGAAAGATCCACTCAGCTCTTCCAAAAGCTGGGTGAATTTAAATTAAAATAAAAATAGCAATTTGTGAGTGTGTGTGTGTGTGTGTAAAGGGCCTGTAAAGTGTGTGCGTGTGCATCTAGGGGCTGCATTGTGAGTATATGTGTATTGGGGCTGCATTGTGTGCTTATCAAGGAGCTGTAGTTATTATATATATATATATATATATATATAAAGGACCACTATAGTGCTAGGAAAACAAACTCATTTTCCTGGCACTATAGTGTCTTTAGGTGCCCCCCACCCTCAGGGTCCCACTCCCGCTGGGCTGAAGGGGGTTGGAGGGGTTAAAACACTTACCTTTATCCAGCGCCGGACTCACTCGGAGCTGGGAACTCTCCTCCTCCTGCCAACGTCAGCACCGAACGCGCATGCGCGGCAAGAGCCGCGCGCATTCAAACCGCCCATAGGAAAGTATTTCTCAATGCTTTCCTATGAAAGTCAGCATCTACTCACTGTGATTTCCCCCCCTACACACACAGACTGCCCCCCCACACACATAGACAGGCCCACACATACACAGACAGACCCATGCACACACCCACACAGATAGACCCCCCACACATAGACTGACCCCCACACAGACTGACCCCCCACACACAGACTTACCCACCCCACACAAAATGACCCATACACACACAGAGACTGACCCCCCACACACAGACTGATCCACCCCACACAGAATGACCCTTACACACTAACTGACCCCCACACAGACTGATCCCCACACCCATACACACACAGACTGACCCATCCCACACAGACTGACCCGTGCACACACTCACACAGACTGACCCCCCACACAGACTGACCCCCTTCACACACAGACTGACCCCCCACACACAGACTGACCCACTCCACACAGAATGACCCAAACACACAGATGCTGACCCCCCACACACACAGACTCACCCACCCCACACAGAATGACCCACACACACACAGAGACTGACCCCCCACATACAGACTGGCCCAACCCTCACAGAATGACCCATACACACAAACTGACCCCCACACAGACTGATCCCCATACACACACAGACTGACCCCCCCCACTCCCATACACACACAGACTGACCCATACACACAAACTGACCCCCACAGACACAGACTGAACCCCCCACTCCCACACACACAAACCGACCGCCCCACACCAATACATACACAGACTGACCCATACACACAAACTGACCCCCCACACCAATACACACAGACTGACCCTCCACACACAGACTGACCCATACATACACAGACTGATCCATGCACACACAAACTGACCCCCCATACCCATACACACACAGACTATTTTAATGCAAGTAAGTCAACAGTTTAGGTGTTCTCCCCCTAATAATATTGCTTACAATTTAGTCTAACCTCACCCCACATAGTGAGATGCACATATGCTCAGGCCTTAATTAGCTATTATAACAAGGAGTTTCTCTTGGAGATGGGTTGTTAGGTAAGTAAGAAATATTGAGAGATATTATTCTATCCACTGTTTTGACAATAATTATTATTATATTTAGTTAGTTAACAGATACCACTGTTGTTTGGATGTTCATTTTAGGCAAGAATTATAAAGCCTGTTAGCTCACTAAACAGACAGTTAAGTAGCCAATGTGTTGCTAACTAGTATCCATTTCCTTACATATAGGTTCTTGTTGAATTCAGATTCATCAGCTAGCCTAATTCTTTTTTACCTGGCAAGGGATTACTCTGTGGAGATTCTCCACAGGATTATGCCCTGAGTGTATGGGGTACCGCTCGTACTGACCAACCCCTGTTCGAAATATTTTCCACGTAAGGGTATCTAGTCTATTTTTCTGGTCTGCTATTGTAGTAGCAGTCACATTTGACCATGTTCTCACCTTGGCACTGATGAAATATGTTTTGTATAAGCTTTTCAAATGATTCACATCATTTGAAAAACTTTTAAAATAATGTATCTACCGAAAGAATAAGGTGTGCTACAACTTTAAAATACTTATTATGTGTAAGGCATTAAATCTAATAAATAATTATATATTATAAAGTGCATGTGCAATGTGCAATACGTGAAAATCCAAAAGGGAGAAGTATACACTCACAATTTTTAACTGGAATATGCAACACTGGCGTTGGTTACCCCTCAAGGTGACATAAATATGTAAAACAAACACAAAGAAAAAAGAATCATAGGATAGTATGCTTAAATATATATATATATATATATATATATATATATATATATATATATATATATATATATATATATATATATAAAAAAGGGGGGGAATAAATCTCACTCACAAAGGAAGAGCAGTAAGAGCCTGCTTTAACTGTATAGGCAGAAGTCCTCTTATCTCAGGACTTAGAAACCTTTAGAAATCAAGACAGCAGCTAGATCCTTCTAAGACAGAGATAGCACAAATTTCGCCAATTACCTCCCCATATCCCTCATAAACTTTGATCTGAAAGTCTATGCCAAACTATTGGTCACCCACCTTAATCCCCTCCTCACTAAATGTATCCACGCAGACCAAGTGGGCTTTGTTCCCACGAGACAATTATGTGAAAATACACGACTGGCAGCCGACCTGATTTGGTGGGCTGAGAGGTCTTGAACGCCTTCTCTGGTCCGTTCCCTGGATGCAGAGAACGCATTTGACAGAGTCCAATGGCACTACATCTTCACACTCTTGAATGCGATGAACTTACCAGAGGCCTTCGTGGCGGCGGTTCGGGCCCTGTAATCAAACCCCAGGGCACAAACAATATTGCCTGGAGCAATTCCCTAACCTTTTGAGCTGAAAAATGGCATGTAGCAGTGTTGCCCCTTATCCCCTCTCCTGTTTATCTTGGCCCTGCAGCCCTTGTTACACCTAATTAGAACAGAACCACAAATTAAAGTGATACATTCTGATGAAATTAAAGTATCGGCATATGCAGACGACGTCCTACTCACCTTCACTGAACCGAAAGATTCAGTCCCTTGTCTACTTGACCTGTTAGGAACATACAAATAGGTTTTGGGATATAAAATCAATATTGACATGTCGGTAGGCATGCCCCTAAGGATTTTTGGAGACGGACGTTGCATGGTTAGGACAAATGACTGGACTGAAAATCAGCTCACATCCCATTAAATTTCTGGGTGTAAAATTGACAACAAACCCCAACAACTTATACGCCGAAAACCCCCTGCACATAATCCGCACACTACTAAATGACTTAGACACCTGGCATGAGAAACCTATCTCGTGTATAGGGCGACTCCACAGTATAAAAATGAACCTCATGCCGCGCCTCCTGTTCCTCTTCCAGGCATTACCAATTAAAGTAACTAAAGGAAATCTAATAAAATTCTCCAGACAGCGATAGATTAATTCAGTTTGGCAAGAAAGAGGCAAACCTCATATACCCCCAAGAGTAGAGGAGGACTGGTATTACCCAACTTCCACCTCTACTATTTGTCAGCTCAGCTGGCACAAATAGTGGAATGGCACTCACCACCAGAAGCCCACAGATGGGTTTATCTAGAAATGATACTCATGAGCACAGACCTCTCCGAGTTCTGGATTTGGGTTCCCAGAACAGATAGGCCTGAGATCTGCACTAGTTGCCCATCAATTTTAAATTGGATTCAGATATGGGATTCTACAGCCCACAAATATTCCCTAAAATACACACCATCACCTCTAATGCCATACTTTAGAAATAAAGCATTTGAACCCCGGTTGAGAGCTTTTTTTCGAGGCATAGAAAATTCAGGTATGCATACTACTACTGCAACACTACTACAACCTATACAATGCTGATACATTCAGACCCTTTGATGACCTAAAGCCCCATTGACTACTAAGGACCACTTTAGATATCTTCAATTATGGGACTTCGCCAGACATCCCCAAGTGAGGGCCTCGACCAGGGTCAAACTGACCTTTTATGAAAAACTGTGCATGTCAGAGGAACCACATACCGGCTTCCTCACACTTCTATACACACAATTAAGTGCACCAGACAGCAGCGATAAAACACCTACATATGTCTCACAATGGGAAACAGACCTACACCAAACTCTAGAGCACAGGGACTGGCAGGACATCTTGGAGGCAGGTTTCCATCTGCATACTACATCAAGAACAATGCTACAAAACACTCATGAGATGGAACACCACACCGGTCAAACAATTTAGAATGGGTAAGACACCCACAGACACATGTTGGAGTGGGTGTGGGGAGAAAGGAACATACCTACATAAGTGGTGGACATGTCCGAAAGCGGTGGGGTTCTGGAACGGGATAGCCCAACTCCTGACAGAGACCCTACACAGACCAATAGTAACAGATCCATGGACCTTCCTTATAGCAAAACCAGTGGACGGACTGACCAACAAAGAACAAAAACTAGTATATAAAATCAATCTGGCAGCTAGGAGAGCAATGGCACAGACATGGCTACAGGTATCAACATTTCTGGCTACAGACATGCCACAGATGGACAAGGTCATTTGCAACACTAAAGAGGCACACCTAATGGATAAACTCACAGCACAAGAACGAGACACATTTGAACTCTTTCTTAAAGTCTGGGAGCCTTGGGAGGACTATGCTGACTGCTGAGAGGAAGTGCCAATCTGGCTTTGAGTGATGGACTGGGAAAAACAGTTATGAAGATGCTCCAGAATATTTTCTTTTCAAAAACAGTGTGTATTTGGAAGCAGAATATGGTCTGATGGTTCAAATATTTGCTGTTTTGCATACACAGTTATCAAAGCAGACTGGATGCACATTTGTCCCCTTCTGTGGTCATGTCAATTCTTGGAACCTTAAATCTTATTGGTATTTTCCCTGGTTTGATTTGTTTAACCGGGGACCCTGACATATAACATCTAGACTTTTCCAGCCAAGATTTGGTAAAAATTATTAAAATAATATAACAATGTCCCTATTGTACAGATTAGAAAGTGTGTAAAAACAAAATATTCTCTGCTCATGGTATGCAGATTAGAGTCTTGTAAAACAAAACAAAAATCTACAAACTATATTCTTATCTCCTGGCCGTTAATAAAGGTTAATAAAAAAAAGTGATTAATTGTTTACCACACATATAAAAAATGAAAACTGTACCCATGGTTATCCACTTCCTACAGCATGAGGTTTGTTGACCACGTAAGAATACGGAGATAAACGCTTTAGGCCAGGGAACAGTTAGTTTTTGGTCTTCTAGTTTTAAGTGGGTATCCTGTATCATGTTATTAGATGAAAATTAATTGCACTATGGGTCCTGACCTATAATAGATATATTTGGACCTCTTTTAGACTTTTCACTCCTGGCTATGCAGCAATCATATTTTATTAAGGAAACCTTCTATAGCTTAGTCACTTTGGTATTTTTTTAAGGATTGATAAAGTGATTTAAAAGTAGTTTCATTTTGTCTTTTAGAAAAGTTACACAGACATTATATAAAAAATTACATATTATAATAAAGATGGAAGGATACAAAATGGGAAAGGGATAAAAACACAACATTAGAGGGATACTTGTAAATGAAAAGGTACACTGCTCATTTGAAGTATAGTCTATTTTAAGGATGTGATCTATAATCAAGGTCCAGTATAATTTGATCAGTGTAGTAAATTAAGAATCCAATTTATTGCAATATACAGCAATTATTTGTAATTTCATTTCACTGAACATAATTTATAAAGAAATGAAAATTTCCATGTCAGACACAGTTGCTTTAGCACAGATGAGGTGATCATCTGTTCAGTCATTTTCCTCATATAGAATATATTAGTTACGTGTTATGTAGTAATTTACTGACACTTGCCATTTTCACAATGTGAGGAATATAGTTGCCTGATAATGGAAAAAACACAGCCCAGAAAATAAAATTTAAGAATGATGCAGTTAAAACAGATAACAACCAAATATAACAGTAATCTGTGATATGGATCATCAAGTCACATTATCAGGTCTGTTATATGGTGCAGATCATTTTTACATCACAACATGCACCCATAGATAGTAATATCTGGTGTTGACCATGTGATGACAGTGAGTGGTAATAATTCTTGCACCTTCCGTATGATAACTTATGTGTAAAAACAATTCCAATGTCCTCTCCTAGACAAGTCACCTAGTATTAAATCACTGTAACAGTAACCAATACACATTTATTATCTTGGAAATACCTTGTAATTGGCACACCACCATTTAAACAATTGCATTTGAAAACAAAAAAAAAATAGATGAAATATGCATATGTTTATGGTTCTAGACATTTTTTTGTAAGTTTGTTTGTTTTTTGTAAGTTTTTTGTAAAATTCATTTCTAAATCGGAGAAAAAGATGTGTGAAAAAAGTGAATATCTGTACTGCCAATATTATTTTTGTTCAGGGACATTCACATAGATTAATTTTATAATTGTATTTTTATGGATATAAAAAAATAATCTTTGCCTACTTTTGATCATTCTATTCTTGCTTTGTTGGTAGTATATAGTGTTTATGTGTAGGGGGTAAGATGTCAAATTGAAAGTTAATGTCCTTAAATTCTATACACTCTCTATTTTTTTATATAAACAAATAAATGAAAGCCGCGATGATTAGTGTTAATTACAAAGAAGGATGACAAGTAATAATTTAACTTGTTTTTTTTTATTTTGGTTGAAATAATCTTTTTTCTATCCGACTGTTGTATGCATTTATGAGATCAGTTATAAACAAATCAGGAAAGATATGTGTAAATCAAACAATTTACTGAACAGGAAGGCACACAACACTACTTTTCCTCAAAAAATCATCAAATATAGTTACATAGTTACATAGGCTGAAAAGAGACACTTGTCCATCAAGTTCAGCCTTCCTCACATTTGTTTTTTTTCTGTTGATCCAAAAGAAGGCAAAACCCCCCAGTTTGAAGCACTTCCAATTTTGCTACAAACTAGAAAAACAATTCCCTCTTGATCCGAGAATGGCAGTCAGATTTATCCATAGATCAAGAAACTATTACCCTACAGTTGAAAAATTATATAATTGAATATTCTGTTTTTGCAAGTATGTATCTAGTTGCTGTTTTAAACATATGTACAGACTCTGATTAAACCACTTCTTCAGGCAGAGAATTCCACATCCTTATTGTTCTTACGGTAGAAAACCCTTTCCTTTGCCTCAGACTAAATCTTCTTTCTTCCAGTCTAAACAATTGACCTCATGTCCTATGCAATGTCTGTTTTGTGAATAGCTTTACACACAATGGTTTGTGTTGGCCCCCGGAGATGTTTGTATAATGTTATCATATCCCCTCTGAGGCGACGTTTTTCTAAACTAAAGAGGTTTACATTTGTTAACCTTTCTTCATAGCTAAAATATTCTATTCCTTTTATTAATTTTGTAGTCCGCCTCTGCACTCTTTCTAGTGCCCACAATTGCACAACATATTCAAGATGTGGTCTTACCAGTGATTTATAAAAAGGCAAAATGATATTCTCATCCCGAGAATTAATGCCCTTTTTCATGCGAGACAATACCTTACTGGCCTTAGCCACTGCTGATTGACATTGCACATTGTTGCATAGTTTGTTGTCTATAACAATTCCAAAGTCCTTCTTGTGTGTTGTTATCCCTAATTTGCTTCCAATAAGGGTATAAATTTCTTGCGCATTCTTTAAGTGCATAACTCTGCATTTTTCTAGATTAAATTTAATCTGCCATTTGAGTGCCATTTCAGTCACTAACTATTATATAATGTGTGTGTCTTGCTGTTTATTCATTACTGCAATTTATACATATATATATATATATATATATATATATATATAAAAAAAAATTTTTTAAACGTTGAGGGCTACTTTACTATTTTACCTCAAGAAAATTCAGAAGCATGTAGAACAATCGATTCATGACATATCGATTCAACCGATGGTTACCTCCAGTAAGAGGAATGTTCTTGCAAATCATGTGACACAACATTAAGCTGGCTACTACCAGTGGCATGCAGGTAAGGCACATTTTTAGTATACTAATATAGTGTATTTTATTAGTAGCACATTTTATAGATATGTTAAAATGTGTCTTTCTCTGATGTTTTGGACTTGCAAAGCAATGCAAACATTGCATTTTGCCCATACAGCCCATTTAACTTCACATTGAAGAGAAAATCTGCTGTTATTATATTCTCTGTATCTCTGGAGAGAATCATACATATTGCACCTCAATCTTCCTCCCATACTACACCAAAGTTTGTAGGTAGCACATGATAGGTGCATGAAAGTGCTGGTAAGACATTTTTTTTATATGTATTTTGTCACAGGTATGATGTGTGACATAAACAGGGACAATTACTAAAATAAGAATTCAAAGTGAATTCAATGGGAATTTTGAATGTAAGGCTAGAAACTATAACTGATTTAGAGAATTGTTCCAATTAGGCTATTTTGACCTTAAATTTGATTAAATTCCCCTTGAATTCTCCATTTAGTGAATAACCTGGATAATTATATTTCTGCTTCTATTATACTATTTTATACACTGTCAGAAATTGAACAAGATAAGGATAACATATAATCTTTAAAACCTCTCTGTAAATTGTGTAGCAGAGACTTGGTCCTGACCAGGACTCTCTCTCTCTGCTATGATCAGGAATTCAGGAACTCAGGAAAAAGAAATAGCCAAGTGAATAGCCCACCTCCTCCCCAGCAACTGGACTACACACAGTTCTGGGAATATAACTGATTTTATTCAGGCCACACATGGCTTTTATGCACTGACCCCAAGCATGGGGTCTCCACATCCAAAATGCAAGGGTTTTCCTCCCAGGATCCTCTGTTCCTGAGAGATAATTGAGTGAGAAAATTATAACTCAATTATCTCTCAGATAAAGGAAACATACACAATATTACAAATTAGAATAAAAATACATTTTAATAACATAGAAACCCTACTAAAGCCATATTCCAGAACAGCTTGTGTCTGAGCGCCTATTTTGTCAAAATAGCACTCAGATCCCTTTGGTGGTTCAGGTATGCCATTAGAATGAAGTTTTGACCAGTTGGCCACAAGGTGATGCCCCATAATAGTTCCATAGAAATCAAGGAAACGACCGGTCATCTTTCGGGGGTTCTCACACAAACACCAACGGATGCTCCCCCTGACTGTTAGGTAGATCCTATCTCCTGAACGCCTTTCGTCTGGGTGGTCAGGAAGTATACTGGGCAGCCATCTCAGCCTGGGTTCGCAGAGACGTGAGGCCGAAAACGGTTCCAGACGTTCGATGACCAAGTACCGCTGCCTGCAGTCGGGAGATAAAATGGCCGCTATGCAATGGACCATGTGTGTTCGGTTATACGAATGGTGGCAACCCAGGGAAAGCACCTGAGTTAATCACCAATTTGCAGTTAACAATCAGGGGAGGTCGGCGTTCGAATGGTTGTAACTGGGGAGACCAAACACCATCTTTTCGGGAGACGAACAAGGAGGTACGGACAACAAAACACCAGGGAAAGGGGTTTGCTACAAATTGTTTCAGAAAAGATGAACAAATGAACTAAAAATTTAAGTAGCACACATTGATAAATTAAAATCACCAAAATATCAAAATGTTGGGGTTGTTTGTGTTTGTTTTCTATAGATGATATTAAAATAAGTTTATTAGTGGAGTGCTGGAATGGAATGCTGAACAAAATTAATAAAAATGCATGTGTTCTTACCATCCAAGTGTGGAAAGGTGGGTTCCTCCCCCACTAACAACTTGAACACAGCAACACCAGATCCCCAAAGGTAATGAAGAGGTGAGTAAACGTTAAAGCTTTATTTCTTCTGATAATATAATTGTCAGTAAAGGATAGTGACAATAGGCAGGGCACATAGATGGAGACACTATTTAAATATGTGCCTGCAAGGCACTTCCTTCAAGACATACAGGGAAGGAGACGCTTACACATTTCTTGTCTGCAAGTAACTTCCCCAAGGTCTCTGGAAGACCTAACGGTATGTGTACCCCCTCTGTCCCTAGGCTATGGTCACTATGCTGTAATTGTAATTATTAATTTTAGAAGAAGTAAAGCTTAAACGTTTACTCACCTGTTCAGGTCTATTCACTTTAAGGATCTGGTATTGCTGTATTTAATGTTTGATATAGATGTAAATATATTTCTAGCCTCTCTGTGTATTGTTTCAGTCTTATTTTCTGAATTGGAAGTAAAATGTTTCTATTTTGGATTGCTTGTCTATCTATGTATCTGTCTATCTATCTGTCTGCCTATCTATATATCATTTCTTTAGAAAACTAATCATACGAAACAGAAATGTCCCCTCGAGTACTGGAAAGTAATCTTTTCTAGGTAGAGTAAATGTGAAGATAGGTTATAGGAAAGTGGAAAATCCAATGTACTAGAAACTTTCATGTAAATATAAATAAGAGGCTGTATATGGAGGAGAAAAAATGCATGTCTCTATGAAATGGCTGAACTATAGTGATTATTGTGATGTTGGGGAATTTATGAAGTTCAAGGAATAAAAAAAAAAAAAGAAAGCAGAACAAATTGAAATCAAACTCCTTTAAGGTTAAGTCATAGTCAAGGAAACAATGTTCTACTGAAAAAACTAAACTTTAAAAAACGGAAAACTCACAAGAAGCTCATCAATATAGAAAGCACATAAAGCTTAAATCACATGATAAAATGTGCTTCCGCAGACACAGAACATAAATACTGGTAGATGGTATCTTGAAAAGTCCTACAGTTCTCATGGTATATTGCATTTTGTGTATATTTATTTGTGTGTTTGTATGTATTCTGGGTGGTGGGCATATGCAAATTAGTTTAACAAAGAATCAAATGTTTGCCTCATTCCATTTTAAACATGGATTCCTTTTAGTCTGTGTTTTTTAAAGTTTAGTTTTTTTCAGGAGAACGTTGTTTCCTTGACTATCACTTAACCTTAAAGGAGTTTGATTTCGATTTGTTCTGCTTTCTTTTTCTTTTTTATTCCTTGAACTTCATAAATTCCCCAACATCACAATAATCACTATAGTTCAGACATTTCATAGAGACATGCATTTTTCCTTTTCCATATACAGCCTCTTATTTATATTTACATGAAAGTTTCTAGTACATTGGATTTTCCACTTTCCTATAACCTATCTTCACATTTACTCTACCTAGAAAAGATTACTTTCCAGTACTCAAGGGGACATTTCTGTTTCGTATGACTAGTTTTCTAAAGAAATGATATATAGATAGGCAGACAGATAGATAGACAGATACATAGATAGACAAGCAATCCAAAATAGAAACATTTTACTTCCAATTCAGACAATAAGACTGAAACAATACACAGAGAGGCTAGAAATATATTTACATCTATATCAAACATTAAATACAGCAATACCAGATCCTTAAAGTGAATAGACCTGAACAGGTGAGTAAACGTTTAAGCTTTACTTCTTCTAAAATTAATAATTGCAATTACAGCATAGTGACCATAGCCTAGGGACAGAGGGGGTACACATACTGTTAGGTCTTCCAGAGACCTTGGGGAAGTTACTTGCAGACAAGAAATGTGTAAGCGTCTCCTTCCCTGTATGTCTTGAAGGAAGTGCCTTGCAGGCACATATTTAAAAAGTGTCTCCATCTATGTGCCCTGCCTATTGTCACTATCCTTTACTGACAATTATATTATCAGAAGAAATAAAGCTTTAACGTTTACTCACCTCTTCATTACCTTTGGGGATCTGGTGTTGCTGTGTTCAAGTTGTTAGTGGGTGAGGAACCCACCTTTCCACACTTGGATGGTAAGAACACATGCATTTTTATTAATTTTGTTCAGCATTCCATTCCAGCACTCCACTAATAAACTTATTTTAATATAATATATCGAAAACAAACACAAACAACCCCAACATGTTGATATTTTGGTGATTTTAATTTATCAATGTGTGCTACTTACATTTTTAGTTCATTTGTTCATCTTTTCTGAAAAATAAATTTTTCGACAAGTGATATTTTCTATGGAATAAATTATTTTTATACATATACAATTTCATTCTATACAATGTCTCTGTGGGGAATATATATATATTTATACACTGTATAGTGGGTTTCTACTTTGGAGAACAGTAGTGAGTGATTTGGGAGGTGACAATGCTGACATCTACAAGAATGTGAGAGAACTGGAACATGATCTGTTGGAGTCTTTGTGGATGCAAAGTGAAGACTACAGCTCTCTAAATCTAAACATGTTTCAGTCATGAGTTAAAGGTAAACAAAGAATCTGTTACACTCTTGTGACATCAATGCATCCACACATCAGTTTATTACAGTGTGAAACCTGACCTTTTAGAGATACTCTGTCACAATTATTAAAGTATCTGTCTTTCTGTCTATCTATCTATCTGTCTTTCTGTCGGTCACCATTTTAAATCCCTAACACATCTTTAAAGATATATTCTAAGCACCAACACAACTATTGCTTAAAGAATTGGTTTTGTTGTATAGCTCATGCCCTTGCACCATCACTGGTCAATCCTTTTCTATTGAGAATTTAAATGACTTTGTACATGCACCCCCTCATTCTTATTCTTTTTAGGTAGCATACTAATATTGATTGCAATAATAAACCTACACACATGCTTTATAACCAGATTTTTTGTAAAATGTACACCTGTTGCATGCATTTTCAGGTTATTATTTAAAATAAGTACAATAATTATGATCTATTTGTGTAATCACTTAAATAATAATCACAAAGTGATTTAATACAATTTCTTGGATTTTAAACAATTTGGCAGTTGATTAAAAGATGTTGATTGCATGGTCAATGGGGCCTTTTAAAACTTGAAACAATTTGCAATCAAGACACCTCAGTATTTATAGAGTAATTAATTATAAATTGTTAATAAATTATTTTGACAAAGATTTAAGGAACAATATTTCAATTTTGAGATTATACTAAATTATGTCATGTATCATAGTCAAAACAGAGTCTGCAGATTAATTTAGTTGTAGCAAAATAATGGATCCACATAACGAAGACATTCAATCTAAAAATTGTAATTAATGTCAAGGAGGAATATATATAAATAGGAAACATGCATATATGAGCTTTATATTAAGTTGAGGTGTGATGGAGAAATATTTAGATAGTCATGTGGACATTGGACTTTGTAGTAGAGTCCAATGTTATCTAGCAGAAACAAAGAAGTATCAACCTTGAGGTAGCCATAGTTAAAATGTACAAATAGTAGTATTTTTATCAGCCTTCAATGTTGCATATATTCTTAATTTTTATAAAAGCAACATGTTATAAATTCTAGAAGAGTGAAGCACGTACAATAAAATGCTTGAAGGTGATAAAATAATGAAAAACTCTTGAATAAGTCATCATATTTTATGTCAATGCATTTTCACTCTTAATTGTTAGACAAGTGATATTTTCTATGGAATGAGTTATTTTTTATACATATACAATTTCATTCTACAC
This sequence comes from Pelobates fuscus, assembly GCF_036172605.1. Taxonomy (NCBI): domain Eukaryota; kingdom Metazoa; phylum Chordata; class Amphibia; order Anura; family Pelobatidae; genus Pelobates; species Pelobates fuscus. The sequence goes on along the minus strand of NC_086317.1, from coordinate 317,042,271 downwards.
AATGTCTCTGTGGGCAACATAACATTCTACAGGCTGAACACATCACTTCTTAAGATTAGAATAGTGATGAAAGTTTCATTAAACCAGTAAAAATGTCAAATAATCTACAATAGAAGAGTGTATTGAGAGCGAAGTCTACTAAAAGCAGCTCTAAATTGCAGGTTTATTACTCCACAATAAAAAGGTATTACTGGCACAGTAAAACTCCAGGGAGCCATTGAAGTATGCATCATATCTCATCTCAACATACACATCAACTTTAACATCACAACACAACAACTACCGACATCGATTAATGGGTATCATTACCTGGTAATGAAAAAAAATAATGTTACTAATGCTTAACAATAAGCAATTCTGTATATTAATTCTATATATTGGCGAAATAAAAAGAGATGTATGTTCATTTACACTACATGCAACTAAATGCTTATACAATTTTCTTTATAATAAAGTTATTTAAATAAAAGAAAGAAATAAAAAGAAAAACATAAATATTTGATCATGGTTACTTGTCTTCATGACAGCTTTAGAAATGTTGACTTGGAAATGTTAACATTAAAAACCTTGTAGTGCTATAGAGGTGTCACATTAAAAATACCATGGCTGCATTAAAACTTAAAATGATCAGTGTCATTACAGAGCCAAGTACACTGTTCGTTTTGGTAATGTAATGATGAGCAATACAGTAGCCTACCCATGATGTAGACTTAGGGGTAGATATAGTTATTTTTAGGAGATGAGTAAGATTAGGGAAAACTAAAGGTTGGGGTGACCAAGAAACATGCTTGTTTCACTGCATAGTAGTTCCCTTAAAACCCAGGTCTATCTTACCCTATGAAACCTAACCCTAAGCACTTCCTAATGCTAACATCCATTAATGCTGCAGACTCCTCAACTATAGCCTTATGCTAGTCGCCTCCTTAACCTTAACCGCTGCCCTAACCTTCCTCTAACCTACCCACCTTTGCAGTATTGTTATAAATAACACTTGTGTTAATGATGGTGTTGATTGTATGAATGAAGCAACATTATCATATCACAATATCCAATATCAGCATTTAAACCATGCTACATTAGCTCTGATATTTTTAATATTTTGACTATAAATCTTAGTTTATTTATGACCTGTCTTATAGCACAATAGGGTTTTGTTGTTCATGGGGCTATTAAAAATGTCCAAAAACAAGTGTACTTTGGTGAACACTTGTTTTGACACAGCAGTGTAATCCTTTACAAAGTGAGGTAAGATTACCGAGAGTACATTACATATGTATACAAAATATATGAGATTCTGTCCTAGAATGTTTATACCCATAGGCAATTTGACATAAATTAAGGCACCCCATGGGTTTAAATCAAGTGGAAATACATGGAAATATGCAAAGAAAAAAATAGGGGATGTAGAAAGAAAACTGGATTTTTGGGTAAAGGGATAATGTATGCCATTCACATAGGAACAAGTACCAAAAACATGTTATATCTTCGGAGGCACCAGTGAGTAAAATACAACCAATTAACCACCTATAAGCAAACATAAGACAAAAATTATTTTTGCCATAAAATGTACATTACCTATATATACCAAATATATGAGATTCTGTCATAGAATGTCTAGGCCCATGGGCAATTTGACATAAATAAAGGCACCCCATGGATTTAAATACAGTGGAAATACGCAACAACAACAAAAAGGGGAGCATAGAAAAAAATAATTATTTTTGGGCAAAGAGATAATGTTTGCCATTCATGTATCAACAAGTGCCTAAAACATGCTATATCTTCGGAGGCACCAGTGAGTAAAATAAACTCAATTAACCACCTATAAGCAAACATAAGATAAGAATTATTTTTGCCATAAAAGGTGAAACATTGGATACACTTCTCGTTCATAAGATGAACTACATAGAATCCTTTTTTTTAAGCTCAGTGTTCCTTCTTTTAAAAATAACAGGTTATATTTCTCACCCAGAAAAGCTCATTTTCCAAGCACAACATCAGCTAAAGCAATATAAATGATGCCTACACTGTGTGTGTATGTGATACAACAATATATTATAGGTAATGTAATAACTTATAAGTATTTCTAATCTATGTTATTTTGCTAATTGTTGTGGTTGTTAATTATGCCAGCCCACTCTTTTTTGTATTTTCTTCAACAATTGTACTCTGAAACTCTTTGATTCAGTAAGAAAAAAAAACCCTTTATTTTAAAGAGTTAGAAATATGCCAGTTTCACATTATTGACTGTAAGATGCATACATTACTATTAAGTTTATAAATTGTACATTTGTGAAATTGATTATGCATAAACTTACCTCCAATATCTGGTCTCAGCTTCTTGTCATACTCTTTCAGTAATTTGTAGAGTATTAGGGTAGCATCGGTATCTTGCATCTTAGGGGCTAATACCCATTTTTGGTTAATTGTTAAATCTTCATATTCTTCATCATCAATTTTTATGGAACTGCAAAAAAATATATGAGAGTTTCAACATCAACATTTTTTTTTAAATATAGTGTGTTTGTGATAAAAATAGATTTCTAATCATCTGCAAATAATGGGTTTTATCTCATTATATGTGCTTCAAATCGATATCAGTTAAAATACACTATTTTCAGATCATGTTTTAAATCTGAGATTATCAGGAAATTAATAGAATTAAGCCAAAATTAAAATTTAAAATATTTTCAAACTCACATTTTTTTCTAGGTTGCCTTTTTTGGCCTGTAATTTTAATTTTCCTTGTCAATTCCCAATAATTCTCAGTTTAGTTAATAACTCTGAATACAACATTGTCCTTCATGTGATTTTTTTTTTTTTTTTTTTTAAATTAGTTCATAGAGGCAATCCTCATGAATTAAACTGAGTGTATTTCCTCTTACTTCATATTACTTCAAATGGTTTGGGCATAATCAGAATCAAATTAGTATATATATATATATATATATATAAATAAAACCATTTTATAATAAAAGATTTTCCAACAGTGTAATGGCATAGTCAATAAACACCATTTACATATCTTCAATTAAAGACATACTTATAATATGCATATGTTATCGTATTTGTTTTTAATAAAAACTGAAAATACTTCTCATTCATATCTTTAACAGAAAAACAAAAGAGAAACAAAAACACAAAAAAAACAATAATTCTACTGTTTGTACATGTCACAATTATACAATGCTAATGCTTGTATGGTTCATATAGAAACCTACAACTTGATATTAGTCCAGTATGGCTTCTCAGACTGTTTGTGGTCTAATGGTGTTTCCTCCTGGTGTTGTTATAAAGAGCATATCTTACACCAGTCTCTCTTTGCAACACACAATCATGGGTAATTTACTAAAAGTCAAATTCATGGAAATTGAATATGAAATTTAAAATATTAGACAAGAAATACCAGAAATGGTAAAATTCCTCAACGTATATTTCCAGTTTGCGAATTGTGGACATACATGTGCAATCCTATCAATTTCTAACAATTCTGAATTAATTTAGAAAATAAAGATGTAGATTTTACATAGTCAGTGTAGTAAATAGTAATAAAATGTAAACATTTGCAATAAACCAAAGGGCAGTAGTTTTGTTATATTAATCTCTCAAACCCAAACATTGTTAATAAGATACATGTAGATATAATGTTACTTCATACTAGGTAAGTTGGGTAAGATATCTTTTATCAAAGATAACAGCTAAGCCTATGTTTAGTGTAAAACTAAGTTCTTCTGTATAATGCTAGCATCACTTGTCAAAGAGTATTTATGGATTCACATATTATTTTTTTAAATATTCGTATAATTTGCATGCAATATCTAGATTTGAGATGGTTAATGAAGCACATAAGCTGTAGTTTCAACGCTGAATGAAGTTCAGGATGAAAACAGTGAATAAAAAAGGAGCTAGGGTGAGTTTTTACTGTGCCACTGCCCAAGGCATCACTAAATGTAATGTAGCTCAGCTGGAAAAGAAAGATTGATCAGAGTGTGTGAAAGAACTAATACCACTGCCATTGGGTTTCACCAATAAAACACACGCACCCACACTTGGCTGTATCTTGAAGACAATTACAGTCAGACACCTCTCTTTGTAGTGCATCTAAATTAATTTCCTTTTTCAAAGTTGTCAAAGCAGGCATATCAATCATTTTTAGTATAATATTCATTTATTTTCTTTTTTAAAATTGATTTATTCTTGTGAATAATAGTACATAGACTCAATTCCTTCAATAAATTGCACATATATTGTCTATATAAAACCTACCAGTGCCCCCTATACATTCATTATTCCACTGTCTGCAGCATCAAATCACAATAATGCATGTATGTAGTCCTACATTTTCAGCAATTACAGCTGTGTTTTCTATATAGCAATCTTGCTTGCTATTACATGATAGACAGACAGACAGACAGACAGATAGATAGATAGATAGATAGATAGATAGATAGATAGATAGATAGATAGATAGAAAGATTTTGTGTAATTGATGCATGCTAAGAATTAGCTTTCTAAGAAAGTCACATTGCAAAATTATGCCAAGTAATTAGCAATTGTTATTGTGAGAACACAGTACATTTATACTGTATACAGATATACACTATAAAGCAACACCATTTAAGAAAACTTGGTCTCTATGCTATTTCAGTTACCCAAGCTCATAATCAAAAAAGCTAGCATGGTAGACAACAAATCTACCTGTTTTTCTGTCTGTCTATATATCTATAATTTACCTAATCTATATATTGACTTATGTATCTATTGATTGATGTATTTATACACACACACACACACATACCCACACACAATATATATGTATACATATATGCCCATATGCAGTACTTTTTTTTTTTTTTTTTTAATTGGGGGGGATAAAGTGGAGACGAATACTAACACTTCAGTTATTTCTCTCTTGCTATAAACGCAACCAATAAACTAAGTGAGCAACTTTCTCTGACAACATATAAAGAACACGTCCATATCTTTGAGCTGCCCCGATGCCATTTCCCTGTTAATATAAGAACGATCAATCACATGGGTCGTGTTGCTTTGAACAATGATTCAAGTGATTTCACTGTTAAATGGCAAATAAAAGAAAACACAGCAACTAAACACGGTCTGGCAGTACACAGGAAGCTATATAACATTTCTCTAGACTTACCAGGCTTGAAATATCGATAATAAGAAGAAAACCACAAGGAGCTTAGAAGACATGACTGCAAGGGACTCTCCAGGTGAACGACACAAATGACCGAGCACCGAGTTCTGGAGTCCAGACTCTCCAGATCTCAATCTTCTCTAGATCCGTTCCTCACTTCTAGAAACCGAGGGATGGCGATTCGCTTAGAATGTTTGCAAAAAATTCCATAGTTGCGAAAATAAGGCAGATTCCCTCCCCAGCTCTAGATTCGTGCAGTGCAAGATCCTTCTCTCCGAACCAAATGTTGTTGATCGTCAGTTGTTTTGGAATAAAGCTGACCCTCTTTCTTCACTAAGTGTCTGTGCACCTTCGCCTGTTTTGTGTGTAGTGTTACAGCTGGTGTTCCAAAGCAATCAAGCACAGAAGGCACATTGGATGAAGGAAACACCTATTTCCAAAGAGTAATAATAACACTTCCAGTTTCAGCAAGCATCAAAGCTCCGGAGTCTGCCTGCCTTCTTCTATGTGTGCAAAGACGGGGATGGAAGGATTTAGATCCATAAGCAACATATTCCTGAATCCCAGGCATTTAATCTCAACATGTGCCAATGCCCAGGAAAATTGACCCTCCAAAAAGAGCATCCCACAGCACAGATACGAAGGGGGTGCAATGCCTCTTAAGTGAGAGCTTTCTGTGAAGTGTGAAGTTGTTGAGAGCTGAGAGCTCAGTACATTAACTGCTCATGTGATCCAGTCATACAATACTTGGTATCCTCGCAGTTACTAAATGAGCCTTAAAAATTGAGGCGGAGTGATGGAGTCGGTGGCATCTGTGCATGTGAGCAGAACTTGACACGGACACATCACATTCACAGTATAAAGATTCCACTAGATAAAGGACTGGGGAGCAGGGCATCTCTAGAAAAATCTGCTATTGTCCGTAATATCTCCGTGCAAAGGAAACCAGAGCTATTTTCATCGTTAGGGATGGCTGCCAAAATGAGAACAGTGTTTAAAAGGCTAGGGATTGACCTGATGTGGCAATAGTTGAAACGCAACAGATTGCCACCATAGATGTAGATTGACCAAAACACAATCACTTGGCTTTTTCTAAGCACTGACCTCTATTATCTTCTATTATATTGTACATATTATCTAGTATATTATTTGTTTCAGTTAGCATTTTATTCAGACATAATGCATTCTGCAGCTTCGGTTTCCTTGGTAATTGTGTTAAAGGTTTATTCATATTGGTGGAGAGACTTAAATGATCACTGGGGTCACTAGGCAGTTAATATGATGACCCAGTGTAATTATCTGGAAAATGAACCGTTTATGGTCTCTCCTTTAGAGAAGTGTGTGGCATTTCCGGTACTTGGCTTTCTTGAAGCCATTCAAAGAACAAATTCAGGAAATGTTCTGCACAGTTAGAACCCGGGATAGTTCACCTACACAAAGCATTAGCAAGAGTGCTACACAGAGGGAAATGTCAAACAAGCCCCCGCATTGTTCCTTCAAAATTACATCCATTTCAGTTTGATTTATATTCAAAACTGCCTACTTCTAAACATTTCGGAGAGTTGGACAGTTAGGGCAATGTAAACTCTAGATATGGCTATAAAACATGACGTAATAATCTTATCTTATCATGCATGGATGATGTTAAAACTTCTAAAACATATCCCTCCCCCCCACGCCCACACTAATTGTGAGTCTCTAAGGAGAAATATATAACAGTTCACAAGTCTGTCAAACCTTTTAGTTGAAATAAAAGGATACAAAACAAATGCAACTACTTTCAAACCATTAGGAATTAACTCAAAGGGGTATTTATAAAGACCAATTATGGGGCAGTATTTTAAAAGTGTATCATACAACATACAACCTTCAATTGATCTCCATGGTGACTGCGTGACTTTTTAGAACGTTCCCTGCACGATTACTCTTTATAAATAAAAGCCAGTGTAAATCAGTCACACATTAGTTACGCTAATTTATTAAAGTAAAGTAGGGGTAATTCGGTCACAATTCTTGGTCATTAAACTATCTATTCGATTTTTTTATATATATTGTGGATTGTCTTATTTTAGATATAATGGACAATGTTACATATTCACGACTATCATTATAATTAAATCAAGGCATTGTCAGATGTATAGGTAATTTGCCTGAGGTATGATTTTCGTGCTTCTTTTGTTCATAATAGGATTGGAATTCGCTTTGCAAACAGCTTTCAGCACCATTGCTGTGGACAGCTCCATCCTTTCAATGTAAAAGTTCTGCAGCCATCCCTCCTCGCAGCTCTATGAGTTAAGGCTTGTGAACTCTGCTTTGTGAGCCGACGGGAAAGGTCTGTGACAACAGTATTTATACTGAAAGCTGCAAGGTATTGTTTTAGAAAGTAAGAATTAAGTATCCATTGCCCAGTTTTCTGGCTAACTGAACTCCAGCTTAACCGAGTGATTGCAAATCATTCCATCCTTGTCTGCAGGATCCCCTGGCGGCTAATGTAGGTAATGCTTGCCAAAATGCAATTTGCAGTAAACTGCCTAGACATCTGTATACAAATCCTCAATGCGCGAGTTTTAACTCTTTTACAACAGTCATTTGGCTTGTGTCAACTCTTAACGTCTATTATACTGGCATGAATTTGTTATTTATACATGATCTATTCAGGCTTAAACTGTAAATAAAAAAAGAAAAAGCTATTTGGTAGCTTTTTACTTGTAAGCATTTTAATGGTTTCCAACCACTGAATCCAATGCATAACAAAGTGTAAACAAAAATTAGACTTGATTTATGTTGAATGCATATTTTTACTACTTGAGCTTCCATCCCCATTGTCCTGCCGTCCGTCCACATTCCATAAAAGCATCTGTTTTATGGAATGTGGATTTCATCCATCTGTCCATCTGTTTGTCAGTCTGGCTGGCCATCCATCTATCCATCCATCTTCCCTCCCGCCTGTTTATCTTTCTTTCAAAAACGTGTATTCCAGAAGGCATGCAGCAACAATAAATATAGACATATTTGGTAAAATACTAGATTAAACCTAGAAGTATAAAGTCCATAAAGTCTTGCTTAGTTTGCTCACTAAATCTTCTTATCTCAAGCAATACACAATGGCCCTAGAATGTAACAAATAATACATGTTACATTAACTTGTTACAGTTTGAGACAGATAAAAACAACTATCTACAGTTACAGTGTATTTTGCAATCCAATTAGCTCACCCAGAGAAAGTATTGGATTTTGTCATATATAAATCATTCTCCTTATAGGAGGGCTGGCAACATTTGGCCTGAGGAGCAATTGCACTTAAATGCCATGTTTTCCAACTACGTGGCTTAACACATTTTTTCCTTTTTTTAGTTTATATTTTGTTTTATACAAACATTTTTAAACATGCAGATATAAAAACTGGATTAGCACGGTGTAGGAAGCATATACAGTCTAGGGACTGCACCTAGTAATCAAGGGATTTTGGCATGCAGTGATTATGGAACCTGTATTTGGGTAGTGAAGGAGCTCTTATCTTCATGCACTTCCGGCACTGCTCCCTCGCATGCCCTGTTATGATGCCACAATCTGGGATATGATGTCACTCTGGCCCTGGCCTCACTAAATGGCATGCCAGGGAACAGTGCAGGAAGAGCAGGACAATTCCACAGCACCACTAGACCGCAGAGAGAGAACACAAACCAGCGCCCCCAAAGCTCTGCATGAAGCCTGGGTTGGCATCGTAATTTTTTTTAAATTAAACAAAAATGAAATTAATTACTGAGTGTGTGTAATCTGTATGTGTGTGTGTGTGAGTGTGTCAGTATCAGTGAGAGGGAGTGTGTGTGTGTGTGTGTGCCTGTCTGTCAGTAAGTTTGTGTGTCTCTCATTGTATATCAAATTAGTGAGAGTGTGTCTGCCAGTGAGTATGTGTGTCTGTCAGTAAATGTGTGTGTCTGTCAGTGAGTGTATGTGTATCTGAGAGTGATTGTCTATAAGTGAATGTATATCAGTGTGCGTCTGTCAGTGAGAATGTGTCTGTCTGACAGTGAAAGTGTGTGTTGGTTAAGCAGTGTGTGTGCCATTGTGTGCGTGTGTGGGTCAGTGAGTGTGTGCTTCAGTGAGTGTATGTCAGTGTATATGTATGAGTGAGAACACATGTCTATCAGTGAGAATGTGTATTTCTGTCAGTAAATGTGTTTGTTGGTTAAACAGTGTGTGTGCTAGTGACTGCATGTATGGGTTAGTGAGAGTATGTGTGCTTAAATAATGAAAAAGTTTAATGAAAAAATAGTTTCACTACATTTATGTGATTTGTAGTAATACGCATACAGTTGTGCTCAAAAGTTTGCATACCCTGACAGATATTGTGAAATTGTTGCATTGATTTTGAAAATATCACACATGATCACACACACACAAAAAATATTTTATTGAAGGATTGTCATTATATGAAGCCATTTATTATCACATAGTTGTTTGGCTCCTTTTTAAATCATAACAGAAATCACTCAAATGACTCTGATCAAAAGTTTGCATATCCTTCAATGTTTGGCCTTGTTATAGACACACAAGGTGACACACACAAAGGCAATTAAAGTTTAACATGGCAATTAAGGTTAATTTCCCACACCTGTGGCTTTTCAAATTGCAATTAGTGTGTGTCTATGAATAGTCAATAAGTTTGTTAGCTCTCAGGTGGATGCACCGAGCAGTTTAGATACTGAGCCATAGGGAACAGAAAAGAACTGTCAAAAGACCTGCATAACAAGGTAAAGATGAAAAAGGATATAAAAAGATATCCAACACCTTAAAAAAATGCCAGTCAGTACTGTTCAAGCACTTATTAAAAAGTGGAACATTTCTGAGATTTCTTGATACCAAACCAAGGTCAGGTAGGCCAAGAAAGATTTCAGCCACAACTGTCAGAAGAATTGTATGGGATACACAGAAAAACTATAGGTAACCTCAGGAGAAATACAGGCTGCTCTGGAAAACGATGGCGTGGTTGATTCAAGGAGCACAATACGACGATACTTGAAAAAATTAGCCACATGGTCAAATTGCAGAACGAAGCCTTTACTGCACCATTGCCACAAAAAAGCCTAGTTGCAATATGCCTGACTACCCCTTGACATGCCTCACAGCTTCTGGCACACTGTAATTTAGAGTGACGAGAACAAAATAGAGCTTTATGGTCACAACCATAAGCGCTGTGTTTGGAGAGGAGTCAAAAAAGCCTATAGTGAAAAGAATGCCATCCCCACTGTGAAGCATGGTGGTGTCTCACTGATGTTTTGGGGATGTGTGAGCTCTAAAGGCAAGGGGAATCTTGTGAAATTTGATGGCAAGATGAATGCACCATTTTATCAGAAAATACTGGCAGACAATTTGTATTCTTCTGCACGATGGGACACTCTTGGACTTTACAGCATGACAATGACCCTAAGCACAAGGCCAAGATGACCTTACAGTGGTGACAGCAGAAAAAGATGAAGGTTCTGGAGTGGCTGTCACAGTCTCCTGATCCTCGAGCCACTCTGGGAGAACTCAAACGTGCAGTTCATGCAAGACGACCAAAGACTTTGCATGACCTGGAGGCATGTTGCCAACACAAATGGGCAGCTATATCACCTATATGACGTCATCTTCTGGCTCCCGCAGCATCATTAGACAGCGCGCGAGGGAGCAGAGCGGTGAGATTAGAGCTCCCTCGCCGCGTCTGATCTCAGCACTACCGCACACCGTGCCGGGGGCCAAGATGGTGGCCGGCAGGAGGAAGAGCTTCCCTCCTGCCGGTCACTGAAATCTTGCACCCCCAGAGCCCGTGCGCCCTAAGGCGGCCGCCTGTGCAGCCTTATGGATGCGCCGGCCCTGATAGTGACAGGTTGCTCCCTGTCACTGTGTTACTCCCCCAGCAGACACATGAGTGATGGACATGATATCTGCAATATTTACTACTAATACAGCTTCCAGATACTCTCCTAAAATTTGTGCTTTCCTGTTGTCACCTTCAAAGCGGCACCTATAGTGGATGGGTTGGGTGCTCAACCCAAAGGGTATCTTGGCAAGATTACACCAACAAAATGGAATTGGGAAACACACCCTGAATAGGCATTTCTCAGATGTGGCGCTGCCATAAAGACCAAAATATATCCAAAATACAGATTAAGGAACAGCGCACACACAAAAATACAGTTTTATATCTTACAAGGCTACGTAATCACTTATCTCAACAAACAAATATGGGGATTCAGTTTTATCATATGGCCATATTGTGTGAAGCCCACAACTACGTCACAGTGGGTCCTACTCTAATTTTAACATGGGAGATGAACATGCCAAATGCAATATTTACTGCTTAAACAGCTTGCAAATCCTCTCCTCACATTTGTGCTTTCTTGTGGTCATAATCAAATGGGCACCTATAGTGGATGATTAGAGTTATCAACCTAAAAGGAATCTGGTCTGAATTCCAAAATAAAGATAGAAAAAGGTAAATGGAGGACACACTCATAACATGCAGCTTTCAGTTGTGGTGTTGGCATAAAGATAAAAAAATATACAAAATACAGATTAGGGAACAGCGCACACACAAAAAATACAGTTTTAAATTTTACAAGACTACTTAAAATCACCTGTCACCATATGTGTTTGCAAAGATAGGGGATTTCAAGTATGTGTGTATGTTGTTCCTTAATCAGTGTTTTGTATATATTGCTGGCATGGCATACTCTGCACATAACATAAATACATTTTTATACAGTACAGCCACACATGTCCCTGTGTAGCGCAAGTACATAAAGCTCTGCATGTGAATTAAAATGAATCATTTTATGCATATTAAAATTACATTACATTTATAAACACTGTTTTTTGGCAAGAGAAGTTATCATGAGTGCCACAAGAACAGGCTAGAAAAATAGACTCTGGAACATGGGGCCCACAGGGAAGTGATATTGAGCTACGGATAAGGAAGGTAAACAAAGCTAAAAGATGGACATAAAGGAGGAAATCACCAGGATATGGCGTTGGAGTGAGATAGCACATGAAGGAGAAGGCAGTGATAGATTTTGCATAGGAAAATATGCATTGATACATAACAGAGAAACTAGACACCGGCAATTGATTTGAATGGGAAAAAGGAGATGATGCAAGAAGAGGATATAATACTAGGAGATTGGCATAAAAAAAAAAAAAAAAATTAAAGATGGGCATGAAAAAACCCACAGGAGTTGGGTTCTATTCGACAGGGTAATCAATCACATGCAAAGTTGTCAACATTTGTTAATCTGGCACTGTCACCTCCCTGTCAACCTCGCTTCAAAAGGAGTATTTCATTAAGACAGAATCTTTATTAAATACTGACATTGATTGTGCTGGAATTTCACTGAAATTCCAGCCAGTCAAAAGATATACTGAGACAAAGTAGTGGCTACTTTGTCTTAGTAGTTTTCCTATGGCTGACACTTCTAGGCACTGGGCAGTGCTACAGCCATCTAGTAGTGTCAATCCACCAGCTGCTACTCAAGTTTTCTGACTCAGCTAATTACTGTTAGGGTAAAATAATATACTTAAACAAACACCTTAAAAATATCACCTGTGAAAAATAGAACACAAAGGAACAATTAACCTTTTATATTCTAAAGACTTAAGAGAGTAAAAGATTACTCCAAATCTTCAATACTGAATTAAAACTGAAAAACTCAACAAAAAAGGTACACATAATAGCACTAATACAAGTTGACAGTGGAATATGTATTTGATTGCACTCACAAGATATAAAAAGTAGTAGATGTGTCTCCTAACCAAGGGTACAATTAATTAACAATTAATATTGTCAATTCTTCAGCAGCAGCACATGCTAACAGAATGCTTGGTTTTATGGAGTGGGGTATTAGCAGTAGACCATATCTCCAGAAGGATATTGATACTTTGGAGAGAGTTTAGAGAAGGGCTACAAAACTGGTTCATGGATTGCAGGATAAAACTTACCAGGAAAGGTTAAAGGATCTTAACATGTATAGCTTGGAGGAAAGATGAGACAGGGGGGTATGATAGAAACATTTAAATACATAAACGGAATCACCACAGTAAAGGAGGAGACTTTATTTAAAAGAGGAATAACTACCACAATAAAAGGACGTAGGCTTAAATTAGAGGAGCAAAGGCTAGGAAATAATATCAGGAAGTATTACTTTATCGAGAGGATAGTGGACGCATGGAGTAGCCTGCTGAAGTGGTAGAGGTTAAGACTGTGAGGATGTTTAAGCATGCGTGGGATAGGCACAAGGATATTCTACAAATAAGATAAGGCTAGGGACTCATAAAAGTATTTCGAAAATTAAGAAGACTAGATGGGCCAAATGGGTCTTATCTGTTATCACACTCTGTTTGTATGTTTCTGAGAAAATATTTATTCTCATGCATACACAAAGAAGAAACACAAAACATAATGTGTACCTTTATAAACAAAAACAAACTTTAATGAAAATACATTTACAGAATAAAAAAAATTAAAAAACAATTACTATAAACAACAGTTGGTATCCACTCCTTTCTCCAGTATCTTCGACAGGAGAAGGTGTCATGTCAGTGATAAGTGACAGGAAGCAGCCGTACATGTTTCAACTCTCTGCATTGTCCTCATCAGGGAAAAATAATCCAATGCAATGAGAGTACAATCCAACCCCACCAAAAAAAGCATCTTAAATATCCCAAAAGTGCTTTCAATTATGGAACTGTTAACATCCACCTCCTTTTATTAACTTTCACATCTCGAGCCTAGTTTTCATGCTGTTTATGTAAGCTGAAAATTTGTGATTAACAATATACGTTCCACTTGGCCAGTTAAATCTTGTCTGGGAGACACACCTACTAGTTGTTATCATGGCAAGGCTTTTTTACTGTCTCCTTTCAGTCAACAAATACAAGATGGCAGTTTTAGCAAAAGAGACGCATAATCCTTTTATATACCTCTATTAATGTCAATCCAATGCACACTGTCACATTTTGTATGCAAAAGTGAAAGGTAAATGAAACAATTTTAGCTTAATTAAGTGGTTTTGGTGTATAAATCATTACCTGCAGTCTCACTGCTCAATTCCCTGCCATTTAGGAGTTAAATTCCATTTACACAGGCCTGGACATACTTCCCCTGGCTGTGACTCACACATCCTTTCTACACACATATTAATAAAAAGTTTTTTATTGCACAGTGTGTTTAATTTCGAATTTCTTATCTCTTGATCTATTATTTGCTTTCTAAAGCCTACAGTAGCTCCCTGTGTGTGATTAAGTTAAATTAATAAAGTAGGAAATTAGAATTCTAAAGTAGAAACACTGTGCCATAAGAATAAAAAAAAAGGCATGGACACTATGTGATTGGATGTAGCAAACCAACCAAGCAATTACCTGGGAGTTCCTAAGAGATGACAAAGAGCCATATTAATTCCTATTTACCTGCATGACCTATACTCCCTGGACTAGAGAGTATTTGTTTTTGCAATTGTCTTTGCATGTATTGTTTGATGTGATATATTTATAAAGCCCATGGATAAAAGGGAACTGTTGGAACTTGCTGATATGTTTTTGTTTGTTTTATATTATTATAGCAGTGTATGCACACTTGTCAGCCTCGGACAGTATTTTTTTAATTACATCATGTAGTTTACATTAGAAGAAGAGGACACCCAAGCAAAAACATATAAAATAAAAAAAGTATAAAATATCTATCGATTGCCTCTGTGTCTACTGTTTGGTTGTGTAATGAATGAAACAGCAACATTGTATTTTATAAGTGATCAGAGGAAAGCAGCCCCATGGCTTTAACATTACATTCCTAGAAAGTTTAATTGCTTAGAACACAGAGTGGGAAGGCTTCCTAGGGTTATGTCCTTTCTTCTGTTCACTGTAAGAATGTTCTGAGTATAGCTAAAACTGGCATTGTTTAAACTACCCGAAAAAAAAGCTTATAAAAAGGTATTTAGAAAAAGTTTATGCTAATTTTTGTCAATTTTTTATTGAGTAGTGAAATTCCACCTCTAATACCCCTTTAAAGCACAATTTTTTAATTATCCTGCATGCATCTACGATAATAAATAGTGCCACTAGATGGCAGTCTTAAATATCTTCTATGTTATCTTCCAATGCAGAGTGTGCATTTCCTGTACAGTGTCACTTGTTCAGTGTCGTTAACAATGTTTTACAAAGACTAGTGCACAAAGTGAAATTGCCATTCAACAGCAACGCCATTTTTAAGGAAATTACAAAGTATGTTCTATTCATTTCAAAACAGGCTTGGCCATCAACACCTTGTGTTCAAGATAATAGGCAACTATTGTTTGGGTCTTCCAAAATATATATAATTCCTTATAATGTGATTCTGGGAGAGAATAGATATGTGTTACTTTGTGGTTACACAGCTGATCTTAGCAATGCAGAACATTGTGCACACTACTTGTTTCAAAGAGTGAAAACAATATACATATTTTCTGAAACTTGAATACCGGAGGGGACATATTAAAAGATCTTCATAATGCAATTACAGTATTTTTAAAGATGCAATTCCTAATTAAATAAAAACACAGGTTAAACTCTTGAAGCAGTATGCTTATTGAGCATAAATTATGTCCTTCTCTCACATATTAAACATTATTTTAAAACAAAGTTTGATTTTGTTTTTGCTTTTTATTATGGTACACAATTAGGAATAGCTTAAGCTATAAAGAAATCTTTATTGTTGTATAACAGTATAGTCAAATCAGCAAATTTATTATGTAAACTGTTCCATAAGAAATATTAACGATATTGTTGAACAATGTTTGCACTTTCAAGCCAATTATGATCAATGGTATCAGGCAGTGCACAGTATTATATTACAAATTCATAAAACATGTAATAATTATAGCTTGGAGGGTGGAAGTGGTACATATAGTATTGTTATATTGATATTGATATATTGATATAACCAGGGCCGGCCTTAGGGGTGTGCGAGCTGTGCGGTCGCACAGGGCGCTATGGCAACAGGGGCGCCCTGGCAGCCGACACAATTCAATGTCTGCAGCTTTCATGGGCTGGCTGGGGAGATCAGATCTCCCCAGCCAGCCCACAGAATTTAACTAAGCAGTACTTACTGCATGGTAAGCAGGCAGGCAGCAGAGACCCACACTGGGGGTTTCCTGGGGCAGTGCTGCACAGTAGGTAGCACTGCCGTTTAGTGTCTCCATGCTCTGCATGGAGACGCTGACATTTTCTATTAGAGATGCATTGAGTCAATGCATGAAGATTTTGAAGATTTTTCGCACAGGGCGCCTAAAGCCCTAAGGCCGGCACTGGATATAACATACAGAATTCAGCGTACTCACTCAAAAATAAACTAACTTTGAAGTCCACAGAATTTCAAATGATTAAAACACCTGAGTTAGGGAAACATAATTGAGGATTTGTTACAGTTTAGGCTCGTACATTGTATAGGACTGTCACAATGTGCCTCATTTTTGTCATGTCTTACTCTCAACCGAATGCCTGCTCTTATGAGGTTAACATACTTACCTGAAAATCCATTCTCCTGGGACTCTCTTCAGTGTATTGTTTAATAGGACCCTGGAAAAAGGTACCTTTGACAGGGAGGGATGCACAACCACTGTTGGTCAGGACCATCATCTTTAACATCTCTTTACATTAAAGGAGAGTACATTAAAATCGCTCGTTAACAATTTATGTATACATCTTCTTTATACATCACATCATGATATGACACGCCAAGATTATTTTCATACATTTTTACTGAGTATCTGTGAATAAATCATAGAAGATAAACCGTCTCATATAGAATAAAAACTCACTACTTGGCCAATACAATAAAGCAAAATATTCATTGCACAGAATGTAAAAATAATCCACACAGTAAATTATATTGCCACAGTCTGTGAATGATGAAAGTCACAATAATGGAGTCTTTGTTAGTCGATTCTGATACCCGGTATAGCCTAAAAACAACAATACATCTAACTATAGTAAAAAAAAAAAATTAAAAAAAATGTTGTACGTCTAATACTGGCACATTTTTATTAACAATTCCACTAGTAAGTAGAGAAGGATATATTCTTAGTAATAGTATAAAGTAAGGTAAACAAATAGTCAAAGAAAGAGAAAAAATAAAATAGTTATGAACAGTCTAACTATAGATACCCCAAACCTCATGTCGAATGATTGCCAGGTTCTCAAAAGTTTAACCACATTTTTTTAAATTAGTTTTCTTTTGGGGGGGGAGGGAGTTAGTTAAAGTGGAAGCAGAAGGTTTTTCCACCAATATAATATTTTCTATTTTTATGTTGTAGTATGTTTCCATTATAAAGGAATGAGTGTATTTGCTCCTCCAGGTTTTTTTTTTTTTTTAGGTATACAATAATGTAACTGTATGTATTTATTTGTACACATTTTTCATTTTGTTTTGCGTAATGTTCTAACTGAAATCTTGGCATTTACAAACTCAGTACAGCCAGTTGGAGACTTTCATACATTATTTGATAGCTATTAATTTACCATTCATCACTGTAATGGTAAGATGAAATCCCTCTGGACAGGTTGCAAATGTAGATTTTAGACACTGCTGATAAAAAAAAATGAACCAGTAAACTTAAACAGTAAGCTTTTTTCAACATAACATATTTCAATGAAACAGAGAACAGAATCCATTTAACTTCACTTGGCAAATCATTTGAGCTTTGCAATTCACAGATTTGTTTCAAAGTTTGACAACAAACATTTGCATGAATAGATACAGGATAAATACAGTACTTCATGGAGAGAAACACTTGATTCTTATAAATGATATACTGTAGATTGTTACCTATGCCTCATGCTATTTCGCTGAAGAAGCACAATAAGTTCAATGTAAGGACTAGGAATTATGAACCTAGAATGTAACTATATTAAAATATTGGTTTAGGATATAATACATTGCAATATGAATTGTTTTCAAATAGGACCTGGAACTATTTACAGAATTAGTAAAATGGTTGTCATGCATCCATCAAGCTCGACCTTTTTCTCATCTCTTTTTGCTGTTGATCCAAAAGAAGGGGGAAAAAAAACAAGTTGGAAGCACTTTCCACATTCGTCGCAGACTAGGAACAAATTCTTCTCGAAGAATTTCAGTCAGGTCTCTTCTTGGATCAAGGAAGCTGTTCACCCACAAACTAAAAATTATATCCATGTATATTATGATTTTGCAAGTATTCATCCATTTGTTGTTTAAATATCTGCGCAGACTCTGATAAAACCACCTCTTGATGCAGAGAATTCCACATAATTTTAGTTTTTACTATAAAAAATCTTTACTTTGCCTTAGTCTAAATATCATTTTTTTTCCAGGCTAAATCATGACCTTATATATAGTTCTGTTTATGAGCAGAGTTCCAGACAATGGTTTGTATTGGCCCAAATATATTTGTATAACACAAAACACACACATATATCATAGATAACATTGTTTCATTATTACAAACATTCAATTTCTGTCATTTTCTGCTTATGTGACAATTGCTTAAATTATGAAACCCTCGGTTCTTTGACAAACTGGAAAACATTTTTTGTAACCCAATTGATTAGATATAACCCCAATTATGCATTTCTTTTCATTGGAGGTATATCTAAAAACAGCTTGCAAAAGCTACAGATCTCTTTACTTTTCCTTCTGCCAAGGCAAGACTGTGTGTAGCTGTCCAATCACAGACTTCCCAATGCAGCTCAATGAGAAGATGTTGCAAGGCAGATTATCTGGACAACTGTCTGCCTCTTCAAAATGCTCAACTAAGCTAAACAATCAGAAAGTAATACGGTCAGTTCTCTGGCCAATTCTCTGACTGACAGTCAGAGGTGGTAACACGGTTAATTTATAAATGTGCCAATTGTTATTGGAATCTGTGCTTTTTGTAAAAAATAAAATAAGAGGACACACACTTTGCATATGAAGCACTTCAGCAAGCTACAGTGCTTTAAGGTTTTTTCCCTTTAGTATATTTGATATATCTTGTACACTGTATAATCCTGTTTCTTTTCTCATGCAGGTTGGGCTACAGTTCAAAGTGAAATTGAGTGCATCTTACAGAGAAGCATTGGATTCATTTGCTGACATGTTCCTTCAACTTCATTATCATCAGACCATTGGCTTTTTTTTTAACTTGATGCACTTTAGGTACTGAAAACACTCTCAGATACTATTGTCTTATTTTTTCTCCATTCCAGCGTTTACATTTTTAAGCATTCTTTTCTGTTTTATTCAGTTTCCTTGGTAACTGTGGTTTTTAGCTACATGTCACTGTTCAATAACCTTTAGTTGAAAAAGAATGCTGAGTTAGCATGGACCTGGTGATTTTCTTTCTCATTGGTAATTTTTTTTTTCATTTATTTTGTTTTCCCAAATACATAAGAATAGAAAAAGGCTCATGTGAGCAGAAATTTTGATCTGTGTATCATACATTTAATCTTATTAAAATAAACCTATCTCAATTTTAAAACATATGAGTGCATTTAATTGTTGCATATTTGCATATTTAGCAATTGATAGCACCAATGCACTTAAGTATTATCAAGGTAAAGTGCCAGGTTATTTGGTTTTTTTCTGTTTGTCTGTCTATCTATCTATCCATCCATCCATCTTTATTTTTTTTTTCTTGGCTTATACTCTGTCTAAGCTGTAGGTTAACACACCTCACATTGTTCTCTATATTTTACAAGTCAGGAATATTTCCTACTCAACACATTCCTTTGGTATTGATACAGGCTTCATAATTGTTTACTACAAAATAAACCATGTATTTTGATAGAAATGCAAAAGAAATTTATCAAATGCAGCTATTTAGCTTGAATGTGTAAATAACATAATGTATATATATATATATATATATATATATATATATATATATATATATATATATATATATATATATATATATATATATACTGGTAAAATTTAAAAAACAACAATTTAAGATGGTCCAACAAGATTATTTGGACCATAGTCCAAAGGTGGTCTACAGGTGGTTGTCAGGCGGTAATCCCAATAGACCAAGGAGACAGCGCAAAAGAATAATTAAACCCAGAATAGTCACTATTGACAACACCTCTGGAGAGTCAGCCTCTGATAATGATTGTATTGAATCAGCAAGTACGCCCTCCTCATCACCTTTTTCAGGGGTCCCCGAAATGGGTGCCTCCATCAGGAGCCGAAAAAAAGAAAACGCAGAACCAGAAGAGGCGGTTGGAATAAGGAACATGCCGAAAGGCAAGCCACCCCACAGGAAGTGATACCAATATTTAACCTATCACAGAGACCATTAACAAAAGAGGAAAGTGAATTGCTAAGTAGAGGATTATCTTTTGTACCCAAAGCTAAATCCAATAAATTCCAGTGTGACATTGAGTGGCACAAATTTGGTAGGAATATACGCCTAAAATAATATATTTTTTTTTTTGTCAAAAAGAAAATGCATTGATTCAAAAAAAATGTATGTGCCGGTGAAGTCCTCAGTTAGCTGTCCGTTGAGGTGTATAGTTACATATCAAGCCGGTCAGACAGCCGGACAGCCGGTCAGCCTGTCAGCTCGTCAGGCTCCACTCTACTCATCTACTCTATCCACTTCAACCATTCAATCTCTCCCTAATTTCTCCCTACTCTGCAGTAAAATACAGCTACATACTGCTACATACTGTTATAATAGTGTAACAGTGCAGCGTTGTAGTTGAAGTTGATACTCTCAGCCGAGGAAGCCGAGGAAGTTTTTTTTTCTCTTGGCAGCATCCCCTGAGCTTTTTCAAAAGGGAAAAGAAAAAGGGAATTATACCCTTTTTGGACTTACCACTGATGAAATCCTCGTGGAAGGGGTCCAAGCTGAAGCCCAGGAGCAGCACTCTTCACTCTCTGCATACCATGTTCCAGCCAGCGAGACCTGCGGACGTAAATGAAGATGCTGCAAAATCCACAAAGCGAGCGGCTTCAGGCGCTGTGAATAGCGCTGACACGGTGAATAGTTGCCTGGATACAACAAACAGCCTGGAAAGCAGGAAAATTGGGGACAGCCACGAGATCCATCCAGACCAGATCCATCCAGACCCAGGAGAGGGAGGATCAGGCAAAATTTTACCTACTGATACAGCTAGCATTTCTATACCTACTGTGCAGATACCATGATCAGATGGCATACAATGCATATTAGCACAAATGAAAGAGGATAGAATTTTTTTAGCGGGAGAGATTGAAAGAAATGCTAGGGAAATAAGATTAGAGATTCAGGCAATTGGTAATTGGACCGCCACCCTAGAGGTGAGGGTAGAGGCTGTGGCTAAAGCGCATAATGATTTATTACTACAGAGCTCGGAATGGGGCAAAAGGCTTGATGCCTTAGAAATGGCATTTGATGATCTTATTAATTGATCCCGATGCAATAATATTAAAATTAGAGGGATACCGGAAACAAGAGACGAGGGCCCGGTGCAGAACTTGGTTTTAGAAATCTTTAGACCCTTATTACCAGACATTCCTGAGCCCAGATGGGAAATCGATAGGGCACATTGCTTATCAGGTGGTCCACGAAGGAATGACGAATGTCCTTGAGACATAATAGTGAGATTCCATTATCATAGCACTAAAGACGCTGTAGTGCGTAAATGTAGGGGGATGGAGGTCACTTACAGAGAAAAGGCGCTTCAGATATTCCAAGATCTTTCACCATCCACTCTTTTAAAGAGAAGGCAATGGAAGCCGATTGCCGATCATCTGAGACTCAACCACATTCCCTTCGCCTGGGGCCATCCCTTTAAACTTCTCGCATTTCATAATGAACAAACCAGAGCTTTACTACCAACAGGGGATCCAGGTAGATTTTTCCAGACAATGGGTCTGGACACACCAGAGGGAGTAACACCGTTATTTCTACAAAAGACCCCACTACCCGCTTTACCCAGAGAATGGTATGATGCGAGAGAGAATCAAAGTTAAAAGGACAATAGGTTCTTATTCCTCTAGGCTAATCCTTTTTGCAAAAGGGGAAGGAAGGAAGAGGACTGACTGATTTAATTTATTTATTTGTTCATTTATTTTTTTCTTGGATGGTGGGAAGCGGGATATATCGTGATATTCATGGTGATTGTGAAGGGGTGAATATGGAGTTGAAGGGATTAAGAGAAGTGGATTAAGCCATAGCATATTAGTGCATGTGGTTTAGTATAGTAAGGCATGTACGGGAAGAAATAAGCATGTTATATAGGAGTATGTATTTCATAAATGATACTCACTATAAAAATAAAAATTTAAATCTCAATAACAACTCAGTAGGAAAATGTTGCATAGTAGGATAATATTGGGTTGTACGGCTCTGTATAGGGTCTGAGGACAGCCTATATGTGTCAATGAGATGTTTAGGAAAGTGTAAGAGGACCCATGCTATGTCAAGGAAAATCAGGTTTCTAGTATTAGCTTAAAAATCTAGGCTTCAGGTTGATGGGAGCAGTTGCAGTTTATCCCATGGCCGAATTAGAGAACTGGGAGAACTGTGCCCCCTAATTAACTCCTGGCATTTGGTAAGTCCAGGAGGTATCCATTGTGTATATATATATATATATATATATATATATATATATATATATATATATATATATATGTATATTTTTTTATTTATTTTTTGGAGGGGGGGGGTGGGGGAGGGCGGGAGGACGGGAAAGGATGGAAGGTAGGGTTGCAGGTTTTTTTTTTCTCTCTCTCTTGTCTTGGTATCCAATATGCATATAGGTCTGTTACATTTATTGGGCCAAAACATCTGCTTGTATATTGGTTGAATTATGATGGATGAGAAGATAATTTCCTTAAATGTAAAAGGTCTTAACTCACCTGCTAAAAGGAAGATAATGTTTAAGGAATTAAAGAGAATGCAGGCGGA
Organism: Pelobates fuscus; assembly: GCF_036172605.1. Classification (NCBI taxonomy): domain Eukaryota; kingdom Metazoa; phylum Chordata; class Amphibia; order Anura; family Pelobatidae; genus Pelobates; species Pelobates fuscus. Next base: position 317,019,192 of record NC_086317.1, on the reverse strand, counting down.
TATAGCTTTCTTGCAAGAAACTCATCTTAACAGATAAATGGTATGATAGAGCGTACTGTTCGAATGCTATTCGAAAACATAAGGGAGTAGCTATTTTGTTCCATAAAATATGCCAGTTTAAAGTCTTAAATTCCATTCAGGATAAAGAAGGAAGATATATCTTGGTGTCTGGAATGATGGGCACCCGCAAGCTTCATCTAATGAATATATACGCCCCAAACGTTCCAGATAATAGATTTTGGGATACGATAAGCCAAATTATTAATTCTATAGCGTCAGACTGTCTCTTGATAGGTGGGGATTGTAACGCTGTCTCTTGTCCATAGATAGGAGCCATAAGCTGGGAACATTGCGATCTCAGGGAAAGGGAGGACAGGACAAACAGTTCTTTCAGTTTGTGACAGCTCATAAACTTATTGATATATGGAGGGCTCAACATCCTGACACACTCGATTATACCTTTTATTCGCATCCACATGATACGTATTCTAGAATAGATATGTTTTTGACCAATTTAACACGTTCTCCCTATTTATATAGCTCACAAATTAATAATATCACGTGGTCAGATCACACAGATATCACTGTATATATAAAAGGATTATCAGCTAAACCCAACTTTTCTTGGCGACTAAATATTTCCCTTCTGGAGGATCCCCTAGTTAGAGCAGATATTACAAAGGTACTGTTAAATTATTTTTCTGAAAATAATACACCTGAAATCAGTAAAACCACTCTATGGGCAGCGCATAAAACTGTAATTAGGGGAGAACTGATCAAAATGGCCTTGTGTAAGAAAAAGATTAAATCACAATTATTATTTGAGTTACAGAAAGGTTTACGTAAGCTGGAACAAAAACATAAAACAGTCCCCACTGAACAAACTCTACATGATCTAAAAAGCGTATAGATTAAAGATTAAAAATATTCTATTAGATGAAGCAGCATGGCAGTTAAAAACAACACGTAGATATTTTTATGAAAAAGCTAATAAAATTTACGCCCCTTTGGCCAGATGCTTAAAACCACGAACACACTTTAATCCTATCTCAGCTATCAGAAATGCTTCAGGAACATTAGTATCATCACCAGAGGAAGTTTATGGAGTGTTTCGGGAATATTTTTCTAGATTGTATAGTCAATTTATAAATGAGAATAGAGAAGGTATGGACCAGGAGGTAAGACTGAGAGAATTCATGAGTAGGACGAATTTACCCCAAATCCCTAAAAGCGCTTTAGAAGGATTAAGGACAAAAATATATTTAGAGGAGATTAAAACTGCATGTTCTTCTATTAAGGGGGGTAAAGCACCAGGGCCAGACGGCTTTAGTAGCAGTTACTATAAAATATTTCAACAAACTCTCATGCCATATTTACAAGAGGTCATAGACGAAATTTGCCAAAGCGGAGTTCTTCCAGTTGATCTTACAATGGCTAAAATAGTTCTTTTACCTAAAAAAGATGAGGACCCTGCATCAGTGGGAAATGACAGACTTATATCGCTGATAAATGTCGATATAAAGATAATAGCTATAGTCCCTGCCCTGAGGCTATCTCCCGTACTCCCTATCCTGATTCACCCAGATCAGGTAGGTTTCGTTCCGGGTAGACAGCTGTACGAGAATATGCATAGAGCAGTTAACGTCGCTTGGGTCATGGAAACAGGGAAGACACCATCGATACTCTTGTCACTAGATGCAGAAAAAGCATTTGATAAGGTCGCCTGGCCTTATTTATTTTACTTGCTTCAATATTGGGGCTTTCTGGTTAACTGTATTACTATAATTCGAGCGCTATATTCAAATCCCCAAGCAACAATACAGCTCCCTGGCGCAGATAAGACTCCGTTTGGAATATATAATGGCACACGTCAGGGATGCCTCCTCTCCCCTATTCTGTTTGCCCTTATATTAGAACCTCTTCTGATTCACATCAGAGAAAATGGTAATATACAGGGTATCTGTAACGGAACCGCTGGCACCCCGACCGGGTACCTTCCGCTGACGGATGCTCCTAGCGCTTCCTGAGGACTCCAAGCACTGCAGCAGACACCACAACCACCAAATCTGAGAAGCATAGGAATCCTCTCTAGCATATGAATGCTGTATACAGCCGAATAGGAAAAACCATGCGAATAGGTTTACACTCCTAGCAGTCAGACTGGAACAGCATCCAATAAATCCTCCCCCAATAATGAGACAACACTTCACTTTGAGGGTTAAAACAGGAACTCTCTGTACTGGCACATACAGCCTCTTTTATTCACAATCCACAAAACATAGTACTGCCCACAGGGTTTTGCAGAACAACCAATAAACACATTACAACACATACAATGCAAGTACAGCAGCCAATCGGACACAATGGGACAATAGAAACACACCCAGCATATTCCTCCCTTCTGCTTAGGAGATAATTGAGTCAATTACTGTATCTCAATTATCTCCAAGCTGAAAAGTTACACTTTTTATACATTTTTATAACTTTGTGATTCACCCAGATCAGGTAGGTTTCGTTCCGGGTAGACAGCTGTACGAGAATACGCATAGAGCAGTTAACGTCGCTTGGGTCATGGAAACAGGGAAGACACCATCGATACTCTTGTCACTAGATGCAGAAAAAGCATTTGATAAGGTCGCCTGGCCTTATTTATTTTACTTGCTTCAATATTGGGGCTTTCTGGTTAACTGTATTACTATAATTCGAGCGCTATATTCAAATCCCCAAGCAACAATACAGCTCCCTGGCGCAGATAAGACTCCGTTTGGAATATATAATGGCACACGTCAGGGATGCCCCCTCTCCCCTATTCTGTTTGCCCTTATATTAGAACCTCTTCTGATTCACATCAGAGAAAATGGTAATATACAGGGTATCTGTAACGGAACCGCTGGCACCCCGACCGGTACCTTCCTCTGACGGATGCTCCTAGCGCTTCCTGAGGACTCCAAGCACTGCAGCAGACACCACAACCACCGAATCTGAGAAGCATAGGAATCCTCTCTAGCATATGAATGCTGTATACAGCCGAATAGGAAAAACCATGCGAATAGGTTTACACTCCTAGCAGTCAAACTGGAACAGCATCCAATAAATCCTCCCCCAATAATGAGACGACACTTCACTTTGAGGGTTAAAACAGGAACTCTCTGTACTGGCACATACAGCCTCTTTTATTCACAATCCACAAAACATAGTACTGCCCACAGGGTTTTGCAGAACAACCAATAAACACATTACAACACATACAATGCAAGTACAGCAGCCAATCAGACACAATGGGAAATAGAAACACACCCAGCATATTCCTCCCTTCTGCTTAGGAGATAATTGAGTCAATTACTGTATCTACTCAATTATCTCCAAGCTGAAAAGTTACACTTTTTATACATTTTTATAACTTTGTGAGTTAACATTGTACATACATAAAACTTATATTATTTTAACCAGTATAACTTGGGGACAAACATATCCAAAATTCACTTGAATAGGTTCAGGGATTTAACGGTTAGGTTGAAGGCCTTTGTTTTCACTTGCAAGCATTGCTTTTCCTGTCCAAATGTGTTCCCACTGGTTTGGCAGTGTCCCTGGGACAACACCCTGCTGGAGAACAATGGATCCGGGGGAGGGGAAGAGGAAGTGTCCAAAAAGTTTCAGTATGTCCATACTCTGTTTTTAAAAGGCCAGCACAGTACAATAAAAGTCCATTCACTGTGCTTAAAGGGCCAGTAGCCGCACAATAAAATACAATATGCCCAAATGTTGCACCTGAAGGGCCAAATCTCCCAGGGACCATAGTCAACATGTAAGAGGCTGGCAATCAGGCTCCTCCAACAGCCAGGGGTAAAGGGCAGCTTGTCACCAATAAACCCAGTGACAAAAGGCATTTTGTCACAGTATCCAAATAGGTAGGCAGATTTATAAAACAGCGACTTATGCCGATGATATTCTGATCTCTATGGCAAACCCTTCTGAATCTATCCTTGAATTGTTCAAGTTGATAGAAAAATTTGGAGATATTTCAGGTTGTAAGGTAAACTATAATAAATCATGTGGAGTGACTTTTCATTTATCCGAGGTAGAACAAGATCAGCTAAAAGCCAAAATTGAAATGTGTATAGATAAATCGCTAAGCTATTTGGGTATTAGAATTGGACGCTATTACAATGCACTATTTAATGACAACTATGTACCTTTGAATAAAACTTTGAAAAGGACTTAGAGAATTGGCATGATTAGCCAATTTCATGGATCGGCAGAATTCATTCTATAAAAATTAATATTTTACCGAGGCTTCTATTTTTATTTCAAGCATTGCCTATACGGGTTTGCAAAGGGGACCTACTGGGTATCCAGAAAGCTATAGACACATTTATTTGGCAGGGCAAGCGACACAGGGTAGCTAGAACTCTCCTGTATAGACAGAGAGATAAAGGGGGACTAGGTCTCCCCAATTTAATTATTTATTATTATGCAGCCCAACTGGCACAAATTATTGGTTGGCATGCAATCCAAGGGAAATACAGATGGGTGGATATGGAGGAAGACTTAATGACACCTGACTCACCAGGGTTGTATATGTGGCTTAATAAGGTTTCAAGACCAGTGCTAAAACAAATATGCCCTTCTACTACAAACTCCCTTCACATTTGGGATAAACTCAAGTTAAAACATGGTCTAACTAACTTCCCTTCGCCTATGACTCCTGTTTTTCGGAATAGACAATTTATTCCTGGCCTGGAAGAATACAATTTCCAAAGTCTAAAAGCAGGAGGAATCCACAGATATGTAGATCTCTGGTCAGAAGGAGAGGTATTTCTATTTTCTAGACTGTCGACCAGAATAGAGCTGAGGACAGGAGATTTTTTCGCTATCTGCAGATTAGAGACTTCGCGTACTCAATGGAGGTAAAAACGGCAGTTAAACTCCCCTTCACCAATTTTGAAAAAGTCTGAAAAATAGGAAGGTTAAAGGGAGGTCTTATTTCGGATTTTTATATTCAGCTAAGTGAGGAACCTATGGTTTGGGCTCCATTAAAGTATATATCCCATTGGGAGGCAGATTTAGGTTCCTCTTTGGAAATTAAGGATTGGGTAGATATTTGGGAAACTGCATCCAAAATATCGATATGTGTAATCTCGCAGGAACAGATGTTTAAAATATTATTTAGGTGGCATGTGACCCCAGTCTTTTTGTATAAAATAGGCAAAAACCTGACAGATCTTTGCTGGAGGGGATGTGGCTTACAAGGGACATATTTACATATGTGGTGGGACTGCCCAAAGATTAAAAGCTATGGGGAGGAAATAAGGGAGCTAATTCGGGTGATAACACAGGGAAACATAGAACTTAACCCCTGGATATTTCTGCTATCTAAATCAATAGCAGGTATACCCAGTCACTCGCAGAAATTTATATTTTTAATTCTATTGGCCGCATGCAGATGTATAGCCGCTAGCTGGATAAAACTAGATTTACCATTAATGAGAGAGGTTGAATTAAAGATTCAAGAAAATTATATAATGGATGAATTATCATCAAGAGTAAGACATTCCTATCATATGTTTGGTAAGGTTTGGGAACCCTGGAAGATTTATACAAACAGGAAGGGCATATTCGGATAGAGAGGCGGAGGGGTGGAGAGCTTTTCTTTTCTTTCTTTTTCTTTTTTTTTTGTTTTGTTTTTGTTTTGTTTTTTTCGTTTTATGATAAACGTAAAAATTCACATTGTCGAATAACTTAAAATGGCCATATTAGATTTAAAATGCAATCTTCTAGTCGACATTCCTTGTAAATGCATGTTAAAGATTGTATAATGTATAATGAGTTTTTTCCTCAATGTTAAATAAAGAATATAGAAGAAAATGCATTGACAAGTAATGATGGCGATACAATAAAGAAATTCCGACCTAGGTCCACCTTTGATCCAGTAACTAATAAATCCTCTATTAAAACCTTTCTTGCAATGACAAACAAAGAAGCATACGAGATTATGTCCAAACGAGGTAGCACACGACAGAATGTAACCAAGACTCAACGGCAATTGCTTAAGAACTTAGGAGAAGATCCCTCGATAGTAATAAGAGCTGCGGACAAAGGCGGGGGGATTGTACTGATGGACTATGAATACTATGCTGATGAATTAAAAGAACAACTAAATGATACCAACACCTATCGAAAATGGGATGGAGATCCTACTAAAAAGATACAAAGTATAATACAAGATACTCTATACATGGGCTTGAGATTGGGCTTCATTAATATGGAATTATACCAATTTCTGAATCAGCAACACCCACGCAGCCCTATAATCTACAGTATACCAAAGATCCATAAAGACCCACCTAGACCACCAGGATGCCACATAGTGTCCGCCATTAATGGAGTAATTGAACCATTAGCAAAATGGCTTGATGCACTTTTTAAGGCAACGGTTGAAGCCTTGGAAACGTGCATAAAGGATACACCAACACTACTGCATGAATTAGCCAAAATAACATTCCAGGAGAACAAGCCTATTTTGATTACTATGGACGTAAAGAGCCTTTACACTGTTATCCCCCATACACAGGGGGTGGAAGCGATGAGAAGGGTGTTAACCCAATCAACAGTGTACAAGGGTCCCCCTGTTGAATTTGTGTTGGAAGTTTTAACACTAGCTCTAGAACACAACTATTTTTGCTTCGAGAGAGAGTGGTTTCTACAAGTAGCAGGCACATCCATGGGGGCGGCTATGGCCCCCATGTATGCAAACGCATATCTGTATACTTATGAAAAAGACAACATAATGTCTACATATGCCCACCTCATACAAGGTTATTATCGTTTCATCGACGATCTGCTTATTGTTTGGATAGGAACATTGGATGAAGCACACAACATGGTTGAACAACTGAACCAACTACCATCTCCAATCAATACAAAATAGCTTCCACCAAATCACCCGTGGCATAAAAGGTTAAACTTAACTTTGGATACTTGCTTCCCTTCAGTTACCTCCCAAAATGGTAACTATATAAAAAGTATAATATAGTACATATGGAATAGGGATCCAGCTTGTATCACTAAAACATAAATAAAAAATACAACATAGCGTAATACTGTTGTGGTCTTATTAATTGCCCAATGGTTCAAGGTTACACTCACAGATTTGTTGTATATAGTAAGCCTTCAGGTTGCCACCCCTATAGGTAGGGGGGTATGTCCTGTTCGTTTGTAGTAACGCCAATGTGGAGACCAAGAAGTTCACACTCTCCCAATGGTTGAAAGTAGAAAACAATGGATTTATTGGCATATAGTAAAATTAAATTAAAATATGGTTCTACGCGGTTCGTTCCCCTTAGGAAACTTCCTCAGGAATCAAAATTTAAAAAACATACAGTTTATAGACTCCAAATACTAACAAGTGTATCCATAAGCCTATTGCTTCCCTCCCTTCCCTTCCCTTAAATACAATAAGTGCTGGAAGTCCATTGGTGGTGTGATGGGCGTACTCTCCTTTTCCTCTTCTATTGGACATCTCATCCATTGGTGAATTACCTCCATTTTGTGTAGAATGGGAATAAAGTCTATATGTTTAATTGTAAAATGAATTGTTAATTCAACTATGGCATTTTCCTTTTTTTTTTTTTTGCATATAATGAAATCATTGATAAATATGCACAAAGTGTATTACTTTCTGGCGACCACCAGATGGCAACATAACAAGTTCTAAGTGGAACAAAATGGAATGCATGGCCATTTTTAAATTAAAAAAAAAAAAAAGAAAAGGAAGTGCATCATAAAAAGAAGACGCTGACCCATACAGGAAGCGTGTCTTTGGAAATGGACACCTAAAATGCCGCGAAAAAAACGGAACGAAAATCAGAACAGCTGAAACAACAGATGGAGGTAATTCAAAAACGGATGAGATGTCCAATAGAAGAGGAAAAAGAGACTTCCAGCACTTATTGTATTTAAGGGAAGGGAAAGGAGGGAAGCAATAGGCTTATGGATACACTTGTTAGTATTTGGAGTGTATGAACTGTATGTTTTTTTAAATTTTGGTTCCTGAGGAAGTTTCCTAAGGGGAACGAAACGCGTAGAACCATATTTTAATTAAATTTTACTATATGCCAATAAATCCATTGTTTTCTACTTTCAACCATTGGGAGAGTGTGAACTTCTTGGTCTCCAGATTGGCGTTACTACAAACTAACAGGACTTACCCCCCTACCTATAGGGGTGGCAACCTGAAGGCTTACTATATACAACACATCTGTGAGTGTAACCTTGAACCATTGGGCAATTAATAAGACCACAACAGTATTACGCTATGTTGTATTTTTTATTTATGTTTTAGTGATACAAGCTTGATCCCTATTCCATATGTACTATATTATACCATCTCCAATCAGACTGACGGCTAACATCAGTACTCACACAGTCCAATACTTAGATGTTGAATTATCCATAGGAGAAAACAACATAGAGTACAGCCTCTATTCCAAAGACACGGATCGTAATACCCTGCTTCATGCGCAAAGTGCACACCCGGAAGCCCTGATAAAATCTTTACCTAAAGCAAAATATCTTAGAGTGATAAGGAACAATTCCAACGGTATAATGAAGGAAATACAGTTAAGGGAAATGACGAAAAAATTCTTGAATCGAGGATATCGTAACCAAACCCTCTGTAAGGCACTGGAAGAAGCTAAAGCACCAGTTGCAGAGAAGGACAGTGCTCCCCTTCAAAGATTGGTTCTTCCAATGATATACCACAGCTCTTCCACTCAGATATCATCTGTTATTCGCAAAAACTGGAGGCTATTGTCAACAGATGACATGCTTCCCAAAGTGTTTCACGAAAAAGCCACTAATCTGTCATAAGAGAAATAAAAATCTGAAAGATTTATTAGTACACACAGATCCTCTGAGAAGCTATGCCAAAGAAAATAAGACACAGAACCGTGGATCAGTATGTGCTTGGGATGTGTGACATGCGGGCATTTGACTCCATCTAAGAGCTTTTCCCACCCTCATACAACCAAGAAATATCTTATTCATCATACCATCACGTGCAGAACCACACATGTTATTTATAAACTTACATGTCCATGTGGATTGGTTTATGTTGGGAAAACTGAAACGGCCCTATGCGAAAGGATCAGAGGACACCACTCAAGCATCAGGCTAGCCTACAGGGACGGGGTGTCTGATAAACCGGTGGCACTTTTTACAGTATAAGCACCCACTTTCCTCACTGAAGTTTTGGGGAATAGATCATGTGCCAGTTTCCAGAAGAGCCGGTGACAGAGGCAAAGCTTTACTTAACCGTGAAACCTACTGGATCTCCGAATTAAATACAATGTCTCCAAAGGGACTTAATGAGACCATCTCATTCCACTCTTTCCTATGATTTTAGGTTCCAGCTTGATTATGGTTTTAACATGTATATATGTACATATGTATATTATAGTGTAGTATAGTTAGTTCGTATTTTGTAACTATAGCATTAAATTTGCACAGTCACTGTCACTGTCACTTCATGTTAATATTAGAGTAATTCACATTGAGTCCATATTGAGCTAAATATGAAAGTATGCTTATTCCCCATAGCCATATTAGTATATTCATAAGCCAAAGAAGGTTAGCAGTAATTAAGTGATTTTGGGGTCTTGTCTTGGCCCCAGCCCTCTTAAACTGGCACATAAGGCTAGCTGTCCACTTTTTTGGACCCTTAGAGGTTAATGTTAGCATAGCTTATGCAAAGTAGGCATTACTCATAATAGTAAGCCTTTATGAAGTTAATATTTTTTGTTGTCAAACACCAGGCTATAGATGTTATTATAACCCCTTGAGGACGCGAGACGGTTCAGGACCGTCATCGGCATTTTTCCCTTGCCGACCGTCGACGGTCCTGAACCGTCCTAAATTTAAAATGTACTTACCCGATCGCCGCCGTTCCCCCGGCGGCGATCGGCGGTGCTCCCGGTGTGGGGAGACTGCCTGCAGCCCAGACAGTCTCCCCATGGCGGTTTAGGACCCCTGGGGCCATGTGATCACTCAACAGGGCGACCACATGGTCACAATAGGTGTCCTAGTCTCTGCCTGCAGGGGGACTGTCTGTGCTGACAGGCAGTCTCCCTGCAACTGTAAAATCATAAAAAAATTTAAAGTGAAAGTTAATAAAAAAAATATATTATTATATATGTGTATATATATGATATATAGACATATATTATACCTATATAATATATGTCTATATATCATATATATAATGTCATACTAAGTGTATTTTTATATTAATATGTACATATATTAATATAAAAATACACTTATAATTAATTTACACACGTGTATATATATAATATATATATAATAACTATATATATTGTATATATATATTATTATAAAATACGAATAATAAATAATTTAAATTAAATTAAAAAAATTAAAAATAATAATAAAAATTTAAAAGAATTATATATCTATACGAAATTTTATTCTAACTGTATTTTGATATTAATATATATATATTTATATCAAAATACACTTAGAATGAAATTGTATATATATCTATGTATATATAAATAAATAAAAAGAATGCAAACTATTCGTATGTCCATATACAAAATTACATAAATAATTATATAAATATACACGTAGACTTCAAATATATAAATATGCATATATATTTAAATTCTATGTGCGTATTTATGTAATATTTTTACATAATTAAGTTATTTTATTGATTGCAATTTAAGGGACCTGCCTGCCAACCCAGGCCGAAAGTCCAGAGAATTTAATTTGCTATCATTGTATTTTACCCTGTAACGTTCTACGACACCCTAAAACCTGTACATGGGGGGTACTGTTTTACTCGGGAGACTTTGCTGAACACAAATATTAGTGATTCAAAACAGTAAAACATATCACAGCGATGATATTGTCAGTGAAAGTGACTTTTTTTGCATTTTTCACACACAAACAGCATTTTTACTGATGATATAATTGTTGTGATACATTTTCCAGTTTTGGAACACTAATATTTGTGTTCAGCAAAGTCTCCTGAGTAGAACAGGACCCCCAATGTACAGGTTTTATAGCGTTTTTGAAAGATACAGGGTCAAATATATGGGTCAAATATTTTTACATTGAAAATGGCCAGGTTGGTTACGTTGCCTTTGAGAGCGTATGGTAGCCCAGGAATTAGAATTACCCCCATGATGGCATACCATTTGCAAAACAAGACACCCCATTTGCAATACCTTGGGTTATGTCCAGTCTTTTTTAGTAACCACTTAGTCACAAACACTGGCCAAAATTAGCGTTCAATTTAGTTTTTTACTTTTTTCACACACAAACAAATATGAACGCTGACTTTGGCCAGTGTTTGCGACTAAGTGGCTACTAAAAAAGTCTGGACATACCCCATATTGAATACCCTGGGTTGTCTACTTTAAAAAAAATATGTACATGTGGGGTGTTATTTAGCAATTTATGACAGATAATAGTGTTACAATGTCACTATTGATACATTTTAAAAATGTATGTTTTGAAACCGCAATATCCTACTTGTACTTATAACCCTATAACATGCAAATAAATAGCAAAAAGCATGTAAACACTGGGTATTTTTGAACTCAGGACAACATTTTGAATCTATTTAGCATTTTTTTTCATTCGCTTTTGTAGATGAGTAAAAGATTTTTCACATAAAATTCAAAAAACGTGTATTTTTTTCAATTTTTCATCATATTTTTTCATTTTTTTTAAAATTAAATTACATGAGATTATATAAATAATGGTATGTAAAGAAAGCCCCTTTTGTCCTGAAAAAAACAATATATAATTTGTATGGGAACAGTAAATGAGAGAGCGGAAAATTACAGCTAAACACAAACACCACAAAAGTGTCAAAAAGATGCTTGGTCGCAAATGTACAACATCGCAAAAAAAGTCCGGTCCTTAACCCCTTAATGACACAACTTCTGGAATAAAAGGGAATCATGACGGAATATATCCGTCGTCTGTCCTTAAGGGGTTAAGGGGATAAGCTCCTATATGTATATTCATAATCTGTTTTGATTGTTTAGGTAATCAGCAGAATACTCTATATAATGCTATAATTAGTAGAATACCCTTTTATACACAAAGGCACTTTATTTCTAAACTTGCACATTATGAGCACGGTTTCACTTTAAATTAGTGAAAGCACCTCATTTAGACCTCTGTTAAATAGCTGTCATTGGGTCTATTTATATTTAAAGCATGCACTTTATATATAATGCACGTATCTTTAGATCTCTAGCACTCTATTTTTTCGTTTATTTTCATAGACCGGGTTTTTAACTTAGTGTAATCCTCCATATTATCCCCATGGCGACAAGTGTTTATACTAAGTCGCCATGGAAACACACATAATGATGTCACTACTTGCACAGGTGCACGGAGGAGCACAGGACGCCGGTCAGTAACACATAACACCTGTGGGTAAGCCAATTTACTTAATTCACTCCATGTATAATGCTTTATATGTCTGTTTTTTTAATTCACATTGTTAGAACTGTTGATCTTGAGGAAAGTGCCGTGTAGTGGACTGAAACGTCGATCATTTTAAATATGCTTTAATACAATTTGGATTTTTTATCTGGACCGTGAGTGTTGCTACCTCTTTGGATTTCCCACCCTCAAATGAGAAGGAAATTCCCTCCATGAGAGACACCACTTCTCGGCAAAGTTAAATGCCAAGAAGTAAGATAGAGCATAAGGAGATTAAACATAAAAGTAAGGAAGAGAGAAAAGAAAAAGAGAGGGGAGTCAGGTAAGTGGGAAGTCTACTGTACAGCCAGCGGGATTAAGAATCTTTGTTATCACTAGTATTTGAATGTGATTGGAAAACTTGCACAGGACAAATCAATTTGTCAAAATAAAAATAGTTTTATAGGGTTTGAATGGTGTGGTATTAATAAGAAGACATTGAGGGGGTTGAACATACTATTGCCCATCCTCCTCAAAAGGATAAATCAATTTCCCTCCTTCCCCTGTGGCTAAGGGTATCTAGGACCCTAGCCCACCCCATTATTAATATTCTACCTACTACCTCCACCATAATAATAGTGAGGGGATCCAAAAAATCTACAAGCTGGGGGGAAAAAAACCATACTTACCTTAAGTTGTCTTCTTTTTTCTTTAATATTCTTTTCTTTATCCCCTGAAAAGGGCCAAATAAAATGCATGATAACCATTGCTACTATTAAGAGTAAAAAAAGAACCATGCCAGAAAAAAAGACAACAAAAAAAAAAGTGCAATGAAAAGAAACATAATCCAAGTGAACCCAAGGAGGGTTCCATGTATAATGAGCTTTAAAGACAGAAAAAACTTTATAAAGGTCTTGACAAGCTTTAAAATAGCGCTCTAATAAGTAGGCGTATAAGTGCTGTGACAGACAAGTATCAAATCTCTCTAGTATCAAATCTCTTTGCATGGGTATGTTCTCCCTGTTTATTAAATAATAGTCCTAACCTGCTATATATGGGTGGTATCAAGGGGGATCGTTTAGCATCACTTAGGTTGCATTTTAGAGCCCGCACATGCTGCTCATGGGTGCAGGTGTGAGGACTTTTTTGTCAAACTTTTTTATTGAGACATTGCATAATACGACACAGAAAAGAAGAAAGGAGCTATATCAGATAAACACATGTCAAAGAAGATTCCATCATATATACTCCTGGTTGAACTGTCTCATTTTTAGTAAATGAAAATATGCTAAGCGAACATATCTATGCATCAAACACAATATTGCAGTCAGGCATAAAAGAGATATTAGACATGTGATTAAACAATAGAATCAATAAAAGAAAATATAAAGCAAACTAATAGAGTAACATACTAGGGTTAGACAACCATGAAGTGTGATAGTTGAGCACCAGGTACCCATCAGGGCAGATACACCAAGCAGAGGTGCTTAAGAGAAGAGATTCTTAAAGAGCATATCGAACTGCAGCAGGATAGTCACTGTGGCAGGAGCAACACATCAGGGCTACATTTCAGTCAGACTGTCAGGTTGAGGGGCCCCAAGTTAGCAGCCCATTCAGCTGATGCCGGTTGCCGGCTGTGTTCAGGCAGAGTTCAGGGAGATAGAGAAGATAGCTGGTGTCCCCCATTTTGTCACATTGCACGGCTGCCCTCCAAGTCCAGGCTCCAGTAGGAACTTGTGTCTGCCATCTACAGACATTACCCTCCGTAGTCAGGAAGTAGGCTTGATAGTTGGGGAAGCAATGTTTCTTCCAGGTGCATGGTCTGCGCTTGGTAACCTGAGCTGGTTTAGTATACTTCGAGGAGGAAGCTTTCAGGTCACTGCATTGCCCAGAGGTGGTGACACAGGAGTGGGTCATGGAAGGTGACTCTGCCTTTCTTGCAGTGTCTTCCAGAACTGGTGACATATAAAATCAAATGCCCTCTGAAAACCAACTTCCCAGCTGCTGGTCGAGGCTTGCACAAGGTGCAGTAGAGCCAGGGCTGGACTGGCCCACCGGGATACCGGGAAATTTCCCGGTGGGCCGTCGGCACCTGGGGCCGGGGAGACATTTTGATGACCTGCGGCTGCATGGAGAACTTGAATGGTGGCCGCAGGGGAAGCTCTTCTTGCGGCCGCTGGGGGAGCAGGCTGTTCTGTCTCTGCTCCCCCTCCCTCGCGCGCAGCTTAATGAGACCGGGGACGGAATATGACGTCATATTCCTGCCCCGGTCTCTTTCTAGCGCGCGAGGGAGGGGGAGCAGAGACAGAACAGCCTGCTCCCCCAGCGGCCGCAAGAAGAGCTTCCCCTGCGGCCGCCAGAAGAGCTTCCCCAGCGGCCGCCAGAAGAGCTTCCCCAGCCTATCAGTCTGCCCGATGTGTATATGTTGCATCTTTGCAACATATATGGTAATATAACCATCACAAATCTTGGACAGGCCAGGAGATGATATCACCATGTGGTCTGCAGCTCACTCCCGGCGGAGCTGCAGACTGAAGAGAGGGGCGCCCACTGGACCACCAGGGCAGGTATTTAAACCCCCCTCTGTCCCCTGTCACTCACTGCCCACCCACCCTGCCTCTGCCCCCATACCCCCCCAACCCCTGTCACTACCCCCCAACCCCTGTCACTACCCCCCTAACCCGTGTCACTACCCCCCTAACCCGTGTCACTACCCCCCCAACCCCTGTCACTATCCCCCCAACCCCTGTCACTACCCCCCTAACCCCTGTCACTACCCCCCTAACCCCTGTCACTACCCCCCTAACCCCTGTCACTACCCCCCTAACCCCTGTCACTACCCCCCTAACCCCTGTCACTACCCCCCTAACCCCTGTCCCTGTCCCTAGCCCTCTAACCCCTGTTCCTAGCCCTCTAACCCCCTAACCCCTGTCACTACCCCTCTAACCCCTGTTCCTAGCCCTCTAACCCCTGTCACTACCCCTCTAACCCCCTAACCCCTGTCACTACCCCTCTAACCCCTGTTCCTAGCCCTCTAACCCCTGTCACTACCCCTCTAACCCCCTAACCCCTGTCCCTACCCCCCTAACCCCTGTCACTACCCCTCTACCCCCCCAAACCCCTGTCACTACCCCCTAGCCCCTGTCACTACCCCTCTAACCCCCTAACCCCTGTCACTACCCCCCTAACCCCTGTCACTACCCCTCTAACCCCTGTCACTACCCCTCTAACCCCCTAACCCCTGTCACTACCCCCCTAACCCCTGTCACTACCCCCCTAACCCCTGTCACTAAAGGTCTACCACCGCTACCTCCTGTCACTGCCCCTCCACCCCCCTACCTCCTGTCCCTCTACCCCCAACCCCTGTCGCTGCCCCTCCACCCTCCTATCCCCTGTCGCACAGTGCACCCCTCACAATCATACACGCTGTACCCCACACACACTGAATCCCTCACAGTTACACAAACTGTACCCCTTACAATTACATACACTGTACCCCTCACAATCACACACACTGCACCCTTCACAATTACACCACACTGTACCCCTCGCAATCACACACACTGCACCCCTTACACGCTGCACCGCTCATAATCACACGCACACTGCACTGCTCACAATCACACACACTGCACCTACATATATTTGTATTTGTATATATATATATGTATATATATATATGTGTGTGTGTGTGTGTATGTATGTATGTATATGTATGTGTGTGTATGTGTATATAAAAATACATATACACGAGGCGTGTGTTTTTGTGCTTTAGGGTGCACACCCTAATGCAACAGGCTGCGCACGCCTATGATTATTATTATGATTTTAACTGATGGTCATCCACCATACGGTACAGGATGTGAAAACATGATCTACCATTTGAAATAATGTGTATATGTTGCATCTTTGCACTTATTCTCTCTTTCTGTGAGCTCCTTACATAAGCAACTCCTACTTTTACTGAATGGTTCTCTGTGACTCCATTTACCATGAATATTTATATGAATCTGTTGTTATTATTATTGTGTATATGTGTGTGTGTGTCTGTCTGTGTTATGCTGTGTGTGTGTCTGTCTGTGTCATGCTGTGTGTGTGTGTGTGTGTCTGTGTCATGCTGTGTGTGTGTGTGTCTGTGTCATGCTGTGTGTGTCTGTGTCATGCTGTGTGTGTGTCTCTGTCTGTGTAATGCTGTGTGTGTGTGTCTGTGTCATGCTGTGTGTGTGTGTCTGTGTCATGGTGTGTGTGTGTGTGTCTGTCTGTCATGGTGTGTGTGTCTGTGTCATGTTGTGTGTGTGTGTGCTTCTGTTTCATGGTGTGTGTCTGTCTTTCTGTGTCATGGCGTGTGTGTGTCTGTGTCACGGTGTGTCTGTATCATGGTGTGTGTGTGTCTGTCTGTGTCATGGTGTGTGTGTCTGTCTGTGTCATGGTGTGTCTGTCATGGTGTGTGTATGTCTGTCATGGTGTGTGTGTGTGTGTGTGTCAGTCGTGGTGTCTGTGTGTGTTTTTAAAAATAGTGTTTTACTCACTTTTTTTTTTCCAACGTCGTGCTGGTCTCTGCCTCTATGACTGAGATCATCAAGCCAATCTGCACTGACACAGGAAGCGCCTCTAGTGACCGTCTGAGTGTCTGTCACTAGAGGTGTCACTGGGAAGCAATGTAAACACTGCCTTTTCTCTGAAAAGTCAGTGTTTACATTGAAAAGCCTGCAGGGACAGGCTATAGACACCAGAACCACTACATTAAGCTGTGTGTGTGCGCCTGCTAGTGAGTGAGCTTGCTTGCATGTGTGTGTGTGCCTGCTAGTGAGTGAGCTTGTGTTTTTATTTCAATGAGCTTATGTATATTAGTGAAATTGTTTGTCTATGAGGCTGTGTATCAATGATCTTGTGTGTGTGTCAGTGAGATTGTCTGTGTCTGCATGTGAGTATGCTTACTGTATAATTAAATGTTTTACTCTGAAAGGACCAATATTTTATATTAGAAAAAGCAATATATATATTACTCAATCATCTGGGGGTGGCAAGACATAACCTTACATATTACATGCGACAATATATGGCGCAATGACTTATGGGGCTGGCATAGATTTTTTTTTCCCAGGGCTGCTTTGTATCCCCAGTCCGGCCCTGAGTAGAGCTGCATTGCTGTCGGCCATTTTGAGTAGGCCATGCTGGAGTCGCCTGTGCAGAGTTTGCCCACGAAAAATACAGAGGTGAGTGCAATCTTGATGTGGCCGACTATGTAGTGGTTGGAGGAAGCCCTGGTGAAGCCCTGGTGAAGCCCCGGACTAGGCCGCAGGTGTCGTCCGCCAATCGGCACGTGCTGCCAGCATGTCAAGAATTGCCTCTCAAGGTAAGCCCAGGAGTCTCCAAGTGTAGAGCCGGAGCCTTTAACAGGCTGAAAACAGTAGTTAAGAGTGGTTATGTGAGTTAAGATCAGTAGCCATAGGTGGTGGCAATGGGGTGGACAGTAACATGTCCTCTGTCTGCACTGCCTCATCCTTATCCATATTTATATATTTCATGTATTTACATTTTTTGCCTTAATTTCCTTGATTTAGTGTTTTTGCTTTTCTCCTTGGACTCCGTGGTTAGCTTTGGTGAAGTGTCATTACATATATTTGCTGTTTAAGTGATTATTAAGTGCTAATTAGTGAGGCCAATTTTTTACTGTGAGTAGTAAATCTTTAAGGGCTTGTCTCCACTATTTAAAATGCTGTTTGCGTTTTCAGAAAAAGTGCCTTTGAATAAGTGCCTTAGCAGCATAAAACAAGTAAGACATGGGAGAAAGACCTGCGTGATGTTACATTCACATATATTTTGAATATGAAGATTAATTTTAAAGATTAAAGTTTTATATTCGAAGAGGTAGCACTTACTTTATTTTTTTAATAATTAATTGAGCACTCTTTGTGGTGTAGCTTGGCAGAATTAAGAAGACTTCCCTCAAGTGTTCCAGATTTATATATGGAAACAGGTGAGCACATTTTTTTTCTATTTTGCCAAAAATCAAGCAAAAGAGAGTGGCTCTAGGTTAATGATTAAAAAAAAAAGTTTGTATTATGCATCAGTCAATATAGTTTGCCTTTAAACTAATGTTC
Source organism: Pelobates fuscus (assembly GCF_036172605.1). Taxonomy (NCBI): domain Eukaryota; kingdom Metazoa; phylum Chordata; class Amphibia; order Anura; family Pelobatidae; genus Pelobates; species Pelobates fuscus. Next base: position 317,000,626 of record NC_086317.1, on the reverse strand, counting down.
CATACAGAGATTGGATATCAGGTAACTGTGAAAATCCTTCAGAACTGCCGAAGGCAATAAAGGTTTCCTCCATAGTAATACAAAAATAGGTCTTAATTAGTGATGTACCGAACGGTTTGCTGGCGAATAGTTTCTGGCGAACATATGCGCGGTTCGATCCGCCCCCTATTCGTCATCATTGAGTAAACTTTGACCCTGTGCCTCACAGTCAGCAGACACATTCCAGCCAATCAGCAGCAGACCCTCCCTTCCAGACCCTCCCACCTCCTGTACAGCATCAATTTTAGATTCATTCTGAAGCTGCATTCTTAGTGAGAGGAGGGAAAGTGTAGCTGCTGCTGATTTGATAGGGAAATGGATAGCTGGGCTAGTGTATTCAGTGTCCACTACAGTCCTGAAGGACTCATCTGATCTCTGCTGTAAGGACAGCACCCCAAAAAGCCCTTTTTAGGGCTAGAACATGAGTCTGCTTTTTTTTCCTGTGTAATCTAATTGCAGTTACCTGCCTGCCAGCTTCTGTGTCAGGCTCACAGTGGATACTGTGCCCACTTGCCCAGTGCCAACACTCATATCTGGTGTCACAATAGCGTGCATTTAAAAACAAAAAAGTTTTTGAATGTAATCTAATAGCAGTCAGTGTTCTTCTTTCGGGTGTCAGGCCTACAGCGTGTACTCTGCCAACCTCTGCCAGTACGCAGTGCCACTCATATCTGGTGTCACAATAGCTTGCATTTAAAAACAGAACAAGTTTTTGAATGTAATATAATAGCAGTCAGTGTCTTTCAAGCGGGTGTCAGGCCTACAGCGTGTACTCTGCCAACCTCTGCCAGTGCACAGTGCCATTCATATCTGGTGTCACAATAGCTTGCATTTAAAAACAAAAAAGGTTTTTGATTGTAATATAATAGCAGTCAGTGTCCTTCATAAGTGTGTGTCAGGCCTACAGTGTTTACTCTGCCAACCTCTGCCAGTGCACAGTGCCACTCATATCTGGTGTCACAATAGCGTGCATTTAAAAACAAAAAAGGTTTTTGATTGTAATATAATAGCAGTCAGTGTCCTTCATAAGTGTGTGTCAGGCCTACAGCGTGTACTCTGCCAACCTCTGCAAGTACGCAGTGCCACTCATATCTGGTGTCACAATAGCTTGCATTTAAAAACAAAAAAGTTTTTGACTGTAATATAATAGCAGTCAGTGTCCTTCATAAGTGTGTGTCAGGCCTACAGCGTGTACTCTGCCAACCTCTGCCAGTGCACAGTGCCACTCATATCTGGTGTCACAATAGCTTTCATTTAAAAACAAAAAAACTTTTTGACTGTAATCTAATAGCAGTCAGTGTCCGTCATAAGTGTGTGTCACGCCTACAGCGTGTACTCTGCCAACCTCTGCCAGTGCACAGTGCCACTCTTATCTGGTGTCACAATAGATTGCATTTAAAAACCCAAAAACTTTTTTCACTGTTATAGATTGAATAGCAGTTAGTTGTCTGCAAGCGGGTGTCAGGCCTACAACGTGTACTCTGCCAACCTCTGCCAGTGCACTGTGCCACTCATATCTGGTGTCACAATAGCTTGCATTTAAAAACTAAAAAGTTTTTGACTGTAATATAATAGCAGTCAGTGTCCTTCATAAGTGTGTGTCAGGCCTACAGCGTGTACTCTGCCAATCTCTGCCAGTGCACAGTGACACTCATATCTGGTGTCACAATAGCTTGCATTTAAAAACAAAAAAGTTTTTGACTGTAATATAATAGCAGTCAGTGTCCTTCATAAGTGTGTCACGCCTACAGCGTGTACTCTGACAACCTTTGCCAGTGCACAATGCCACTCATATCTGGTGTCACAATAGCTTGCATTTAAAAACAGAACAAGTTTTTGACTGTAATATAATAGCAGTCAGTGTCCTTAAACGGGTGTCAGGCCTAAAACCTGTACTCTGCCAACCTCTGCCAGTGCACCGTGCCACTCATATCTGGTGTCACAATAGCTTGCATTTAAAAACAAAAAAGTTTTTGACTGTAATATAATAGCAGTCAGTGTCTTTCATAAGTGTGTGTCAGGCCTACAACGTGTACTCTGCCAACCTCTGCCAGTGCACCGTGCCACTCATATATGGTGTCAGAATAGCTTGCATTTAAAAACAAAAAAGTTTTTGACTGTAATATAATAGCAGTCAGTGTCTTTCATAAGTGTGTGTCAGGCCTACAGAATGTACTCTGCCAATCTCTGCCAGTGCACAGTGCCACTCTTATCTGGTGTCACAATAGCTTGCATTTAAAAACAAAGAAAGTTTTTGACTGTAATATAATAGCAGTCAGTGTCCTTCATAAGTGTGTGTCTCGCCTACAGCGTGTACTCTGCCAACCTCTGCCAGTGCACAGTGCCACTCATATCTGGTGTCACAATAGCTTGCATTTAAAAACAAAAAAAGTGTTTGACTGTAATATAATAGCAGTCAGTGTCCTTCATAAGTGTGTGTCAGGCCTACAGTGTGTACTCTGCCATCCTCTGCCAGTGCACAGTGCCACTCATATCTGTTGTCACAATAGCTTGCATTTAAAAACAAAAAAGTTTTTGACTGTAATATAATAGCAGTCAGTGTCCTTCAAGCGGGTGTCAGGCCTACAGCATGTACTCTGCCAACCTCTGCCAGTACGCAGTGCCACTCATATCTGGTGTCACAATAGCTTGCATTTAAAAACAAAAAAGTTTTTGACTGTAATATAATAGCAGTCAGTGTCCTTCATAAGTGTGTGTCAGGCCTACAGCGTGTACTCTGCCAACCTCTGCCAGTGCACAGAGCCACTCTTATCTGGTGTCGCAATAGATTGCATTTAAAAACCCAAAAACCTTTTTTACTGTTATAGATTGAATAGCAGATAGTTGTCTGCAAGCGGGTGTCAGGCCTACAACGTGTACTCTGCCAACCTCGGCCAGTGCACCGTGCCACTCATATCTGGTGTCACAATAGCTTGCATTTAAAAACAAAAAAGTTTTTGACTGTCTTATAATAGTGTCCTTCATAAGTGTGTGTCACGCCTACAGCGTGTACTCTGCCAACCTCTGCCAGTGCACAGTGCCATTCTTATCTGGTGTTGCAATAGATTGCATTTAAAAACCCAAAAACTTTTTTCACTGTTGTAGATTGAATAGCAGTTAGTTGTCTGCAAGCGGGTGTCAGGCCTCAACATGTACTCTGCCAACCTCTGCCAGTGCACCGTGCCACTCATATCTGGTGTCACAATAGCTTGCATTTAAAAACAAAAAAGTTTTTGACTGTAATATAATAGCAGTCAGTGTCCTTCATAAGTGTGTGTCACGCCTACAGCGTGTACTCTGCCAACCTCTGCCAGTGCACAGTGCCATTCTTATCTGGTGTTGCAATAGATCGCATTTAAAAACCCAAAAACCTTTTTTACTGTTATAGATTGAATAGCAGATAGTTGTCTGCAAGCGGGTGTCAGGCCTACAACGTGTACTCTGCCAACCTCTGCCAGTGCACCGTGCCACTCATATCTGGTGTCACAATAGCTTGCATTTAAAAACAAAAACATTTTTGACTGTAATATAATAGCAGTCAGTGTCCTTCATAAGTGTGTGTCACGCCTACAGCGTGTACTCTGCCAACCTCTGCCAGTGCACAGTGCCATTCTTATCTGGTGTCGCAATAGATCGCATTTAAAAACCCAAAAACCTTTTTTACTGTTATAGATTGAATAGCAGATAGTTGTCTGCAAGCGGGTGTCAGGCCTACAACGTGTACTCTGCCAACCTCTGCCAATGCACCGTGCCACTCATATCTGGTGTCACAATAGCTTGCATTTAAAAACAAAAAAGTTTTTGAATGGAATATAATAGCAGTCAGTGTCCTTCATAAGTGTGTGTCACGCCTACAGCGTGTACTCTGACAACCTTTGCCAGTGCACAATGCCACTCATATCTGGTGTCACAATAGCTTGCATTTAAAAACAGAACAAGTTTTTGACTGTAATATAATAGCAGTCAGTGTCCTTAAACGGGTGTCAGGCCTACAACTTGTACTCTGCCAACCTCTGCCAGTGCACCGTGCCACTAATATCTGGTGTCACAATAGCTTGCATTTAAAAACAAAAAAGTTTTTGACTGTAATATAATAGCAGTCAGTGTCTTTTATAAGTGTGTGTCAGGCCTACAACGTGTACTCTGCCAACCTCTGCCAGTGCACCGTGCCACTCATATCTGGTGTCACAATAGCTTGCATTTAAAAACAAAAAAGTTTTTGACTGTAATATAATAGCAGTCAGTGTCTTTCATAAGTGTGTGTCAGGCCTACAGAATGTACTCTGCCAATCTCTGCCAGTGCACAGTGCCACTCATATCTGGTGTCACAATAGCTTGCATTTAAAAACAAAGAAAGTTTTTGACTGTAATATAATAGCAGTCAGTGTCCTTCATAAGTGTGTGTCTCGCCTACAGCGTGTACTCTGCCAACCTCTGCCAGTGCACAGTGCCACTCATATCTGGTGTCACAATAGCTTGCATTTAAAAACAAAAAAGTTTTTGACTGTAATATAATAGCAGTCAGTGTCCTTCATAAGTGTGTGTCAGGCCTACAGCGTGTACTCTGCCAACCTCTGCCAGTTCACAGAGCCACTCTTATCTGGTGTCGCAATAGATTGCATTTAAAAACCCAAAAACCTTTTTTACTGTTATAGATTGAATAGCAGATAGTTGTCTGCAAGCGGGTGTCAGGCCTACAACGTGTACTCTGCCAACCTCGGCCAGTGCACCGTGCCACTCATATCTGGTGTCACAATAGCTTGCATTTAAAAACAAAAAAGTTTTTGACTGTCTTATAATAGCAGTCAGTGTCCTTCATAAGTGTGTGTCACGCCTACAGCGTGTACTCTGCCAACCTCTGCCAGTGCACAGTGCCACTCATATCTGGTGTCACAATAGCTTGCATTTAAAAACAAAAAAGTTTTTGACTGTAATATAATAGCAGTCAGTGTCCTTCATAAGTGTGTGTCACGCCTACAGCGTGTACTCTGCCAACCTCTGCCAGTGCACAGTGCCACTCATATCTGGTGTCACAATAGCTTGCATTTAAAAACAAAATCATTTTCAACTGTAATATAATAGCAGTCAGTGTACTTCATAAGGGAGTGTCACAACTACAGCGTGTACTCTGCCAACTTCTGACAGTTCACAGTGCCACTCATATCTGGTGTCACAATAGCTTGCATTTAAAAACAAAATAGGTTTTGACTGTAATATAATAGCAGTCAGTGTCCTTCATAAGTGTGTGTCAGGCCTACAGTGTTTACTCTGCCAACCTCTGCCAGTGCACATTGCCACTCATATCTGGTGTCACAATAGCTTGCATTTAAAAACAAAAAAGTTTTTGACTGTAATATAATAGCAGTCAGTGTCCTTCATAAGTGTGTGTCAGGCCTACAGCGTGTACTCTGCCAACCTCTGCCAGTGCACAGAGCCACTCTTATCTGGTGTCGCAATAGATTGCATTTAAAAACCAAAAAACCTTTTTTACTGCTATAGATTGAATAGCAGATAGTTGTCTGCAAGCGGGTGTCAGGCCTACAACGTGTACTCTGCCAACCTCTGGCAGTGCACCGTGCCACTCATATCTGGTGTCACAATAGCTTGCATTTAAAAACAAAAAAGTTTTTGACTGTAATATAATAGCAGTCAGTGTCTTTCATAAGTGTGTGTCAGGCCTACAACGTGTACTCTGCCAACCTCTGCCAGTGCACCGTGCCACTCATATCTGGTGTCACAATAGCTTGCATTTAAAAACAAAAAAGTTTTTGACTGTAATATAATAGCAGTCAGTGTCCTTCATAAGTGTGTGTCAGGCCTACAGCGTGTACTCTGCCAACCTCTGCCAGTTCACAGAGCCACTCTTATCTGGTGTCGCAATAGATTGCATTTAAAAACCCAAAAACCTTTTTTACTGTTATAGATTGAATAGCAGATAGTTGTCTGCAAGCGGGTGTCAGGCCTACAACGTGTACTCTGCCAACCTCGGCCAGTGCACCGTGCCACTCATATCTGGTGTCACAATAGCTTGCATTTAAAAACAAAAAAGTTTTTGACTGTCTTATAATAGCAGTCAGTGTCCTTCATAAGTGTGTGTCACGCCTACAGCGTGTACTCTGCCAACCTCTGCCAGTGCACAGTGCCACTCATATCTGGTGTCACAATAGCTTGCATTTAAAAACAAAAAAGTTTTTGACTGTAATATAATAGCAGTCAGTGTCCTTCATAAGTGTGTGTCACGCCTACAGCGTGTACTCTGCCAACCTCTGCCAGTGCACAGTGCCACTCATATCTGGTGTCACAATAGCTTGCATTTAAAAACAAAATCATTTTCAACTGTAATATAATAGCAGTCAGTGTACTTCATAAGGGTGTGTCACACCTACAGCGTGTACTCTGCCAACTTCTGACAGTTCACAGTGCCACTCATATCTGGTGTCACAATAGCTTGCATTTAAAAACAAAATAGGTTTTGACTGTAATATAATAGCAGTCAGTGTCCTTCATAAGTGTGTGTCAGGCCTACAGTGTTTACTCTGCCAACCTCTGCCAGTGCACATTGCCACTCATATCTGGTGTCACAATAGCTTGCATTTAAAAACAAAAAAGTTTTTGACTGTAATATAATAGCAGTCAGTGTCCTTCATAAGTGTGTGTCAGGCCTACAGCGTGTACTCTGCCAACCTCTGCCAGTGCACAGAGCCACTCTTATCTGGTGTCGCAATAGATTGCATTTAAAAACCAAAAAACCTTTTTTACTGCTATAGATTGAATAGCAGATAGTTGTCTGCAAGCGGGTGTCAGGCCTACAACGTGTACTCTGCCAACCTCTGGCAGTGCACCGTGCCACTCATATCTGGTGTCACAATAGCTTGCATTTAAAAACAAAAAAGTTTTTGACTGTAATATAATAGCAGTCAGTGTCCTTCATAAGTGTGTGTCACGCCTACAGCGTGTACTCTGCCAACCTCTGCCAGTGCACAGTGCCACTCATATCTGGTGTCACAATAGTGTGCATTTAAAAACCCAAAAACTTTTTTCACTGTTATGGATTGAATAGCAGTTAGTTGTCTTCAAGCGGGTGTGTCAGGCCTACAGCGTCTACTCTGCCAAGCTCTGCCAGTGCACATTGCCACTCTTATCTGGTGTCACAATAGCATGCATTTGAAAACCCCAAAACTTTTTGACTGTAATATAATAGCAGTCAGTGTCCTTCATAAGTGTGTGTCAGGCCGACAGCATGTACTCTGCCAACCTCTGCCAGTGCACAGTGCCATTCTTATCTGGTGTCGCAATAGATTGCATTTAAAAACCCAAAAACTTTTTTCACTGTTATAGATTGAATAGCAGTTAGTTGTCTTCAAGCGGGTGTCAGGCCTACAGCGTGTACTCTGCCAAACTCTGCCAGTGCACATTGCCACTCATATCTGGTCTCACAGTAGCTTGCATGCATAGTACCACTAATCAAAAAAAATGACAGGCAGAGGCAGGCCACCCCACAGGGGCCGTCGTGGTTGTGGTGCTGTGATTCACTTTTGCCCTAAAATAATGCCCAGCTTTCAGAGGCCACGTACCCTGAACTTGAAAAGTTCTGAGGACATAGTTGACTGGCTAACACAGGACACCCAATCTTCTACAGCTTCCGCTCAGAACCTTGATGCACCATCCTCCTCCAGCTTAGCTTCGGGCACCTCTCAAGATACCACTCACCCACCTGCCGCCACCAGTTATTTACACTTCCGTTTGAAAAAATGAGTGATGCGCAACCATTATTGCCAGAGGCTGTAGATAACAGGGATATGTCTCAGTCAGGCAGCATTACACACATGGACGTACGGTGTGATGATGATGATGTTGTACCCGCTGCTGCTTCCTTTGTGGAGTTGTCAGATACAAGTGAAGCGGTTGATGATGACGATGCATCCATGGATGTCACGTGGGTGCCCGCTCAGCAAGAAGAAAAACAGGGCGAAAGTTTAGATGGGGAGACAGAGAGGAGGAGGAGACGAGTTGGAAGCAGGGGAGGTCATCGCAAGGAGCTAGTGGCACAGTCAGACAGCATGCATTGGCACCCGGGGTCAGCCCGACAGCATGCCAATCAACGCATGCTGTGTCCACCACCAGAATGCCGTCATTGCAGAGCTCAGCAGTGTGGAATTTGTTTTGTGTGTCTGCCTCGGACAACAGCGATGCCATTTGCAACCTGTGCCAAAAGAAACTCGTGGAAGTCCAACACCCACCTAGGTACAACTGCTTTGCCTAGGCACATGATCGCACATCACAAACGCCTATGGGATCAACACATGAGTACAAGCAGCACACAAACTCAAAACCCCCATCCTCCTCCTGATCCAGCATCTTCAGCCACATCAACCACTGCTTTCCTCCTTGCCCTCTCTCAAACATCCGCCACTCCGTCTCTCGCCTTGAGCAGTTCCCGCTCATCTGCCCACAGTCAGGTGTCTGTCAAGGACATGTTTGAGCATCAGAAGCCAATGTCAGAAAGTCACCCCCTTGCCCGGCGTCTGACAGCTGGCTTGTCTGAACTATTAGCTTGCCAATTTTACCATACAAGCTGGTGGAGTCTGAGGCATTCAAAAAATTTGTAGCTATTGGGACACCGCAATGGAAGGTACCCGGACAAAATTTATTTTCATAAAAGGCAATCCCCAACCTGTACTCGATTGTGCAAAAGGAAGTAATGGCATGTCTAGCACACAGTGTTGGGGCAAGGGTCCATCTGACCACTGATATCTGGTCTGCAAAGCATGGTCAGGGCAGGTATATCACCTACACTGCGCATTGTGTGAACCTGCTGACGGCTGCCAAGCATGGAATGCGTGGCTCTGCAGAGGAGTTGGTGACACCAACTCGACTTGCAGGCAGGCCTGCTGCCACCTCCTCTACTCCTCCTACTCCATCCTCTTCCATAACCTCCTCAGCTGAGTCCTCTTCTGCTGCGTCTTGCTCCACATCAACGGCACCCCCCCAGCTCCCCAGGTACTATTCCACATCCTACAGCAGTGTCACGCCGTCTTGGGTTTGACTTGCTTGAAAGCAGAGAGTCACACCGGACAAGCACTCCTGTCCGCCCTGAACGCACAGGTGGAAAAGTGTCTGACTCCGCAGCAACTGGTGATCGGCAAAGTGGTTTGTGACAACGGAACAAATTTGTTTGCGGTATTGAAGTTTGGCAAGTTGACACATGTGCCGTGCATGGCACATGTGTGTAATATGATCGTACAATGCTTTGTGCATAAGTACACAGGCATACAGGACGTCCTGAAGCAGGCCAGGAAGGTGTGTGGCCATTTCAGGCATTCCTACACGGCCATGGCGCACTTTGCAGATATCCAGCGGCGAAACAACATGCCAGTGAGGCACTTGATTTGCGACAGCCCGAGTGTTGGAATTCAACACTCCTAATGTTCGACTGCCTGCTCCAACAAGAAAAAGCCATTAATGAATATTTGTATGACCGGGGTGCCAGGACAGCCTCTGGGGAGCTGGGAATTTTTTTGCCACGTGACTGGACGCTCATGCGCAATGCCTGTAGGCTCATGCATCCTTTTGAGGAGGTGACAAACCTAGTCAGTCGCACCGAAGGCACCATCAGCGACATCATACCATTTGTTTTCTTCCTGTGGTCACCATCACCACCAGAAACAGCCTTATCAGCATCGCTTGCTGGACCTGTGGCAACGCTGGAAGAGGATTGTGAGGAAGAGGAGTCAGAGAAGGAATGTGGCTTTGAGGAGGAGGAGGAAGACCAACCACAACAGGCATCCCAGGGTGCTCGTTGTCACCTATCTGGTACCCATGGTGTTGTACATGGCTGGGGGGAAGAACATACCTTCATTGAGATCACTGAGGAGGAGGAACGGGAAATGAGTAGCTCGGCATCCAACCTTGTGCAAATGCGGTCTTTCATGCTGTCGTGCATGTTGAGGGACCCTCGTATAAAAAGGCTGAAGGAGAACGACCTGTACTGGGTGTCCACGCTACTAGACCCCCGGTATAAGCAGAAAGTGGCTGAAATGTTACCAAATTACAACAAGTCGGAAAGGATGCATCATTTGCTAAATAAATTAAAAAGTATGCTTTACACAGCGTATAAGGGTGATGTCACAGCACAACAGGAATCTAACAGGGGAAGAGGTTAAAGTAATCCTCCTCCTCCCACGACCACGCCGGCAAGGACAGGACACTTTACAGACGTGTTGTTGATGTAGGACATGCAGAGCTTTTTAAGTCCTACGCATCGCCACAGCCCTTCGGGATCCACCCTCAGAGAACGACTCGACCGACAGGTAGCAGACTACCTCGCCTTAACTGCAGATATCGACACTCTGAGGAGCGATGAACCCCTTCACTACTGGGTGTGCAGGCTTGACCTGTGGCCTGAGCTATCCCAATTTGCGATAGAACTTCTGGCCTGCCCCGCTTCAAGTGTCCTGTCAGAAAGGACCTTCAGTGCAGCAGGAGGTATTGTCACTGAGAAGAGAAGTCGCCTGGGTCAAAAAAGTCTAGATTACCTCACCTTTATTAAGATGAATGAGGGATGGATCCCGAAGGGACTGACAGTGGGCGATACATTCGACTAAAAAAGGCCTGATGAGATGAGCTGCCTTGGGCTAAAAATGGTCCACACGCTGCTGTATTTTAGCTCTGAATGCCGGTTGACTTGCGTGACTTATCCGCCACCAACTAGGGTTCAAGCCGCAATGTTTTAGGGCACTTTCTGCCTGGGAAACAAACATCAATTTTTCTGCCCGCTGCTACAGCAGCGCCTGCAACAATACCTAATTTTTCATGCATGTGTACATGCCTAATTTTTCGGGCCTCTGGTGCTGCACTGTGGCTTAAAAAACCAAACCAAAAAAAAAGGCACATAACAGGGATTAAACTGATAGGAATATTACTACTTAACGCACCACTCCTATCTGGTGGCACATTAGATTGCATGCGCAGTGCCCCAAATTTGAAGTAGGAGGACTGACCAAGCATCTTTTTCCATCTCCCGGTTCCTAAAATCAATGCCATATACACGTCCCCTGATAGGGCGCCAGCTCGTTATTCTCTTGGGCGCCAGCTCGTTATTCTCTTTTTCACTTCACTAGGGACACTATACTGCACTATGGGCACTTGGACCCACTCTTTGTCTTGCACAGTGTTATTCCTAGCCAGCATCTGTGATGGGAAATCAGGCAGTCATCTAAACGTTTAGATTGAGCTTTAGCTTAGAACACCCTTGAAGGTGTTTAAGGAGATTAGGGCTAGTTTAGAGGATTCTTCTTAGACCTCTCTGAGTCTTTATAGCCCTTCTACCTATCCAGCATTTCTGGAAACTAGCTAAGAGAAAGGGTGGATGTGTGTCTGTGATACATTTAACTTTAAATCACCTTATTGACACTTTTTATGACAGCATCACTTCGGTCTCCATACTCTCTGCCTATACCCATCTATTTAGAGGGAATTTCCTTGCCCCTGGCAATATTATACAATAGGTAATAGTATTACCATTATTACACAATTAGCCACTATAGGGGAATGAGTATAGTATCCCTTTGTTATTTATAAATGATACAATAAAGACTTTTGTCCATTACTCAATTTACTTTAACAAAGGGTACTAACCACGGTATTTTCCTGAGCATTACTCTGCTTTCCCTTTCTCCCTCTATTATACACATATGCTCACTAGGATTTGTAGGTATCACTTTATTATAGTTGTCTAACCTATTCCTATGCCAGTTTTAGATCTCCTTCTTGGGAGATTTTTTCTTTTTTCAGTTTATTAGCATACCTGGGTACAAGCCCTCGGTGGGGCTGGCACCACTACCTGACCACATTTCCTTGTTTCTTCCACTCATACCGCTTTTTCCATCTTTGAAGGGGTTTGGCGAAACAAGGAAATAGTCCTCTACTCGTAACAGGGATTAAACTGATAAGAATAGTACTACTTAACACACCTTATAATAATGCAGAGAGAGGCAACGCAGAGAGAGGAGTCTGAAGAAGAGGAGTCAGAGGAGGAAGGTTGCTTTGAGGAGGTGGAAGACCAAACACAGCAGGCGTCCCAGGGGCTTGTTGTCACCTTTCGGGGACCCTTGGTGTTGTACATGGCTGGGTGGAGGAAGAGACCTTCAATGACATCAGTGAGGACAAGGAACGGGACATGGCTAGCTTGGTATCCAACCTTGTGCAAATGGGGAGTTTGCGGTTGTGCAAATGGACTGTTTGCGGTTGTTTGCGGTGCGTTAAATGGGGAGTTTGGTCTGTCACTGTGAAGCGGGCGTAACCCTTACACTTCCTGATCGATACAACATCCTACTGTAGGTCCCCCCCCTCATTATTTTTATGGCCCCCACCCACTGCTCATGGGTGAGGGCGGGCGGGAGGACAGTAGGTTCCCCCCATTGTGATTTATGGCCCCCACCCACCACGCAGGGGTGGGGGCCGGGGGTGAGGACAGTAGGTCCCCCCCTTATCCTTATTTACTGAATATTCCCCTGTATAACAATGTTTGGCATTTAGTGAATATTCCCTATTCTGCTGTGTGTCAGTGTGTATCAGGGTCTCTGAGGACAGGTATCAATCCATTTCTGCCAAGTGACCCTACGTAGGAGGAACAGTCCCTATTCTGCTCTGTGTCAGTGTGTATCAGGGTCCCTGAGGACAGGTGTCAATCCATATCTGCCAAGTGAACCTATGTAGGGGGAACAGTCCCTATTCTGCTCTGTGTCAGTGTGTATCAGGGTCCCAGAGGACAGGTGTCAATCCATATCTGCCAAGTGACCCTATGTAGGGGGAACAGTCCCTATTCTGCTCTGTGTCAGTGTGTATCAGGGTCTGAGGACAGGTGTCAATACATATCTGCCAAGTGACCCTATGTAGGGGGAACAGTCCCTATTCTGCTCTGTGTCAGTGTTAATCAGGGTCCCTGATAACAGGTGTCAATCCATATCTGCCAAGTGACCCTATGTAGGGGGAACAGTCCCTATTCTGCTCTGTGTCAGTGTGTATCAGGGTCTCTGAGGACAGGTGTCAATCCATATGTAAAGGTGTCAATATGTCATATGTTAGGTGTCAATCCATATCCATTGTGATTTAGGAATGTTAGGTGTTTTATGCCCTTAATGGATTAAAACCAGACTCTGCAACAACTGTGTAATTTTCCATTGGTGTTTTGCCATGGATCCCCCTCCGGCATGCCACAGTCCAGGTGTTAGTCCCCTTGAAACAACTTTTCCATCACTATTGTGGCCAGAAAGAGTCCCTGTGGGTTTTAAAAATAGCCTGCCCATTGAAGTCTATGGCGGTTCTCCCGGTTCGCCGGTTCGTGAACATTTGCAGAAGTTCGTGTTCGCCGTTCGCGAACCGAAAATTTTATGTTCGCGACATCACTAGTCTTAATGTAAAATATTTCCTAAAATACTGTAGTAGCAAAAGCAAATGTCTTGGAGAAAAACAAAACATACATATTAAATTATGGTGTAGATCTAATTTAGTAACATGCAGGCACAGTTTTCAACACTTGTGTTCACAGAACAATGATTAAATACACAATATAACTTGCAGATTCTAGAGGCTCAAATGGCCAGAAGCTTATTTTGAGTTTATGATCTCTAGGAAGACCAGCTCCTTACTAACTGACCACACTGAAACTGCTAACTATGGTATGGACATCACTATGGAAAGTGAAACTACACTACACCTTGATACAAATGGCAACCAGTCCTACATATAATTATCAAAGATCCCAATAAAAACATATGACCATCTAATTGCTGTTAAAACCACACATGACTGAATGACAACTACCCTTCTTAAAATGAAAACCAGCAAAACCAAATGTATGATTCTTAATTCTAAGTGATTCATTCCTATTTCGGCCAACAAGCTCTTCTGAGTTAAAACTAGCAACTAACAAGCAAACACTTTTTATCCTCTCATCTCGGCCATCTAGTAATGTAACCACCCAAAATGTCCAACTCAAGCACTAAAAAGTCAGCAAGGGGAGGACTACACTTTACTAGTGATATAGTTGTTTTTTTTTTACATATCAGGCGTGTAAAACTATGTAAATGTAAATGTAAATGTAAATGTAAAACTAAAAAAAACATCTTCCTCTTCTTTTCCACCCTCTGCAGAGATCTGATCCCTCATCTAAGGCTTCAGCCTTGCAACTCCTATACTGGCTCATTTACTGCGCACTAAGAAATTATAGCTATAAAAATGTATTCCCTGTATTTTATTTTTAAGTTTTTCTTTCAACCATTTGAAACAGAATCACTCAGACAAGGCTATTCATTTGCTGTTGGCATTTACACAAATACAATGTTGCTTATTTATTGTGAATTCTTGATTTTTTATATCATTAACAGCATTGAACAATTTTCCGCCACTTTATTTGCTACCTGATGGTACTATTAAACTAATTAAATTAACTACTTAATGTGACCTGGTGCACACTTAATGATTTTGGCATCAGAAGAGTTAATATAAATTAATTTGAGTTGAATTAATTATATTCAAATTAATTTATAGCCTGCACATCTAACTCTTAATTGTGCTTTAGTTATTTGGATATTCTAGAGATAAATATAGAAATAGATGTCATAATGATTAGTTATAATTTATCATATGTATAATTTTACATTACGATACCATGCATGTAATAGATTTAATTTCCTACTAGGCTGTTATGGAATAAACACTGTGAAGAAAACCCCTGTTTTATGGACTTAGTTCGACTGTTTTATTCCCCACCTAGAACACCAGTTAAAGGGACACTCCAGTGCCAATCCATTTTCCTGGCACTGCAGGTCCCCTCTCCCTCCCACTTCCCAATCCCCGGTTGCTGAAGGAGTGAAAACCCCATTCAGTCACTTACCTGAGACCCCTGCTGATGTTCCTCGGCGGTGGTTTCGGGTCACCACCGCTCCTCCTCCTCATTACGTCTGCCGGTGGGTGAGACTGATCCCGCCCGTCGGCCGCGGAGACCTAATGCGCATGCGCATTAGAGCTCTCCATAGGAAAGCATTGAAAATGCTGTTCAATGCTTTCGTATGGGGAATTGAGCGACGCTGGAGGTCCTCACACAGCGTAAGGACATCCAGCGACGCTCTACCACAGGTTTTCTGTGCTATGGACCAGGAAGTGCCCTCTAGTGGCTGTCTAGTAGACAGCTACTAGAGGTGGAGTTAACCCTGCAAGGTAATTATTGCAGTTTTAACTATCATTTTGTTTTCCCTTAGAGCAGGAGTGGTTTTACTGCATGAATACTGTTGCTTTGTGTGCCATTAAACAGATCTCTACCCAGAATTAAGCCTCGGCTCATGTGTGAGGGGTTATGCTATGCTTGTGTCTACACTCTGCCTGGAAGGATTATTATCTAACTACTGGGAGAAAGAGAACCCAAGACGGACCGTCACAAACAATAAAAGCAGGATTTTTCTTTCCAGTTCATATTCCACTATAAAGATCATAGCCCAGTTTAGAACCAGTACCATGCTGATGATACCCAACAGGTTGAAATTGTGCAGTCCCCTTTTTTTTTAGGTTATAATCCATTGTTTTGTTAAAAAAATAAATATTGTGTAAAATAGTGTCCATTGCTAAGGGTAAGTACAGAAATACAGGGTGAATAATAAAATGTAATGCCTGTCTGTTTTGATTTGCATGTCAAACTGGGACATTTGGGATAGTTCGTGAAACATGATTTCTCTGAATTTTTCTGCCCAAAATAGACTTTACAAAGTCAAACCTGAAATATGTAGAGGATGTCTGTCTGCTTTGTGGGGAGGTTTTTCATATTTGATCTCACCAAATTGATTTATTAAACACTTAAAGAATATATGGTATAGAATATATAGCAATTAGTGGAGCTCTATATAAATATAACATAGTGGAGGGTTCCACTTACCCCATCAATTGAGTGTAATCACAGACTTAGGAATATATATTTGAAGGAACATATAAAAAAACAAACAAACATAGAGATATATAGTGCAGATGGTCTTTGGCAGTAATGGATGGTAAATCACTCACATGGTCTGAAGTCTATGTGGTATTGGCTCCGTAAAATAAACCTTTTTGCTCTTTCTGCAGCAACACACCACTTTCTCAATGATGTTCCTCCAAAGATACAGAAAAGGGAAGAAAAAGACCAGATGTGTAGTACTGTGTAAAATTACAGTTGATATATTTATGGTAAGTATTACGCTCACCTTTTATAGAGCCTTCGGTTCCTGGCTCTGAGGATGATCAGCAGTGTGCCAATTTATTGGGATGGCACTCCCCAAAGGGTTCCTAGAGGCTCCAAGGACTTGGTTTGGAATAACTGGAAAATGTATTGGTTACAAATAAAAACACAATATTCTAGCTTTATAAAAAATAAAATAAAAAAAGAAATCCAATTAAAAATCCAAATAAAAGTCCAAAGTCAGCCAAAACACATTTCACTTATCTGTGAGCTTCCTCAGTCAGCTGTGATGTAGCCTCAGGAATCCTTTGCTTTTTAAATGTTCAATAAGTTTTGTGGGTCCTCTCCTTTAGAGTCACATAGTGTTTAATTAACCAACCATGAGTTGAGATTTCCTGGTATTTCTTGTGGGCACCTGTGATTGAGGAGCCCCTATTGGGTAATTGGATCTGCCACCTTAATTTTTCAGATGAATTTCATTGGTGGTCAAGGGTGTTGATCATAAGTTTGTTGCATCCCTCACACGGCTGGCGAAAGTGATGTGACGTATCAAACCGCACGTCACCCCCGCCATTACCTTTTTGTATTACTTCCTGTTAGTGCATAGGAGGAGGTCTTGGTGCTTGCTGGGGGTTGGCCTTAATGAGGTCACAAGATATTGTGCGTCAGCCTAAACCCCTCCAGCGGCAACCCCGGCCAGAATTCCCCATTTTGGAAGTGGGCACTAGGGAAATGGTGTTGTCTAAATATCACTCTACATAGGGGCAGGTAGCTCCAATTTCAGAGGGTAGGTAGAAAAAACAAAACCCATGGGGGAAGGAGGAAAGGGAGAAAGAAAGAAGAAAACATTGTAATCAACATAAACTGTTATCGAATGGTTTAAATATATTAAAATATATTAAAATATATATTTTGAACTGTGGTAAATAGATCCTTATGATGGAGATTACAAGGGGAATAAAATTGAATAAATAAACCGAAGGCTTGTCAAATTTTTTCTGTGATTTCCATTCCATAGGTATTTGTAAAATTTGTACAAAATGTCAGAACTAGACATGTGCAATTCGTTTAGGTCCGAATATTAATTTGGACGAATTTCGGGAAATTCGGACATTCGGGTACTTCCGAATGTCCGAATTGCCGAAGTGCCGAATTGCCGAGGTCCCGAAGTTCCGAAATTACCGAATTTCTGAAGTGCTGAAGTGCCGAAGTTTCCTAAATTGCCGAAGTTCCGAAGTGTCAAAGAGCCGAAGTGCCGAAGTTCCGAAGCACAGTATTGCCTAAGTACTAATATACTTACCCAGTAAAAGAAGAAGAATGTTACATTGTATAAAATTTTAAATAAAAAGTATACAAACAGGATTCAGCTGTAAGCATTTGCAACACTTACTTTAATCAAGTAACATACATTCATATAAAATGTAAGTTACTTAGCCAGTCAATGTAATGACAGGGATGAATAAGTAGATAACTCCCTAATTCCCACGATATTAGGGAGCTATCTACTAAAAGGCTGAAAGACCTAAATTGGTCTTTCAGACAAATTTACTAATACTAAGTAAAGGTTACTGAGTATTAGTAAATTATGGCCCTACTCGCTATACCGCAAAAAGGGGGCATGTCTAGTAAACAGTGAGCAGCCTGTGGCTGCTCACTGTTTAAAAAAAAAAAAGGTCCCCCTCCCGAGCCCCCACCCGTGACGCGCGAGTGGGGGGCCTAATGTAAAATAATGGGGGGGGGACCTATTGTGTCCCCCCAGCCCCACCCCTGAGCGGCGGGTGGGGGCCCTAATGTAAAATAATGGGGGGGACCTATTGTCCTCCCCCCCGGGCCCCCACCCCTGAGCGGCGGGTTGGGGCCCTAAATACCAATGGGGGGACCTATTGTCCTCACCCCTGGCCCCCATCCCTGAGCAGCAGGTGGGGGCACTAAAAAAAAGTTACCCCCCAGGTGACTAGGGGTCCCCAAAACCCGTTACCCCCTCCCCTCAAAAAAAATTAACCCCCTACCTACGCCCCTCACCCTAAAAATAATGAGGGGGGGACTTTTAACTAAGTACCTGTAAAAAAAATAAAACTTACCATTCGATGTCTTCTTTCTTTTAAAATCTTCTTTTTTAAGCCCCAAAAAGGCGAAATAAAAAAGCCATAATTAAAATATAAATAAAATAAAACTAAGCGCAAAATAAAAATAATCCATCTTCACCTGGCGAGGGCTCCGTGCAGACTGAGCTCTGCAGGGCGGGGGAAGGCTTATAAAGCCTTGCCCCGTCCTGCAATTAGGCTCAGAGCAGCCATCCAATCAGAGTGATCTGACAGGTAAATGAAGAGACTGACAGGTAAGTCTCTACATTTACCTGTCACAGCACTCTGATTGGTTGGTTTGAAATCCACCAATCAGAGTGTTCTGTGTCATTTTACACAGCATGGGAAAGTTCTTTGGAAGTTTGTGTAATTTGACTCATAACACTCTGATTGGTTACGCTGCTCAGGGGTGGGGGCCAGGGGGTGGACATTAGGTCCCCCCCCTTTTTTTACTGTAGGGCCCCCACCCGCCGTTCAGGGTTGGGGGCCAGGGGGGAGGACATTATGTCCCCCCCTTATTAGTATTTAGGGCCCCCACCGCTCAGGGGTGGGGTCGTGGGGGAGAACAACAGGTGTGTCCCCCCCATAATTTTACTTTAGGGCCCCCACCCGCCGCTCAGTTTAAAAGCCCCCACTCTCGCGTCATGGGTGGGGGCTTGGGAGGGGGACCCTTTTTTTTTTTTTTTTTTTTTTTTTTAACAGTGAGCAGCCATAGGCTGCTCACTGTTTACTAGACATGCCCCTACTTGCGGTATAGCGAGTAGGGGCAAAATTTACTAATACTAAGTAACTTTTACTTAGTATTAGCAAATTTGGCTGAAAAAACAATTTAGGTCTTTCCGCCTTTTGGTGGATAACTCCCTGATACCATGGAAATTAGGGAGTTATTTACTAAGCGGCTGCAAGAGAAGTCCCGAAATGCCGAAGTCCCGAAATTCCGAAATGCCGAAGTTCCAAAGTGTTGAAGTGCCAAAGTGTCGAAGGTGCCGAATTTCCAAAGTGCCGAAGTGCCGAAGTTGCCATAGTTCCGAAGTGTTGAAGTGCCAAATTGCCGAAGTCCCGACTTGCGAAAGTCTTGAATTTCGAACCAAACCAAAAATTTTCCCCATGCACATGCCTATTCAGAACACACAATTGGATGATAGAAAGCAGACTTTATGAAGACATAGGGGTTGGTAACATTTTGACTAAGAAGGAGTCTTTCTCAAACTATAGGATTCCCCAAGAATGTTACACTCCCACTGATCGCTATTCAATAAATGACACTACACCTGACCTCTATACCTTAACCCAAACTCTAACACTGACCTTAATCCTAACTCTTACACCATCCCTAACATTATAAAGAAATGCAATGTTAAACATAGATAATGGTTATTGTATATTAGGGTAAAACAATGCCAACTTTGGGTTTTAGAAATATTTATAAACCACTCAGACTTTCAGCATCTTGATGGTATTATTTTGCTGTAATACATGGTTTACTGTTATGTATGCTCATTTTAATAGAAAACCTTAATTTACAATGTGATTATTTACTGAAGCCAATGGAAAAGTAATGTTCTGCTCAAGGAAATGCCATAGTGCACAAAAGTGACTCATGCTTTGTTCTCTGTTATTGTATTGGTGGGCTAATTGAATAGATAACATTAGCATTCATGCACTGTGGGATTCTAAAACATGATTTGCCTGTTGAAATAATAGGTAAATATATAATAAATATATTATATATCTTGAAAAAAATATATATATATTTGAAAAAAAATAAATAAAACCTGATTATCTGGGCATGTGTTTTGTACAGAGAATTGTATACCATATCAGCCCACAAGAACAATCACCAGTAAATAATTTAGGGAATAACATGGGGATATTGGTCTTTGGGAAACTATGAGATTGAAGCTTTGTAAACCACAAAATATTCTGAAACAAAATAAATATGTTATCTCTGAAAGAATTTTTGTCATGCCTATTTGCCTTTTTAAAAAACATTTTAGAATGTCTCTGCCTTTGAGATGAAAATCTAGAATATAACCACTTATCTACACTGAACAAATTATAAACGCAACACTTTTGTTTTGCCCCCATTTTTTATGAGCTGAACTCAAAGATCTAAGACTGTTTCTATGAACACAAAAGGCCTATTCCTCTCAAATGTTGCTCACAAATCTGTCTAAATCTGTGTTATCGAGCACCTTTGCCGAGATGAGCACCTTTGCCGAGATAATCCATCCACCTCACAGGTGTGGCATATCAAGATGCTTATTAGACAGCATGATTATTGCCTTAGGCTGATCCACTCCTCTTCAATGGCTGTGTGAAGTTGCTGGATATTGGCAATGGATGACAAGTCCGGTGAGTATGCTGGCCATGCAATAACTGAAATGTTTTCAGCTTCCAGGAATTGTGTATAGATCCGTGCAACATGGGGCCGTGGATTATCATGCTGCACCATGAGTTGATGGATGTGGATGAATGACACAACATTGGGCCTCAGGATCTCGTCACAGTATCTCTGTGCATTCAAAATACCATCAATAAAATGCACCTTTGTTCATTGTCCATAACATATGCCTGCCAATACCATAACCCCACCGCCACCATGGGCCACTTGATCCACAACAGTGAAAACCGTGATTCATCCGTGAAGAGAACACCTCTCCAAAGTGCCAGACTCCATCAAATGTGAGCATTTGCCCACTCAAGTCGGTTACAACGATGAACTGCAGTCAGGTCGAGACCCTGATGAGGACGACGAGCATGCAGATGAGCTACCCTAAGATGGTTTTTGACAGTTTGTGCAGAAATTCTTTGGTTATGCAAACCGATTGTTGTAGCAGCTGTCTGAGTGGCTGGTCTCAGATGATCTTGGAGGTTAAGATGCTGGATTTGGAAGTCCTGGGCTGGTGTGGTTACACGTGGTCTGCGATTGTGAGGCCGGTTGGATGTACTGCCAAATTCTCTGAAACGCTTTTGGAGATTGCTTATGGTAGATAAATGAACATTCAATTCACGGGCAACAGCTCTGGTGGACATTCCTGCAGTCAGCATGCCAATTGCATGCTCCCTCAAAAACTTGCAACATCTGTGGCATTGTGCTGTGTGATAAAACTGCACATTTTAGAGTGGTCTTTTATTGTGGCCAGCCTAAGGCTCACCTGTGCAATAATCTTGCTGTCTAATCAGCATCTTGATATGCCACACCTGTGAGGTGGATGTATTATTTTGGCAAAGGAGAATTGCTCACTAACACAGATTTAGACAGATTTGTGAACAATATTTGAGAGAAATGGGCCTTTTGAGTTCAGCTCATGAAAAATGGGGGCAAAAACAAAAGTGTTGCGTTTATAATTTTGTTCAGTGTATATATTAGATCTTAACTTAAAAAAATTGGAAACAATTATAGTTGAAAACTAGACAAGAACTTTGATTGTTCCTGGAAAGTTTAATTATTACAGTGTCAATAGTGCTACACATTGAAGATTTACATTTAATGTGGGTTTCTGGCTTATTGCACATGTATAATTATAAGTACTGGGCATGTTTCGGATTATGTTTCAATAACATTCCCGTTTCTTCTATAGCTTGAGTTATAATTATGTGATGACAGAAATAATTCAGTAATATCTCTCTCAATTCTTGTGAAGCAGAGGATGCCTATGGAGCAATTATTGTTCTAAAAATAATAATGTATCAATCATGTGAAAAAAATCTATCACTTGATCAGTCTTCATAATTGAAAGAGCTCAAGCTGTTAGCACATTCATTGATTTTTATTTTTCCAAATATCATTATTATGTGTAGTTCAGATATGAGATTTTTTATGATTCAGATCCAAAATGAAAAGAGCAAACAAAATATTTTTTAGTATCATGACATACAATATAAGAGCTAATTTAAGCTAACATAAAGCAATAACGTGGCCCTTGTTATATTTGTGCAATGTCTACTTGTTATATCTGTACATCGATTATTGTGTGGTAATACATTTTTATTACTTAATTTAATAGGTCCTGCTGATGTTATTCACAAAGCCAACAACCAGGTGTCTGGAGAGTAGTGCTAGTGGAATACTTGTCCCCCAGGAACTTGGGGGAGGCTGTTGTATTGGCTTTTTCTCTTATCTCGTCAGTATAATACAATTCATTGGGGCATATTTTTTAAAATGTTATTACACTATTGTCATTTTTTTTATGCTTCATCAATTTTTTGTGTGTGAGTTTTTATCTGAAGACTAAGTGAAGACTAAGTGAAGACTAAGTGAAGGTCTCTGATGAGGTAGCAACATCCATTTCCACTTTATTTTAAGTACTTGGATACTGGCTTTATAATATGCATTGGTGGAATATTGTTGTCTTTGGTCTATAAAGCAATAAAATAGTTCAGATTTGAAAATATATTTCTTATAACAATGGCCTCTATTTAATTATAGCCATTTGTCTTTATCTGCAGTGTCTGCACGCCTTTTTGGGGCACACGGGTCTACTTGATGCGTGGCGACTACAGCACCCAGACACAAGGGACTATACCTTCTACTCATCCCCCCACGACACCTATTCCAGGATAGATAATATTTTAATTAACAGACCGGGAATGGCCAAAGTCGTACACTCCGTAATCAAAAGCATCACCTGGTCAGACCATACGGACATAGCGGTTACCCTAGACAGGCTAAAATACTCCTCTAACTGGATATGGAAACTGAACACAAGTCTGTTGGAGGATGAAGACATTACCCAGTCTGTGAACACAACCCTCAAAGAATACTTTTAACATAATAACACACCTGACGTAAACCCCACCATGGTGTTGGCGGCACATAAGACGGTCATACGGGGACACATTATCAAAGCGGCCACACATAAAAAACGACAAACATCCACCCGACTACTAGAACTACAGACGACCCTTAGGAAAACAGAGCTCCAACACAAGACAAACCCCACAGGACCAAAACTAACTGAACTAAACGCCCTCAGGCACTCCATAAAATAAATCCTGTTATGGGGAGAGGCCCGGTCCATCATATGGTCTAGACGCATTTTATGAGAAATCCAACAAAATGGACAAGCTGCTGGCAAGATCCCTACGGCCAAGACAAGGGATCCAACACATCACTAAGATTCTTACACAAACAGGGGACACGGCAAAAAACTCCAGATGACATTAACCAAGTCTTTACACAATATTATTCCAAACTATACAATCACTCCCCGCTTGACGACGGGCTTAACCCAACATACACAGCGGCCTCCGCTCCTTCAGCCGAAGGACTATACCGAAGGACTATCAGCCGAAGGACTATACCTAAAATAAAGGATAACTATCTCATGGACAAACTGACAGCACAGGTGAGACACTCAGTTAAAACTTTCCAAAAGGTGTGGGAACTCTGGGACCAGTTTGTAGTCTGAGAAGGGAAGGGGGAGAGAGAATGAGGGCAGATAGGACACCACACAGGACACAGGAAGGGAGGGGAGGGACCCGTAACCTGCAAGGAAGGGAGGCTGGGGTGAGGGAACACATCCACCCACAACTAAGATGACTCTAAGTTACACATCACACACTACAGGACTCGGATCAATACAAGTGTACAAGTTACTCTGTTCTAAGTTTTATTTTTCTGTTTTTATCCTCTTGGCGACCCATAGATTCTATGGAACCGAAAGGTAAAGCGCTGTTGGAATGCGCTCCTTGCGCTAACCAACTGTCTTCTTCCTTTCTGTAAATGCATGCTACATATAAGATGAACAGGCTTCTGACTCGAGATACGACAAACTGATCAGATGCCACCGTATGAATGGATACATGCTCTAACCACTATTTTCTCTTTCTGTAAATTCTATGAATAAAATGGTACGAAACAGCTTCTGCGAAAGCCCATACTGTCACACCACTGCATCCCATACAGTACAAAAAAAATAAAATAATAATAATAATAATATTTTTTAGGCCAGTGTCATCAATATACCACACATTGAGTCGGGTGTATAGAATTAGAAATAAAAAAGGAAGGGGGTGGAGCCAGCGCCTGCACGAGCTAGATGCATATCGGGACAGCTCCGTGCACAGAACCCGATAAACCGGACTAATCTCAGCTAAAGACCCCATTATACAGCACCAAAGGTACCTGCTCGACGCCCAAAGCCATGGGGAAGAAGGCAAAGAAACACAGAGCGGAACCGGGCTCGGGCTCCCACAATATCGGCGACTTTCTTCACACAACCCCGTGGCTAGACTCAGCCAAGATGGCGTTGGCTGAGGCCTATACACCAACGTCGTCAGATGATAACAGTGCCACCAATGACTTCCTCCCTCCATCCCGGCCACGCTATGGACCGCCAACTGCTGCTGAGCTGGCAGAGTCTGCACCATAGACAAAAGCAGACATCAGGGCACTGGTAGCTGAAATTAAAGGCAGACATGGCCTGGATTTGGGAGGCAGTAACTGCACTCACACACAAGGTGAAAGCTGTGGAGGATGACATGGAGGGCACCAAACTGGCGCAATCGGCAACAGATGCCATAATAGGCGCACTTCAAAAACTGTGTGCAGACCAACAGTGGCAAATTGCAACACTGGAGGACAGAGCCAGGGCCCACAATCTCAGAATCCAGGGGGTATTGGAAACGGTTGCTGGAGCAGAACTTCCCCACTACTGCCGGAGACTCATCACCACGCTGTTAATGCCCAAACAGGCAAAACAGGTGGTGGTAGACTCCTGTTTTCACCTTTACAAGGCGGCCAGCGCTGTCCACGAGGCACCCAAAGACGTCCTGCTGAAACTGGCCCGAGACTCAGACCGCAGAGCAATCATGGGGGCAGTAAGAGGCTCCTCAACGGTGTCATTTGAGGGGGCACAGCTGATATTCTTTCGGGACTTTTCCAGACATACACTAACCTGGCGGAGGACCATCAAGCCAGTTACCCAGCTACTACAAGAGCACTCGATTCCCTACAAGTGGGGCCCACGCCGAATTCTGGTTGGTAATGCCGTCAAGCAGCTTGTGTTGACACACCTCTCAGAAGCACCCACTTTCCATCAGCTCCTGGGCATACCTGCAGAGCAGACACCACAGGCAGATCGCCCGGCATGGACAGTCGAAAGAATTGCTCCTTTCGTACCCAGGAGAGGGGGACGCACTTGTAGATATCCCAGTTATTGGTTCGCACCGTCCAAGGTGCGCAAGGCTGACTGTAGCTGAGACCAGCTGTTTACATACCCACATACTCCCACATGTTATGGACTGGCTCTGAAAGCTACTGAACTAGCCTAAAGTTATGTTCTACCCCCCCCCCCCCATATCCCCATATCCCCATTCATACCACGTGCACAGGTATAACGTTTATTGCCTACCGATTTAAGAGTGTCCATGCATGCACAGCCCACATCCTAGGCCTTCCCCACAAGCAATAGCTCTTCAAGCAGAATACTACTGCACGTGAGGGCTAATCAGACTACATCTCCTACAAGACGCCTTAAAGAAGCCCGTAGCCCATAGCCTTAAAAGGATTAGGGCGATAAGGCGCCCCAAGGCCTACGACCAGACCCCTTTATAGTAGTAGACCGCCCAACACATACTGCCCGAAAAAGGGAATCCCAGTCACAATAACCAAAAATGAGTGCACTACCGCCATGAGACTTTGAGGTTCTTGATATTGTGCCATGCCTGTTACTGCTTGTTTAGTATACACTGTTATCTTTTAGCGATCACTCGCAAAAATAAAGAATAAAAAAAAAATAGAAATAAAAAAAATTTACTTACATTAAATAGCTACAAAGAGAAGAAAAAAAACATGTAAAAAAACCTTGTACTATTATTATTACTGTTATTTTATTATTTATATAGCACCAGCAAATTCCATGGCGCTATACAATGGGTGGAATCACAGACACGTAATTGTAACCACACAAATGGACGCACAGGAACAGAGGGGTTGAGGGCCCTGCTCAATGATCTTTCATGCTAGAACAGGCCCGGACTGGCCATCGGGCAAACCGGGCAAATGCCCGGTGGGCCGCGATGGCCACGGGCCGAGGCCGGGGAGATCCAGCCGGTCTATGCAGGGCCGGTGCTATCCGAGCGCCGGCCCCGCTGTGTTGCATGAAGGGCCGGTGGGGAGATCGAAGATCTCCCTCACCGGCCCACATGCTCTTAAATGCGGCCGCCGGCTGGGAGAGAGAGGGAGGGAGCCAGCCTGGTGAAGCGGACCCGGCGGAGCTCTAACTTGCAGCTCCGCCGGGTTTCTCTCGCAAGATCCGGGCCGTTGCCATGGCAACCGGCCCGGTCTCGCGAGAGTGAACTCTAGCCCAAAGGCTAGAGTTCACTTACCACGAGGACCACCAGGGATGGATGTCAGCGCTCCCCCCCCCTTACAGGCTACAGGTAAGAAGGAAAGGGGGGGGGGGATATAATCTATTTATTTTTATAAAAAAAAAACAACTCAATATTGGCATTTACCTGCCTCCCCCAATACACAATCCTTGCAAACACACACATCACCCTCACCCAGCACCCTAACACTCACACAGCACCCTAACATTCACCCATCACCCTAACATACTCACACAGCACCCTAACATGCTCACACAGCACCCTATCACTCACCCAGCACCCTAACACACTCACCCAGCACCCTAACACTCACACAGCACCCTAACATTCACCCATCACCCTAACATACTCACACAGCACCCTAACATACTCACACAGCACCCTAACACTCACACAGCACCCTAACATGCTCACACAGCACCCTAACATGCTCACACAGCACCCTATCACTCACCCAGCAGACTAACACTCACCCAGCAGACTAACACTCACACAGCACCCTAACATACTCACACAGCACCCTAACACTCACCCAGCACCCTAACATACTCACCCAGCACCCTAACATACTCACACAGCACCCTAACATACTCACACAGCACCCTAACATACTCACACAGCACCCTAACATACTCACCCAGCACCCTAACATACTCACACAGCACCCTAACACTCACACAGCAGCCTAACACTCACCCAGCACCCTAACACTCACCCAGCACCCTAACGTACTCACCCAGCACCCTAACGTACTCACCCAGCACCCTAACGTACTCACCCAGCACCCTAACATACTCACCCAGCACCCTAGCTCAAACAGAACCCTAGCACAAACAGCACCCTAGCTCTCACACAGCACCCTCACTCACATAGCACCCTAACACACACAGAACCCTCACACAGCACCCTAACACACACACATCACCTTCGCACAGCACCCTAACACATAGCACCCACACACAGCGCCCACACACACAGCGCCCTCACACACACATACTGCACCCTCACACACACAGCACCTTCCCACACACACTATACTCCTCACAAATGCACACTACACCCCTCACACACACAGCAGCCCCCAAACACGCTGCACCACTCACACACACACTGTCAGGATCGGGACAGGGATCCAACACGCAGAGTACAAACAGTAGCCAGATACGTATACCGGACCTTAGAATGGCCGGACTAACGTAAGTAGTACCGTATAGAATGGTCAAAGACAAGCCGAGGTCGAGGGTAACAGAAGACAGGTAAGCGAGAGACAAGCCGAATCAAGGGTAACAGAGATAAGCAGAGTAAGGTAAACAAGCCGGGTCAAAACCAAAAGGGATAATAGAATACACAAGCACTGAGTGACTAGAACAAGCTAGAACCACGACAGGGCAATGAGCTAATGAAAGAAGCTCTGTTAAATACCCTGTTCAGAGCAGTAACCACACCTCCGAGACGTCCTGATTGGTCCTGCAGCAATTGACTGACAGGTCGATCCGGAGGAGTGTCCTGATGATGACTTCCTGCCTAGATGGTGTAAAAGGCAGTCACTCCCTCGCGGCCGGCCTTGCATGACCGGATAGACCGCGGGGAAGGGAGTCATCAGACCGTCTGGATGGTGGAACAGCTAAGTCTCTACCTCTTTTGGAGGTAGAGACCACAGGTACCCTGACAGTACCCCCCCTCTCAGATACGCCCACCGGGCGGAATGAACCGGGACGAGATGGGAAGCGAGAGTGATACGCCCTGCGGAGACGGGGAGCATGAACATCCTCCTGAGGTACCCAACTCCTCTCCTCAGGACCATATCCCTTCCAATCAACCAGATATTGTACTCTCCCCCGGGAGATTCGAGAATCAATAATAGAGTTGACCTCATACTCCTCCTGACCCTCCACCTGAACGGAGCGAGGAGGGGCTATTGTGGAGGAAAATCTGTTACATATGAGTGGTTTCAGCAATGAAACGTGAAACGAGTTCGGAATGCGTAAGGTATTAGGAAGAGCTAAACGATACGCAACCGGATTGATACGGGTCAGCACCCTGTAGGGTCCAATATAACGAGGAGCGAACTTCATGGAGGGCACTTTTAAACGGATGTTCCTCGTGCTCAGCCATACCCTATCACCTGGAATAAAGACCGGAGCCGCCCTTCTACGTTTATCAGCGTGTTTCTTGACCAACATAGAGTTGTGCACAAGGATTTGTCGAGTTTGATCCCACAACTTCCTCAAATTGGCAACATGAACATCAACCGACGGCACCCCCTGGGAAGGAGAATCCGAAGGAAGAATAGACGGATGAAAACCATAATTCATGAAGAAGGGGCTTGAATGAGTAGAATCGCAAACGAGATTGTTGTGTGCAAACTCCGCCCAAGGAATCAAACCGACCCAATCATCCTGGTGTTCAGAAACAAAGCATCGTAAATATTGTTCAATTTTCTGGTTGGTACGTTCAGCAGCTCCGTTAGACTGAGGATGATAGGCAGAAGAAAAGTTTAATTTAATACCAAGTTGAGAGCAGAAGGACCTCCAAAAGCGGGAAACAAATTGGGAGCCTCTGTCCGATACAATTTGAGAGGGTATCCCATGTAGGCGAAAAATCTCCTTGGCGAATATCTCTGCCAATTCGGGAGAAGACGGAAGTTTAGGCAGGGGAATGAAGTGTGCCATCCTAGTAAACCTGTCAACCACGGTGAGGATAACAGTCTGTCTTTTAGAGATAGGTAGATCGACAATAAAGTCCATGGCCAAACAGGACCATGGTTTCTCTGGAACCTCCAAGGGTTGCAGGAGTCCACATGGAAGCGTATGGGGTTGTTTGGTTTTAGTACAAACTTCACATGCAGCGATGAACTCCTCAACATCCCTCCGTAAAGTAGACCACCAGAAGTCCTTAGAGATCAAGGCGTAAGTTTTGCGAATACCAGGATGTCCCGCCATCTTGCTATTATGTAAACACTGTAAAAGTTCCAGTTGAAAAGCAGGAGGAACGAAATGACGACCCGCAGGGGTCTGTTTAGGTGCGAGATGTTGCAACTTAATGATCTCGGCCAGTAATGGAGAATGAATCCTGAGATTCGTATTAGCAATGATATTGCACTTCGGAACTATAGAAGAAAGAACTGGTTCAGGTACAGTAGAAGGTTCATATTGGCGAGATAATGCATCGGCTTTAGAGTTTTTAGAACCAGGTCTGTAAGTCAGTACATAATTGAAGTGAGTCAGGAATAAGGACCAACGAGCTTGTCTAGAGGATAAGCGCTTAGCCTCCCCAATATATGACAAGTTTTTGTGGTCTGTCAAAATCGTAATAGGGTGTAGGGTCCCCTCCAACAAATGTCTCCACTCCTTTAAGGCTTTAATGACTGCTAACAGTTCCCTGTCTCCGATGTCATATCTGCTCTCAGCCCCAGAAAGTTTCCTGGAAAAAAAACCACACGGGTGTAATGGTTTATCTACCGCTAATCTTTGTGACAGAACCGCACCTACTCCTGTCTCAGAGGCATCGACCTCGAGTAGAAACGGCAAAGTCGTATCAGGATGGACTAATATTGGAGCAGAAGCAAAAAGTTCTTTGAGCCTCTTGAAAGCAGCGAGAGCTTCAGGAGACCACGTCTTAGTTTCTGCCCCCTGTTTGGTCATATTGGTAATGGGCGCAATAATAGACGAGTAACCCTTAATGAAGCGCCTATAATAATTGGAGAAACCAATAAACCTCTGAATAGCCTTGAGTCCCTTAGGTAATGGCCAATCTAAAATAGACTGGAGTTTGTCAGGGTCCATCTTAAAACCTTCCCCAGAAATCACGTAACCAAGAAAATCTATCTGAGACTGATCAAAGCTGCATTTTTCCAATTTACAGTATAGACCATGTTGCAGAAGTTTCTGTAATACCGCTCTGACCTGTCTATGGTGAGTTTCAATCTCCCTAGAGTGTATCAGTATGTCGTCTAGGTAGACAATGACACAATCATGTTGAAACTCCCTAAGTACCTCATTAATCAGATCCTGAAATACTGCAGGAGCATTGCAAAGTCCAAACGGCATAACTGTGTATTCATAGTGACCGTACCGAGTATTGAACGCCGTCATCCACTCGTGTCCCTGCTGGACTCTCACCAAATTATATGCCCCTCTGAGATCTAACTTGGTGAAGATTTTGGAGCCCTTAAGACGATCAAATAACTCGGTTATAAGTGGAATAGGATAGGCATTTCTGACAGTTATTTTATTCAAGCCTCGGTAATCGATACAAGGTCTCAGCGTGCCATCCTTTTTCTTAACGAAAAAGAACCCAGCCCCGGCCGGGGAAGAAGACCTCCTAATGAATCCCTTTTCTAAATTCTCCCGAATATACTCCTCTAGAACCAAGTTTTCCTGAACAGACAAAGGATATACATGGCCCCTCGGAGGCATAGTCCCAGGTAGAAGCTTAATTTTACAATCAAATGGCCTGTGTGGCGGCAAAGAATTGGCATTCTTCTTGTCAAATACTGCCTTTAAGTCTAGGTAAAGGTCTGGTATCTGTCTTTCTGTGGACTGAATAGGAGTCTCAGGTATGTTAACATTAGCTAATGGAGAAACATTGCATAAACACCTATCCTGGCAACCCTGGCCCCACGAGAGTATCTCCCCTAACTCCCAATCGATAATAGGGTTATGTTTCTTCAACCATGGGTACCCCAGAACTATGGGAACGGAAGGGGATGAAATGAGCAAAAGAGATAAATTCTCCACGTGTAGGATACCAACATTTAAACTAATGGATATGGTTTCACGAAAGATAACAGGGTCTAGTAGTGGTCTACCATCTATGGCCTCAACGGCCAAGGGTGTCTCCCTTAGCTGGGATGGGAAATTGTTCTTAATAGCAAAGGCTTGGTCGATAAAATTCTCAGCAGCACCGGAATCTATCAATGCCATAGCCCTTACTACTTCCTTCTCCCAAGTTAAGGAAACTGGTAGCAGAAGCCTGTGATCTTTATAATTAGGAGTAGAGGACAAAATAGAAACACCCAAGGCTTGTCCTCTAGAGAGACTTAGGTGCGAGCGTTTCCCGGACGGTTAGGACAGTTCGAGAGTAAATGACCCTTGGCTCCACAATACATACACAAACCCTCTCTTCTCCTGTACTGTCTTTCCTCATCAGAGAGGCGGGTATAACCTATCTGCATAGGTTCAGGAAGCAAAGATACCGTGGAGTCAGGACTTGGAAAAGCGGGAGCTAACCTAAAAGAAGGTCTCCGGTTCCTCTCTCGAGTGTTCTGTCTCTCTCTTAAACGTTCATCTATACGAGAGATGAACGAAATTAAATCTTCTAAATTCTCAGGGAGTTCTCTGGTAGCAACCTCATCAAGGATTACTTCAGATAGGCCATTCAAAAATACATCCATATACGCCTGCTCATTCCACTTGACTTCTGACGCCAGAGACCTGAACTCTAGTGCATAATCCACCAGTGTTCGGTTCTCCTGTCTCAGGCGCAACAGTAATCTGGCTGCATTAACCTTTCTACCTGGAGGATCAAATGTTCTTCTAAAAGCAGCTACAAATGCGTTATAGTTATACACTAATGGGTTATCGTTCTCCCATAGTGGGTTGGCCCATCTCAGAGCTTTCTCAATAAGTAGGGTGATAATAAATCCTACCTTTGCCCTATCTGTAGGATAAGAGCGGGGTTGCAATTCAAAGTGGATACTAATTTGGTTTAAAAAACCACGACACTTCTCAGGAGCCCCACCATAGCGTACTGGGGGGGTAATGCGAGAAGAAGCACCCACTGTGGCTACCTCTAGACCTAAACTGACAGGAGAAACAGGGGTATTACGTATCTCCTCTGGTGGGTTATTGGCATGAGATAATAGAGCCTGTAGCGCAAGCGCCATCTGATCCATTCTGTGATCCATGGCTTCAAACCTAGGATCAGGAGAAGCCAGCTGACTGTTTGTACTTGCAGGATCCATTGGCCCTGTCGTAATGTCAGGATCGGGACAGGGATCCAACACGCAGAGTACAAACAGTAGCCAGATACGTATACCGGACCTTAGAATGGCCGGACTAACGTAAGTAGTACCGTATAGAATGGTCAAAGACAAGCCGAGGTCGAGGGTAACAGAAGACAGGTAAGCGAGAGACAAGCCGAATCAAGGGTAACAGAGATAAGCAGAGTAAGGTAAACAAGCCGGGTCAAAACCAAAAGGGATAATAGAATACACAAGCACTGAGTGACTAGAACAAGCTAGAACCACGACAGGGCAATGAGCTAATGAAAGAAGCTCTGTTAAATACCCTGTTCAGAGCAGTAACCACACCTCCGAGACGTCCTGATTGGTCCTGCAACAATTGACTGACAGGTCGATCCGGGGGAGTGTCCTGATGATGACTTCCTGCCTAGATGGTGTAAAAGGCAGTCACTCCCTCGCAGCCAGCCTTGCATGACCGGATAGACCGCGGGGAAGGGAGTCATCAGACCGTCTGGATGGTGGAACAGCTAAGTCTCTACCTCTTTTGGAGGTAGAGACCACAGGTACCCTGACACACACTCACTAGATCTCCTATACGCACTCCTTCACACACACTAGATCCCCTACACACAGACACTGCACCACCTACACACACACTACATTTCTGACATACACACTCTGGATACCCTATGCACACACTAGATTCCATTTAAGCAAACACATAGTGTCTCCATAAATGGGATACCGTGAGTATCCCAATTATGGAAACCCCTGAGACAAGTTTAAAGCAAACACAACGCAAGCATGTTATTACATTTGCTTGCACTGTGCAAAACAAATACAGGGCCCTTTTCTCATGCCCTGGAAGAGCATTGAACCAACATGCTCACTTTGAGATGGGGCGTGCTTGTCATTGGGGATGACAAAACACACCCTATCTGGCCCCGCCCCCTTTTCAGTGGGCCGCTGTGAATAAAAAATGCCCGGGCCGAATTTTTTCCCCAGTCCGGCCCTGTGCTAGAATGAATGGGGTATAGTAACACAAAAGGTATAAGTAGGGATAATGAAATAGGTTGCTAGAAAAGTATTCACTGAGAACTTATTTTTGACAGTTGCAGGAGAGGAATCGTGGGGGGGGGGAGATGGGAATGAAAATCCATTAACAGTTTAAATTATATGCTTTCCTGAAGAAGTGTGTTTTCAAAGATTTTTTGAAGGAGTGGAGACTGGGTGAAAGTCTAACGGAGAAGGGAAGTGAGTTCCATAGAAAAGGTGCAGCCCTGGAGAAGTCTTGGAGGCAAGCATCAGATGTGGGAGTACAGATGGAGGATAGAAGTAGGTCTTCGGCAAAGCACAGGGGCCTCAATGGGACATACTTGTGTATTAGGGAGGATAGGTAGGTCAGAGCAGCATTATGTAGGGACTTGTAAGCAAGCACCAGAATCTTAAATTGAGCCCTATATCTAACTGGAAGCCAAAGTAGGGACTGACAGAAGGGGGAGGCGTGGAAGGTGCGGGCGGACAGGAAAATGAGCCTCACTGTCACATTCATTATAGATTGCAGTGGTGCAATCTGGGAACACGCAAGACCACTGAGAAGGGGGTTGCAGTAGTCAAGGCAAGAAAGAACAATGGCATGGACCAGCACCTTAGTCAAGTCTGGTGTTAAAAAGGGGCGGATGCAAGCTATGTTTGTATGATCAACTGGACATGAGGGGTGAAGGAGAGGTCGGAGTCAAAGAGAACACCTAGGCAGTGATGGTTGAGGGAGGAAAGACCAGAAGTTCTGTTTCGGACAGGTTGAGATTAAGGAAGTGAGCAGCCATCCAGTTGAAAATAGCGGAGAGGCAGTCAGAGACACGAGTCAAGATGGGCGGAGAGAGATCAGGAGAAGATAGGTAGATTTGCATGTCATCTGCATATAAATGATAATGGAAGCCAAAGGAGCTGATGAGTTTACCAAGGGAGGCAGTATAGATGGAGAACAGTAGGGGACCAAGGACAGAACCTTGGGGTATGCCAACAGAGAGGGGTTGGGAAGAAGAGGCAGAGCCAGAGAAAGAAACACTGAAAAAGCACTGGGAGAGGTAGGAGGAACACCAGAAGAGAGCAGTATCTCGTAGAGCAAGATTACAGAGAATGAAAAGAAGCTGTTGATGATCAACAGTGTCAAAAGCAGTAGAAAGATCAAGGAGAATTAGGATAGAGTAATGGCCGTGAGATTTAGCAGCTATTAAATTGTTGGATACTTTGGTCACAGCTGTTGCAACAGAGTGACGAGTGCGGAATCCAGACTGAAGCAGGTCAAGCAGAGAGTTGGATTTGTGGAAGTCTATAAATCTCGCATACACAAATCTCTCAAGGATCTTGGTGGCAAACGACAGTAGCGATATAGGGTGGTAGTTGGAATCAAGGTTGGGCTTTTTCAGAATTGGCGTTATGGGTGCATGCTTGAAGAGTGAAGGAAAGGGAGAGATTTGAAATTTTAGTGAGAGGAAGAGCGAGCGAGGGAGACAGGGTGTGGATGATATATAAGGGAATAGGATTGAAGGAACAGGTGGTGGGTGGGGGGACCAGAGCAGAGCAGAAACCTCTTCCATTGTACCATTGTAATAGGTGCGAATGAGCATAGAACAGTGGAGTGAGTGGGGTTGGGTGATGTATTGGAAGATGTTGAGGAAGGGGAGGGAGAGAGGTTAAAGATCTCTTCCCTGATTGTAGAAATCTTCTCAGTGAAGTGAGTTGCAAAGTTTGAGGCGGACAGGGTGGTAGGAGGAGGGGGAGCAACAGGTCGAGGAAAGCGTTAAAAGTGTGAAATAAGCATTTGGGTTGGCGGGACAGTGTGCTTATGAGTGTGTTGAAGTAATTTACTTTTGCAGATGAAAGAGCCAGAGTGTAGGAGCGCAGCTTAAATTTATAGTGGAGGAAGTCAGGTGCAAAGTGAGACTCCAACAGAGTTCAGCAGTTCTGGAAAATTTTGAGATATCGGGTCATTTCGGTGTGCCAGGGTTGTAATTGGGAGCGCTTGCTGCGTTTAAATGTAGGAGGTGCCATGATGTCTAGTTGAGAGGAGAGAGTGGAGTTGTAGAGTGAGGTTGCAGAGTTAGGGCAGGTGAGATTTGAGATGGGTAAAAGGAGAGTTTTGAGTTTGGTGGAGAAATTCTGGAGATCAAGGCAGTGGAGGTTTCTGCGACATTGGAGAGTTGAAGGTGGTGAAATTTGGGTACGGGGTATGCCGATGTCAAAGGTTAGCAGATGGTGGTCAGATAGAGGAAATGGAACATTAGAGAGATTAGAGGTAGTACAGAGATTGGTGAAGATGAGGTCAAGAGTGTTTCCTGCTGTATGAGTTGAAGGCTAAATATTGCCCACAAGTATTTACGAGCACCTTTCTGTAGGGTTGTAGCATGGGCAGTTCTAATTCATTTTTTCTAAACTTATATGAGCTGGGAAGAGAAAAAAATAAATAAATAAACTCACTCAACCATAACTTATAAACTTAGAACAATAGTATAATGAAAATGTCTATTAAATGTCATTATATATCCCGGGGCAGGTAAGATCAATAGTAATAATTATTGACTGTTATTAACTGATAGAATGTAATTAAAGGCTATGGTAGACTGACAGATAGATAATATAGATAGTGTCTATACTATGTATACAAATAAAATTTAAAAAAGTAACAGGACTGGTACTGGACTGGTGCTGGTACTAGTATTTTTTGAAGGCATGCTAATGTAATGATAAGAAATGGTTTGGATTTATGATCTTCTCTCAATGC
Organism: Pelobates fuscus; assembly: GCF_036172605.1. Lineage (NCBI taxonomy): Eukaryota > Metazoa > Chordata > Amphibia > Anura > Pelobatidae > Pelobates > Pelobates fuscus. The sequence continues at coordinate 316,964,210 of NC_086317.1, read as the reverse complement.
GTCATGCATTTGCTTTTCGCATGTTAAACAAATTTTTTTCCCGTCTTTATGTTTGGTGGAGATGTAAAATGTTGTTTATTCAGAAGAGCAAACACTTTTTTCGCATTAAGAAATCCACAATGAAAATCAGTATTAGAGATAGTGCCTATCTATCTATCTACCAATCTTTCTATCTATCTATCTACCTATCTACCTATCTATCTATCTATCTGAGGCGTAACTAGAAACCACAGGGCTCCAGTGTGAAAAATGCCCTGCCCACCTCACACATCTTATCCCCCTCAGCCCCTCCATGTGTCACATTCATGCCCCTAGCCTCTCTATGAGTCTCATTCACTCCCCACTGGGTGAGTGGAGCATAGTTGGGGGGATAAGTATGACATAAATGAAGGGGTTAATTTGATAGGGTGAGTGTGGCAGAGTGAAAAGCGGTAATGGAGAATGAATGTGACAGAATTGGAGGGATGAGTGTGACAGTTCTTGGAAAGGTGAGTGTGATAGGGTGAGTATGGCAGAGCGATGGGAGGGGAGTATGGCATGGGTGAGTGACAGAATTAGGGGTAATATTGTGATTGTGGCAGGGTGAAGGGGGCTGACAGTGTGTGTGGTGGGGTGACAGTTACATAGACACACAGGTGCATACACTGACATACATGCCGATAAACAGACAAACACACACTGACATACATACATACATACAATTACAGACCATATAACACATACAGATACAGAAGCACAGATGCACACACTGACACACATGCAAATACACAGACACACAAACTAACACATACAGATACACAGAAACATATATACACACATACACACATGCAGATACAGGCACACAGAATTATACACATACGGATACAGACACACACTAACACACATGCAGATACACAGACACATATACAGACAGATAAACATATAGACATACATGCAGATACACAGACACTTAATGACAAACATTCAGATTCACAAAATGACACTTATACAGACACAAACAGATACAAACAGTGACACACATACAGATACATAGGGGCACACACTGACATACAGATACACATACAGACACATATGCAGATACACATGCAGACAAACAGATACACATAGAGACAGACATACATACAGACACAGACACACATATAGACACAGATACACATACAGACAGACATAGATACATACAGACACATATACAAACACACATACAGACACACATACATACCTACATACAAACAAACATACAGACAGACACACATAAACACATACATACAGACAAACATACATACACAAACACATGCAAAATGTTTTAGCCACCCTCTTGTTTCCTACCTTTTAGGTACGAGAGGGTGACTTCCCGTGGCTCCAGTGGCTGGCTCAGGCTGATGGGAGTCAGAGCAAAAAACAAGTCACAAGAGAGTGCTGAGAACAGACAACAGCCAATTAGCCTGCCCTTCGGTTGGTCCCCGCTCAGTTCTCAAGCTGGTTTTAGCTTATCTTGTGCCATTACAGAGAAATCCAGGCCTTTTGCATCTCAGACTGATTCCACCAAATAGGGCAGAACAGATCTGAAATACAGGCCAGCTCTCTCTGCAACTCTGTATCCTTCCTCTCCTTCCTCCTTCCTTGTGGCTCTCTAAATTAGCTGGGAGGAAGTGACCGGCAGTCATTTCCTCCCAAGCTGACCTCACCACAGGGAGCCCGGTCATGCTGTTAAAGTGCTGCAGCGATTACCGGCTCCCCAGAAAAGCTTGCCATCGGGTGGCCCTAAGAGCAAGGACCACCCGATGGGCCCCTGAACGCGTGGCCCTGGTGGTAGCACTGCTATGTCCAGCAAGAACCCCAGTTGCAGGGGCCACAGGCCAGCCTGGATCTCTAGAGTGAAGGGCCTGGTCGCACCTGCGACCCCTGCAACCATGGTAGGTCCGCTCTATCTATCTACAGCTCATTTGATCATTTAAGTTGCAAAGATTAGACTTTTGAACTCACAAAAATTTTAATAGCATTGACCATGGTGAAGGGACTAGTAATTTTCAAACCTTCTAAATGACAATGTCATGTTTCACATTGCAGGAACATTAAGAATAGATGGTTGGACCTGGTAACAACTAATAAGATGGAACATTTAACAACATTCAAGTAAGGGACCACCTGGGGTGGCCCTAACCGCATGGGCACCCAATGGACCACCTCACTGGCCACACTGGCGGTAGTTCCAGCGCTGTCTTATGATTTTTACTGGTGTGAAACTCACATAATCTGGATTTCTCTCCTTTTTTTATCATTTTGCTATTGAATATATTTAGTTATTTTTACTTTACTTCATTGTGTGAAGATTGCTCCTATTCTGATATCTAACTTCAAGAGTGTATGTGGTGGGGACTTAACACCCAAACATTTGCTCTCCAAACAAGTGTTTGCTCTGGAATTTGTAAATAGGATTCTCTACTTCTTCCTTAATATTGTTTGTGAATAAACTTCAGACAGTACTTGAGTTTTTCTCTGTTTGTTTTATGCATATTGAACTATTCTGCATTCTAGAGTCATCAACAATAAGTCCACTGTAATATATTTGAAGATGGGGTTATACTGTCTGCTTTATTGTCACCTTGAGTTTGGATAAGTTTCTTACAGAGAGAGTGAGCCTTTGGCATGGTCTGTTATTTTATATATGTACAATTGGTGTGCTGTGCATTTAAATACACTGTAAACATTTAATATAGTGAGCAAAACCAATATAGATATATTGATTAATACATTAAGGACTATGTGTGCTGGGGTAGGCTGGGGTAGGGTTATTAAGGACGAGGGGTAGGGGTATTAAGGACTAGGGGTAGGGGTATTAACACTGTAGAGGTAGGGGTATTAAGTACTAGGAGTAGGGGTATTAGAGACTATAAGTGCCCCAAGTCCTTCACTTACCTTTTGTGAGATGGACTTTCCAAGGGTTCATCAATAGCTTCAGTAGAGCGGCGACCAAGATGGCGCCCGCATTCCTCGCCGCTCAGTACGCAATGCGGCGTCTAGGTATTCTATGTCTCTGATGTCTTTTCAGAGAAAATGCAGTGTTTACATTACAGCCTAGTGATAACTTCACTGGCCACTCCTCAGATGGTTTTTAGAGAGCCTTCCTGGGTCATGGCTGCCTAAAATGCATCCAAACATTCAGTGTCTCCTCCCTCTGCATGCAGACACTGAACTTTTCTCATAGAGATCCATTGATTCAATTCATATCTATGATGAGATACTGAATGGCCAGGGCTGTGTTTGAATTGTGCTGGCTCTGCCCCTGATCTGCCTCTTTGTCAGTCTCAGCCAATCCTATGGGGAAGCATTGTGATGGATCAGGCCACCACTTCTGATGATGTCAGCAGACAGCTTGTTATTCTGGTGGTGGTTTTAACACTAAAGGGTCAGGAATACATGTTTGTGTTCTTGACCCTACAGTGATCCTTTAAGGGAGATACAATATAAAGTGCAGAAATTAGATTAGTGATAGTGATCACTCTAATAAAATAACTTACAGACAAATGCTTAATGGAAGGCAACAGTAGGAAATTATTATGGCATAAAAAGACAAAAGAAAAACAAAATTGTGTAAAAAATATTAAAGGAGGGACAGAGGAAGGATTAGGAAGGCACTCACAGACAGGGAGCAGTTAAGTACTGCTCAAAACAGTGCAGCTCCTAAATGAATTAGATCCACATGAACATTTGTATAGGAAATAACCTTTATTTCAAACAGGTAAAACCAGGACAGCCCACAATTCGCTTTCAAATTCAGCATACCATTTGGCGAATGTCTCTGAATTTAACATACAGTTCGGCAAATGCCTCTGATTTGACAGAGAACCAGGAAAGGTACACAATTCGCCTCCAATTCAGGAAATTAATGGTGAACCAGCTAGCAGAATGCAGAACTTACCTGAGGTGAGTATAAGTCTTACTCTCCAAGAATGCTATTATTTCCTGCAGGGGCAGGGCAAAGACATCCTAAGTGATGACTAGTTTTACTGTGCATTTGACTTCCTCCGATACCGACATCGCTATTGTTATCCGAGGAAGCAAAATCCATGAGCAAATTCACAGTTTTACTCACATAGTGCACCTTAATTTTACATGTATTGTAACAGAGAGTGTTTTATCAGGTCTGTGCACTACATAAAGTTGACGGTGCATCTATTAAAGTGTCTATTACATTTTTCACACAAATAAGCACCATACATTTATGTTTGTGTTCCACAATATGTTATTTTATACACTGTACATTCATACTACAACCTATGATTTGTATTCTCTATTTCAATTTATTCAATATACCTTGCACTAATCGTTGGAAAATTCCAAATATATTTGTATGTATTAAAGCACGTTACATTGTTACAATTGTTAATCTGCCGAAAGTATTTCCCCTGGACAATTTGGGAAGGGAAAATATGACTACTGCCCATGAATTGTGGGGCTGGAAATATGTTGCTATATTGTTACAGGTTGTGGAACATTATAAGGCTATATGGAAGAATGGGGACTTGCAAGTCAGTAGGAGCATTTGAGGGTTGCAGTATGGAATGAGATGCTGAGAGGGTTTGGAGCGACTACAGTCGGCATGAGGCTGATGGCAAGTGCTGGCTGTTTGCGGCTCTTAGAAAAAGTTTGGAACAGAAACCCCAGAAAGTTTCTTTCTAAGATCAGACTCTTTTTATTTTGACGATCAGAAGACTCAGAAGGTAATCTCCTTGCTTAGGACAAGGTTTTTCTATTGCAGTCCTCCAGTTATTTTTGGAGTACAACAGCTTGAGAACAGCAGCTGGACAGCTCTGCTTTGATAGCTCCTGAGGGGTAAACATCTTTAAATGAAGTGAAATTCACAATCTTAAAAATAAACTGTTCATGCAGATTACAAATGCTGAACCTACAGCCAGGAGACAGGTTAGAAAATGGATTGGGTATTTGTCCCACTTAATATATATATATATATATATATATATATATATATATATATATATATATATATTAACTACTTTAACTGTGATAGACATTAACCCTGCATAAATTAATTAGCTGCTGTGCATACTTGTGAAAATAGAAATAAGTATTTTGGGAAAGGAAAATATATGCTTGTTTTTTTTTAATCTTTTTAATAATTGTTATTAATGTGACAAGATGGACAAGGTAAAAAAATACCATCTTTTATTACATCAATTGCTTTTGAAATGTATTTCAATATGTTGAGCATAAAGGAAAGAATGCTATTTAAGACCTCTTCTCTTTGATACTTCATGTCTTTTCAAAGCTTTATAATTTATCACTCATTCCACTTTCTACTTTTTTTCAGGTAAATATAGCCTTCATTTTTATTGTTCTGGTAAAAAAGCTTTGAAGTGGCCTTGCTCTACGCCATCTCTTGCATTGTCTGTAGCTCCACTTCATATTGTGTTATGTTGACTTCCATTACATCATATTGGATAAGTCAGCAAGATAATAGTTTGGTATTTGTAATCACAAATTTAACTCTATCTTTACTTTCTACAGCTGCTCACACAAAACTAGTGCCAATAGTAGTTGGTTGCAGGTAGCTATTTTGCAATAGTAAAATATTAATATTGTAACCAGAATTGCTTATCCCTCCAGTATGCAAATAGTTAAAACTAAACAGGTACATGCAGATGAGATTTAAAGCCTATATATAGCAAGCAAGGTGGAGGCAGGATCAGATAACCACCTTCATGTTTCAAGAAGGCATGGTATAAAAAGTTATTAACTGCAGATAACAATGTTTCCAGCTACATACAATGATTATATGCAAATTGTTAAGGTTACTTGGGACGTTCCAGCTTGGATCTGGGTTGTCATTTTTATAAAGGCAGAAAACTTAAGAAATAGCATAGGCATACTATAAAAAGCCAAGATTAAGTAAGTTTTATCATTTACTGCATCCAAGTCAGGGGACAAAGACAAATGATTTGCTGGTCTTTTATTTATATTCTAAATGTAATATAAAATCATGCCTGAATTGGTACAGAAATGCCAGACCATGTCCTGTTGGTTCATTTCCTGTTTAAGGACCAAAAACAGCCATTTGCACATGAATCCTATTACAAGACTAGCTCTGTGACTTCATATTAGAATCGAGAATGAATAGCATTTCAAAGTATATTGCTCATGTAAAAACAATAGCAATAATTATACGCCATTAACTAATAACTCCTTTTTTTCATAGGCAATCTTGAGGTTGAGAACATAGGTTAAGAAAAAAATGAGTATGAAATAAATGTTTAATATATTTTGTAGATGGTAGAAATTTTTTATAAATAAATAACAGCCTACAGAGATGTGCAAGTATTGCTCTTAAACACAGTCTGAAATAATCCATCTGTTTGTCCATTACAGGAGCATGTAATATGCATTCACAGTTATATCATTGGATTTTTATTAATTTATTTATTAGTTTTTAGTTTTTTTTATTTGGCTGATGTATGTTCACTTCCCTTGCAATTCATCCTCTTGGGCCCAATTTAATATTGCCACCAGGAAAAAAAACAAAAAATGGTAATTAGCAAAATGGTGGCTTTTACACTGTCTGTGTTCCCTGCAAACAGAGCACAAATCACACAACTGCTTTTCACTTAAGAAATTAAGATGGCCCATCATGCTTTTATTCTTCTGTTTTTTCTTTACTTACCGCCTTTTTTTGGAAAAAAAATACCGGCCATGCTAATTTGCATAATTCTATATGTGAGACATCACAGGACACAACTTCACCTGATACTAACAACTCAGGGAGTTACATAAGGGAAAAAACATTTGGGAGGGTAAATTCCCCAAAACACTAATAAACTACCGTATATACTCGAGTATAAGCCGACCCGAATATAAGCCGAGGCCCCTAATTTTACCCCAAAAAACTGGGAAAACTTATTGACTCGAGTATAAGACTAGGGTGGAAAATGCAGCAGCTACTGGTAAATTTCTAAATAAAATTAGATCCTAAAAAAATTATATTAATTTAATATTTATTTACAGTGTGTGTATATAATGAATGCAGTGTGTGTATGAATGCAGTGTGTATATGAATGCTGTGTGTGTATGCAGTGTGTGTATGAATGCAGTGTGTATATAATGAATGGAGTGCAGTGTGTGTATATGAGTGCAGTGTATGTATAATGAATGCAGTGCAGTGTGTGTATGAGTGCAGTGTGTATGCAGTGTGTATATAATGAATGCAGTGCAGTGTGTGTATATGAGTGCAGTGTGTATATAATGAGTGCGGTGTGTATGTATGAGTGCAGTGTGTATGTATGAATGCAGTGTGTATGTATGAATGCAGTGTGTGTATGAATGCAGTGTGTATATAATGAATGGAGTGCAGAGTGTGTATATGAGTGCAGTGTGTGTATATGAGTGCAGTGTGTGTGTATGAGTGCAGTGTGTGTGTGTATGAGTGCAGTGCAGTGTGTGTATATGAGTGCAGTGTGTGAGTGCAGTGTGTATATAATGAATGCAGTGCAGTGTGTGTATGAGTGCAGTGTGAATGCAGTGTGTGTATGAATGCAGTGTGTATACAGTGTATGTATGAATGCAGTGTGTAGGCAGTGTGTGTATGAATGCAGTGTGTATGCAGTGTGTGTATGAATGCAGTGTGTGTATATAATGAATGCAGTGTGTATGCAGTGTGTGTATGAATGCAGTGTGTGTATATAATGAATGCAGTGCAGTGTGTGTATGAGTGTGTGTGAGTGCAGTGTATGTGTGTGTGAGTGCAGAGCATTGGTGGGGGTGGGCATTTTATTAATTATTATTATTTAATTATTATTGTAATATATATTTGTTTTAATGTTATTCTTTTTTTTTATTATTATTATTTTTTTTATTTTTTTTTTCGGCCCCCCTCCCTGCTTGTTAGCTGGCCAGGGAGGGGGGCTCTCACTCCCTGGTGGTCCAGTGGATGGGCTGTAGGAGGGGGGCTGTCAGGAAGCTGTAACTTACCTTCACCGCAGCTCCTGTCAGCTCCCTTCTCTCTCCTCCGGTCCGTGCAGCTCCCAGGTCAGCTTCCTCTGCAACTCTCGCGGCCGCGCGGAGCGTTGCCACGGTAATCCGTGGCAACGCTCTGACCCCGCGGCTCTCGCGAGAGTTGCAGAGGAAGCTGACCTGGGAGCTGCACGGGCTGAGGAGAGAGAGAAGGGAGCTGACAGGAGCTGCGGTGAAGGTAAGTTACAGCTTCCTGACAGCCCCCGGTCCTTGTCTGTATTATGGCAATGCAAATTGCCATAATACAGACAACTGACTCGAGTATAAGACGAGTGAGTGTTTTTCAGCACAAAAAATGTGCTGAAAAACTCGTCTTATACTCGAGTATATACGGTACTTACAATGTGTGTACTTTGAATGTTTGTGTAGCATTGTGTAGCAGTGTGTGTGTGTATACTGTCTTAATGAGTGCGTGTTTAGTAGTGTGTGTATAACAGTGTCATTGTCTCCATGTGTGTGTAACTGTGTGTGCATACTGGTGTGTGTGTCATTTACTTAGTTCAACAGGATTATTTACTAAAGTGAGAATTCAAAGTGAATTTAAAGAATTTAAAGTGAATTGTTGACTTAGAGAATAATTATGTTTGCCTATTTGGCCCTTACATTTGAAACTCATTTTGAATTTAGTGAGCAACCCTGTAAGTGTATGTCTAACAGTGTGTGTGTGTCAGTCTTTATATTGTGAGTATGTGACAGTGTGTACATAGCAATGTGTGTGGATATCAGCCTTTGCATTGCTGGTATTTATGCAATGCCAACAATGGCTAGAAAGCCTCAAAACACAGTCTGTGATGGTAAAATATTAGCCAGATATCAACCCTCCCCATTCCGCATATAATTGGCTTAAAGGAGCACTGTAGGACCCAGACCACTTCAGCTAATTGAAGTGGTCTGGGTGCTGTGTCCCTTTAGCACTTAGTGCTGCAATGTAAAACATTGCAGTTTTAGAGAAACTTCAAGATCTACATTGCAGCTCTAAGTCTGCCTTCAATGGCTGTCTATCAAAATCGTTGCAGACTTTTGGTCCATTATCTGACGCTGGATGTCCTCACGTGCTGTATGAGGACCTCCAGCATCAGATTTTTCACATAGGAAAGCATTGATTCAATGCTTTCCTATGGGGAGGTCTAATGCAGGCGAGGCATTTACTGCGCATGTCCATTAGACCCCGCTCGTCGCTGGACGGATGAGGGGGCGAAGCTTCGACCAAGCACCAAGGGACATCGGCGCTGGTATAAGAGAAGTAAATAAAGGGTTTTTAACTAGTGATGTCGCAAACATAAAATTTTCGGTTCGCAAACGGCGAACGCAAACTTCCACAAATGTTTGCGAACCAGGCGAACCGCCATAGACTTCAATGGGCAGGCGAATTTTAAAACCCACAGGGACTCTTTCTGGCCACAATAGTGATGGAAAAGTTGTTTCAAGGGGACTAACACCTGGACTGTGGCATGCCGGAGGGGGATCCATGGCAAAACTCCCATGAAAAATTACACAGTTGATGCAGAGTCTGGTTTTAATCCATAAAGGGCATAAATCACCTAACATTCCTAAATCACAATGGATATGGATTGACACCTGACATATGACATATTGACACCTTGACATATGGATTGACACCTGTCTCAGAGACCCTGATACACACTGACACAGAGCAGAATAGGGACTGTTCCCCCTACATAGGGTCACTTGGCAGATATGTATTGACACCTGTCCTCAGAGACCCTGATACACACTGACACAGAGCAGAATAGGGACTGTTCCCCCTACATAGGGTCACTTGGCAGATATGGATTGACACCTGTCCTCAGGGACCCTGATACACACTGACACAGAGCAGAATAGGGACTGTTCCTCCTACATAGGGTCACTTGGCAGATATGGATTGAAACCTGTCCTCAGAGACCCTGATACACACTGACACAGAGCAGAATAGGGAATATTCACTAAATGCCAAACATTGTTATACAGGGGAATATTCAGTAAATAAGGATAAGGGGGGGGGCCTACTGTCCTCCCCCTGACCCCCACCCCTGCACAGTGGGTGGGGGCCATAAATCACAATGGGGGGACCTACTGTCCTCCCACCTGCCCCCACCCGTGAGCGGTGGGTGGGGGCCATAAAATTAATGAGGGGGGGACCTACTGTATGATGTTGTACGCCTACTTCACAGTGACAGACCAAACTCCCCGTTTAACGCACCGCAAACAACCGCAAACTCCCCATTTGCACAAGGTTGGATACCAAGCTAGCCATGTCCCGTTCCTGGTCCTCACTGATGTCATTGAAGGTCTCTTCCTCCACCCAGCCACGTACAACACCAAGGGTGACAACAAGCCCCCTGGGATGCCTGCTGTGTTTTGTCTTCCACCTCCTCAAAGCCACCTTCCTCCTCTGACTCCTCTTCTTCAGACTCCTCTCTCTGCGTTGCCTCTCTCTGCGTTATTATAAGGTGTGTTAAGTAGTACTATTCTTATCAGTTTAATCCCTGTTACGAGTAGAGGACTATTTCCTTGTTTCGCCAAACCCCTTCAAAGCAGTGGCGTCGCTAGGGGGGCGGCAGAGGGGGCCATGCCCCCCCCCACGTCATGCTGTGCCCCCCCTTGGGACCCCCCAAAGGCCAGCACCTACTGGCTATGTGTTTAAATTATATTCCCTCGGGCTGTAACAGCCTGTTACTGCCCGAGGGAATGCAGGGCAGAGCAGCTGGAGCGCTGGGTCAGGTGCTGTCTGGGGCCGGAGGGAGCACTGACAGGCTCCCCAGCACAGTCCCTGCCCCCAAACGAAGCCCCGCCTCCTGCACACAAGCTCCGCCCCCGCCGTTAAGCAGCAGCCCATGCTGCTGGAAAGCATGGAAGATGGCTGCCTGACAACCAGCAACAGGCTCCAGGGACAGGTAGGCTTACTGTGCTTGTGTGTGTGTCTGTCTGTCTGTCTGCTAGTGAGGAAGCTTGTGTGTCTGTGTGTATGGATTCAGCAGTCTGTCTGTGTGTGTGTGTCTGTGTGTGGACTCAGAAGTCTGTGTCTGTGTCTGTGTATGTGTGTGTATGGACTCAGCAGTCTGTGTGTGTGTGTGTGTGTGTGTGTGTGTGTGTGTATGGACTCAGTAGTATGTCTGTGTGTGTGTGTATGGACTCAGTAGTCTCTGTGTGTGTGTGTGTGTGTGTTTATGGACTCAGCAGTCTGTGTGTGTGTGTGTGTATGGACTCAGTAGTCTGTGTGTGTGTGTGTGTGTGTGTGTGTGGACTCAGCAGTATGTGTGTCTGTGTGTGTATGGACTCAGCAGTCTGTGTGTGTATGGACTCAGCAGTCTGTGTGTGTATGGACTCAGCAGTCTGTGTCTGTGTGTGTCTGTGTGTATGGACTCAGCAGTCTGTGTGTCTGTGTGTATGGACTCAGCAGTCTCTGTGTGTGTGTGTGTGTGTGTGTGTGTGTGTATGGACTCGGCAGTCTGTGTCTGTCTGTGTGTGTATGGACTTAGCAGTCTTTGTGTGTGTGTGTATGGACTCAGCAGTCTGTGTCTGTGTGTGTATGGACTCAGCAGTCTGTGTCTGTGTGTGTATGGACTCAGCAGTCTGTGTGTGTATGGACTCAGCAGTCTGTGTGTCTGTGTGTGTATGTATGGACTCAGCAGTCTGTGTGTCTGTGTGTATATGTATGGACTCAGCAGTCTGTGTGTGTGTGTATGGACTCAGCAGTCTGTGTCTGTGTGTTATGGACTCAGCAGTCTGTGTCTGTGTGTGTGTGTATGGACTCAGCAGTCTGTGTGTCTGTGAGTATGAAATAAATGAGTATGAAATAAATGTTTAATATATTTTGTAGATGGTAGAAATTTTTTATAAATAAATAACAGCCTACAGAGATGTGCAAGTATTGCTCTTAAACACAGTCTGAAATAATCCATCTGTTTGTCCATTACAGGAGCATGTAATATGCATTCACAGTTATATCATTGGATTTTTATTAATTTATTTATTAGTTTTTAGTTTTTTTTATTTGGCTGATGTATGTTCACTTCCCTTGCAATTCATCCTCTTGGGCCCAATTTAATATTGCCACCAGGAAAAAAAACAAAAAATGGTAATTAGCAAAATGGTGGCTTTTACACTGTCTGTGTTCCCTGCAAACAGAGCACAAATCACACAACTGCTTTTCACTTAAGAAATTAAGATGGCCCATCATGCTTTTATTCTTCTGTTTTTTCTTTACTTACCGCCTTTTTTTGGAAAAAAAATACCGGCCATGCTAATTTGCATAATTCTATATGTGAGACATCACAGGACACAACTTCACCTGATACTAACAACTCAGGGAGTTACATAAGGGAAAAAACATTTGGGAGGGTAAATTCCCCAAAACACTAATAAACTACCGTATATACTCGAGTATAAGCCGACCCGAATATAAGCCGAGGCCCCTAATTTTACCCCAAAAAACTGGGAAAACTTATTGACTCGAGTATAAGACTAGGGTGGAAAATGCAGCAGCTACTGGTAAATTTCTAAATAAAATTAGATCCTAAAAAAATTATATTAATTTAATATTTATTTACAGTGTGTGTATATAATGAATGCAGTGTGTGTATGAATGCAGTGTGTATATGAATGCTGTGTGTGTATGCAGTGTGTGTATGAATGCAGTGTGTATATAATGAATGGAGTGCAGTGTGTGTATATGAGTGCAGTGTATGTATAATGAATGCAGTGCAGTGTGTGTATGAGTGCAGTGTGTATGCAGTGTGTATATAATGAATGCAGTGCAGTGTGTGTATATGAGTGCAGTGTGTATATAATGAGTGCGGTGTGTATGTATGAGTGCAGTGTGTATGTATGAATGCAGTGTGTATGTATGAATGCAGTGTGTGTATGAATGCAGTGTGTATATAATGAATGGAGTGCAGAGTGTGTATATGAGTGCAGTGTGTGTATATGAGTGCAGTGTGTGTGTATGAGTGCAGTGTGTGTGTGTATGAGTGCAGTGCAGTGTGTGTATATGAGTGCAGTGTGTGAGTGCAGTGTGTATATAATGAATGCAGTGCAGTGTGTGTATGAGTGCAGTGTGAATGCAGTGTGTGTATGAATGCAGTGTGTATACAGTGTATGTATGAATGCAGTGTGTAGGCAGTGTGTGTATGAATGCAGTGTGTATGCAGTGTGTGTATGAATGCAGTGTGTGTATATAATGAATGCAGTGTGTATGCAGTGTGTGTATGAATGCAGTGTGTGTATATAATGAATGCAGTGCAGTGTGTGTATGAGTGTGTGTGAGTGCAGTGTATGTGTGTGTGAGTGCAGAGCATTGGTGGGGGTGGGCATTTTATTAATTATTATTATTTAATTATTATTGTAATATATATTTGTTTTAATGTTATTCTTTTTTTTTATTATTATTATTTTTTTTATTTTTTTTTTCGGCCCCCCTCCCTGCTTGTTAGCTGGCCAGGGAGGGGGGCTCTCACTCCCTGGTGGTCCAGTGGATGGGCTGTAGGAGGGGGGCTGTCAGGAAGCTGTAACTTACCTTCACCGCAGCTCCTGTCAGCTCCCTTCTCTCTCCTCCGGTCCGTGCAGCTCCCAGGTCAGCTTCCTCTGCAACTCTCGCGGCCGCGCGGAGCGTTGCCACGGTAATCCGTGGCAACGCTCTGACCCCGCGGCTCTCGCGAGAGTTGCAGAGGAAGCTGACCTGGGAGCTGCACGGGCTGAGGAGAGAGAGAAGGGAGCTGACAGGAGCTGCGGTGAAGGTAAGTTACAGCTTCCTGACAGCCCCCGGTCCTTGTCTGTATTATGGCAATGCAAATTGCCATAATACAGACAACTGACTCGAGTATAAGACGAGTGAGTGTTTTTCAGCACAAAAAATGTGCTGAAAAACTCGTCTTATACTCGAGTATATACGGTACTTACAATGTGTGTACTTTGAATGTTTGTGTAGCATTGTGTAGCAGTGTGTGTGTGTATACTGTCTTAATGAGTGCGTGTTTAGTAGTGTGTGTATAACAGTGTCATTGTCTCCATGTGTGTGTAACTGTGTGTGCATACTGGTGTGTGTGTCATTTACTTAGTTCAACAGGATTATTTACTAAAGTGAGAATTCAAAGTGAATTTAAAGAATTTAAAGTGAATTGTTGACTTAGAGAATAATTATGTTTGCCTATTTGGCCCTTACATTTGAAACTCATTTTGAATTTAGTGAGCAACCCTGTAAGTGTATGTCTAACAGTGTGTGTGTGTCAGTCTTTATATTGTGAGTATGTGACAGTGTGTACATAGCAATGTGTGTGGATATCAGCCTTTGCATTGCTGGTATTTATGCAATGCCAACAATGGCTAGAAAGCCTCAAAACACAGTCTGTGATGGTAAAATATTAGCCAGATATCAACCCTCCCCATTCCGCATATAATTGGCTTAAAGGAGCACTGTAGGACCCAGACCACTTCAGCTAATTGAAGTGGTCTGGGTGCTGTGTCCCTTTAGCACTTAGTGCTGCAATGTAAAACATTGCAGTTTTAGAGAAACTTCAAGATCTACATTGCAGCTCTAAGTCTGCCTTCAATGGCTGTCTATCAAAATCGTTGCAGACTTTTGGTCCATTATCTGACGCTGGATGTCCTCACGTGCTGTATGAGGACCTCCAGCATCAGATTTTTCACATAGGAAAGCATTGATTCAATGCTTTCCTATGGGGAGGTCTAATGCAGGCGAGGCATTTACTGCGCATGTCCATTAGACCCCGCTCGTCGCTGGACGGATGAGGGGGCGAAGCTTCGACCAAGCACCAAGGGACATCGGCGCTGGTATAAGAGAAGTAAATAAAGGGTTTTTAACTAGTGATGTCGCAAACATAAAATTTTCGGTTCGCAAACGGCGAACGCAAACTTCCACAAATGTTTGCGAACCAGGCGAACCGCCATAGACTTCAATGGGCAGGCGAATTTTAAAACCCACAGGGACTCTTTCTGGCCACAATAGTGATGGAAAAGTTGTTTCAAGGGGACTAACACCTGGACTGTGGCATGCCGGAGGGGGATCCATGGCAAAACTCCCATGAAAAATTACACAGTTGATGCAGAGTCTGGTTTTAATCCATAAAGGGCATAAATCACCTAACATTCCTAAATCACAATGGATATGGATTGACACCTGACATATGACATATTGACACCTTGACATATGGATTGACACCTGTCTCAGAGACCCTGATACACACTGACACAGAGCAGAATAGGGACTGTTCCCCCTACATAGGGTCACTTGGCAGATATGTATTGACACCTGTCCTCAGAGACCCTGATACACACTGACACAGAGCAGAATAGGGACTGTTCCCCCTACATAGGGTCACTTGGCAGATATGGATTGACACCTGTCCTCAGGGACCCTGATACACACTGACACAGAGCAGAATAGGGACTGTTCCTCCTACATAGGGTCACTTGGCAGATATGGATTGAAACCTGTCCTCAGAGACCCTGATACACACTGACACAGAGCAGAATAGGGAATATTCACTAAATGCCAAACATTGTTATACAGGGGAATATTCAGTAAATAAGGATAAGGGGGGGGGGCCTACTGTCCTCCCCCTGACCCCCACCCCTGCACAGTGGGTGGGGGCCATAAATCACAATGGGGGGACCTACTGTCCTCCCACCTGCCCCCACCCGTGAGCGGTGGGTGGGGGCCATAAAATTAATGAGGGGGGGACCTACTGTATGATGTTGTACGCCTACTTCACAGTGACAGACCAAACTCCCCGTTTAACGCACCGCAAACAACCGCAAACTCCCCATTTGCACAAGGTTGGATACCAAGCTAGCCATGTCCCGTTCCTGGTCCTCACTGATGTCATTGAAGGTCTCTTCCTCCACCCAGCCACGTACAACACCAAGGGTGACAACAAGCCCCCTGGGATGCCTGCTGTGTTTTGTCTTCCACCTCCTCAAAGCCACCTTCCTCCTCTGACTCCTCTTCTTCAGACTCCTCTCTCTGCGTTGCCTCTCTCTGCGTTATTATAAGGTGTGTTAAGTAGTACTATTCTTATCAGTTTAATCCCTGTTACGAGTAGAGGACTATTTCCTTGTTTCGCCAAACCCCTTCAAAGCAGTGGCGTCGCTAGGGGGGCGGCAGAGGGGGCCATGCCCCCCCCCACGTCATGCTGTGCCCCC
This sequence comes from Pelobates fuscus, assembly GCF_036172605.1. Lineage (NCBI taxonomy): Eukaryota > Metazoa > Chordata > Amphibia > Anura > Pelobatidae > Pelobates > Pelobates fuscus. The sequence continues at coordinate 316,948,025 of NC_086317.1, read as the reverse complement.
CCTTGGGACCCCCCAAAGGCCAGCACCTACTGGCTATGTGTTTAAATTATATTCCCTCGGGCTGTAACAGCCTGTTACTGCCCGAGGGAATGCAGGGCAGAGCAGCTGGAGCGCTGGGTCAGGTGCTGTCTGGGGCCGGAGGGAGCACTGACAGGCTCCCCAGCACAGTCCCTGCCCCCAAACGAAGCCCCGCCTCCTGCACACAAGCTCCGCCCCCGCCGTTAAGCAGCAGCCCATGCTGCTGGAAAGCATGGAAGATGGCTGCCTGACAACCAGCAACAGGCTCCAGGGACAGGTAGGCTTACTGTGCTTGTGTGTGTGTCTGTCTGTCTGTCTGCTAGTGAGGAAGCTTGTGTGTCTGTGTGTATGGATTCAGCAGTCTGTCTGTGTGTGTGTGTCTGTGTGTGGACTCAGAAGTCTGTGTCTGTGTCTGTGTATGTGTGTGTATGGACTCAGCAGTCTGTGTGTGTGTGTGTGTGTGTGTGTGTGTGTGTATGGACTCAGTAGTATGTCTGTGTGTGTGTGTATGGACTCAGTAGTCTCTGTGTGTGTGTGTGTGTGTGTTTATGGACTCAGCAGTCTGTGTGTGTGTGTGTGTATGGACTCAGTAGTCTGTGTGTGTGTGTGTGTGTGTGTGTGTGGACTCAGCAGTATGTGTGTCTGTGTGTGTATGGACTCAGCAGTCTGTGTGTGTATGGACTCAGCAGTCTGTGTGTGTATGGACTCAGCAGTCTGTGTCTGTGTGTGTCTGTGTGTATGGACTCAGCAGTCTGTGTGTCTGTGTGTATGGACTCAGCAGTCTCTGTGTGTGTGTGTGTGTGTGTGTGTGTGTGTATGGACTCGGCAGTCTGTGTCTGTCTGTGTGTGTATGGACTTAGCAGTCTTTGTGTGTGTGTGTATGGACTCAGCAGTCTGTGTCTGTGTGTGTATGGACTCAGCAGTCTGTGTCTGTGTGTGTATGGACTCAGCAGTCTGTGTGTGTATGGACTCAGCAGTCTGTGTGTCTGTGTGTGTATGTATGGACTCAGCAGTCTGTGTGTCTGTGTGTATATGTATGGACTCAGCAGTCTGTGTGTGTGTGTATGGACTCAGCAGTCTGTGTCTGTGTGTTATGGACTCAGCAGTCTGTGTCTGTGTGTGTGTGTATGGACTCAGCAGTCTGTGTGTCTGTGTGTGTATGGACTCAGCAGTCTGTGTGTGTGTGTATGGACTCAGCAGTCTGTGTGTGTGTGTATGGACTCAGCAGTCTATGTGTGTGTGTGTGTATGGACTCAGCAGTCTATGTGTGTGTGTATGGACTCAGCAGCAGGACCGCCATCAGGGCATGCAAACCATAACGGTTGTCATGGGCCCGGCGGTCCTGGGGGGCCCGAACTACTCTGGCAGTCCGAGACCCACATTCCTTTTGTGTATGGACTCAGCAGTCTGTGTGTGTGTGTGTGTGTGTATGGACTCAGTAGTCTGTGTGTGTGTGTGTGTGTGTATGTGTATGGACTCAGCAGTCTGTGTGTGTGTGTGTGTGTGTATGGACTCAGTAGTCTGTGTGTGTATGGACTCAGCAGTATGTGTGTCTGTGTGTGTGTATGGACTCAGCAGTCTGTGTGTGTATGGACTCAGCAGTCTGTGTCTGTGTGTGTCTGTGTGTATGGACTCAGCAGTCTGTGTGTCTGTGTGTGTATGGACTCAGCAGTCTGTGTGTGTGTGTGTGTGTGTGTGTGTGTATGGACTCAGCAGTCTGTGTGTGTGTGTGTGTGTGTGTATGGACTTGGCAGTCTGTGTCTGTGTGTGTATGGACTCAGCAGTCTGTGTGTCTGTGTGTGTATGGACTCAGCAGTCTTTGTGTGTGTGTATGGACTCAGCAGTCTGTGTCTGTGTGTGTGTATGGACTCAGCAGTCTGTGTGTCTGTGTGTGTATGTATGGACTCAGCAGTCTGTGTGTCTGTGTGTGTATGTATGGACTCAGCAGTCTGTGTGTGTGTATGGACTCAGCAGTCTGTGTGTGTGTGTATGGACTCAGCAGTCTGTGTCTGTGTGTGTATGGACTCAGCAGTCTGTGTCTGTGTGTGTGTGTGTGTATGGACTCAGCAGTCTGTGTGTCTGTGTGTGTATGGACTCAGCAGTCTGTGTGTGTGTGTGTGTGTGTGTGTATGGACTCAGCAGTCTGTGTGTGTGTGTGTGTGTGTATGGACTCAGCAGTCTGTGTGTGTGTGTGTGTGTGTGTGTGTGTATGGACTCAGCAGTCTGTGTGTGTGTGTGTGTGTGTGTGGACTCAGCAGTCTATGTGTGTGTGTGTATGGACTCAGCAGCAGGACCACCATCAGGGCATGCAAACCATAACGGTTGTCATGGGCCCGGCGGTCCTGGGGGGCCCGAACTACTCTGGCAGTCCGAGCCCCACATTCCTTTTATATTATTGTTGCTATATATATGTGCACAGAGGGCCCCCTGCTACCTGTACATTGTATGGAATCAGCAGTCTGTGTGTGTGTGTGTGTGTGTGTGTGTGTGTGTTTATGGATTCAGCAGTCTCTGTGTGTGTGTGTGTGTGTGTGTGTGTATGGACTCAGCACTCTGTGTGTGTGTGGGGGGGGTGTATGGACTCAGCAGTCTGTGGGTGTGTGTATGGACTCAGCAGTATGTGTGTATGGACTCAGCAGTCTGTGTGTGTCTGTGTGTATGGACTCAGCAGTCTGTGTGTGTGTGTATGGATTCAGCAGTCTGTGTTTGTGTGTGTGTGTGTGTGTGTATGGACGGACTCAGCACTCTGTGTGTGTATGGACTCAGCCCACTGTGTGTGTGTATGGACTCAGCAGTCTGTGTGTTTGTGTGTTTGTGTGTGTATTGACTTGGCAGTCTGTGTGTATATGTGTGTGTATGGACTCAGCAGTCTGTGTGTGTGTGTGTCTGTGTATGGACTCAGCAGTCTGTGTGTTTGTGTGTGTGTATATATGGACTCAGCAGTCTGTGTGTGTGTGTGTGTGTGTGTATGGACTCAGCAGTCTGTGTGTGTGTGTGTGTGTGTGTGTGTATCTGTGTGTGTGTATGGACTCATCAGTCTGTGTGTGTGTCTGTGTGTATGGACTCAGCAGTCTGTATGTGTGTATGGACTCAGCAGTCTGTGTGTATGGACTCAGCAGTCTGTGTGTGTTTATGGACTCAGCAGTCTGTGTGTGTATGGACTCAGCAGTCTGTGTGTGTCTGTGTCTAGGACTCAGCAGTCTGTGTGTATATGGACTCAGCACTCTGTGTGTGTGTGTGTGTGTGTGTGTGTGTATGGACTCAGCAGTCTGTGTGTGTATGGACTCAGCAGTCTGTATGTCTGTGTGTGTGTGTATGGACTCAGCTGTGTGTGTGTTGGACTCAACAGTCTGAGTGTATAAATCAGCCTGTGTGCATTCAGCAACGTCTGTGTGCATTCAGAAATCTGTGTGTGTGTATTCAGAAGTCTCTCGGTTTTCGTATCTGTGTACTGTGTGTATGTACTCAGCAGTCTATCAATAATTAAAAATTTTATTCCTGTGAGTTGTTGTGTAGGAAGGGCCCCAGTGCACTGCTTTGCCCGGGGGCCCTTAACACTGTTAAGATGGTACTGCTTGTGTGTGTCAGTGAGCTTCTATTTATTGAGCATGTGTGTGTCCCTGAACTTCTTCGTAATGAGCCTTGTGTTTATACAAGTGAGTTTGTCTGTAGTAAGCCTGTGTGCGAGTCAGAGAGTTCTTTGTCTGTCAGTGAGCCTATTTGCGCATGTCAGTGAGCTTGTGTGCTCACTGTAATATATATATATATATATATATATATATATATATTGACCTGTAGGAATGGCATACATTTTGTTTCCAGGGCTGCTGTAATCTGGTAACATTTCAGCCACTTTCTGCTTATACCGGGGGTCTAGTAGCATGGACACCCAGTACAGGTTGTTCTCCTTCAGCCTTTTTATACGAGGGTCCCTCAACAGGCACGACAGCATGAAAGACCCCATTTGCACAAGGTTGGATTTGGAGCTACTCATTTCCCGTTCCTCCTCCTCAGTGATCTCAATGAAGGTATGTTCTTCCCCCCAGCCACGTACAACACCACAGGTACCAGATAGGTGAAAACGAGCACCCTGGGATACCTGTTGTGGTTGGTCTTCCTCCTCCTCCTCAAAGCCACATTCCTCCTCTGACTCCTCTTCCTCACAATCCTCTTCCAGCGTTGCCGCAGGTCCAGCTAGCTATGCTGATAAGGCTGTTTCTGGTGGTGATGGTGACCACAACTCTTCCTCTTCACGCTCATCTACGGCCTGATCCAGCACTCTTCGCAGGGCACGCTCCAGGAAGAAAACAAATGGTATGATGTCGCTGATGGTGCCTTCGGTGCGACTGACTAGGTTTGTCACCTCCTCAAAAGGACGCATGAGCCTACAGGCATTGCGCATGAGCGTCCAGTAACGTGGAAAAAAATTCCCAGCTCCCCAGAGGCTGTCCTAGCACCCCGGTCATACAAATATTCATTAACGGCTTTTTCTTTTGGAGCAGGCGGTCAATCATTAGGAGTGTTGAATTCCAATGTGTCGGGCTGTCGCAAATCAAGCGCCTCACTGGCATGTTGTTTCACCGCTGGATATCTGCAAAGTGCGTCATGGCCGTGTAGGAACGCCTGAAATGGCCACACACCTTCCTGGCCTGCTTCAGGACATCCTGTAAGCCTGTGTACTTATGCACAAAGCATTGTACGATCAGATTACACACATGTGCCATGCACGGCACATGTGTCAACTTGCCTAACTTCAATGCCGCCAACACATTTGTTCCGTTGTCACAAACCACTTTGCCGATCTCCAGTTGCTGCGGAGTCAGACACTTTTCCACCTGTGCGTTCAGGGCGGACAGGAGTGCTTGTTCGGTGTGACTCTCTGCTTTCAAGCAAGTCAAACCCAATACGGCGTGACACTGCCGTATCCGGGATGTGGAATAGTACCTGGGGAGCTGGGGGGGTGCCGTTGATGTGGAGCAAGACGCAGCAGCAGAAGAGGACTCAGCCGAGGAGGTTATGGAAGAGGATGGAGTAGGAGGAGTAGAGGAGGTGGCAGCAGGCCTGCCTGCAAGTCATGGCGGTGTCACCAACTTCTCTGCAGAGCCACGCATTCCATGCTTGGCAGCCATCAGCAGGTTTACCCAATGCGCAGTGTAGGTGATATACCTGCCCTGACCATGCTTTGCAGACCAGGTATCAGATGGACCCTTGCCCCAACACTGTGTGCCAGACATGCCATTACTTCCTAAAGCACAATCGAGTACAGGTTGGGGATTGCCTTTTGTGAAAATAAATTTCGTCCAGGTACCTTCCACTGCGGTGTCCCAATAGCTAAAAATTTTTTGAACGCCTCAGACTCCACCAGCTTGTATGGTAAAAGCTGGCTGGCTAATAGTTCAGACAAGCCAGCTGTCAGACGCTGGGCAAGGGGGTGACTTTCTGACATTGGCTTCTTACGCTCAAACATGTCCTTGACAGACACCTGACTGTGGGCAGATGAGCGGGAACTGCTCAAGGCGAGAGACGGAGTGGCGGATGGTTGAGAGGGGGCAAGGAGGACAGCAGTGGTTGATGTGGCTGAAGATGCTGGACCAGGAGGAGGATGGCAGCTTTGAGTTTGTGTGCTGCTTGTACTCATGTGTTGATCCCATAGGCATTTGTGATGTGCGATCATGTGCCTACGCAAAGCAGTTGTACCTAGGTGGGTGTTGGACTTCCCACGACTCAGTTTCTTTTGGCACAGGTTGCAAATGGCATCGCTGTTGTCAGAGGCAGACACACAAAAAAAATTCCACACTGCTGAGCTCTACAATGACGGCATTCTGGTGGTGGACACAGCATGCGTTGATTGGCGTGCTGTCGGGTTGACCCCGGATGCCGATGCATGCTGTCTGACTGTGCCCCTAGCTCCTTGCGACGACCTCCCCCTGCTTCCAACTCGTCTCCTCCTCCTCTCTGTCTCCCCATCTGAACTTTCGCCCTGTTCTTCTTCTTGCCGAGCGGGCACCCACGTGGCATCCATGGACGCATCGTCATCATCAAGCGCTTCACTTGTATCTGGCAACTCAGCAAAGGAAGCAGCAGCGGGTACAACATCATCATCATCACACCGTACGTCCATGTGTGTAATGCTGCCTGATTGAGACATAACCCTGTTATCTACATCCTCTGGCAATAATGGTTGCGCATCACTCATTTCTTCAAACAGATGTAAATAACTCCTCTGACAGATAAAGTGAAGCAGCTGTGGTGCTAGTGTTGGTGGTGGCGGCAGGCTTGTGAGTGGTATCTTGAGAGGTGCCCGAAGCTAAGCTGGAGGAGAATGGCGCGTCAAGGTTCCGAGCGGAAGCTGTAGAAGATTGGGTGTTCTGTGTTAGCCAGTCAACTATGTCCTCAGAACTTTTCAAGTTCAGGGTAAGTGGCCTCTGAAAACTGGGCATTATTCTAGGGCAAAAGGGAATCACAGCACCACGACCACGACGGCCACTGCGGGGTGGCCTGCCTCTGCCTGTCATTTTTTTTTGGATAAGTGGTACTATGCATGCAAGCTACTGTGAGACCAGATATGAGTGGCACTGTGCAGTGGCAAAGGTTGGCAGAGTACACGCTGTAGGCCTGACACACCCGCTTGAAGACAACTAACTGCTATTCAATCTATAACAGTGAAAAAAATGTTTTTGTTTTTAAATGCATGCTATTGTGACACCAGATATGAGTGGCACTGTGCAGTGGCAAAGGTTGGCAGAGTACACGCTGTAGGCCTGACACACCCGCTTGAAGACAACTAACTGCTATTCAATCTATAACAGTGAAAAAAATGTTTTTGTTTTTAAATGCATGCTATTGTGACACCAGATATGAGTGGCACTGTGCACTGGCAGAGGTTGGCAGAGTAGACGCTGTAGGCCTGACACACCCGCTTGAAGACAACTAACTGCTATTCAATCTATAACAGTGAAAAAAGTTTTTTTGTTTTTAAATGCACGCTATTGTGAGACCAGATATGAGTGGCACTTTGCACTGGCAGAGGTTGGCAGAGTAGACGCTGTAGGCCTGACACACCCGCTTGAATACAACTAAGTGCTATTTAATCTATAACAGTGAAAAAAGTTTTTTGGGTTTTAAATGCACGCTATTGTGACACCAGATATGAGTGGCAATGTGCACTGGCATAGGTTGGCAGAGTACCCGCTGTAGGCCTGACACCCTCTTGAAGGACACTGACTGCTATTAGATTACAGTCAAAAAGTTTTTTTGTTTTTAAATGTAAGCTATTGTGACACCAGATATGAGTGGCACTGTGCACTGGCAAAGGTTGGCAGATTACACGCTGTAGGCATGACACACACTTATGAAGGACACTGACTGCTATTATATTACAGTCAAAAACTTTTTTTGTTTTTAAATGCACGCTATTGTGACACCAGATATGAGTGGCACTGTGCACTGGCAGAGGTTGGCAGAGTACACACTGTAGGCCTGACACACACTTATGAAGGACACTGACTGCTATTATATTACAGTCAAAAACGTTTTTTTGTTTTTAAATGCAAGCTATTGTGACACCAGATATGAGTGGCACTGTGCACTGGCAGAGGTTGGCAGAGTACACGCTGTAGGCCTGACACACCCGCTTGAAGACAACTAACTGCTATTCAATCTATAACAGTGAAAAAAGTTTTTTTGTTTTTAAATGCATGCTATTGTGAGACCAGATATGAGTGGCACTGTGCACTGGCAGATGTTGACAGAGTAGACGCTGTAGGCCTGACACACCCGCTTGAAGACAACTGACTGCTATTCAATCTATAACAGTGAAAAAAGTTTTTTGTTTTTAAGTGCATGCTATTGTGAGACCATATATGAGTGGCACTGTGCAGTGGCAGAGGTTGGCAGAGTACACGCTGTAGGCCTGACACCCACTTGCAGACAACTACCTGCTATTCAATCTATAACAGTGAAAAATATTTTGGGATTTTTAAATGCAATCTATTGTGACACCAGATAAGAGTGGCACTGTGCACTGGCAGAGGTTGGCAGAGTACACGCTGTAGGCCTGACACACAATTATGAAGGACACTGACTGCTATTAGTAGCCAGTGCTACCACTCATATCTGGTTTCACAATAGCTTGCATTTAATAAAAAAAAATGTTTTCACTGTAATAATTTGAATAGCAGTTAGTTGTCTGCAAGCGTCTGTGTGTCAGGCCTACAGCGTGTACTCTGCCAACCTCTGCCAGTGCACAGTGCCACTCATATCTGGTGTCACAATAGCGTGCATTTAAAAACAAAAAAAGTTTTGACTGTAATATAATAGCAGTCAGTGTCCTTCATAAGTGTGTGTCAGGCCTACAGCGTGTACTCTGCCAACCTCTGCCAGTGCACAGTGCCACTCATATCTGGTGTCACAATAGCCTGCATTTAAAAACAAAAAAAGTTTGCACAGTCACACAGACACACACTTATAAAGGACACTGACTGCTATTATATTACAGTCAAAACCTTTTTTTCTTAAATGCAAGCTATTGTGACACCAGATATGAGTGGCACTGTGCACTGGCAGAGGTTGGCAGAGTACACACTGTAGGCCTGACACACACTTATGAAGGACACTGACTGCTATTATATTACAGTCAAAACTTTTTTGTTTTTAAATGCAAGCTATTTTGGCACCAGATAAGAGTGGCACTGTGCACTGGCAGAGGTTGGCAGAATACACGCTGTAGGCCTTACACACAGACGCTTGCAGGCAACTAACTGCTATTCAATCTATAACAGTGAATTTTTTTTTGTTTTTAAATGCATGCTATTGTGACACCAGATATGAGTGGCACTGTGCACTGGCAGAGGTTGGCAGAGTACACTCTGTAGGCCTGACACACAGACGCTTGCAGACAACTAACTGCTATTCAACTTATTACAGTGAAAACATTTTTTTTGTTTTTAAATGCAAGCTATTGTGACACCAGATATGAGTGGTAGCACTGGGCAAGTGAACACAGTATCCACTGTGAGCCTGACACAGAAGCTGGCAGGCAGGCAACTGCAATTAGATTACACAGGAAAAAAAGCAGACTGATGTTCTAGCCCTAAAAAGGGCTTTTTGGGGTGCTGTCCTTACAGCAGAGATCAGATGAGTCCTTCAGGACTGTAGTGGACACTGAATACACTAGCCTAGCTATCCATTTCCCTATCAAATCAGCAGCAGCTTCACATTCCCTCTCACTAAGAATGCAGCTTCAGAATGAATCTAAAATGGATGTTGTACAGGAGGTGGGAGGGTCTGGAAGGGAGGTTCTGCTGCTGATTGGCTGGAATGTGTCTGCTGACTGTGAGGCACAGGGTCAAAGTTTACTCAGTGATGATGACTAGGGGGCGGACCGAACCGCGTATATGTTCGCCCGCCGTGGCGAACGCGAACACGCCAGTGAACCGTTCGGTACATCACTATTTTTAACACTTTATTTACTGGGTAGGAGGGGCACAAGTGAGGGGGGAGGCAGAGGTAATGGTAATGCCAGGAATATAGCTTATTATTTCCGGCAGTAAAGTATTCCTTTTAAAGCCATTGCAGCAGCATAGAATACCGTAACAGCTTTTGCCCCCTGAGGTGGGTACTTACCCCGGCAATCCTCTTTGGTGGGACTGCCTGACAATCCAATGCTGAACAATGCTGCTTGTGAGAAAAGTCTGCACCCAGCAGAGGTGCAGGCAGTGATGTGCACACAATCCATGGGGCCCCGGTGTGAAACTGATCCGTGCCCCCCCCCTCCTTCCCCCACTCCCCACCCGGGACAGACACATACATACAAACACACATACATAGAGACACACACACACACACACACACACATAGACACTGTCTCGTCCTGCTCTGTTCTGTGGAGATGTCTGGCCTTGGCTTCTAGTATCCAGTACTCTTGTTCAAATTCTTGTTTAGTTTTTCTTGGTTTTTGGTTTTCTATTCTATGTCTGGTTTTCTTTATGCTGGGATTTCTGGCTTCATTCCTGTAATCCATCCCTGGGATTCCCAGTCTCCAGGTTTCATTTAAATGTTTGTCTTATGTTGCCACACCCGTTTGTTTTCCATCATTCACTCTGTTTCAGTGTTCCTGCAGGCAGCTCCTCATGGATTCTGCCCTTTCTTGCAGGTAAGTGCTATATATGTCTTTTGGTTGTTTTAGCATATATTAGGCAGTGTCAGACCTGCAAGATATGGGGTACATTGGCGTTGTTGGCAGGCTTATGCAATGTATGATCATATAGTGTGACTAAATCCCCATAATTTCCATATGTAGTACTTAGTTATTTCTCCTCTTGTTTTGCCTATGTTATCTTGTCTTGTTTTAGTTTGTATACCCAGTCCATGTACAGTCCTGTCCAGTCATGCCCATGTTATGTTCATGTTTTCCTCATGTCTTGTGTATATGTTCTGGGTTTAGCTTACTATCCTTCTCTGGTTCTGGGTTCTATTAGTTCTGTCTTGTTTTCATGTTTGGTGCCTATCTCTAGTCTTGCCTTGTTTCTAGTACTGGATACAATTTTGCTGCAGAGCCTCCCTATTCAGATCCTGGGAGGTCTGCTAATTTCCATGCTCCTAGTTCCTGGTATCCGCTGAAGCTGATTCAGGGTCTTGGTATGTGGCTGCACAAACGCTGGTGCTCAACACCAGGGGGCGTGCGGTTACCCTGCACCAGACCTTGCTAATCCCCCTCCACACTGTGACTCCTACTCTGAACATCAGGCATACTGGGTCCCGGTCCTGTTCCGCCACCTGGACACTGTGTCTGGGTTCCGGACACCGGACCGCCACCCTGACAGACACATACAGACAGACAGATACATACAGACACATACACACAAACATACAAACAGACAGGCACACACGCATACAAAGACACATACATACAAACAGACAGGCACACATACATACATACAGACACACAGACAGACACATACAGACAGACACATACACACATACAAACAGACACACAGACACATACATACAGACAGACACACACACACACACAAGACACACATACATACAAAGACATATACATGGATACAAACAGACAGACATACATACATACATACATACAGTCACACACACACACACACACACACACGTACAAACACAAAATGTTTAAGTCACCCTCCTGTTTTCTACCTTTTAGGTGCAGAAGGGGACTTTCCCTGGGGTCCAGTGGTGGCTCAGGTGGCCTAACAGCAAGGGCCACCCGATGGACCCCTTGGACAGCGGCCCCAGCGGTTTGCCGTGCGGGCCAGGGCTGCAAAAGATGGCGGCAGGTACCTGGTCGCAGGGGTCCGCAGGGCAGCTGGGCCCCCTGGAGTGATGAGCAGCTGCGACCCCTGCAACCGCGAAATGTATGCCACTGGGTACAGGCAAGAGTACCACCAGACCACCAGGGATTGTAGTTTCCCCCTCCTCGTCCAAAGGTAAGAATCAGTGAGGTGAGAAACCTCAAATTATGAAAAATATATCAAACTGCTCAGCTCCCCCACAATACACACTGCACACTGCATAAACCATACACACACTACATGCAATGATCAGCCATAACATTAAAATCACTTTCCTAATATTGTGTAGGTTCCCCTCGTGCTGCTAAAACATCTCTGATGCAGTGGGGCATGGACTCCACAAGATCAATGAACATGTACTGTTTCTGACACCAAGCAGCAAGTTGCAAGGTGGAGAATTCATGGATCTGATTTCTTGTTCTAGCACATCCTACAGATTGGAGACCAAAAACTATATGACATGTTCCTCAAACCATTCCTGTACACATTTTGCAGTGTGAAAGTGTTTATTGTCATGCTGAAAGAGGCATTCAGGGAACATCATTGCTATGGAGGTGTCAGGGTACCTGTGGTCTCTGCCTCCGAAAGAGGTAGAGACTTAGCAGTTCCTTCATCCGGACGGTCTGATGTCTTCCTTCCTCGCGGTCTATCCGGTCGTGCAAAGCCGGCCGCGAGGGAGTGACTGCCTTTTACAGCATCACGTCCGGAAGTCGTCAGGACACTACCGGAACGACCTGTCAGTCAAGTGCTGCAGGACCAATCAGGACGCCTCAGAGGCGTGGTTACTTTTCGGAACAGGGTATTTAACGGAGCTTCTCTCGTCAGCTCATTGCCCTGTCGTGGTTCTAGCTTGTTCTAGTCACTCAGTGCTTGTGTTCTGCTTATCCCCTTTGGTTTTGACCCGGCTTGTTTGTTCTACTCTGCTTACCTCTGTATCCTTGATTCGGCTTGTCTCTCGCTCTCCTGTCTTCTGTTACCCTCGACCTCGGCTTGTCTTTGACTATTCTCTCAGTACTACTTTCGTTAGTCCGGCCATTCTAAGGTCCGGTATACGTATCTGGCTACTGTTTGTACGCTGCGTGTTGGATCCCTGTCCCGATCCTGACATTACGACAGGGCCAATGGATCCTGCAAGTACAAACAGTCAGCTTGCTTCTCCTGATCCTAGGTTTGAAGCCATGGATCACAGAATGGATCAGATGGCACTTGCACTACAGGCACTATTATCTCGTGCCAATAACCCACCAGAGGAGATACGTAATACCCCTATTTCTCCTGTCAGTTCAGGTTTAGAGGTAGCCACAGTGGGTGCTTCTTCTTGCATTACCCCCCCAGTACGCTATGGTGGGGCGCCTGAGAAGTGTCGTGGTTTTTTAAACCAAATTAGTATCCACTTTGAATTGCAACCTCGCTCCTATCCTACAGATAGGGCAAAGGTAGGATTTATTATCACCCTACTTATTGAGAAGGCTCTGAGATGGGCCAATCCACTATGGGAGAACGATAACCCATTAGTATATAACTATAACGCATTTGTAGCTGCTTTTAGAAGAACATTTGACCCTCCAGGTAGAAAGGTTAATGCAGCGAGATTACTGTTGCGCCTGAGACAGGAGAACTGAACACTTGTGGATTATGCACTAGAGTTCAGGTCTCTGGCGTCAGAAGTCAAGTGGAACGAGCCGGCGTATATGGATGTATTTTTAAAGGTGGCCTATCTGATGTAATCCTTGATGAGGTTGCTACTAGAGAACTCCCTGAGAATTTAGAAGATTTAATTTCGTTCATCTCTCGTATAGATGAACGTTTAAGAGAGAGACAGAACACTCGAGAGAGGAATCGGAGACCTTCTTTTAGGTTAGCTCCCTCTTTTCCAAGTCCTGACTCCACGGTATCTTTGCTTCCTGAACCTATGCAGATAGGGTATACCCGCCTCTCTGAGGAGGAAAGACAGTACAGAAGAAGAGAGGGTTTGTGTATGTATTGTGGAGCCAAAGGTCATTTACTCTCGAACTGTTCTAACCGTCCGGGAAACGCTCGCACCTAAGTCTCTCCAGAGGACAGGCCTTGGGTGTTTCTATTTTGTCCTCTACTCCTAATTATAAAGATCACAGGCTTCTGCTACCAGTTTCCTTGACTTGGGAGAGGGAAGTAGTAAGGGCTATGGCATTGATAGATTCCGGTGCTGCTGAGAATTTTATCGACCAGGCCTTTGCGAGTAAAAACAACATCCCAACACAGCTAAGGGAGACACCCTTGGCCGTTGAGGCCATAGATGGTAGACCACTACTAGACCCTGTTATCTTTCGTGAAACCATACCCATTGATTTAAATGTTGGTATCCTACACGTGGAGAATTTATCTCTTATGCTCATTTCGTCCCCTTCCGTTCCCATAGTTCTAGGGTACCCATGGTTGAAGAAACATAACCCTATTATTGATTGGGAGTTAGGGGAGATACTCTCGTGGGGCCAGGGCTGCCAGGATAGGTGTTTAAGCAAGGTTTCTCCCTTAGCTAATATTAACATACCGGAGAATCCTACTCAGTTCACAGAAAGTCAAATACCGGACCTTTACCTAGACTTAAAGGCAGTATTTGACAAGAAGAATGCCGATTCTTTGCCGCCACACAGGTCATTTGATTGTAATATTAAGCTTTTACCAGGGACGATGCCCCCAAGGGGCCATGTATATCCTTTGTCTGTTCAGGAAAACTCGGTTCTAGAGGAGTATATTCGGGAGAATTTAGAAAAGGGATTCATTAGGAGGTCTTCTTCTCCGGCCGGGGCTGGGTTCTTTTTCATTAAGAAAAAGGATGGCACGCTGAGACCTTGTATCGATTACCGAGGCTTGAATAAAATAACTGTCAGAAATGCCTATCCTATCCCACTGATTACCGAGTTATTTGATCGTCTTAAGGGCTCCAAGATCTTCACCAAGTTAGATCTTAGAGGGGCATACAATTTGGTGAGAATCCAGCATGGTCAAGAGTGGATGACGGCATTCAATACCCGGTATGGCCACTACGAATACACGGTTATGCCATTTGGACTTTGCAATGCTCCTGCAGCATTTCAAGATATGATTAATGCGGTACTTAGGGAGTTTCAACATGATTGTGTTATTGTTTACCTGGACGACATACTAATACACTCTAAGGAGATTGAGACTCACCATAAACAGGTCAGAAAGGTATTACACAAACTTCTGCAACATGGTCTATACTGCAAATTGGAGAAATGCAGTTTTGATCAGTCTCAGACAGACTTTCTTGGGTACGTGATTTCTGGGGAAGGTTTTAAAATGGACCCTGGAAAACTCCAATCTATTTTAGACTGGCCTTTGCCCAAAGGACTCAAGGCTATCCAGAGGTTTATTGGTTTTTCCAACTACTATAGGCGCTTCATTAAGGGATACTCCTCTATCATTGCGCCTATTACCAATATGACCAAACAAGGGGCTGATACTAAGGTCTGGTCTAAGGAGGCTCTTGTTGCTTTCAAGACTCTCAAGGAACTTTTTGCCTCGGCTCCCATTCTAGTTCATCCTGATACGACTCTGCCTTTCTTGCTCGAGGTCGATGCCTCTGAGACAGGAGTTGGGGCTGTTCTATCTCAAAGGTTAGGGGTGGATAAACCGCTACACCCTTGTGGTTTCTTCTCTAAGAAATTATCTGGGCCTGAGAGCAGATATGACATCGGGGAGAGGGAACTGTTAGCGGTCATTAAGGCTTTAAAGGAGTGGAGACATTTACTGGAAGGGACATTACACCCTGTTACTATATTAACGGATCATAAGAACTTGTCTTATATTGGGGAGGCTAAGCGCTTATCCGCCAGACAGGCTCGCTGGTCTTGTTCCTCACTCACTTTAATTATGTACTTACTTATAGACCTGGTTCTAAGAACTCTAAAGCCGATGCTTTGTCTCGTCAATATGAACCATCCACTATAACTGAACCAGTCCTGTCCTCCATAGTTCCTAAGGGAAATATCATCGCAAACACGAATCTTAGGATTCACTCTCCATTGCTTTCCGAGATCATGAAGTCTCAGCATTTGGCACCCAAACAGACTCCTGGGGATCGACACTTAGTTCCTGCCACTCTCCGACTGGAGGTGCTACGCTGTCTCCATAACAGCAAAGTGGCGGGGCATCCGGGCATCCGCAAAACATATGCTCTGGTCTCTAAAGATTTTTGGTGGCCTGACTTACGTAAGGATATTAAAGAATTCATAGGGGCATGTGAGGTTTGTACCAAGACTAAGCAACCTCATTCGCTTCCATGCAGATTTCTGCATCCTTTAGAGGTCCCTGAAAAGCCATGGTCCTGTTTGGCTATGGACTTCATTGTTGATTTGCCTATCTCTAAAAAGCAGACTGTTATCCTCACTGTGGTGGACAGATTTACTAAGATGGCTCACTTCATTCCCTTACCTAAACTCCCATCTTCGCCTGAATTAGCGGAGATATTCGCTAGGGAGATTTTCCGTTTGCATGGGATACCTTCCCAAATTGTCTCTGACAGAGGCTCCCAATTTGTTTCCCGTTTTTGGAAATCTTTCTGCTCCCAACTAGGCATCAAATTGAATTTCTCCTCTGCCTATCATCCTCAGTCCAATGGAGCGGCTGAACGTACTAACCAAAAAGTTGAACAATATTTACGTTGTTTCGTTTCTGAACACCAGGACGATTGGGTCGGTTTGATTCCTTGGGCGGAGTTTGCACATAACAATCTCATTTGTGATTCTACGCAGTCTAGCCCTTTTTTCTTGAATTATGGCTTCCATCCTTCCATCCTTCCTTCGGCGTCTTCTTCTCAAGGGGTACCGTCGGTGGATATTCATGTTGCCAATTTAAGGAAGTTGTGGGATCAGACTCGACAAATCCTTCTGCACAATTCCATGCTGGTTAAAAAACACGCTGACAAACGTAGAAGGGCAGCACCGGTGTTTGTTCCAGGCGATAGAGTATGGTTAAGTACTAGAAACATTCAGTTAAAGGTGCCGTCCATGAAGTTTGCTCCTCGATATATTGGACCTTACAGGGTACTGTCTCAAATTAACCCAGTTGCGTATCGTTTAGCGTTGCCTAATGCCTTACGCATTCCGAATTCATTTCATGTTTCCTTGCTAAAACCACTAATATGTAACAGGTTCTCCTCCACGATCGCCCCTCCTCGCTCTGTGCAAGTGGAGGGTCAGGAGGAGTATGAGGCCAATTCCATCGTTGATTCTCGAGTCTCCCGAGGGAGACTGCAGTATCTGGTCGATTGGAAGCGCTATGGTCCTGAGGAGAGAAGTTGGGTCCCTCAGGAGGAAGTGCATGCTCCCCGTCTCCGCAGGGAGTTCCACTCTCGCTTCCCTTCTCGCCCTGGTGTCTTCCGCCCGGTGGGCGTATCTGAGAGGGGGGGTACTGTCAGGGTACCTGTGGTCTCTGCCTCCGAAAGAGGTAGAGACTTAGCAGTTCCTTCATCCGGACGGTCTGATGTCTTCCTTCCTCGCGGTCTATCCGGTCGTGCAAAGCCGGCCGCGAGGGAGTGACTGACTTTTACAGCATCACGTCCGGAAGTCGTCAGGACACTACCGGAACGACCTGTCAGTCAAGTGCTGCAGGACCAATCAGGACGCCTCAGAGGCGTGGTTACTTTTCGGAACAGGGTATTTAATGGAGCTTCTCTCGTCAGCTCATTGCCCTGTCGTGGTTCTAGCTTGTTCTAGTCACTCAGTGCTTGTGTTCTGCTTATCCCCTTTGGTTTTGACCCGGCTTGTTTGTTCTACTCTGCTTACCTCTGTATCCTTGATTCGGCTTGTCTCTCGCTCTCCTGTCTTCTGTTACCCTCGACCTCGGCTTGTCTTTGACTATTCTCTCAGTACTACTTACGTTAGTCCGGCCATTCTAAGGTCCGGTATACGTATCTGGCTACTGTTTGTACGCTGCGTGTTGGATCCCTGTCCCGATCCTGACAGGAGGGATGTATGGACCTACAACAATCTATAGGTAGGTGGTATGTGTCAACTTAGCATCCACATGAATGCCAGGACCCAAGGTTTCCCAGCAGAACATTGCACAGGCATAACACTACATTCGTCGTCCGGCCTTCTTCCCATAGTGCATCCTGCAGCCAACTTTTCCCCAGATAAACAATGTACTTGTTTGCTGCCATCCACCTGATCTAAAATAAAATGAGTCATCACATTCTTCCATTGCTCTATGGTCCAGTTCTGATGATCACGTCCCCATTGAAGGTGCTTTCGGCGGTGTCCCATATGCAGCAAACTGTGATGCACTGTGTGTTCAGACACCTTTCTATCAAGACCAGCATTAAATGGATTCTATAGTGTTCGGAATATAAACTATATATCAATACTTTCCTATGGGGATTTCACTGAAACTGGATGTGCTCATGCAAAGCGTGAGTACGTCCAGCATCATTTAGGTGACCTGGAGTCTGTTACATACAGTACATCAACTGTACACATACTTCCTCCCATACACACACTAAATCCCATACACACTGAATTCCCTACATATGCATATACTACATTCCCTAAGTATACATCACATCCCTTATCCACACACAGATGTAAGCTAATGGCTGCATAAAGCAGTTTCCTTTGTAAACAGCATTTTGTGAGTGAGATAAAATATAGTATCTCAAATGAAAACAGAAGGATAGCCAGCAGACTTGGAACCCTTTATAGCACAACATTATTTTGAGTATTTTTTCTATACAATCTGCGCTAATAATAATTATTTAAAATATTTAGCTATTATCTATGTTCAATAATGGTTTTATATATAATCAATATGTTAGTATATTCATTAAACTTTTATTTGATCAAGTGTTCACACTATATTATATAATTCTCTCTGTGCCAACAGTGGCGAAAGACCTGATAACCTGCAAAAAAAAAAAAGCAAAGAAAAAGTCAGATTTTACACAAGTTGGAAAGAAATTCTCTTGTCCAGAGACCTGCTCCTATCCACCAAACTTAATTTCCATCTTTCTGAACAAACTTTCAGAGGGCTACTGCTCCGATCCACAAAATCATCAACAGAAAAAATGGAAAGTTAATTTTCACTAATCACTACTCACTTACACACCCTGGTTCATTCTTAGTTTATATCATGAGTGCTCACTCAATTACCTCTTTATTCCCTTTACATGTTACCAGTGGTGGCAATTATCGCTTATTAATTCTCTCGATCACCACAATATCCTCCATACTTCCTCTTGTCTCAGTCAGTGCCCAATTTTAAGGTTTAAACTGTAAGCTCATGGGTATATGATCAAAACATTCTGTCTAGAAGAGCTTTAATGGCTAGATCTCAGCTCATGGGCAGGGACCTCTTTACCTTTTGCATTGGTCTATGTATAATGTACTGTCTTTCCCTCTACTTGTACAGCATTATACAATTTGTTAGTGCTTTATACATGCCAGTGAAAATAATAATAAAAATAATAAGAGCATAGTTTTAAATGCACTCTTCACATGCAATAAAAATTTTGTAACATAGACATTCCCTTTATGAACAATCTTAAACCATGATTTGTAAATAGATAAATGGCATGTTAGCTTTGATTGATTTATGGAGGATGTTGGTTGGAGGGTCTATAGGTATTTTAAGTACATTCTAATATAAGCAAGAGAGGGAGTGGAACATATCAGGACTTGTAATCAGGGTGTTTGGTTGCTGAAACTTCCCAGAAACCAGAGTCTCCTCTTTTATGGTGATGCGATAGGTATAGAACAGGGATAGGCAAACTTCAGCACTCCAGATGTTGTGGACTACATCCCCCATAATGCTCTTACATCCATAATGCTGACGAAGCATCATGGGAGGTGGAGTCCAAATATCTGGAGTGCAGAATGTTGCCTTTGCCTGGTTTAGAAGATAGCGTCAGGAAACAATGCTTGTAGTGGTGTTTCAACACTCAGAATGACATGGAGGAAGAAAGGAAAAGATGCAGATATAGTGTGGTATGTTAGACCTCTGTTGTTGTTGTTAAATAAGGAAAAAGAAATGCACTTACACTTTTCTGGAGTTTGTAATGCGCTCCAGATATATGCGACTGGATGGTACAATTCCCGTCTGTGAATATATTGTAGGTCCTTGTGCGTATTCAGAGGTGTCTTCAAAGGTAGTGAGGCTGTTCGTTTTTAATAGCAGTGGTCTAGCAATTGGATATTCTAAGTGGGGAGCAAATGGGATATTGCTCAATATAAATAGGCGTAGGTGGTATGATCCCCACCAAGGATATCACTTGCAGAGTCCTCCAGTTTAAGATAAAACATGATTAAAATATTAAAATGTAAAAGGATAGGCTTTGAGGCTCCAAATAGCGTAAATTGGCTCTTTATTGGAGACAAATAAAATCAATTGTAGCATAAAACAATTTAAAAACACTAACGCGTTTCACCTGCAAAAGAGGCTTTATCAAAGTGTCCCTCTAAGTGTTAGTGTATTAAAGCTGTTTTATGCTACAATTGATTTTATTTGTCTCCAATAAAGATAGCCAATTTACGCTATTTGGAGCCTCAGAGCCTATCCTTTTTCATTTTTTTTATCTTCAACTGGAGGACTCGGCAAGTGATATCCTTGCCCCCTACGCCTATTTATATTGAGCAATATCTCATTTGCTCCCCACTTAGAATATCCGATTGCTGGACCACCTATATCTGGAGCTGAGTATAAGCTCCAGAAAAGTGTAAGTGCATTTCTTTTTTCTTATTTACCAACAGCAGAGGTCTAACATACTACTCTATATCTGCTTCTTTTCCTTTCTCCTCCATGTCATTCTGAGCCTGGAAACACCATTACAGGCATTGCTTCCTGACGCTATCTTCTACATTCTAATATAAGATTGCAAATATATATATATTTTTTGTATCCTTTTTGTCAGGGATCTTACCTGGAGTGGGAGTCCGGCAGGCAGAGTTAAGGCACCCTTTGCAATTCGGCACAGACTGAGGGGACTCAGGACAGAAATCCCCAAGGGTGTGACACAGTGCACTGGGGCTGAAATAACCAGTGCTTCCTGGAACGCAGTACAGACAAGGGAAATCCAGAAGAGTAGTCGGTAACAGAATCAGAAGTCAGGGCTGGCGACAATCAGGCGAAATCAGTAGACGAGCAGGAGATCAAAACCAGGAGTCAGACAAACAGCAGTGAAACCAAACGGAACAGGAAACACGATCTGACAACGAGGACCAGACTTGCGGGGTTTAAATAGGAAGATTCAGCCAATAATCATGGAACCAGGAACAGGTGTGCAAATCCGAGGCAAACAGGCTCAGACTACAGGATACCAAGAACATGCAGAAACAGTCAAAGATGCGTGGAGCCCAATGTAAGGATCCTGACTGGGATGCAGGCAACTCAGGTTCGATCCCAGCCAGACCCAAATACACAATATTGTGTAAAACCCACTGATGATCCTGACACTTTTCTAGGTAGACATAATGACATCCCCTTCGTTGAACCATGCCAGTGCTTAAACTTCTGTGTTCATTGAGAGATATGGCAGTACTATGCTTGCCAATTACTAAACACAGTACCTATTATATTTGTGAACTCAGAATCCTTTTACAGGAAACATTAATTTAAAAGACAATTTAACCTCCAAATATCAGAGACAAGAATTGAATACAAAGCAAAATGATTTTTTAAGAGAACCTCCTGGCTTCTACAACTGCAATAACTATGCAGCATTCAGTTCTTACAACTAAAATAGGAAGGTGAAAGACTGTCATTCCATTGCTACAGGAAAAGGAAAAACTTTTCAAATGAAAGATATTAGATGCTGCTTCAAGGGAGTAATATATATGTTGGAGAGCCCTTGTGGCCTTCAACATATTGGATGAACATCTGCAAAACTAAAATTAGATTGGGAGAGCACAGCAGAAATATTATAAATCAATACATGGAGTTTAATGTGTCTGCACATACCAATGAGTCTTACAGTCTGAAAGTCAAACCGAAAAACAACTGGTGAGGGATGGGTGAATTTTATTCCTGAAAAACACTGGACAATTTATATGCAAAGTTTAAGGCAAAAATGCAACTTACCTATTTTATTTCATTGTGCATGTACAGTTTTACATTTGAACACAATTTATTTAATTAGGACATATTATTCTTGAATTAATAAATGTTATAAATAATGGCTCAAATTATCCTAAATAAGGATTTTGAGCAATAGGTATTTTATAAAACTGGGCATTATAAAGTGCAAGTCCTCACTTGTCCAGGGTTATGTTTTAAATTATATCAGAAGGATTGCCAGTAGACCTGAGATGAACAGCAACACATGACTTATTACACCGTGTCATTATATATTTAACAAAAATTGAGCCAAAATGGAGAAGACGTGTGAAAAACTAAGTACACCTTATGATTCAATAGCCTTTAGAACCACCGTTAGCAGCAAGAACTTGAAGTAATCATTTTGTCTATGACTTAATAAATTCTCACATTGTTGTCGAGGAGTTTTGGCCCACTCTTCTTTACAACGTACCTTCAGTTCATTGAGGTTTGCTGGTATTTGTTCATGCACAGCTCTCTTAAGGTCCTGCCACAGCATTTCAATCGGGTTGAGGTTTGGACTTTGAATGGGCCATTGCAACACCCTGATTTTATTTTTTTCAGTCATTGTGTTGTAGATTTGCTGGTGTGATTGTGATCATTGTCCTGTTGCATGACCCAATTTCAGCCAAGCTTTAGCTGTCGCACAGATGGGCTCACATTTGACCCTAGAATACTTTGGTATGCAAAGGAGTTCATGGTCGATGTTAGATATAACTCTTTGTTTTTTGCACAGTTTGACTTTGGGATGCATCTACTAAGATGTCCACTCCTGGGAAGATTGGCAACTGTCTTGAATGTTTTTCATTTTTGAATAATATTTCTCACTGCAGAATTGTGGACTTTTAATTGTTGAATATTGCTTCATAACCCTTCCCAGTTTGATTTGCAGCAACAATTGCTGCTCTAAGATCATTGCTGATGTCTTTCCTCCTTGACATTGAGTTAACACACACCTGAATGCTCCAGACCAGCAACCTGCTAAAAGTTTGGCTTTTATAGAGGTCGTCACACTTGCTGGTGATCAATTAATCAAAGGCATTTCATTAACAGCACCTGTAAGCTACTTAGCCTCTTAATTCTTATGGAAGCAGGGTGTGCTTTATTTTTCCCATGACCGTATACCCTCTTTGGGAACCTAATCAGATGAACCAAAAAGACACGAAAATGGGCCAATCTATGTATTACAAAATTATATAATAGTATCTATATGTATTGCAGAATACTGACTGGTTCATAGATCAAGTGAGAAAAAAAAAGAGAGCTGAAAAAGGAGCAGTAAAAATAAAATCAAAACAAAAATCAATGTTTATATATTTATTTTAGTACATTTTGTATATTTAGATTTTAGTAAATATATAATAAATGAATATAGATTTTATTTTTTACTGCTCCTCCTTTTTTTCCATCTCTATTGCTCACTTTTCACTTGATCTGTGGATAGCGGACAACTGAGTAGAGAGTGTAATACATAACATGGCCTTGCAAGTAGATAGAGTTGATTGTGTTATATATTTTATGCCAAAGTGGGTAATGTGACAACAAGCCCAAACATGCACAATGGTTCTCTCCTGGTAGTTACATCTTCAGCTCTTCTCAGCCATAACGAAGTTGAATTATTTGAGATGACAGTATGCTATACCACCTCAAATGCAGCTTACTAGTTGATTCTTGGCTGCATGCTGAGATATATCCAAATGCATACTTTTTCCCACTGAAAAGGGCTAACATAAGTTCCCCCACAACATAGATACATACACAGCTACAGGAGTATACAAAATGCAAACATTCAGCCATACACACAAAGACATTTATACATAGATACACACATCGACAGGCACAGAAAGACATGAAAACATTCTCCAATTTATTATCTACCCTATTATCCCTGCCTCAACAGTGGTGCTACAAAGATGTGTATTTCCCTGCACTCAGAGAGAACTGCCACTTGATGACAGAATCTCAGAAGCAGCTGAAATCCTTTGATTTTTACACATCACAATCTTTAGAGTTTCCAGAGAATGGAGCAATAAACAAACCGCATCTGAGAACAGTGGGTTTGTGGGCAAAACACCCTGTTCATGAAAGAAGTTGGATGAAAATGGCCATACTCTTTCAAACTGAAAGAAAATCCATAAATATTCTAATAACCAATCAAAGTAACAGTGATTCACCTTTCTGTGCATGTAAAATGCCAGACTTTAAACAGTAGCAGAGGATCATTTCATGTTCCACGATGTCCTGTATGCTAAGGAAAGGGTATAAGGCTACAGTGGCCATGCAGTTATAAAAATGGGATGAATGGCAACGATAAAACAAATTCTGGTCATAATAATGTCATGTTCTTCTGTAACATGTGGATAACTGGGAAATAATTTGCTGTGCATGCATGTTATATATGTTTGGTCTCAAAGCTGCAAATAAATAACAACCTCTCAAATGCAATTGAATTTCCAGTTCCATTTTAATAATGTCACACGTACATTTTAAAGGGATACTCCATTGCCCTATTACAAATTAAATAAAAATTCATGTTTAGTAGATATAACCCAAATGAAAACGTGCATGCATTCAATTATGTTTTTTTTTCATTGGAGAGACATCTAAAAACAGCTTGCAAAAACTGCAGTTCTCTTGTCTGCTGCCTTTGAAAGCCCTCCTCTTCTAACCCAGCCCAGACTTTCTGTGTCTGTCCAATCACAGACATCCCAATCACAGACATCTCAATGAGAATTTTTTGCAAGGCAGGTGCTCTGAGCAATTGCTGCCTCTTGAGCTCAGTGCAAACAAGCTAACCGAACCAGGAAGTAACAGGACCTGTTGCCTGCTTGAAAAGACAAGGGGT
Organism: Pelobates fuscus; assembly: GCF_036172605.1. Taxonomy (NCBI): domain Eukaryota; kingdom Metazoa; phylum Chordata; class Amphibia; order Anura; family Pelobatidae; genus Pelobates; species Pelobates fuscus. Next base: position 316,923,749 of record NC_086317.1, on the reverse strand, counting down.
GTAACCAATATAATATATAAAAGTGTACATTTATTTTAAAATCTGCACTTTTTCTAAAATGAAAAAAACAGGACACGCTATTCACACATAAATCTTTTTAGCAATCTAAACTGCTTTAGGAGTCTGGAGTGTCCATTTAAACATATTACAAGTGTCAAAGTAGTGCAACAATGCTTTCCACTGTCGGGAATAGTATGTGATGAATGTTGGACTGCCTGTTCAGGATTAAAGTTAATTCAGTCTTGCCATTTTCCTTAATTCCCAATAATTCCTTTTTTTACAGTTTGAAATGGAAGGTATAGCCTGCAAGCAAAGTAACATTATTTATGTGCCATGGCAGTGACATTATTTGCATTCATGATTGGAGTTTTTCATTATAAATAACTCCAAATGTTATTTGAATTTCTAAAAACAAAAAAAAAGCTTCTAACATAAAGCATTTAAAGAAATCAGACACTTCTTCCTTCCAATTCATGTGTATCCACAACTGTGTATATTATCAAAGCAATAGGCAATCTTGTAAGTGCTATAGTGGCATTATAAGTGCAATATTAGTATTGTTTTTCATTCATCAATTGTGTTTGCAATATATTTAGACAGGCTGGTTCATAATATTATGTATACAAGATTTACTTGTAATCAGTTGCCAAAGCAACCACTTACTCTAGCTCTTTTCAAAAGAAGGGTCAATTGTGAAACATCAAGCCATGCTGTATATATATTGGAATCTCTAGAAGATAAAGCAATGAAATAAACGACAACATTTCCAATTTAGCTCCAGGCCACACTTAAATATATGTGCTCGTCGCTTACAACAGGAAAACTGCACTCAAATTGTGCACAAATTATCCAGGTAAATTTATCACAAATCATTTGTATGTCACATTACCTGAAATATGAATCAAAGGATAGATCTGCGCTACATTATCTCCTGATTATATTGCTGTTCTACTTTAACCCCTTAAGGACACATGACATGTGAGACATGTCATGATTCCCTTTTATTCCAGAAGTTTGGTCCTTAAGGGGTTAATAGGAGATTATGAGGCCTGCCAGCCTTCAAAGGAGACAGCAGTTGTAAAGAATTGGTTTGATAAGGTCTTCTGCAAATGTCTCTGAACTTAGCTCTACTGAGATGAAATAGTCTAAAAAAGTTCTACTATAACCACACTATGCTATAAATAGTTTTTATAATCGCTAATACATAGCTACATTATTGTCTAATGGTGCTGAAATCTGTTTGTAATTGTGCTAGTGGTGTTGCAGTAGATAGAATCCTCTAGAACAGTGGTTCCCAACCCAGTCCTCAAGTACCCCCTACCAGTTCAGGATTTAGGGATTACCCTGTTGTTTCTAAAGTGTGTTTTTTTCTTTTCTTTTCTTCTAAAACCCCCTAGACACAACTGGGTAATTCCTAAATCCTGGACTGGGTTGGGAACCACTGCTCTAGAAAGTGGTTCTCTAAGCAATATAACTACGACAGCACAGTATGTAGTCATGATACTACAAGGCTACCGGGAGATGTTGCTCCTCAGATTTTTGTAAAAGCATTTGGGAGTTTTGACATTGCATCTCACAAGCATAGAATGACATAACAAGAACATTTCACTTAATTGTTTCATTCATTTCAATACCCATCCAAACTTTGTGCATGGATAAAGCAGGACAATTGGTGCAGCCCTTCTGAGCAAGCCAAATTCCTGTTAACTTCTCTCTGTATCACAGAGTTAACAAAAGCTAAATTTTTGGTGTGGAGTGTCAGTGTGAGAATTGTATGTAATTGGATTGTATTTGTATATGAATTAAGGTGTGTATTTGTGTTACAAGTGCTATGATTCTGATTTTTTTTTTTTCCTGTGCCGCTGCATTGTGAGATCTCTAACTGCTGTAGTTATGGCAAAATTTTAAAACTAAATTCATTTGCAATAAACAATATTAGTTAGCAATTATGCTAATCATTTATACATGACTGCGGGGTATGGTTATATAGCCTTGCATTGGTGTATACATAAGTGCAGGTGTGTATTTCTGAGTGTATCTGGCATTGTCTAACTGTGTGTGACAAGGTTTGGGGTGAGTGTGGCACAGTTGGAGGACAGGATTGTCAGAGCTGTGACAGAGCAGGGGTGGTAGGGGGCTGTGTTTACCATTTGAATACAGGGGAATCACTTGTACTGTATAGTTAAAGGGCTTCCACTGACTTGAAAAAAAGGAATGCAACCCCAATATGTGTGTAGTGAACAATTGCAAGCTTTATTCGTCAATTTTATGAGAAGAAATGCTATGCATGCACACTAAAAATAATACAGTTTCTGCATGTATACATTTAACAGCAAGCACATTTTTTTTTTAATACATATTCATGATTGAGTGCGTAGACTATCCCAGTTACTAAACTGAACAGTAAAATTAAACATTTGGAAAGCAATACGTTTAATTTAATTAATCTAAAAATTAAAGAGACACCCCAGGATGGCTTTCCATTTGTTTTCCATATTTTCCATCTATTTTATATATGTAGCTCAGAATGATACTCTTTTTTTTCTGATTTTTAAAAATAAACAGACTCTCCTTCTTTACTGTGAGTTCAAAGTCAAGCTCTGACATCACATTGGTCCAAATGAAGAATTAATGTGCGCTTATGAGGCTACCATGGGTATGTTTATTAAAGTAACAATCTAATTCTTATTTATTTATTGTTTTAGATGTTTCCTTTAGTTTTAGATTATTGAGTCAAAAAAAAAAAAAAAATCTCAAAGTAGATTAAAGCTTTCCTTTTTCCAGCTCTGGGACATGACCTCACTGCAGCCGAATATTCTTCTTGCGAAGACACCAGAAATTCCCAGATTTTACTAGTAACATGACGTAAAGTCATGATTTTATTAAAGACACAGAGGCGAGTATTATGCATAACTCTTTCTTTATTTCCTCAGCAGCAAAGATAGAGGAATATAAATATTATCAAAATGAAAGAAAAACTGTATAGGCACATAGGCAACCAATCACATAGTAGAGGAAGTGGCTATATAAGGCCTGTGTCTCCCACAATCCACCTCTTTCTTGCGAAAACCGAAGACCAGGTAAGAAGAACGATATCCCACTTGGCCAGAACAGGAAACATGAACGAGTCGATAACTTCAAGCTAACCAAACTCCAAACTGTAGACTTACCAATCAAAACTGTCGGTAGATCATATGGAAAATTTGATATCTGGAAAATATAAAGTATATTAATATAAAATTGTACAAATATTACATGCAATCCATAAATAGCAGACCAAATTGCGACATACCTGAAGAGTCCAACAGCATCTCATCCCTAGACCCCACACCGGGAGGGTGGGAGGGAATAATACTCGCCTCTGTGTCTTTAATAAAATCATGACTTTACGTCATGTTACTAGTAAAATCTGGGAATTTTATTAAAGACACGGAGGCTCATATTATGCAAGTTCAAAGCTGTGCTATCACCTGAGATGTGATGTGTTCAATTGGTCTGAAATAGAAGTTGCGGAAGGTCGATTCCCGAGACCAATCCACTGTTCGCATAATGTCTTCCAAACGACAGCCAACTGCAGAGGCTTTCAAAGCCATAGCGCCCCGAACAGAATGAGGCGTGAAGACAGAGGTGTCTATACCCGCCAAAGATAAGAGCCAGTGCACCCAACGTGCCAGCGTTGGCGTTGAAACAGGTCGGTGAGGTGCTCGAAAAGAAACGAACAAGGGATGCAAATCCGACGAACGCAGAGACTGCTTAGCCTCTAGATAGGCCTTTAGGCAATCCACCAAACAGAGTGCAGGACACCCCGAGAATCTAGGGTACCCAAACGACTTAGAAGCCGATTTTGTCCTCCTGGATATGTTAAAATCAACACCTTCTGAAAACAATGGCGTCCCAATGAAGGGCCCTGACGTCGGAGACCCTCTTACACGAGATCAAGCAGAGTAACATAACCAGCTTGGAAGACAATTGCTTGAGGGTCAATTCCTGGTTAGGGTACCATGAGGACAGAAATTGCAGCACCCCAATGACGTCCCAGAAGGCAGAGAAACGAGACTTAGTAGGAGGGGCGAGGTGGATACCTTTGTGGAGGCGACATACAAAAGGATGTCTGCCGACGGGTGAACCATCCAGACCGCTATGTCCACCTGAGATAGCGGAGCGGAAAAGGTTGATAGTGCGATACGCCTTGCCCGAGTCAAACAGTAATGTGAGGAACTCCAAGATCAGATGGAGAGGGGCAGATATGGGATCCATTGCTCGTTCCATGCACCAATTAGACCATGAGTTCCATGAATTACGGTAAGCCGATCTTGTGCCCGGAGCCCAGGTGTTATCGAGGAGCAGGAGAGTTGATCGCGGAACGTTTGGGACAATCCAAGATCCCCTGAAAGGAGCCACACTACCAGAGGCAATTGGTGGTGTAACACTAGCCCGTGCGAGTTCCCGTTTGGATCCAGAAGTAGGTCCTGGAAGCTCGGGATCAGTCGGGGGTAATCTATCGACAACTCCATCAGGCGTGGAAACCACGGTCGGGATCTCCAAAGGGGGGTGATCAGCACCAGGCAACAGTCGTGATGGACCAACTTCGAGATCGTGCGAGCAATCATGTTGAATGGTGGAAAGGCATACAGACGGCCGATGGCCATTCTTGGAGAAAAGCGTCCGTCGCCACCGCCGCCGGATCCGGTCTCCAACTTAAAACTTCGGGAGTTGTGTGTTCAGACGTGAAGCGAACAGATCCATCGTGAACTGTCCCCACAGTCTGTCCAGGCTTTGGAAAACCAAAACGTGCAAGTGCCAATCTCCCGAGTCTCTTAAATGTCTGGAATTCCAATCCGCTCCCGAATTGTCCAGACCCGGAATGTGTTCCGCCGTCACAGAGACGTTGCCAAAAATCCTTTGCCAGTAGAGCCAACATCCTTGACTTGGTTCCCCCCAGGTGATTGATATATCGGACTGCTGACACGTTGTCCATCTAGAGGAGAACGCAGCAGTTCACCCGACCTGGGGTAAGGCTGTGAATCGCAAAGGCCCCTGCCAAGAGTTCCAGGCAGTTGATGTGTAACGATTTCTCGATTTTGGACCATCTGCCTCCTGTGGAAACGTCGCCACAACGAGCACCCCAGCCGTGCAAGCTGGCATCGGACTCTATCACTACGTCCGGAACGGAACCGAAAATGGCTCTTCCGTTCCAGGCCTCCATGTGTGCCAACCACCAGACCAGTTCGTCCCTGGATTCCTCGTCCAGTCGTATCCGAGATTCGTAGGAGCGACCTGAACGGGGGTGCGAACCCTTGAGACGTTGGAGGGCTTGGTAATGTAGCGGGCCCGGGAATACCGCCTGGATGGAAGCTGCAAGCAGGCCTATAAGCCTTGCTAGCTGTCTGATGGACAGATCCGACACCCGGAGCGCTTGTCAAAGCTCTTTCTGGATGGCCTTCATCTTGGACTCCGGTAGATATAGGAATTGCTGGATGGAATCCACTCGGAAACCCAAGAATTCCATGGATTGAGTAGGAATCAGGGTCGACTTGTCCCAGTTGATCAAGAAACCTAAGTTTTGCAGTAGGTTGATCGTCCAGTCCAAATGTAACAGTAGCTGGTCTCTGGACTGTGACATGATTTAAATGTCGTCCACGTAAATAATCAGGCGTACTCCACGGGTACGAACGAGCGTTACCACCGGTTTCATGACCTTGGTGAAGCACCAAGGAGCCGAGGACAGACCGAAAGGCAGGCAGGTAAAACGCCAACGCCTCCCATGCCAGGTGAAGTGGAGGTAATCCCGGTGGTCCTCCGCGACGGGAACCGTAAAATACGCGTCCTTCAGATCCAGCTTGGCCAACCAATCCGACTGTCGGAGGAGATCTATAAAGCAATGTATGCCTTCCATCTGAAAGTGTTGGTAGCGGAGGAACGCGTTGAGAGGACGGAGATTTATCACCGGACAGACTCCGCCTCCTTTCTTCGGCACCAGGAAGAGACTGCTCGTAAAGCCTGGAGCGGCAAAGGGCAATTCTTCTATAGCACCTTTGGACAACATTTCCTCGACTTCTGCCGAAATCATCCTGTCCTGATCCGGAGGGAGGGACAGTTCTCTGGGGATAGAAATTTGGACAGGTAGAGAAAAAAACTCTAGGCAATAACCCCGTACACGCCGTAGTACCCAAGTATCCGAAGTCATATCTTCCCACCCCCGGTAAAACAATGCCAGCCTTCCCGCCACCCGGACATGAGCGAGATGGGAAGAAAGGGTACTCACCATAAGGACGTCTGCCCGAAGTGGCACCACGGGGGTATCTGGGGCCCCAAGATCGCTCTCTGGCTGGGAAGAAGGGAGGGGTCCTCGGGTCCTGAAAATCTCGGGATGGAAAGAAGGAACCTCTGTTGGCCCGGAATGAGCCTCGAAAACCACGGCCGGGTGGACGGTTCCTGCTACGCCCGGCCCCTCCGAAAACCTTGGGCGCGAACATGCGCTTCATGTTTGCTTGTGCCTTGTCTATGGCCGTAAAGGTCTTAACATACGAACCCAGGTCTTTCACGAATGAAGTACCGAATAACATCCCTTCATCAGTCGGACCTGGCTCCGCCACCGTCATGGCAGCCAATTTTGGGTCGATCTCAAGAAGGATCGCCTTACGTCTCTCAGAGGACATAGCAGTATTAGCATTCCCCAATAGGCAGATAGCCCTCTGGACCCAACCTATGGCAACGTCAACATCCAGCACGGAATAGCCTGCTCTAGAGGCGTCCAGAAGCTCATACAGCTTGGATAGAGGGCCCAGGGTATCCAAGATCTTGTCTTGGCACCCTTTGAGCGAGTAGTCCAGGCCCTTCTTGGGCTTCCAGCCTGACTTGTTCAGGAACTGAGCAATCTGGGGATCAATGTCAGGGGTTTTGCAAGCCGAGCCCGGTAGGGAAGGCCTGGGGCATTCGGCACGCAACTTATTGCAACCCTACCTGGAAAGGGGGTACGCATACGCCGTGCCACGTATTGGACGATATGGTCCGGGGGAACCCACTCTGCTGACCTGGGGTGACGGAGATCATCGGGGTCGAATAGGGGGTTGCCCTGAGGGTCAAACAGCGCCTTACCATCCCCAGTGGGGCCTTGCACTTGACTACGGGCAGCGGCAGAGGTCCCAGAAGGGGTCACACCAGTAAGGGGCAGATCCTCACCCGACTCACCCCATCATAGGAGTCATACTCCATAGCGTCAGACTCATTCTCCACACTCCGGTCGGTATCCGACCCATCATACAGCGCCCTAGCCCGTTTCCATAATCTAGCCTTTTTAGCCCGGCCAGGGGCTCGAGGCGCGCTATCAGTGACCGCCTCTAGCGTGTCAGTCATGAGAGGTAGAACCTGCATCGAGGAGTGGGAGTCGACGTGTTTTGACTTCGCCTTAGCCTTACGGGCCCCAGGCACAGTCGGGGTAGGTGAGGAGATTCCCACACCCAGGAGGGCTGGGGCCGCTAGGGAAGGCAATAGCATGGTATGCAGGGATTGAGAAAAGGAGGAAGATACAGCACCCATGGCTGAAGCAAAAGCTTTTTGCAAGGAAGAAGCCATAGTGGCATCTAACAGGGCATGAAATTCCTGGGAAGCATTAGCACCCTCAGGATTGTCTAAGTTAAAATCAGTAGTGAGGCCCTCAGGCACTTCCTCCCTGTCCTGCGTAGTGGCAATAAGAAGTACAGGAAAAATTCCCAGCAGTAGAAAATATAAAAGCAAAGTGACAGAACAAGGGTTGATTAACCCACAGAAAAAACAGCACAGGGGAGCAAAACCTTAACGCTGGTGTACCACAGGGGCCCAGAGGCAGAGCAGACCGCTGTCAGGGTACCTGAAGTCTCTACCTCTGAGAGAGGTAGAGACTTAGAAGTTTATCCGTCCAGAAGGGCTGTTTCCTCCGTCCCTCGCGGTCCTCCCGGTCCTTTACACGCCGGCCGCGAGGGATCCACTTCCTTTTGTAACACGACGCCCAGCAGTCGACGTCATGACGCCAACCCGGACCGACCTGTCACTCAATTGTCTGGAAACTAATCAGGACTCGTCGGAGGCGTGTCTACTCCCCTGAGCCAGGGTATTTAACAGTGCTTCTTCCATTTGCTCATTGCCCTGTCGTGGTTCTAGTCTGTCTAGTCACTCAGCGCTCTTGTATTCCAGTTATCCTTTTGGTTCCGACCCGGCTTGTTTGTATTACTCTGCTTATCTCTGTTACCCTTTGACTCGGCTTGTTCCTCGCTTACCTGTCTTCTCGTTCCCTCGACCTCGGCTTGCCTTTAACCATTCTCTCTATCTCCGTACGTTAGTCCGGCCATTCTAAGGTCCGGTATACGTACCTTTCTACTGTCTGTACTCTGCGTGTTGGATCCCTGTCCCGATCCTGACAACCGCACGGCAGCAGAGGGAGCGACCGACACGAAGAAGGACCACCCCTAAGATGGCCAACGCACGTGCAGTGAGCGCTCGCGGACTGAAACCCGGCGGGGGAAGGGGCCCGTGCACCCTACCTGCACGGGCAGCCCGCGAGCGAGCAGAGAGACACTAACAGCCGCGGCAGGTGTGAAATAGCCGCGGCTGAAAGCCGGTACCGGGTCCCACGCGGCACCCGCAGGCAAGCAGGGCGGGCGCGGGGGAGAGCAGAAAAGATGGGGAAACCCAGGGTACACCAATGAGAATAAACCAGCGCAAGGGGAATATGAGAAGGAAAAGCACAAAGACTGCTGCACAATAAACAGGCACCAGCAAATAATCACAAAATAAGGCAATAATAAATCAAACAAAATACAATGAATATGAGCACAAGAGCAAAGTACTTAGCTGTCTGAGGAAGCAGCAAAGAAAGAGGTGGATTGTGGGAGACAAAAGGCCTTATATAGCCACTTCCTCTACTATGTGATTGGTTGCCTATGTGCCTATACAGTTTTTCTTTCATTTTGATAATATTTATATTCCTCTATCTTTGCTGCTGAGGAAATAAAGAAAGAGTTATGCATAATACTCGCCTCTGTGTCTTTAATAAAATTTATATTTTTAAATTTACAAGGCTACAGGGGCAGCATCTATGCCTCAAAACCATTTCATAAAATTTAAGTGATTTTGATTCCTATAAAGTCAATTAATTTCTCATAGAGCCTACCGCTGAAACAATAAAGCAATGAACACTCTCATCTTAAAGAACAGAAACCAGTGATGGTTTAGTTAATTAACAAAAGAGTTTTCCATTAATGTTTCTATTAAATTAAATTCTGTTCACTACTGATTTGCTCATGCATGAAATAGAATACAGCAAACTCTATGAGGGATTATGGAGTAGGGCGTTTTAGTAATATAATTGGTTGATCTGGTTTCTTTCTAGGGAATCTTACCTGCATTTGGATATGGGAAGTCATGTTGGAACTAATCATCCCACCACCAAGTAATACTTGACATTAGTGTGGCAGACCTCTCTGCCTTTGGGTTATTGCTTAAAACTGATTCGTCTGTTTGTTCGGTTATTGCTGGTTGTTCGTATGGTTTTTGTTTGCATTTCTCTCAAATACAAATAAACTACCGAATGGCAGGCCACCCAGCAGGGAAGTGTGCTGCTCATTAACCTTTCTGCCCTCATTAACATTGTGCTTAACCGCAGACACTTCCAACTCCCGAACGGTCGGCTGGGTGGTCGTCATTCGTATGAACGAACACGTGGCGGCGGCCATCTTGGACAGTCGAACGCCCAGCGGTGTTCGTCAACAAACTCATGGAACTGATTTCGAACACTGCTTCCCATGAACACCACTGAAATCACCGACCCTTCATCGTTCTGTTCAAGCTTCATAGGAACGCCGTACCGTTCGGTGAATTGACAATGCATGAACGGAACTGTACCAGATAGCAAACCCATGGAGCTCATTCGTTTAGTCGAACGCACGATGTACAAGACTTTAACTCCATGGCGATTAAACTGCATGTATGGGATCTGAGCACTGTTCAGTTATCTTGAGGGCTTAGATCTAAGCTATCTGGGGATACGTGTGGGTTTCATTCGGTATATTTGGAAATATATATTTTTATGTGTTTTTACAAGTCATGTAAAATGGAGGATATTCTCTATCCCTGGAGGTAATTGAGTTACTTCTAGCACTTAACCCAATTATCTCCAGGATAGAGAGGAGGAGTTGTGCTATTCATGTGGGAGTGTTTTATACTGTAAATGTATATGATTGGCTAATGTACAAAACTGTCTTAGTCTTCCACAAGGTCCCTATGGGAGTGTCCCTTGCTGGAAGACTTGCATAAAAGGCTGACATGTAGCCCCCATTAAAGAGATCCTGCTTGACCCACAATACAGAACCTTGTCTCGTACTTGGGGGGATAATTTGCATGTTTCCTGTTCGGCGCTTAGGAGTGTTCGGTAACTGACTTTACATTCGGAAAAAGGAACAGCTTTGGCGGCGTTAACCCCTTCCCTACTTGGGGTGTCGTTACAATTAGGTACAACACTCCGCAACTTTAACGAGAGCTGTATTACTACAGCCATACTATTTGATCCATTTCACTATTAATGTGTAGTTATGATAATATAAATGTTTTTCTTATAGAATCTATTTTTAATTTTTTTTATTTAGGGGAAAAGGATTTTATAAGAAACATGCCCATTTAACGCCAGGGAAGCTCTTAGCATCCCATTAACTTTTTATCTCTGATTATAATTTATAGTGTGCCGAGTTCAGTGAAAGTCCTCTGGGCATCATTTATCAAAGTCCCGATCCATTAGACTTCGTAAACACACTGCATGCCATTTGTCAGTCACCGAAACCTCATTAGTGTCAATGTATTGTTTTTACTCATGGTAGTCTTTGTGATTTGATCACATAGGAGTTTGTTTTAGTAACATCTTCTACTTATAACATTGATTTTGAAGCTTTTTATATGATCTACCATGCAGGGACATGTTTAAAAATGTAACATCTAAAAACACAATTAATTTACCTTAAAAAGGATGATGAATTAACAGCCAGATTTTTATATTGAACATAAATTGTAAGTCATAATGCTTGATTTAAAAGGATCACTCTTTATGTGCTCACCTCAGTGAGAGATCAGTCTTAATCAAAATGCTAACATGACTTCACCTCACAGCCAATCATTGTCCTCTTTGTATCTGCACAGTCTGTGAAAGCCACGGAAAAGGGAAGGGGAAAATAATAAGAGGGCAGTGATTGGCGGTGAGGTAGAGTCACATTACCACCTGAGCTCACACTGATCTCTTTTTAATAGTTCATATTCTTTTTATATTGCATATTATTATTTTTGCATAGCTTTTTATTTTGTTGAATAGTGTGGCGGAACCAACCTCGCCACTGTGGACTGGAGAAGCCTGGTTGCTAGCCTCCTGCCCTGCGACTATGGCCCCTGGACATATTGCAGTATAAAAACTGTATTTGGGCATAATGGATTGTATAATACTGTTCCTAGCCCTTTAAATACTTTGGGGAAAGATTGGTACTTTCTATATGGCACTTCGGACGCAGTCGAAGCAGTCGAAGCTGTCGAAGTAGCCAAAGTAAACGAAGTTGTCGAAGTCGTCGAAGTGACCGGTATCGAACAAAGGACCACGTGGCGGTGGCCATTTTAACGTCGAACACCGCCGACCCTTACCATCGACTCCACTTTGACACTTCGACTAAAGTCGAAGTACCGGCCACACTTCGAACGGGACTTAGCCGTTTTTATGCCAGAAATTGACCGACCGCACAGCTCAAATCCATGGAACTGTTTTGGGCAGGAAAATGTGCTTGCGGTCGGTCATAAAGGGACCTTCAGCTAACTATTGATCTACTGGAGGGATTGGGATGATTTTTGAGAGTGTTACTAATTGAAGGCTGCTGATTAAGAAAATGTATGTTTTATGTTTGTGGCACGAATATTGTAGAAGTTATAAATATTGTGTAAAAGTTATGTTTAAACTGTATGAATAAGTGGTTTACCTCTCAGGCTAAGGGGAGGGGATGTGTGGGTTGTACCATATATCTGATTGGTTATTTTAGGCCTCCCCCTGGGTGTGGCCTGTATGTGTACAATTGTAATAAAAGCCAGGCTGGATGTGCCAGTCCGGAGTTCCTGTTTTACCCTCAAAGTGAAGTGTTGTCTCATTATTGGGGGAAGGATTTATTGCATGCTGTTCCAGTTGACTGCTAGGAGTGTAAGCCTATTCGTATGGTTCCTATTCAACGGTCTACAGCATTCCTATGCTTGAAAAGATTCATATGCTGCATCGGTTCGGTGATTGTGGTGTCTGCCAGAGTGCTTGGAGTCCTCAGGAAGCGCTAGGAGCATCCATTAACGGAGGTACCCAGTCGGGGTGCCAGGCGATCCGTTACAAATAGTATTTCATATTCCCTATTATTTGTGTAGTATTTATGAGCTGACTTCACAGTGCTAAAATATAAGGACAGAGTTGTGTCAGAAATTCAGCTCACACTAATCTCTCATTGGCTAAGCTGCAAACTTGTACTGAAGTTATTGCCATTCAAAAATATGTTTTATGAAAAACGGCACGTGTGCAAAGGAACAGAAAGCTGAGAAGCATTGTATGTAGTAAAATTATAGAGATTTATATTTGAAGAAAAATATAGCATGAGGCCAAAACCAGGACACTAAATGGGCATTTGAATTGTGCTGGTGGGTTCTGTCATATCAAAGCGGAAATACAAGATGTTACTATGTTAAACACATGCAATGTACTCATGTAGTTAAGATATTGGCATTCACTTTGTCTACCTATAGCCTTTAAGCCTATTGTAACCTGCTGTTAAAAACACTTATTTCAATGTTATTACTGTATTTCAACTATCAGCTAAGGTTCTGGAGTGGCCACAGTCTCCTGACCTTAATATCATTGAGTCACTCTGGGGAGAACTCAAACGTGCGGTTCATGCAAGACGACCAAAGACTTTGCATGGCCTGGAGGCATTTTGCCAAGATAAATGGGCAGCTATACCACTTGCAAGAATTTGTATTAAGAACTAAGGGTATGCAGACTTTTGAACAGGGGGCATTTTGTTTTTTTCTTTGTTGCCATGTTTTGTTTTATGATTGTGCCATTCTGTTATAACCTACAGTTGAATATGAATCCCATTAGAAATAAAAGAAATGTGTTTTGCTTGCTCACTCGTGTTTTCTTTAAAAATGGTACATATATCACCAATTCTCCAAGGGTATGCAATTTTTTAGTATATATATATATATATATATATATATATATATATATATATATATATATATATATATATATATATATATATATAAAATAAACAATACACAAGATCCAGCACACTCTCCTATCTACTAATCAGCAACTTCAATGTTGACAGATTTTATTAGCAAAAAACTAAATCCTCATTATTTTTTTTTTGCCTAGATTAGGTGTTTTTAAAAAGACTTTTAAAAACTAATAAAATCTGTCAACATTGAAGTTGCTATTTAGTAGATAGGAGAGTGTGCTGGATCTTGTGTATTGTTTATTGTATAATATGGCCCCCAGCAGCACCCCATTTAAGCATGTTCAGGTGAGTGCAACCATCCCCCCATGTTTTATATATATATATATATATATATATATATAAATATATATATATATATATATATATATACACAAAATAACTGGATATGTAAAGGACACATTTTTGAGAGCTTTCTTCTCATCTTTAGGTTTAAAGCGATACACGTATTGCTTCAGACTTGAAGAAGAGAGGACAATTCTCTAAACATGTAATTTAAACATATTGTTAGTTTAATAACATAGGTATCATTATATACTGCAATACTTTGGTTATTTTATGCATGTTGTCTACTGGACTGAGATGGTTAATCTAATCTGCATATCTAGTACATACATCTTCAACTACAAACCTACAGGAAATGAAAATGCTTAGCTATTACTGTTGCTATGTAATCTCTTCTGAGAATGGTGAGGGTTGACTTTAAATGAGTAGCACATGACTTGCCTTTTCAATATCTAGCACTGAAATCTGTTTGTTACCGTTAATTGGTTACATTGTACTTCAGACTCAAAAGTCCATCAAGGCTCAAGTCCAACAAGTTTAGCCTTTGTTGCTTGAACAATAATGCGAAACTTCATGCTTTTTATTGATAAGTAGCTGAATTAATTAGCAGGATTTTTTAAACTTGTTAAAAAATGAATTAGAAGTGATTTGTCCAAATTAAATTCATGTTAATTAGGGATTATTCTAGCCTCGGTGAGAGAATAATCTAAATTTTATTAAAGACAGGAGGCGAATATTTGCTTTACCTTCTTTACTGAAACCTCCAGCAGCAAAGAAACAGTTAACAGAACTTTTCAAAACAACCAATCAGAACAAAGCAACAGTAGTATAAACCCCTAAGCAGGCTCTTCCACTTCCTCTTTCTTTGATGAGGTCGAGCAGGAGAGCAAGGAAACCAACGAATCCACCTTGTAGCAGACACATCCAGAGAAACAATCGTCAAGCCCAGAGAGAAAACAGATTACACTGCAAGAAAACCGAAAACATTGTGAAAGTAAACTGTCAAGGCAAGATGTCATATCCATACAATATCACTTGCACATCATAATACCTGATGAATAAACAAAGTCTACAGATATTATGAAGACCTAGTATCTAGTATGTACCTAAACTAAAAGGCATTGACGAAACATAATTTTATTGCAGGACAGGAGGCTTCATAATTTTAACGCCCAAATAGTAGAACCAGAAGCAATATGAGATAGAGGACTGAAATAAAAGGAGAATGGAAAAAAACGATTCCCTAAACCAAGCAGCGGTGTAGAGAAAATGCAGAAGGGACCCAACGGCTTCCAAAGTTGTTGAGGTGACAGCACCCCGAACCAAAAGTGTCCCAGAGGAACTCTCAAGGTCAGCCAATGAGAGGATCCACCAAATCCAATGGGCGAGCAAAGATGCAGAACCAGTCCAAAATGGCCATACGCAGAAATCAACAGCTGTCCATGAGTAGACGGACGAAAGAACCAGATTCTGGATCTATATGGTCGTGTACAACCTGTCAACAGAGCCATGGCCTATCCGGAGAATAGGGGTACGACACAGAGGAAGAATAGAAAGGAAATGTGTGGAGCAGAAGCCGATGTACTGAATGGCAAGAAGGAAGAAGACACTACGTCGATACCATGATGTCAGAACGCGATGAAATACAAGATGTACTGGGGAAAACCGTAAGCGGATAAACTGGCGCAAGGCAAGTCCTTATCATCAGGTCATTCCTCAAGGAAATGCAGAACACACAATACCACTAGAATGGAGGAATAGCGAGAGATAGGGCTCCCGTAAGGTATACTCCTCCTGGTAGACTGCAGACCAAGAGATCCTTACCAATGCCAGAATCTTGAGAAAACGCACATGAGTCATCCACTAGCTGACATAGGACGTGAATGGCCCCATACGATCCTACCTTGAGAGGGCAACTCAGCCAAGCAATGGGGACAGCCATGATAATGACCGCCATAGGGACCCAAACATCTCTCCAGACACCAGTCATGGCAGGCTACCCCTGTAGATCCCACACGGGCCATTAAGAGACAGGGCGTCGTAGATTGTCTTCCCATGGCAAACTCCAGCAAAAAGGGGAAAACACGGAGGACTCCTCCGAAGTGGTGTGGCCAGGTGAAACAACACTCCCAAGAATTCAGTCTGAAGCAAAGCCCGAAGTATCTTGTAGGTAAACGGGATGCGTACGCCCCGAAGGAGGCCGAGCTTGGAAAACGCGTCCCTTGCCGAGGGTCCGGCAGCCAGCTGGAGAACCACTCGGTATGGCGGTTCGCACCGAATGTAATCATGCCGGTACTTGAGACCCCGGAGGGTGAGGCAACCAATCATTGGGGTCTCTCCATGGTCGGGTGAAGCTGTCCGCCACATGAGTGTCTAGTCCCGCAGACATTCTGTCACAAATGATTACTACTCGTCCAGACGCTATAGATAGCGATCCTACGTGAGATCCGACTGCAGTCTTTCCCCTGGGGAAGATGCGAATGGAGAACAAACCTGCAGGTAGTTCCAGTTGGCGTCAAGAGGTCCCTCCTCCGGACTCCAGGCCAAGGTTGGTTGGGGTCCAAAACTCCTAGGTAGGCCATGTGACAAACCCATCTGTATAGACTTATATTGCTGGTTCGTCTGTTTGCCTTGATTTCATGGATTTCCTGTCCGTATGCCCTTGTTCGTGTGTTTTCCCTAGTACCGATTGAAACTACCGAACAAACGGCCACCCAGGAGAGGAGTGTGCTGCTTGTTAACACCTTGACCACGATTAGAACGTTGCGGTTAACCGCAGACACCTCTCCATTCCATTCGTACGGGTGGTCGTCGTTCGTATGCCGACCACGAGGCGGCGGCCATTTTGGACACGAGGAGAATCAGCTGTGTTCGGTGCAAAACCTATGGAACTAAAAACGGATACTTTATCTGCCGAACATCGCTGGAGGCTGCCGCCCCCCTTCTATTTCGTTGAGGCATACGAACACCGGTTAGTTCGGGAGTCTCTATCCTTTGTATACCGAAGGACTTGTGAGAGACTTTGACTCCATGGCGATTGAACTATGTACATCGGATCTGAGCGCTATTCGGTAGGAATATGCCCTCAGATCCAGGCTATCTGGGGATACGTTACACGAACCATATGCAATCGGTATTTCTGACTTTATGTATTTTATTGTATTTTTCTTATTATGTTTTAAAATGGCGATGGTCTCTATCCTTGTAGATAATTAGGTTTCTTCCTAATTATCTCCGGGATAGAGAAGAAGGATTTATGGGTAAAATGGGAAGGGCTTATATTGAAGCCACTGCGATTGGCTACTGTCCAATATGTTTTACAGTCTTCCACAAGGTCCCCTAGGGGAGTGTCCACCTTGTGGAGACCCGCATAAATACCGGGCAGGTAGCCCCCATTAAACACATTCCTGTTTGACCTTCAAGACGGAGCTTGGTCTCGTTTGTGGAGGGATTTACTATTGGGACAGCTTTTTCGTTTATTTCTAGCTGTGAAAGGATTTCGGATGGATTGCTGATCGGGAGTTGCCGCGTTCGTATACTCCGTTCGGGAGTTTTACGATCGGCTGGACTAAAATTGCAATTCTGGAGAAAGGGGGTTATCAACTAAACGGCGGCTTCATTCCCCTGACGGTGAGTGTCGTAACAGGCCAGGTCCCCTATGTCGGAGTCATCAATTAAGTTTTAGATGAGCTTCGTCCGAAGGTCACATGATTCGGTCGTACCAGGCCGAAGACCTGAGAAAGCGTCATGTTGGAGCGGCTGATAGTACCGGATCCTGGAGGTATGGCTTCCATGGCGAATAACAACTGGTCAATCGACCGGGTTGGGCCCCTAAGTGTGACCTGCGGGTTGCGGAGCACATGCCTGGTATTTTCCTTGAAGACGGAAATCTTGGTCCTCGGGAGGCGGAGCACCGCCAAGACCGAATATTCCATGAAAGACCAGAAACTGGGTTGACTGGGAGTAAGTCAGATTCAATATGTCTATGTTGATGGCAAAATCCACGCGGGTTTCTCTCATGTCCAGTTGAGGGAGAGAACCAATTGTCCACGCCGAGCAGCTCTCTGAGGGGATGAGTGCCCTCCGTCTCGAAGTGTCAAGAGGCGACATATGCATTGGGAGCATGTAGCGTGGGGATGGGGCGGGAGTCCACTCCACCGCACCCTTCGCCCAGCAGGGCAACTTCGGAATGGACGCCTCTTTTGGTCATGTGTACCACTCATGGAACGGTCCAAGGTTCTGCATCCTTGATCCTGAGTCCGGGCACGGTCCGAGAGACCTCTGTGGCTAGTTAAGGGGAACCCTATGAACAGAGACGTGTCAGATTAATTTGTACGTGAGGGTAACTCCGGAGAGCAGACCCAGCACTTGGATGCCAAATCCGTCAGTTTGATGTCCAGCTTGGACAGGGGGCGTTTTGCGGTTCTCAGGGGTAGAAACCAACTAGGCGATACCTATAAGTCATATCGGTCCATTCCCAATGGGAATTTAGTCTTCTCCGCTTTCCAAGCTGTAACGCGCTGTTCGTCCCGAGGAAACATCTGTGTCCGCGTGTCATCGACATCCAGCGGTTAGTCCCAAATAGAGTGCAAACCCTGTGTCAGGTGTTTGCAGGGTCCTTTCTGGACTCCGTCATGAAGACTAATCCTCTTGATGAATCCATCCGTTAGCCGAGTACCAGGGGTGATTGATGTAGTGTCTAGGATGGCCGGTGGAGTGTTCCCTGTAGGGTACCGATGATTTCTGGCAGTGAGGTCAGCGGGGCGGCATGAGGACAGGCCAAGTGACCTTCTGGGTATGGAAAATTTGTCCTTCAGTCGTGATTGCATAACTGCCATATGTAACACTGTCGAGTGATCCCTGGTGCGGCCAGCTGGGGGTCACCCAGCGTGCAAGAGGGGGTCATCCAACAAGCACAAGCATACCATGCAGTATAGGCCAGCAGGGGAGGGGGACACCCTCAGTCTGAACATAATTGGACACTGTAGGTACAGCAGTGCCGTAGTGGTTAGCCGTATAATAAAGTAACCAGACATTGCCGGTCCAGTAGTGCGGATGGTAGGATAGGGTCACCCTCATATAAACCATAACCGGGCATTGCAGATCCAGCAGTGCTGTAGGTAAGAGGGGGTCACCCTCAGTGTTGTATCATAGAGGGCTGTACACCCAGTAGTGCAGTCAGCGAGAGGGGGGTCACCCTCATTATGGTTATAACGGGACCCTGTAGGTCCAGCAGAGTAGTCCACAGGAGGGGGTCACCCTCAGTATCTACGTATAGACTGGGAACTGTAAGAACAGTAGCTCAATCAGTGGGAGGGGTACCCTCTTTTATGGGAATACCCGGACACTGCAGGTCCAGCAGTGTAGACTGTAGGAGGGGGTTCCCCCTCGATATGATAATAACAGGACATAGCCGGAGCATTAGTGTAGGAAGCAGGAGGGGGTCACCCTCAGCATTAACCCTACAGGATGCCGTAGAGCCAGCAGGGTACTCATTGGTAGCCATTGCCAGAGGGAGGGGGTCACCCAGCCCACAATGGTGTCACACGTCCATTATTATGGACCAGTAGTGGGTAGAGCCCCAGAAATATGGACGGAGGGGTCACCTCCCGTAATAACTGGGCTTTATGTGGGGCCAGTTAGCGCCCCTAAGGGGTAGAAGGGTTCATACAGCTAGAAGCTGACTCACATCTACAGACCACTCAGGTATCATATTAGGATACACTTTTGAAGTGTATGTATAGTGGAAAAATGTAAGCCCCTTGCAGGAAGGGCAGCAAATACAAGGCAGGGGAGCTGGGTGCTGAAAACAAGCCATTTATTTTTTTTATGAGAGAAAGACTGAACTTTAAGAGAAAGACTTGATTAGCATATATCACAAGTGGCATAGTCTTGTTAAACAATGATTTTGAAACAATGATTTTTATTTGAGCAGTAACATGCCCCTTTAAATCTGAGATTTACATTTAATTAGTAAAAAAGTAGTCTACTGCTAAGATAGACAACATAGCCGCATTGCATCAGACATCATAGTAAGCTTCAGTTGTGAGCTGTGAGAGTGCCTGGGACAGATCCTGCTATCCAGGATCTGTTACATATGCAGCATGTGAGACAGGCACAGTAAGTAGGGGGATAGCTGAAAAACTGGGCTATCTCCCCTGATATAGGGAGAGGGGAGGCTGGCCACATGGCCAGCAGGCAGCAGGGCAGCTCGGTGGGTGAGACCGGGCTGTTAGCAACGCACGGAGCCCATGCAGCTCCGAAAAAATGTCTGCCACTGCTCCAACAAAATGGCCACCGCGGCTGCAAAAGACTAGTGCGGCCTATTGCGTGGTGATCGCGCGGCACTGCCACGGTTGAAAAAGTTGCTCAGCAAGCGGCCAGGGGCCGCGGGGAGCAGGTGGGGAATAAGGAAGAAAGGGTATGGGCGACAGAGCCCAGCAGGGGAACCTGGGGAGGGGAAACAGATTACAGGCAGAGCCAAAGCATCAAAGCAGGGACACCCATTCCCCATACAGCAGAGTGCGAAGAACTGCATAAAGTAACCCAGAATAACAATAAATCAATGAGCAGTATCCAGAATCTATCAGATAAATAGCCTAAATATAGTAACAGATGTTAACAAGTGATACAACAGCTACATAGCATGAAGTGGTATAGGAAATAATACAGAATAAACTGCCTAGCTAAACCCAGCAATAGACTGCCTAGATAAACACAGCAGGCAAATAGTGATGTAAAGAACTGTTCGCTGGCGAATAGTTCCCGGCAAACATAGCGTGTTCGTGTTCGCCACGGCGGGCGAACACATGCGCGGTTCGATCCGCCCCCTATTCGTTATCATTGAGTAAACTTTGACCCTGTGCCTCACAGTCAGCAGACACATTCCAGCCAATCAGCAGACCCCAGGGCTCGAGTCCTGCAGGAACACGGGGGAACGGCGTTCCTGCACTTTTTTCACAGGAGGAACGCCGTTCCCACTGCAGGCACTCAGGGGGCGGCAGAAAATGCCGCCCCCAAATGCCCTGTGTTCCCCCTGTCATGGGGGGGCCACCTGATTGCCCCCCCAGTGGGCTGCTCTCTCCCTGTCACACGCGGCGAGGGAGCTGTGTCCTCTCTGCTCCCTCTCGCCGCGCACCGTTTTCTGATGCAGGAAGCTGGAATATGACGTCATATTCCAGCTCCCTGCATCAGCAGACAACCCAAGCGGCAAGAGGGAGCAGAGAGGACACAGCTCCCTCGCCGCGTGTGACAGGGAGAGAGCCGCCCACCTCACTGCAGTTCCACTGGACCCCAGGGACCCATCCATGCCAGCTTTCCTAAAAGGTAGGGAGGCTGGGTGGGTGGGCAATGTTAATTTTAATAATTTGTATATATGTATTCCTGTGTGTATGTCTGTTAGTGTATGTGTATGTATGTGTGTGTGTATGTCTGTAAGTGTATGTGTGTATGTCTGTTAGTGTATGTGTGTATGTCTGTTAGTGTATGTCTGTTAGTCTATGTATGTGTGCGTATGTCTGTTAGTGTATATCTGTTAGTGTATGTGTATGTATGTGTGTGTATGTCTGTTAGTGTATGTGTGTATGTCTGTTAGTGTATGTGTGTATGTCTGTTAGTGTATGTCTGTTAGTCTATTTATGTGTGTGTATGTCTGTTAGTGTATGTGTATGTATGTGTGTGTATGTCTGCTAGTGTATGTGTGTGTATGTCTGTTAGTGTATGTGTGTATGTCTGTTAGTGTATGTGTATGTATGTGTGTGTGTATGTCTGTTAGTCTATGCATGTGTGTGTATGTGTGTATGTCTGTTAGTTTATGTGTGTGTGTGTGTCTGTTAGCGGAGGTATGTGTGTGTGTATGTCTGTTAGTCTATGTATGTGTGCGTATGTTAGTTTATGTCTGTTAGTGTATGTGTGTGTTTGTGTCAGTGTGTGTGTATGAGTGTATTTACATCTGTTAGCGTATGTACGTGTGTGTATGAGTGTATGTGCTTCTGTTAGTGTATGCACATGTTTGCGTGTATGTGCTTCTGTTAGTGTATGTTTGTAAGTGTCTGTCAAATCAGTGAGAGTCTGTTTGTCATTTAGTGTGTGTGTGACTATTAGTGTGTGTCTGTCAGTGTGTTTGTGTGTATTTCTCTGTCAATGAATGAGTGTGTGTCAGTGAATGTGTGTGTGTGCCAAATCAGTGATGTCTGTGTGTTTGTCACTGAGTGTGTCTTACTGTCAGTGTGTATCTTCCAGTGTGGGTGTCTGTCAGAGAGTGTGCTTAGAGGGACACTATAGGCACCCAGACAACTTCAGCTCATTGAAGTGGTCTGGGTGCAGTGTCCCAGTCCCCTTAAACCTGCAAGTGTAATTATTGCGGTTTCTCAGAAACTGCAATAATTACCTTGAGGGGTAACTCCACCTCTAGTGGCTGTCTACCAGACAGCCACTAGAGGGACTTTCGGGTGGTTAGGTGACCAAAAGTCGCCTAACTGATGCTGGACGTCCTCACCCTGTGCGTTAGGACATCCAGCATCTGCTAAATACACAGAGGATTTTAACCCCATCAGTGTCGAATGGGGGAGGGGAGGATATGAGGGAGGGGGGGCACTATAGGGAATTATAGTGCCAGGAAAACAGCTTTGTTTTCCTGGCACTATAGTATTTCTTTAAAAGGAAAAGGTGGAGTCTAAAGAGGAAGGGGTGGGTTCTTAATCAGGAAGCGGTGCGCCCTTGACAGGAAGGGGTGGTAAATTTAGATTAGGGGGTGCTCAGGTATAGTCATGCCTATGGCAGCACAAAATTAAAATACACCACTGTGTGAGTGTCTGAGTGCATGTGTGTGTCTGTGAGTGTATGTGTGTGCACGCGTTTATATATGCATACGAGTGGGGGGGGGGGGTTTGGGGTGGGGGAGTTCCCACACTTTTTTCCCCAGGACATGACCCCTGAGACCCTCCCTTCCAGACCCTCCCACCTCCTGTACAGCATCCATTTTAGATTCATTCTGAAGCTGCATTCTTAGATAGAGGAGGGAAAGTGTAGCTGCTGCTCATTTGATAGGGAAATGGATAGCTAGGCTAGTGTATTCAGTGTCCACTACAGTCCTGAAGGACTCATATGATCTCTGCTGTAAGGACAGCACCCCAAAAAGCCCTTTTTAGGGCTAGAACATCAGTCTGCTTTTTTTTCCTGTGTAATCTAATTGCAGTTGCCTGTCTGCCAGCTTCTGTGTCAGGCTCACAGTGGATACTGTGCCCACTTGCCCAGTGCCAACACTCATATCTGGTGTCACAATAGCTTGCATTTAAAAACAAAAAAAATGTTTTCACTGTAATAGATTGAATAGCAGTTAGTTGTCTGCAAGCGTCTCTGTGTCAGGCCTACAGTGTGTACTCTGCCAACCTCTGCCAGTGCACAGTGCCACTCATATCTGGTGTCACAATAGCGTGCATTTAAAAACAAAACAATTTTTTTCACTGTTATAGATTGAATAGCAGTTAGTTGTCTTCAAGCGTGTGTGTCAGGCCTACAGCGTCTACTCTGCCAACCTCTGCCAGTGCACAGTGCCACTCATATCTGGTGTCACAATAGCGTGCATTTAAAAACAAATTTTTTTTTCACTGTTATAGCTTGAATACCAGTTAGTTGTCTGCAAGCGTCTGTGTGTCAGGCCAACAGCGTGTACTCTGCCAACCTCTGCCAGTGCACGTTGCCATTCATATCTGGTGTCACAATAGCGTGCATTTAAAACCAAAAAACTTTTTTCACTGTTATAGATTGAATAGCAGTTAGTTGTCTTCAAGCGGGTGTCAGGCCTACAGCGTGACTCTGCCAACCTCTGCCAGTGCACATTGCCACTCATATCTGGTGTCACAATAGCGTGCATTTAAAACCCAAAAACTTTTTTCACTGTAATAGATTGAATAGCAGTTAGTTGTCTTCAAGCGGGTGTAAGGCCTACAGCGTGTACTCTGCCAACCTCTGCCAGTGCACATTGCCACTCATATCTGGTGTCACAATAGCGTGCATTTAAAACCAAAAAACTTTTTTCACTGTTATAGATTGAATAGCAGTTAGTTGTCTTCAAGCGGGTGTCAGGCCTACAGCGTGTACTTTGCCAACCTCTGCCAGTGCACATTGCCACTCATATCTGGTGTCACAATAGCGTGCATTTAAAACCAAAAAACGTTTTTCACTGTTATAGATTGAATAGCAGTTAGTTGTCTTCAAGCGGGTGTGTCAGGCCTACAGCGTGTACTCTGCCAACCTCTGCCAGTGCACATTGCCACTCATATCTGGTGTCACAATAGCGTGCATTTAAAACCAAAACATTTTTTTACACTGTTATAGATTGAATAGCAGTTAGTTGTCTTCAAGCGTGTGTGTCAGGCCTACAGCGTGTACTCTGCCAACCTCTGCCAGTGCACAGTGCCACTCATATCTGGTGGGAGATGGGGAGACAGAGAGCAGGAGGAGAAGAGTTGGAAGCAGGGGGAGGTCGTCGCAAGGAGCTAGTGGCACAGTCAGACAGCATGCATCGACACCCGGGGTCAACCCGACAGCACGCCAATCAACGCATGCTGTGTCCACCACTAGAATGCCGTCATTGCAGAGCTCAGCAGTGTGGATTTTATTTGTGTGTCTGCCTCTGACAACAGTGATGCCATTTGCAACCTGTGCCAAGAGAAACTGAGTCGTGGGAAGTCCAACACCCACCTAGGTACAACTGCTTTACGTAGGCACATGATCGCACATCACAAACGCCTATGAGATCAACACATGAGTACAAGCAGCACACAAACTCAAAGCCGCCATCCTCCTCCTGGTCCAGCATCTTCAGCCACATCAACCACTGCTGTCCTCCTTGCCCCCTCTCAACCATCCGCCACTCCGTCTCTCGCCTTGAGCAGTTCCCGCTCATCTGCCCACAGTCAGGTGTCTGTCAAGGACATGTTTGAGCGTAAGAAGCCAATGTCAGAAAGTCACCCCCTTTACCAGCGTCTGACAGCTGGCTTGTCTGAACTATTAGCCCGCCAGCTTTTACCATACAAGCTGGTGGAGTCTGAGGCATTCAAAAAAATGTGTAGATATTGGGACAGTGGAAGGTACCCAGACAAAATTTCTTTTCACAAAAGGCAATCCCCAATCTGTACTCGATTGTGCAAAAGGAAGTAATGGCATGTCTGGCACACAGTGTTGGGGCAAGGGTCCATCTGACCACTGATACCTGGTCTGCAAAGCATGGTCAGGGCAGGCAGGGACGCCATCAGGGGGTGACAACCATAACGGTTGTCACGGGCCCGGCGGCCCTGGGGGGCCCGGCCGCCAGGGCCCCACGTGTAGCGCATGCTGATGGGGCCCATCGGGTGGCCCACTCACTTAGGGCCACCCCATGGGCCCTGTATCTTCAGGGGCCCGGTCAGCGCTGCGGCCGTGCAATAGCGCGACCGGGCCCCTTAAAAAAAAATCCCAACCGCAAAGTACTGCTGGGAGGAAGTGGCCGTCACTTCCTCCCAGCTCCCTCCCCTCCCCTCAGCACCGCGCGGGAGGCATGAAGGACAGGCCTGCAGCCCGCAGGAGCCACGCCGACTATTAGCTGTAAAAAATTAGCTGTATTTGTGTATGTATGTCTGTGTGTATGTCAGAATGTCTGTATGTATGTTAGAATGTCTGTGTGTATGTTAGAATGTCTGTGTGTATGTTAGAATGTCTGTGTGTATGTTAGAATGTCTGTATGTATGTTAGAATGTCTGTATGTATGTTAGAATGTCTGTGTGTATGTTAGAATGTCTGTATGTATGTTAGAATGTCTGTGTGTATGTTAGAATGTCTGTGTGTATGTTAGAATGTCTGTGTGTATGTCAGAATGTCTGTATGTATGTTAGAATGTCTGTGTGTATGTTAGAATGTCTGTGTGTATGTTAGAATGTCTGTGTGTATGTTAGAATGTCTGTATGTATGTTAGAATGTCTGTGTGTATGTTAGAATGTCTGTATGTATGTTAGAATGTCTGTGTGTATGTTAGAATGTCTGTATGTATGTTAGAATGTCTGTGTGTATGTTAGAATGTCTGTATGTATGTTAGAATGTCTGTATGTATGTTAGAATGTCTGTGTGTATGTTAGAATGTCTGTATGTATGTCAGAATGTCTGTACGTATGTCAGAATGTCTGTGTGTATGCCAGAATGTCTGTATGTATGTCAGTAAGTCTGTGTGTATGTCAGTATGTCTGTACGTATGTCAGTATGTCTGTACGTATGTCAGTATGTATGTACGTACGTATGTCAGTATGTATGTAAGAATGTCTGTATGTCAGTATGTCTGTGTGTATGTCAGAATGTCTGTACGTATGTCTGTGTGTATGTTAGTATGTCTGTACGTATGTCAGTATGTCTGTGTGTATGTTAGAATGTCTGTATGTATGTTAGAATGTCTGTGTGTATGTTAGGATGTCTGTATGTATGTTAGAATGTCTGTGTGTATGTTAGAATGTCTGTGACTGTCTGTGTGTGTATGTCAGTATGTCAGTATGTCTATATGTATGTATGCCAGTATGAATTAATGTATGTCTGTGTGTATGTATGTGATGTTGGTGTATGTGTGTGTAAGTCCTCATGCATGTGTGTCTGTATGTATGTATGTATGTATGTATGTATGTTAGTATGTGTCTATCTGTCACTATGTATGCCTGTGTGTCTGTATATGTGTGTATGTCTCAGTATGTGTGTGTCAGTACGTATGCCTATATGCGTGTATTTCTGTTTCAGTATGTGTGTCTGTTAGTATGTATTTTTGTGTGTGTGTGTGTGTCTGTGTCCTTTTGTATCAGTGTGTGTTTTTGTGTCTGTGTGTATTCCTGTGGGCGGAATTTGGAGGCGGACCCTGTGGGCGGGATTGGAGGCGGGCCCCAGGGGGCCCAGACCCTGAGCTGAGTTAGGGGCCCCAAAATTTCTGGTGGCGGCCCTGAGGGCAGGTATATCACCTACACTGCGCATTGGGTAAACCTGCTGACGGCTGCCAAGCATGGAATGCGTGGCTCTGCAGACGAGTTGGTGACACCGCCACGACTCGCAGGCAGACCTGCTGTCACCTCCTCTACTCCTCCTACTCTATCCTCTTCCATAACCTCCTCGGCTGAGTCCTCTTCTGCTGCTGCGTCTTGCTCCACATCAACGGCACCCCCCTGTTACGACACTCACCGCCAGGGGAGTGAAGCCGCCGCTTAGTAGATAATCCCCTTTCTCCAGAAATGCAGTTTTAGTCCAGCCGATCGTCAAACTCCCGAACGGAGTATACGAACACGGCAACTCCCGATCAGCAATCCATCCGAAATCCTTTCACAGCTAGAAATAAACGAAAACGCTGTCCCAATAGTAAATCCCTCCACAAACGAGACCAAGCTCCGTCTTGAAGGTCAAACAGGAATGTGTTTAATGGGGGCTACCTGCCCGGTATTTATGCGGGTCTCCACAAGGTGGACACTCCCCTAGGGGACCTTGTGGAAGACTGTACAATATATTAGACAGTAGCCAATCGCAGTGGCTTCAATATAAGCCCTTCCCATTTTACCCATAAATCCTTCTTCTCTATCCCGGAGATAATTAGGAAGAAACCTAATTATCTCCCAGGATAGAGACCAACGCCATTTTAAAACATAGTAAGAAAAATACAATAAAATACATAAATTCAGAAATACCGATTGCATATGGTTCGTGTAACGTATCCCCAGATAGCCTGGATCTGAGGGCATATTCCTACCGAATAGCGCTCAGATCCGATGTACATAGTTCAATCGCCATGGAGTCAAAGTCTCTCACAAGTCCTTCGGTATATGAATTACTCCATGGGACGGCTACCTGGGTAAAGTCCATACGAAGGATAGAAACTCCCGAACTGACCGGTGTTCGTACGCCTCGACTAAATAGAAGGTGTGCGGCAGCTTCCAGTGGTGTTCGGCAGATAAAGTATCCGTTTTTAATTCCATAGGTTTTGCACCGAACACTGCTGATTCACCTCGTGTCCCAAAAAGGCCGCCACCTCGTGGTCGGCATACGAACGACGACCACCCGTACAAATGGAATGGAGAGGTGACTGCGGTTAACCGCAACGTTCTAATTGTGGTCAAGGTGTTAACAAGCAGCACACTCCTCTCCTGGGTGGCCGTTTGTTCGGTAGTTTCAGTCGGTATTAGGGGAAACACACGAACAGGGGCATACGGACAGGAAATCCACGGAATCAAGGCAAACAGACGAACCAGCAATATAAGTCTATACAGATGGATTTGTCACACCCCCCAGCTCCCCAGGTACTATTCCACATCCCGGATACGGCAGTGTCACGCCGTCTTGGGTTTGACTTGCTTGAAAGCAGAGAGTCACACCGGACAAGCACTCCTGTCCGCCCTGAACGCACAGGTTGAAAAGTGTCTGACTCCGCAGCAACTGGATATCAAAGTGGTTTGTGACAACGGAACAAATTTGTTGGCGGCATTGAAGTTGGGCAAGTTGACACATGTGCCGTGCATGGCACATGTGTGTAATCTGATCGTACAATGCTTTGCGCATAAGTACACAGGCTTACCGGACGTCCTGAAGCAGGCCAGGAAGGTGTGTGGCCATTTCAGGCGTTCCTACATGGCCATGGCGCACTTTGCAGATATTCAGCGGTGAAACAACATGCCAGTGAGGCGCTTGATTTGCGACAGCCTGACACGTTGGAATTCAACACTCCTAATGTTCGATCGCCTGCTCCAACAAGAAAAAGCCGTTAATGAATATTTGTATGACCGGGGTGCTAGGACTGCCTCTGGGGAGCTGGGAATTTTTTTGCCACGTTACTGGACCCTCATGCGCAATGCCTGTAGGCTCATGCGTCCTTTTGAGGAGGTGACAAACCTAGTCAGTCGCACCGAAGGCACCATCAACGACATCATACCATTTGTTCTCTTCCTGGAGCGTGCCCTGTGAAGAGTGCTGGATTAGGCCGTAGATGAGCGTGAAGAGGAAGAGGAAGAGTTGTGGTCACCATCACCACCAGAAACAGCCTTGTGACGAGAGCAATCTCGCCACATTGCATTAGAGAAGCCTGGTTGCCCGCCTGCTGCCTTTGGACTATGGCCCTGGGAGATTGGGCCCTTTAAAAAACATATTCGGCCCTAACAGAGTGCATGTCACTCATTCTGGCCCTTTAAATACAGTGGGGTCATTCGGTACTTGCCTTGTGTGAGCGGTGATACCCCAGATAGCTATGCCATGGAGCCCATTCATATAATGAAAGACTATGGGAAAGACTTTAGCTCCATGGCAATTGAACCGTATGTGTGTGGTCTGAGCGCCATTCAATAATATGCGCTCAGATCTAAGCTATCTGGGGATATGTTGCATGTCTTTATTTTATGTAGTAGATGTAACCCTGTGTATTTTATTGTATTTTATGTCTTTTTGCAACCATTTGCTCAATGGAGTCTGCCTCTATCCCTGGATATAAATGGATTATTTTCACATTGTCTCCAGGAAAGAGGGCTGTAAAACTGGTCTGAGCCAGATAGCCATGTGCCAGCCAGGGCCCAGAAGATATTTTACTAACTTTTGATCCCCTGTTCTGATTCATGCAATGTTTTAATATGTTGTTCCCCTGAATGGATTGATTGTGAATATGTATTTTTTATGTGAATGTGATGTATGGTTGTAGAGTTATGAAAGTTGGGTAGAAAGTATGTTTAACTGTATACTGTATGTTTAACTGTAATGGAGTTTCCTCTCAGGATAAGGGGAGGGAATATGTGGGATGTAACTGATATGTGATTGGTTGTTTTATACCTCCCTGTGGGCGGTCCTGTATTTGAAAAGACTGTAATAAAAACCAGGCTGGGTGTGCCAGCACCTCAGACCACTGCTTGACCCTCAACACGTAGCCTTGTCTCGTCTTTGGGGGGGATTCACTATATGCTGATAGAGACTGATTGCCAGGAGTGTAAGCTGATGTATGCTCTTCCTGTTCGTCTGCTAGAAGCTATTCGTGAGGTTCCAGTTTGGAGTGCTATTTTGTGTCCAGTTCCAGAGTTTGGTGTTCTGCAGTAGCTGTGCCTGTCTCTCAGAAAGGGGCATATCGCCTAAACGGATTTTAACCCCTTGTCTGCTGAAACAGTCCGTAACAAGCCTTATCAGCATCGCTTGCTGGACCTGCGGCAACGCTGGAAGAGGATTGTGAGGAAGAGGAGTCAGAGGAGGAATATGGCTTTGAGGAGGAGGAGGAAGACCAACCACAACAGGCATCGCAGGGTGCTCGTTGTCACCTATCTGGTACCCGTGGTGTTGTACGTGGCTGGGGGGAAGAACATACCTTCATTGAGATCACTGAGGAGGAGGAACGGGAAATGAGTAGCTCGGCATCCAACCTTGTGCAAATGGGGTCTTTCATGCTGTCGTGCCTGTTGAGGGACCCTCGTATAAAAAGGCTGAAGGAGAACGACCTGTACTGGGTGTCCACGCTACTAGACCCCCGGTATAAGCAGAAAGTGGCTGAAATGTTACCAAATTACAACAAGACGGAAAGGATGCAGCATTTGCAAAATAAATTAAAAAGTGTGCTTTACACAGCGTATAGGGGTGATGTCACAGCACAACGGGAATCTAACAGGGGAAGAGGTGAAAGTAATCCTCCTCCTCCCACGACCACGCCGGCAAGGACAGGACGCTTTAAAGATGTGTTGTTGATGGAGGACATGCAGAGCTTTTTAAGTCACAGCCCTTCGGGATCCACCCTCAGAGAACGACTCGACCGACAGTTAACAGACTACCTCGCCTTAACTGCAGATATCGACACTCGACACTGCAGATATCGACACTCTGAGGAGCGATGAACCCCTTGACTACTGGGTGTGCAGGCTTGACCTGTGGCCTGAGCTATCCCAATTTGCAATAGAACTTCTGGCCTGCCCCGCTTCAAGTGTCCTGTCAGAAAGGATATTCAGTGCAGCAGGAGGTATTGTCACTGAGAAGAGAAGTCGCCTAGGTCAAAAAAGTCTAGATTACCTCACCTTTATTAAGATGAATGAGGGATGGATCCCAAAGGGACTGACAGTGGGCGATACATTCGACTAAAAAAGGCCTGATGAGATGAGCTGCCTTGGGCTAAAACGCTGCTGTATGGTCCACACGCTGCTGTATTTTAGCTCTGAATGCCGGTTGACTTGCGTGACTTATCCGCCACCAACTAGGGTTCATGCCGCAATGTTTTAGGGCACTTTCTGCCTGGGAAACAAACATCAATTTCTATGGCCGCTGCTACAGCAGCGGCTGCAACAATACCTAATTTTTCAGGCATGTGTACATGCCTAATTTTTCTGGCCTCTGGTGCTGCACTGTGGCTTCAAAAACCAAACCAAAAAAAAGGCACGTAACAAGGATTAAACTGATAGGAATAGTACTACTTAACACACCACTCCTATCTGGTGGCACATTAGATTGCACGCGCAGTGCCCGAAATTTGAAGTAGGAGGACCGACCAAGCATTTTTTTCCATCTCCCGGTTCCTAAAATCGATGCCATATACACGTCCCCTGATAGGGCGCCAGCTCGTTATTCTCTTGGGCGCCAGTTCGTTATTCTCTTTTTCACTTCACTAGGGACACTTTACTGCACTATGGGCACTTAAACCCACTCTTTGTCTTGCACAGTGTTATTCCTAGCCAGCATCTGTGATGGGAAATCAGGCAGTCATCTAAACGTTTAGATTGAGCTTTAGCTTAGAACACCCTTGAAGGTGTTTAAGGAGATTAGGGCTAGTTTAGAGGATTCTTCTTAGGCCTCTCTGAGTCTTTATAGCCCTTCTACCTATCCAGCATTTCTGGAAACTAGCTAAGAGAAAGGGTGGCT
The DNA here is from genome assembly GCF_036172605.1 of Pelobates fuscus. Lineage (NCBI taxonomy): Eukaryota > Metazoa > Chordata > Amphibia > Anura > Pelobatidae > Pelobates > Pelobates fuscus. The sequence goes on along the minus strand of NC_086317.1, from coordinate 316,892,325 downwards.
GTGTGTCTGTGATACATTTAACTTTATATCACCTTATTGACACATTTTATGACAGCATCACTCCGGTCTCCATACTCTCTGCCTATACCCATCTATTTAGAGGGAATTTCCTTGCCCCTGGCAACATTATATAATAGGTAATAGTATTACCATTATTACACAATTAGCCACTATAGGGGAATGAGTATAGTATACCTTTGTTATTTATAAATGATACAATAAAGACTTTTGTCCATTACTCAATTTACTTTAACAAAGGGTACTAACCACGGTATTAGGAAGCATTACTCTGCTTTCCCTTTCTCCCTCTGTTATACACCTACGCTCACTAGGATTTGTAGGTATCACTTTATTATAGTTGTCTAACCTTTTCCTATGCCAGTTTTAGATCTCCTTCTTGGGAATTTTTTTATTTTTTCAGTTTATTAGCATACCTGGGTACAAGCCCTCGGTGGGGCTGGCACCACCACCTGACCACATTTCCTCGTTTCTTCCACTCATACCGCTTTTTCCATCTTTGAAGGGGTTTGGCGAAACAAGGAAATAGTACTCTACTCGTAACAGGGATTAAACTGATAAGAATAGTACTACTTATTACACCTTATAATAACGCAGAGAGAGGCAACGCAGAGAGAGGAGTCTGAAGAAGAGGAGTCAGAGGAGGAAGGTGGCTTTGAGGAGGTGGAAGACCAAACACAGCAGGCGTCCCAGGGGGCTTGATGTCACCTTTCGGGGACCCTTGGTGTTGTACGTGGCTGGGTGGAGGAAGAGACCTTCAATGACATCAGTGAGGACAAGGAACGGACATGGCTAGCTTGGTATCCAATATTGTGCAAATGGGGAGTTTGCGGTTGTGCAAATGGACTGTTTGCGTTTTTTTGCGGTGCGTTAAGCGGGGAGTTTGGTCTGTCACTGTGAAGCGAGCGTAACCCTTACACTACCTGATCGATACAACATCATACAGTAGGTCCCCCCCCTCATTATTTGTATGGCCCCCACCCACCGCTCACGGGTGGGGGCGGGCGGGAGGACAGTAGGTCCCCCCATTGTGATTTATGGCCCCCACCCACCGCGCAGGGGTGGGGGCCGGGGGGGAGGACAGTAGGCCCCCCCCTTATCCTTATTTACTGAATATTCCCCTGTATAACAATGTTTGACATTTAGTGAATATTCCCTATTCTGCTGTGTGTCAGTGTGTATCAGGGTCTCTCAGGACAGGTGTCAATCTATATCTGCCAAGTGACCCTATGTAGGAGGAACAGTCCCTATTTTGCTCTGTGTCAGTGTGTATCAGGGTCCCTGAGGACAGGTGTCAATCCATATCTGCCAAGTGACCCTATGTAGGGGGAATAGTCCCTATTCTGCTGTGTGTCAGTGTGTATCAGGGTCTCTGAGGACAGGTGTCAATACATATCTGCCAAGTGGCACTATGTAGGGGGAACAGTCCCTATTCTGCTCTGTGTCAGTGTGTATCAGGGTCTCTGAGGACAGGTGTCAATCCATATCTGCCAAGTGACCCTATGTAGGAGGAAAAGTCCCTATTCTGCTCTGTGTCAGTGTTTATCAGGGTCTCTGAGGACAGGTGTCAATCAGTGGCGTCACTAGGGGGGGGGCAGAGGGGGCCATGCCCCCCCCCCCCAGATCAGACTGTGCCCCCCTTTGTGCCCCCCCAACTGGAAATGAAGTTACTGCTCGCTGGGCTCCCTCCAGGCTACTGAGAGCCCAGCCCCTGAGCAGTTGGATCCTGCCCCTGCCTGTAAACACGGACAGACACTGGAGGGAGGAGGGAGCAGGAAGCAGGCTGTGCTCACTGTACACTGCTCTCCTGCTCCCCCAGCAGACACGAAGGGGAGACTTCCTGCACCCTGGAGTATGGTTCCTCCTCCACAGCACCAGCACAGGTATTGCCCACATGGAGCCTAAGGGGGCTGATTTTGTGTATGTTTGTGTATAAAGTGTGACTGTAAACTGGTGTGAGAGACATTGTGTGTGTGTACTTTAGTAAGAGTGTGTGTTATTGAGTGTGTCAGTGACATTGTGTGTATACTTAATAGTAGTGTGTTTTAGTGAGAGTGTGTGACATTGTGTGTACTTAATAATAGTGTGTGTTAGTGTGTGTCAGTGGCGTTGTGTGTATACTTAACAGTGTGTGTTAGAGTGTGTCACATTGTGTGTCACACTGTATACTAGTGTGTATTAGTGAGAGTTTGTGACATTGTGTGTATACGTAATAGTGTGTGTCAGTGATGTTGTGTGTATACTTAATAATAGTGTGTGTTAGTGAGTCACATTGTGTGTATACTTAATAATAGTGTGTGTTAGTGACAGTGTGTCAGTGACATTGTGTGTATACTTAATAAGTGTGTGTTAGTGAGAGTGTGTGACATTGTGTGTATACTTCAGTAAGATTGTGTGTTAGTGAGAGTGTGTAAGTGACAATGTGCGCTTACTGAAGAGTGTGTGAGTGATCATGCAACCCATTATATTCATAATACATTTTATAGATAAGGAAAACAATGTTTTACTTACAGTGAACCTGTCAGACAGGTTCACAGTAACATTAAAGGGACGCTATAGTTGCCCAGACCACTTCAGCTCAATGAAGTGGTCTGGGTGCCAGGTCCCTCAGGTTTTAACCCTTCAGATGTCAACATAGCAGTTTCAGAGAAACTGCTATGTTTACATAGCAGGGTTAATTCAACCTCTAGTGGCTGTCTTCCTGACAGCCGCTAGAGGCGCTTCTGCGACGCTGGATGCGAAAATCGCATCCAGCGTGCAGAACGTCCATAGGAAAGCATTGAGAAATGCTTTCCTATGGACTGTTTGAATGCGCACGCGGCTCCACTCGGGAGCTGTCGTCGGCGGGGGAAGGAGAGGCCACCAGCACAGAGGGAGCCCGGCCCTGGATTAAAGTAAGCCCTTCAGCACAGAGGGAGACCCTTAGGATTGTATAGTGTTAGGAAAACAGGTTTTGTTTTCCTGACACTATAGTGATCCTTTATTTAAATTAAACCCATAAATTAAATCCCACAATATTATAAATAAAATCCCACCAAATGAATGAAAACATTATCACAGCTATAAATTATATATTCAATGTAAAATGTATGTATTACAGACATCCCAACATGCAAAAATGCATTTCAGGGAGGTGGCCTCACAAGCTACAGCGCCACCCCCGCTCCACCAACACACACAGATACACGTACTGTATATACACACACACTCTGGCACATACACACTGACACACAGATACAGACATTGAAACGTAAACTGGCACATACACTCAGATACACACGCACACACACACACACACACACACTGGCACTGAGATATACACACTGATGCATACACTCAGATACACACTTAAACACAGATACACACACTGAAACACACACACAGATAAACATACACTCATATACACGCACATATCGATATTGACATGCACACAAGTCATACTTCATAGATTTGCAGCCACCTTCCTGTTAGCTTACCTTTGTGTCCAGGAGGGTGGCTTTCTGAGAGTTCTGTTGCTGGCTGAGGCTGATGGGAGTGAGCATGCAGCAGCAGCTCACTCCAGCCTTTTGCTCTGCCTCCATGCTGCTGCCTCCTCCCGGGCGGCAGCTCTGTGTGAAGCAGGGAGAAAGTGATAGGCTGTCATCACTTCCTCCCTGCCAGCTGATATCACAGGGGCCCGGCTCTTAATGGGCCAGCAAACCCCGGGGCCCTAGTGAAATCATGATTTCCGGTATATTGGGTATGATCTGCGGGTGCCATGGAGCTGCATTCAACATGCGGGAGTCCACCAGGACTACCGGGAGACTTGGGATGTCTGGTATTAGGCAGTATTTGTGTGTGTGTGTGTGTGTGTGTATTAGGTAGTGTGTGTGTATGGGTGTATGTATTAGGCAATATATGTGTATAGATGTATGTATTGTGCAATATGTGTGTACAGATGGATGTATTAGGCAGTATGTGTGTATGGATGTAGGTATTAGGCAGTATGTGTGTATAGATGTATGTATTGGGTAGTATGTGTGTATAGATGTATGTATTGGGTAGTATGTGTGTATGGATGTAAGTATTAATCAGTGTGCATGTATGGGTGTATGTATTAGGCAGTGTGCGTTTATGGGTCTATGTATTAGGCAATATGTGTGTAGGTATTGGGCAATATGTGTGTATAGATGTATGTGTGTATAGATGTATGTGTGTATGGATGTATGTATTAGGCAGTGTGCGTGTATGGGTGTATGTATTAGGCAGTGTGCGTGTATGGGTGTATGTATTAGGCAATGTGTGTGCAGGAGCAGAGCAAACAGAGAGGAGCAGAACAAGCATAGAGGAGGCAGTGCAGAGCAAATAGAGAGGAGCAGAGCAAGCAGAGAGGAGGAGAGCCAGTAGAGAGGAGCGGAGCAGAGCAAGCAGAGAGGAGCAGAGCAAAGCAGCGCAAGTTGAGAGTAGCGGAGCAGAGCAAAAAAAGGGGAGCAAAGCAAGCAGAGAGGAGCAAGAGCAGACCACGCAGAGAGGAGCAAAAGCACAGCATGCAGAGAGGAGGCAGAGCAAGCAGAGAGGAGGCAGAGCAGAGATGCAGAGCAAGCAGAGAGGAAGCAGAGCAAGCAGAGAGGAGGCAGAGCAGAGAGGAGCGGAGCGGAGCAGAGCAAGCAGAGAGGAAGCAGAGCAAAGCAAGTAGAGCGTAGCAGAGCAAGCAGAAAGGAAGCAGAGCAAAGCAAGTAGAGAGTAGCAGAGCAAGCAGAGAGGAAGCAGAACAAAGCAAATAGAGAGGAGTAGAGCAAGAAGAGAGGAGGCAGAGCAGAGAGGAGCGGAGCAGAGCAAGCAGAGAGGAAGCAGAGCAAAGCAAGTAGAGAGTAGCAGAGCAAGCAGAAGGAAGCAGAGCAAAGCAAGTAGAGAGTAGCAGAGCAAGCAGAAGGAAGCAGAGCAAAGCAAGTAGAGAGGAGCTGAGCAAGCAGAGCGGAAGCAGAGCAAAGCAAGTAGAGAGGAGCAGAGCAAGCAGAGAGGAGGCAGAGCAGAGAGGAGCGGAGCAGAGCAAGCAGAAAGGAAGCAGAGCAAAGCAAGTAGAGAGGAGCAGAGCAAGCAGAGAGGAGGCAGAGCAGAGAGGAGCGGAGCAGAGCAAGCAGAGAGGAAGCAGAGCAAAGCAAGTAGAGAGGAGCAGAGAGGTGTAGAGCAAGCAGATAGGAGCAAGAGCAAAGGAGGCAGAGCAGAGCAAGCAGAGAGGAGCAGGTATTGTGGCCAGTGTCCTGTGCCACATCTAGGTTCTGATAAAAGTGAATGAATTGCTGTGATTACAGTAAGTGCTGTGAGTGTGACAAAAGTGACTTACCCCTGAATGCAGACAGTGAGTGGTATGACAGTGGCACTTACTCTTGACATTGCAGACAGTGGTGTGACCAGAGATTGCAGGCAGTTTGCAGTGCAGCCCCACATAAGGTGTGAAACCTTGCCTACCTGAGAGTGCAATTTGCAGAGGAACTGAGTGAGCGGAGCAGACACTCCAGACAGTGGCACTACTACTTAAAAAATATTAAACAAGGTGCTGGGAATCTGAATTTTGTTAACTTTTAAATATTCTCCAAGTTTGTGTGTGTGTGTATATATATATCACATACATACGCATACACACACACACATTTTGTAATTGCCCCCCTACTTTTGTCCCTGGCCCCCCATGTGCCCCCCCCTAAATATGAATGCTGGAGACGCCACTGGTGTCAATCCATATCTGCCAAGTGACCCTATATTGGAGGAACAGTCCCTATTCTGCTCTGTGTCAGTGTGTATCAGGGTCCCTGAGGACAGGTGTCAATCCCTATCTGCCAAGTGACCCTATGTAGGGGGAACAGTCCCTATTCTGCTCTGTGTCAGTGTGTATCAGGGTCTCTGAGGACAGGTGTCAATCCATATCTGCCAAGTGACCCTATGTAGGGGGAACAGTCCCTATTCTGCTCTGTGTCAGTGTGTATCAGGGTCTCTGAGGACAGGTGTCAATCCATATCTGCCTATTTAGGGGGAACAGTCCCTATTCTGCTCTGTGTCCGTGTGTATCAGGGTTCCTGAGGACAGGTGTCAATCCATATCTGCCAAGTGACCCTATGTAGGAGGAACAGTCCCTATTCTGCTCTGTGTCAGTGTGTATCAGGGTCTCTGAGGACAGGTGTCAATCCATATCTGCCTATTTAGGGGGAACAGTCCCTATTCTGCTCTGTGTCAGTGTGTATCAGGGTCTCTGAGGACAGGTGTCAATCCATATCTGCCTATTTAGGGGCAACAGTCCCTATTCTGCTCTGTGTCAGTGTGTATCAGGGTCCCTGAGGACAGGTGTCAATCCATATCTGCTAAGTGACCCTATGTAGGGAGAACAGTCCCTATTCTGCTCTGTGTCAGTGTGTATCAGGGTCGATGAGGACAGGTGTCAATCCATATCTGCCAAGTGACCTTATGTAGGGGGAACAGTCCCTATTTTCTCTGTGTCAGTGTGTATCAGGGTCCCTGAGGACAGGTGTCAATCCATATCTGCCAAGTGACCCTATATAGGAGGAACAGTCCCTATTCTGCTCTGTGTCAGTGTGTATCAGGGTTCCTGAGGACAGGTGTCAATCCATATCTGCCAAGTGACCCTATGTAGGGGGAACAGTCCCTATTCTGCTCTGTGTCAGTGTGTATCAGGGTCCCTGAGGACAGGTGTCAATCCTTATCTGCCAAGTGACCCTATGTAGGGGGAACAGTCCCTATTCTGCTCTGTGTCAGTGTGTATCAGGGTCTCTGAGGACAGGTGTCAATCCATATCTGCCAAGTGACCCTATGTAGGGGGAACAGTCCCTATTCTGCTCTGTGTCAGTGTGTATCAGGGTCTCTGAGGACAGGTGTCAATCCATATGTCATGGTGTCAATATGTCATATGTCAGGTGTCAATCCATATCTATTGTGATTTAGGAATGTTAGGTGATTTATGCCCTTTATGGATTAAAACCAGACTCTGCATCAACTGTGTAATTTTCCATGGGAGTTTTGCCATGGAACCCCTCCGGCATGCCACAGTCCAGGTGTTAGTCCCCTTGAAATAACTTTTCCATCACTATTGTGCCCAGAAAGAGTCCCTGTGGGTTTTAAAATTTGCCTGCCCATTGAAGCCTATGGTGGTTTGCCCGGTTCGCCGGTTCGCGAACAATTGCCGGAAGTTCGCGTTCGCCGTTCGCGAACCGAAAATTTTATGTTCGCGACATCACTACAGGCAAACTGTTAAAATAAATACAGCAAGAAACTTGCCTGAATAAATCCAGCAACTAAGCTGCCTAAACAAACCTAGTAAATAGACTTATTAAATAGACTGTTTAAATAAACAAACAGCATGTAGGATATAAAACAACCCAGAGCAGAGACAACTCTGAGTTGGTGAGTGCTCACCTGGAGGCAGCATCAAAGAAAGAGGAAGTGGAAGAGCATGCTTAGGGGTTTATACTACTGTTGCTTTGTTCTGATTGGTTGTTTTGAAAAGTTCTGTTAACTGTTTCTTTGCTGCTGGAGGTTTCAGTAAAGAAGGTAAAGCAAATATGAAGCCTCCTGTCCTGCCATAAAATTCTGAACGAATCAATTCTGAATGAACTTTTGGTACTCCAGCTGTTGTGCATTATATTTCCTCTGATGTTCTGTCAGCATAATGGCTGTAAGAGCATTATGGAAGATGTTGTCCACAACATCTGGAGCGCCAAAGGGTGCCTACGCCTGTTGTACAGGTAAATATATCGCTAAAGTGATTCACAATCGACTTGTTTGATGCTTATTAGCAATTGTATTTGAACGTATCGATTTAAATTCATTTTTCCACATGTCTAGTATTTTTTTTTTTTTTTTAGTTTAGGACTTTTGCAATCAACACAACAGCCATCCTTAAAGAAAATGATCTCATTAAATGATATTGGGTCCATAAAGTTGCAACCGACAAAATGAAAATACATCTAAGGTAAATGTCATTCTCATACATTATAATAATATAATAATAATAGAATACTAGACAGTGGAATCACCGATATGCTTGTGAACAAAATATTGTGAATTATACAATTTTTTATTGTTTTTTTCCTGTGTCTTATGAATCATTATGATACACAAATTAAAGACATAATTTAAAAACAATACACTTATATTGCCTTTAAGCCACATTGTCTATTTTCCTCAACAAGTTAAACATAGCTTAAATTTACATTGCAAACTAAATAAAACTAACAAATCAATACATTGTAACATCATAGGGAAAAGTACATTCCCAAAAGAAAAACTCAATAAAGGAAAAAAAATAAATTGTAGAATGTAATGTGATGGATTTACAATTTAATTACATATTATTTTATTTATATTGATTAGTTACTTATCATTCAAGTTGAAAGACAAACAAGATTTTCATTTATACATAGAAGAAAAACACAGAAGTAAAAAAAAAAACAACTAAACTTAGTATAAAAAATATGCTAAAAAAAGGTACGGACACAGTAAAATTGAGAGGCCTAATTTCATTTCTTTAATGTAAAGAAATAATTTAGACTCCTTTTTTTGTTAGCAAATTGTAGTTAAATAATGTACACCTGATTAGGCAATCATTAACGAAGTCCTTGAATTTTAAGTTTTCTTATTTTACTTTCTTCAAAACAAGATTTGTATACATACTGATTATTCACCTGAACATAATTAAGCTTAATTCATGCTGATTTCCCCTATGTAATTAAAGGAAAATATAAACTCTTCTACAAAACTTGAATATGAAACAAAGTTCCCTTAGGTTTGAAATGTTTTTCTTTTCTTTTTATTATTTATGATAAAGTTCACAGCTTGTAACCACATGTCGAATGGGGTTTTTATGTGCATTATGCTAATTTATACACTTATGCGTACAGTTGCATATATAAATATGATAGATTGTATGTGATTGTATATGTGGCAAATCATATTTTCAAATCCCCTACTGCTCAATGGGTGACATCTTCTATGTTTTGTTCTATAATGCACTGTTTGACGAACATTGTACAATGCAGGGGTCACTAATCTCAGGGATATACATGCTGGCCTGAGATCACTGGGAGGCAAGCTAAGCTCCCAGGCAGCAGCTGTTATTTTGAAGTGCTCCGTTTTAACTCAGTCCTCTCCCACTAGTAAATGGTATATGCAGAGTGGAGATGAGAAAACAGAAACATCTCTTTTTCCAACAAATCATCAGGGTAGGGATTAAATTAATGGGAACAGCACCAAATATCAGCCCCTGCCCCCAAGTAAATTTTTTATAAAACTGAGGCAGTCTCAAACATATATATCCCACTGCAGTCTTAAGATTAAAGGACATAGATGGCAGGCTTTTAATGCATACAGTTGAATATAGAAGGCAGCACAAGCAACCCACACCCGAGTATTTCTGTTCCAGTTAAAAGTGTGTGAGATGGAGGGAGGGTGTAGCAACTTTAGGGAATTCTCAGATGTATATAAATATGTAAAATGAGTAAAGTACGGCAAAATAGAGTGTAGTATTTCCTGTTGCAAATCAATTAAATTAAAAAATGCATTTTCAGTGTGTAGAGCTTAAGTTAACTCTACTTTTGTGTGCATGAGCAGTACAATAACTGCCTAGGGATATCTGGTGTGTGTGTGGTTTTTTTTTTTTTATACACTAGTAAGTGTTCCGAGTGATATGTGAAATAATCAAAGATAAAACCAAATCTAGTGCAGTATTTTTTTTTTTTAGTGCTGAGGTAAAATAAAGAAAATAAATACACTCACAATATATAGAGCCCCCGACTGGATCTTCAAAAACAGCACAATTGGTATAATCCCCACATAAGGATCTATTAACTTGCAGAGGCTCTCCTGGTTTATTATATAGATAAAAAAACAAAAATAAAAATAAAGTGCTCATTGTTAGATAAAGATAACCACTCTATACTGTTTTCTAAAAGCCAGTGTTAGGATCTATATTCCTCAGACACTAACAAAAATAGCATACCAGATATCCCTAGGCAGGGATTGAAGGGATTAAAAGCAGAGCTAAATTAAGCTCTACACACTGTAAGTGCATTTACAAGTAAGTGTAAATGTAAGTGCATTTATTTATTTATTTAGGTAATCTGCACAAGAAATACTAAACTATATTTTGCCATACTTTTCTTTTTTTTTTATCTGTATAGAAACATAGAATGTGAAAGCAGATAAGAACCATTCAACCCATCTAGCTTGCCCAGTTTTCTAAATACTTTCGTTAGGTTCCCGGCCTTATCTTATATCTAGGATAACCATATGCCTATCTCACGCATGCTTAAACTCCCTCAGTTTGTTAACCCATGGGGGGGGAGGGGGGGGCAAGAGGGGGAGTGCCGCAGAGGAGAGCTGCTGCTTAACGAGTTGGCAGGGAGATCAAAAAAGGTCTTGACCCTCACCTACTGCCCCTCACTTTACACCACATGTCCTAACCCCTGTATTACTCCTCGCCCTTCCTATTGACCCCCCCATGTCAGCCTTTGATCCCACACTACAGGTCCTGACCCCGCACCCCCTACTACATGTCATGACCCCCCTACTACAGACCCAGACCCACCCACTGCTAGCCCTGACAACCCACCACAGTGAGCTTGTCTGTAAGTGACCCTGTGTGTGTCGGTGAGCTTTTCTGTAGTGAGCATGTGTGTGTGTCAGTGAGTTTGTCTGTAGTGGACATGTGTGTCAGTGAGCGTTTCTGTAGTGAGCATGTGTGTCAGTGAGCTTGTCTGTAGTGAGTATGTGTGTGTCAGTGAGGTTTTTCCTGTAGTGAGCATGTTTGTGTGTGTGACAGTGAGCTTTTCTGTAGTGGGCATGTGTGTGACAGTGAATTTTTCTGCAGTGAGCATGTCTGTAGTGAGTGTTTGTGTGTGTGTGTGTGTGTGTGTGTGTGTATGTGTGTGACAGTAAGCTTGTCTGTAGTAAGTTTGTGTTTGTATTTCAATGAGTTTGTCTGTAGTAACCTTGTGTGAGTGTCAGAGTTTGTACTAAGTTTGTGTGTGTGTGTGTGTGCCAGCAAGCTTGTCTGTATATGTCAGTGAGATTGTCTGTCAGTGAGCCTATTAGTGTGTATCAGTGAGCTTGTGTTTTTATGTCAATGGGCTTATATGTATCAATGAGATTGTCTGTCTGTGAACCTGTGTATCAATGAGCCTGTGTGTTTGTGTCAGTGAGATTGTCTGTCTGCATGTAAGTATGCTTACTGTATAATTATGCCCCCTCCTGGAAAAATTCCTGTGGATGCCCATGCCTGGAAGGCTATTCCATGCATCCACTACCCTCTCAGTAAATTATTACTTCCTGATATTATTTTTAAACCTTTGTCCCTCTAATTTAAGACTACGTGCTCTTGTTTTGGTAGTTTTAATTATTTTAAATATATCCTTTTCCTTTACTGTGTTGATTCCCTTAATGTATTTAAATGCTTCTATCATTTACCCTGTCTCATCTTTCCTCCAAGCTATACATGTTAAGATCCTTTCCTTGTAAGTTTTACCCTACAATCCATGAACCTTTCTCTGAACTCTCTCCAAAGTATCAATATTCTTCTGGAGAGACAGTCTCCAGTACTGTGTACAATACTCCAAGTGAGGTTTCATACAGATGAACAATGGCATGAGCACTAGACGTGCATTCGTTATTGGATAAAATTATATCGGTTAAATATTTGGACTTTTTCGTATTCGTTTACTATAACATAAACGAAAGCCCTACATACAAATTATATACAAAACGAAAGGGCAAATTCCAAATGCATTACCTTTTCGTTTCAGTTCTTTCGTTTAATAGACGCAGGAGAATAAACCCCCACAGCACTGAGGAGAAAAGCATGAGACTTAACCTGTGCATGTAAGAGTCTCCCTGCAGCCCTGCACGGGTTAAATCTTCCCACGGGTGGTTAATGCTTTTACGAGCTCTCCCTGCACCGGGAGACTTCACTGCCAGTATACTCCTTGGTGCAGGAGAATTAACCCACACAGCACGGAGGAGAAACAAAAAACGCTGTTTCTCCCTATAAGACAGGGCATGGGTTTAACCTCCCTGTGGTGGACCCTACCACCTATATCTTGTGTTTTACATTCATTTAGTTTGTTTTACCTTTTTTCCATTCGGAAGTACTTCATACAAACAATATCCATTCGTCTCCCGAACAAGGACCACCTGTACCCCATTAAAACGTTCACACCAGTAACTTAAGTGCGAAAGCACAAGGGAAGTAATTAATGAATGCTACCCCAGGGTGGACGCCATTTCGTATAACTGAACGCACGTGGTCGACAAAAGAATGGCGGCCATCTTGTCTCCTGAACATAGGCAGTGGTACTTGATCGTCGAGTGTCTGGAACTCTTTTCGACTAGGCACTCACATGAACACCGGTAAAACTTAGACTGCTGCCTGTTCTATTTCCCGACCACCTATACGAGCGATGTTCGGGAGATATGAACTACCGAACAGGGAAAGCATTCGTATCCTGAAATGAAGACATTCCCTTGCTTGGGATTCACACAGGAACCCCACAAACAGAGACAGGCGAGGACACCTATTCTCCTGGAACAGCTTTATGCTAGCGCCTCGTGTCTGGCCAGCCAAAACTTTACTTCGATGGCATTCCCGTTCCACCAATCCGATATGAGTTATTTTTGAATATTTTATACACTAAGTTCGGGGCTATCCGGGGATGTACTTTTCGTGGGGTTTCTGAGTCAGATCAGTACACTTTTGATGTACTATAAAATTGTATGGTTTTTCTTACCTGAGAGAAATTAGTATTATGTTTTTTTTCCTCATGCAATTATTTCTCAGGCACAGATGATCTTGGGATTGAAACCCCTGTTTTATTGCAGTGGAGATCCCATGTAGGGGTCTGTGCATAAAGGCCGTGTGTGACCAGAATAAAAGTTGACTCCCAGAAATGCATGTTGTCCATTTACTGGGATAATGGGCTATTTCTACTAAACAGCACTTCCCTCCCAGCTCCAGAGGATTACAGTGGAGATATTCAGTTTTAGCATTGCAGCTCCACTACACTCCCTTTTAATACTATAGTGACCCCCATAGGTTTTAATGCAGGGGGGGTGGTAGGAATTGTTAATATTTATTACAAATAGGGAGCTGGTAAAGCTGCCGGCTCCCTTTTTTTTTGGGGGGGGGGGGCGCATGCGCAGTGTTATTTTCAAAACAAATTCTTTTTTACCGAATTTCGGTTGAACAACTAATGAAATTCGGAACGGATGAATTACATTTTAAATTTCACTGGTGCACATGTCTACTGAGCACTTCCTTCTTTCTATTGCTAATACCTCTTCCTTTACAACTGAGCATTCTTCTAGCGTTATGTCTACCTACCTTTAAGTCATATGAAATATTTAGTTATAAATTTCTTTCCTTAGATGATGAGGTTAGGACTGTATCAAATATTCTATAATCTGCCCTTGGGTTTTTATGTCCAACATGCATTATCTTGCACTTATCCACATTAAATGTCAGTTGCCACAGCTCTGACCATTTTTCTAGTTTACCTAGTTCATCATTTGGCTTATCCCTCCTAGAACATCAATCCTGTTGTAAATCTTTGGATTATCAGCAAAAAAACAAACCTTGCCATCAATACCTTCTTCAATATCACAAAGAAAAATTGAAGATAATGGGTCCAAGTACAGATCCCTGAGGTACCTCATTGGTAACAAGACCTTGCTTCGAATATACTCCATTGACTACAACCCTCTGTTGCCTGTCACTAAGCCACTGCCTAACCCATTCATCAATATTGCAATACATAGTTGCCTGACTCCTCCCTACTAACTTTTGTGTGAATCTTCTGGGACTACTCCAAATTACAATAAATTAAATATTTTAAATAAATCCGTTAACAGTTTTGCTAGTACACCACTAAGCTATTTTAATAACTTTGGGTCTATCCCATCAAGTCTACATCGACATATTTGTTTTTACTTTAGACATTTAAAATAGAACCTCTTCCTCTGTAAACCCACATGTGACAAATTACTCAGTCTATTTTCCTAATGTAGGTCCCTTTCCTTCCTTTTCATCTGTAAATACTGAGCAAAAATTGCATTGAGGCCGTCAGCTAGACCTTTATTCCTTTCTACATACCTTCCTTCTTGTGCTTTTAGTCTAACTAATCATTTTAATTTCCTTTTCTCTTTTATGTATCTAAAAAATGTTTTATCCCTCTCTTTACAGTATCTATGTCTGAGAATTCCCTAGAGGCGCTACACCCATACTCCATCTCACACACTTAAGATTAAAGGAAACCTAGCCCTAACATTGATAATTTGTAGTATTAATTTAGATGCTCTTTGAACCCAGAGCTTTACTCAAGTGGGAACAACAAAGTTCAATATAATACAACAAAGAGAGTGAAATATACTACCTCTCTGCAGCTCTATCTTTGCTGCAATATGTGTGGTGTTCATCATGGTTATGGTCATGATGTTCTTAATGGTTAATGGTCTCCAAAAATAAAAATGAGCCATCTGTAGCACGAAGACTGAAGGGCAATACTTTTAATGCTCTAATGCTGAAATGACGGAAGGGATGGTTGGAAAACTCAAAACACCATTATAGAAATTAGCAACAGAAAACAGGGGGAAATAAAGGTATCATCCCTATGCAGTTAAAATACATATAAGAAATGTTATAAATGTAACAGCAACTATTTCAAATAAGTCAAAAACACAAGAGAAGATATAGGAATAACACCTAATATACAGAATTTTGGGCTAGTTTGGGATTTTATACATTAATGATACAATGAAAACTCCATTGTGGCCCATGATCTCCATGGCTTTGATGTTTTTTGGGGTCATATCCGGTCACCTGATTGGTGGCTCTGCCTCTGACCTTGAACTGGCATTTTCTTCTAAAGGGTGTTCTAAGATATTTTTTTACAAAGGAACCAAAATTGGCACATGTAAGCAGCAACCTCTGCTGATATAGCTGTGTCCCTTTTTGGAATACCAAGGAGAACAGCTCATGGCTTTGTCATAAAATCATTTTTTCCCCTATAAACATTTCTAAAACATTTTATATCTTAAATATTCTTTCATAAAGCCATTTTAGGCACTTTTTGCACATCATCTTGCTTATTCTGCTATTTATATTTTACCTATTTAAATGTAAGTTAAAAATGGAAAGAAAAATAACCATATATACAAATAATACAGGAAACCTGGCGTGACTTCTCTTGACAATCAACATACAGAAAATAATTCCTGTATAAGTTAAAATTTAATTTCATGGAAAAAACAGCTTCTTTTGTTGTTTATGGTGATATTTCAATGATAAAAATGCAGAGTTTGTACTGAAGATTTATGCTTATTTGACAACAATGTGGAATATATAATTTTGTCTAAGTATCATTATTTTTTGAATAGCATTAATCAAAAATCAATATGGCTGCAAATAACCATGTAACAGATACAGTCAAAATGTCAGCTGATCTCATTATCGTCTTAGGGACATCTCTAATTAAAGTCAAGAATATATACCTATAAGTGTTGTAACATGCATTTAAATGCCACAGACAAATATGCTGACACACAATATGACAGACAGCCATCTTCCTGAATGAACCTCTGCTCAGAGGTTCCAGCATTTGGAAGATACTGCTAAGTTTGTTATGGCTAAACTTTGGCATTTCCGCTGTTGGTAGTATATTTCCCATGACTTTCTCAATTCTTATATATCATGGGAAATAGTCGATTGCAACTGTTAGTTCAAAGCCTCATCCATCAGTACCCTAGTTTGTCACACAACCAAGTGAAGCAATTCTTGTAATAAAATATTGTACATTGAAAGCTTACAAGGCACTCCTTAACTGTCAACTCACCACTTTTTTTAAGTTTCAAAGACTTTAAAACCAATAATTGATTTCTCCACATGTTCTGTAAATAGAACACACTTGTGGATTATCCGTCCTATTTACTAACACGAACGAAAGATTCATTGACTTCAGTACTTGGTACAAGCAGAATGTAATAACAGCACAATGTTTTTCTAAATCCTGATGATTTCAGGGTTGTGCATCTAGCCAGGCCCCATTTAGGATCTAAATTGTACATATTTATATTATATTCCTGGAATTTACATCACTATTGCTACATAGTTAATGAGAAAACTTAAAAGCAGTAAACACATACCAATATAACATGTACATAAGCTACAAATGGAAATACTTAATGAAAATTTGTAAGAAGCAAATTAGTCTAGATACATTAACTGCAAATGGCGTAGATTTTGTGAACTGCAAAAATTTGCTTTGAGCACTCAGTAGTACATTTAACCCTTCAAGTGCCAGAGGGCCCTTCATTCAACATCATTCAGAGTATTTTTGACATTAAAACAACTGGTTCTCTTAATTCTGAGAAATTAACACAATTTTGCAAAACAATGTATACAGTTCGCCTGATTTGTAGTATGATAACATTCAGATATTTAAAGGTTAAGAAGGCAGTGCATATAGATCAACATTATAATAATTTCTTGTCTTTCCTAAAAAGCGAATTTATACGGTAAGTGCATAAATATATTTCTAGGTATATTCTGCATCATATTCACATGCAGCTGCTTTCTATGTACTCACAACCTATCCTACTTCTTCTTTGCATCGAAACACATTGTTATAATATTTAAAAATACAGCGCGCACAGCAAAATGATTAAACATGTGTTCAAGTGAAAACCAAACCAAGGTAAAGTCTTAAATGAAATATAAAAAGTTAACACTGTTGAAAGGCAAAAATGTAATGTCTGAATGCATTAATTATAAAAAAGATGTGAAAAAATACAGTTGATTAATTTTTGGTGCAGTAAGAAAGTTTTCCTTGAAATACTAGGTTAACCATTCAAATGACGAAATGTAGGCAATTATAATGACTAACCATGCAAAAAGAAAAAAAGATATATATTGCACATTCAAATGATGTTTTCTGCAAGTATTGTGTTCACTGATATGTCAGTCCCAATTATAGTGGTCAGATATGTATTGGCAATACTGGAGATGATTTGGATGCAGCAGCGGCTCCTTTGATAACTGGCTCTCTGTTTAAATATGTAGCCCAATAGACCAAGTTAAATGTTCCAAACATGACTGGAAAAACAATCCGTGACATTTTGTCAATTTTACTGACGCTGTTATACGTTTTCTTGTTTTCGGTGCTCTTATCGTCAACTACTTTCATATGAATGGAGGATGCATTTGCAATCACAGAGGGAGTTAGATCCTTGGAGATATTTGCAGTGTAAGATATTCTCCCACCTCCATAAGTATTGATAGGTTTTCTTCCTAAAGATTCTTGTTCTTTTTTCTGTGTGATGAATAAATAAATAGCAAATTATTAAAACATCTGTAGTGGTACTTTCAAAAGCTAAGTCGAAGTAATATTTGAAAGTGTTTGGACAGGTAAGCAGCTTAACCTTTTAAAACTAAGGCTATGTTTTACTCTAAAGCTAGAGTAAGTTCGGTACTTTTCCAGTCATTATTTAGCGCTCTTACATATATAATATATTATTTTTAAAGAAAATATATCACTTTCTTTTTATACCCCTATGTATACATAAATATTTTGAATATATGCTGATTATGAAAAGGTTGGGGGGAAATGAAAAATATATTTTTTTTTAATTTTCTGTATACATATGTTGTTCAAAACTACAAGTTTAATCACTAAACTAGGATTTTTGGGGAATTAACTATGAAATTAAAACATTTATACAAAAGAGGCTAAATTGAAAAAATATTGCTGTGTATGTGTGTGTGTGTGTCTGCAGTGGCGTACTAAGGGGGTGGAGTGGGGGGGACGGCCCACCCCGGGTGCCACTGACTAGGGGGGTGTCATGACTTCCAGTGTCATGTGTCACCCCCCCATCATTACGCTGCGCACAGCCGCAGCACCTTTGTGGCCCGGCGGGACTTCCTTCTTCTATGAGGAGGAGGGGGAGGAGCGTTGCGGGCCGCGGCATCGCGCAACGTGATGACGACGTGCGCAGTGCCGTCAGTCCGCCTTCACGGATCTTCAGCAGAAGGATCCATTTCCGGGCGGTGAGGCACCCAGTGGTCGGACTCGGCGGACAAGCAAGGCATCATCAAAATGTAAGTAGAAAGTAGTTATTTCATGTCTGGGGCTGAATTAATTAAAGGGGGGGGGGTGGATTAATTAGAGGGAGGGTGGATTAATTAGAGGGGGTGGATTAATTAAAGGGGGTGGATTAATTATAGGGGGTGGATTAATTATAGGGGGAGTGGATTAATTAAGGGGGGTGGATTAATTAGAGGGAGGGTGGATTAATTAGAGGGGGGTGGATTAATTAGAGGGGGTGGCTTAATTAAAGGGGGTGGATTAATTAGAGGGGGTGGTTTAATTAGAGGGGGGTGGATTAGAGGGGGGTGGATTAATTAGAGGGGGTGGATTAATTAAAGAGAGGTTGTGGATTAATTAAAGAGGGGTGTGGTTTAATTAAAGAGGGGGTGGATTAATTAAATGGGGGTGTGGATTAATTAAAGGGGGTGCAACACGGGGAGGTTTATTTAGAGGGGGTATGTTTAATTAAAGGGGGGGTGCAGGTTTTTTTTTATTAAGGGGGTTGCAGTATTTTATTTATTAAGGGAGGATGTGCACTGCAGATTTTTGTTTTTTATTAAGGGGGTGTGCAGGGTTTTTTTAAGGGGGGTGTGCATGTTTTTTGTTAGGGGGTTGTGCAAGTTTTTGTTTTTTTATTAAGGGGGTGTGCAGGGTTTTTATTAAGGGGTGTGCAGGATTTTTTTTAATTAAGGGGGGTTGTGCAGGTTTTTTTTTTTTAAGGGGGTGTGCAGGTTTTTTTTTTTTAATTAAGGGGGTGTGCAGGGTTTTTATGTGTAGGGAGTGTATTAAATTTATGTGATCGGGGTGCAGGGTTTTTATGTGTAGGGAGTGTATTAAATTTATGTGATCAGTGTGCAGGGTGTTTATATGAAGGGCGAAGGGCAGGGGTTTTCTAGAAGGGGCGAGACCAGGGGCTTTGTAGAAAGGGGCAGGGGAGGAGTTTTCTAGAAGTTTCTCACCAGCCCCTTTCTACAAAAGCACTGGTCTTCTACAAAAATGGCGCATTTATACAAAACCCCTGCCCTGGCCCCCTTCTACAAAACCTCT
This sequence comes from Pelobates fuscus, assembly GCF_036172605.1. NCBI lineage: Eukaryota > Metazoa > Chordata > Amphibia > Anura > Pelobatidae > Pelobates > Pelobates fuscus. The sequence goes on along the minus strand of NC_086317.1, from coordinate 316,873,144 downwards.
GCCCTAGCCGCTACATCTTTTGAACCCAAATCCCTTTCCTATGCTATTTCTAAGGATCAGCTCAATAAAGTGGTATGGGTGCCAGGTCCCTCTAGTTTTAACCCTGCAGCTGAAAAACATATGTTTCACTGAGGGTTAATCCAGCCTCTAGTGGCTGTCTCACTGACAGCCGCTAGAGGCGCTTCCGCAATTCTCACTGTAAAACTCACCGTGAGAAGACACTGGACGTCCATAGGAAAGCATTGAGCATTGAGTAATTGCCGCGCATGCGCATTCGGATCTAACGTCGGCAGGGAGAGGTCACCAGCGCCGAGGGAGCCCGACACTGGAGAAAGGTAAGTGGCTGAATGGGTTTTAAGGGGTGACCTCTTCTCCCCCGCCGACGTCAGCTCCCGAGTGGAGCCGAATGCACATGCGCGGCAAGAGCTGCACGCACATTCAAACAGTCCATAGGAAAGCAAAAAAAAAGCTGGGGACATGTGTCTTATTTATCATGTTGCCCCTCTTTTATAATTACTATTATTATTATGGGTTACATGTGTTATTTTTGTAAAATGAACTTTAATTGCACTGTTAGTAAATGGGAGCCAGCATGTTCTTTATGTAGGTCTGGTTATTTTATTTTATTTTATTTTATGGTCATACTCATAGTATAATAAGGTACATAGCTATTGCCATATTATTAATATGTTATCCTTTGTAATCTCTATAGACATGAATATTATATTTGTGAATCTATGTAGGGCCCTGAGTGGATTTGGTTAAGCAAGATTATGTTTCTCTGTCCAATGCCCATTCTTTTAGCTACTGGCCCAGCTCCTGATGCAGAATCTCTGCTTTAAAAGAACACCTTAACATCATGTACAGATCATTATGTTAAGCTGTGTGTCACATAATCGCATGCTGTAAAGCAAGCTGTAATTTGTAAGTTGTAAAGCAAGTTGAAATTGTAATTGCAAAGTAAGGCACATCGCGAGTTATGATGTATACAAAAATAAGGGTTATAATAGATGAAAAGGAAATGCCAAAAGGAACTATGCGACTAAATTGGAAAGAGAAAGACAAGGATGAAGGGAAAGACAGCAGGATATCCAACTCTGATCTATTCTTTATTTATCAAGTCAGCCACAGAAATTATTTATTATGTTTTTGTCCATGCAAAAGGGAAAACTAAATTAACACTCTACCTTTATCTTGGCTGCTTCCAATGCTTTTTTTCCATCCCAGGCCCAGCTTCGTTTTGTAAAATAGTTTACAGTTGCAAACTCGATCAGTGCAGAAAAGACAAAGGCATAGCAAACGGCGATAAACCAGTCCATTGCTGTAGCATAAGCAACTTTCGGAAGCGAGTTCCGAGCACTGATACTTAGTGTTGTCATGGTAAGGACTGTTGTAACACCTATAAGAGAAAGCTATTGATTAGCAAAATAAACAACTACAAATGTTTCATCTGATTAACATATCTGATGTTAAACGTAACCAGGAATGTATTGTATGTGGTATCACCATGATGTTATTTATTAAGTATTAAGTAATAAGTATTATTAATTGTGCTTCTGTCTGTAAATGTGTTAAACAGCTATTTGGTTAATATCAATTTGAGAAAGTTTTGACATTTTGTAGTACATTGGAATGATCTATATATATATATATATCATGTATTTATAGAAAATTATATATCCTATTTCTTTTACGATAAAGCCAACAGCATTTTTTAACATTGGTTCCCAGAGCTCACATTAGCATTACTGTAGAATAACGTTTATTTCATGTAACAGATCGCTTTTAAGACCAAGATAACAGCATGAGCCAAGGGAATTTACAAGTGTCATTCATATCCGTCAATGTTCCCCAAGGATTTATGCTGCATATAAAATTGTTGAGACATTTCTGTGCATGTACAGATTGAAATATATTTTCTACTCATAGACAAGCTATCAAAGTGATTTTATAAAATATAAATTTGAATAAACAGATCAATAAAATTATGGTTCTTTCATGTGAAACTAACTCAACTCATCTTTCTATGAATATTGGTAAGAAATTAACTTCCAAGTAGCAACTGTTGACATTTTAATGACAGCAACTGAAATAGTCATTGGCTGGGCCAGCAATTACCACTAATCTCAAGCATGTGTGTGTTCAAGTGTTGTCCTTATAGTAAAATTCTCCTCTTAAAATAATATACTACATATAAACCTCTGTATAAACATGACAAACTGCACTAGACATTAACACTTTCACTACATTATAACTAAACACGAAACACTACACTATCTCTAAACATTAAACTATTCTGGGGTATTGTGCAGTATATTAAATTAAAGTTTGTAAACGTTTTGTGAAGACTGGTGAGTGTTGACTCTATTGAATTTTTATTTTTTTGGGTGGTCCAGTAAGGTTAGTAGCCATTTTTATGTTTGACACAATACATAAACATGCATTCAATGGTTTTTCTTTTTAGTACAAAATAATGATGTTTTGGTTTTCTAACATATATTAAAACATACAAATTTAATTCTGGTATGTTTGTCTTAATATTGCACAATTATGCAGTGTATTCATAATACATGTAAGGATAAAATGCATCTTTAATGACACAGTATACTAAGCAAAGCAAATTGAATATGACGCTAATATGAGTCGGAGAGGATGCAATGTAATATTTTCTTTTAATTTTATTTCCATTGCCCAGATACAAAAAACAAACTAACAAACACTGTTTAGTAGATATACACTCAATAAAAACATGCATACATTTAATTATGCATTTTCATGTGGGATATATCTCAAAACCGATTTACAAATGTTGCATTTGTCTTTTTTTCCCAATTCCTTCTTTTCTTCCCCAGCCCAGACTTTCTGTGGTTGTTCAATCACAGACTCCTCAATGCAGCTCAATGAGAAGACTTCGCAAGGCAGTAACAGGATCAGTTGTCTAACTTGACAGCCAGGGAGGTGTAACATAGATAAAAGTGCCAATCTCTATTGAAATCTGTACTTTGTGCAAAATGAAAAAAAGAGAATACACACTCTTTATACATAAAGCACTTCAGCAAGCTCTGGATAGCCCTTTTAGGCACATTTATGTTGTTATGGGTGCAGTAGTGTCTGGGTGCTGTCTTACCTTCAGAGATGAAACCCACGGGCATAACTACCATGGTCACAGAGGTCACAGTTGTGACCGGGCTTATCACTGTGGACAGACTGGGGGGATGGAACATATGGAGGGACTGAGGGGCAAATGAGACACATGGAGGGGCTGAGGCTCAGGGGGAATGAAACAAATGGAGGGGATGGGAAGAGGATGAGACACATGAGGGGAAGAGGGGTCCCAAGGCAATTTTTGCACCAGGGCCCAGTGGTTTCTAGTTAAGCCTCTGGTTAAAACATTATGCAAAGGTTAAACCAAGATGTTGGGTGCTCTGGAGCCCAACACCACTGCCCCATTTTGTGACTGATTAATTGACAGTATTATGAATGATAAACAAATTAGAATGGCAGTTAATCCATGCGTACTTTAATGATTCTTTGTCATGATAGATTAAACTAAAAAATGCATAGTGATTGATTTTGATATTGAAAATAAATATTAGATCTCATTGTTGTTATGTCTTATATATTGCACTACATTCCTGCAATTGCAATATACATTGGGAGATATTGATCAAAGCGTTGCATTCTAAAATGTTGTGCAAAGTTATGGAGTGATCGCCAATAGAATGCTTCTGGTGATACTACTGGTTTCTACTGTGATTGTCCCACTTTCACTTTGCTCCATATTTTATATCATGACACTTTAATAAATTGTCCAAATGTCGCCAATAAAATGTTATACTGTGTACACTTATTATTAATGGCGTAGTTTCACTATGCTTATTTGGTACTGCTTATTACGCAAATAGAGTGGGCAATAGGGATTTGTCCCTAAATCAAAAGCTTTTGCTGACTAGTATCCTTATAATACTTTAGTCTATTTCTCATTCTTCTTATTCCTTAACTTTTAGTCATGGATGGAAATCTTATTTCTTCAATATATGTATCAAAGGAAGTGATTTAAAGGGACACTATACAAATGCAAAATAAATAAAAATAACTATTTAGTAGATATACTCCAAATGAAAACTTGCATTCATTTAATTATGCTTTTGTTATTGGAAGTATATCTAAAAACAGCTTGGAAAACCTGCAGTTCTCTTGTCTTTGCAAACCCTCCCCTTCTAACCCTGCCCAGACTTTTTTGTGGCTGTCCATTCACAGACTTCCCAATGCAGCTCAATGAGAAGTCTTTACAAGGCAGGTACCCTGAGCAATTGATGCCTCTTGAGTTCAATGTAAATAAGCTTACCAAACCAGGAAGTAAAAGGACCTGTTGAATGATTGAAACCCAAAGGGGCGTAACCAGGTGAATTTCTAAGTGTCAATTTCTATTGAAATCTGCTTTTTTTCAAAATGACAAAAAGAGGAGACACTCTCCACATATAAAGCTTTTTAGCAAGCTAAAGTGCTTTAGGTGTCTTGTGTGTTCCTTCTATGTTCTGGAATATGAAATCATACAGATTAACCCATTCTTGTAGCTAGAATGATTGATGATTATCTGCGGGTGATAGGGAAGGCTTTGCAAAGTCTTTTATGTTTAGAGCCTGTGATTTTGATTTTAATAAAAATTGCCGAATAGAATAGATGTCCCATAATGTAGATGCACTAAGTCAGGTGTTTCATAGAAAATAGGGTTTGAAAAGTGTGGCGGACCACCTGGCACCCTGACTGGGTGCCTACGCCAATCGCTGCTTCCTAGTGCTTACTCAGTACCACAAGCACCGAACCAGACACCATCAGCACTGTTGTCCTCACTTCCAGCGTTACCGCTTGTATGGGGTCTCGCTGTCCTCCACCTACCCTGGACCCAAGACCAGGATCCAGCTTCCAGTGGGTAGAACTCTCCTCCAAGAGAGTGTGGCAATATGCTCTTAAAAGAGCAAGTGATTATAATCCCAGGAGTATAGTGATATAGCAATCCCCAGAGTGAAACAGCCGTTCCCCCTCACACATGAGATGAGACTCTATGTTGAGGGTAAGCAGGAACTTATTTATTGGTAGCCACTAACCGGCCTTATATGCATGTCTCCATGCAAGGTGCACTCCCCCCTGGACCTGAGAGTAGACTACAGTAAAAACATACACGATTACATTGGCTCTCAGGTCCAGGACACTCCCACATAAAACAAGATAATCCCTCCTCTGTGCCTGGGAGATAATTGAATCAAGCACTGTATTAAACTCAATTATCTCCAGGCACAGAAAACATGCATTTTTACAAAACCCCCAAAATACCTTTAAACACACAAACCCCCCACAAAAGTTACATCCCCTGATAGCCTTGATCCGGCTGACCAACATATCCTAAAATCACCCAGACCGGTTCAGGGGTTCAGGAATTTCCTGGAAGTCATAATTTGACTGACCGCACGCATGGTCCCATGCCCAAAACAGTTCCAGAGAATCAGGGCTTGCAGTCGGTCTAGTTCGGCAGTTTAAAAACCGAACAAAGTACCGAACATAGTCAATGTTCTTACTCTGGAGCTTGTTCCCCCCTCATCTAGACAAATGATTCCACCGATGTAGGTCCAGCGGTTTTCGGGAGTTTCTGTGTCCGATTTTAGTTCCAGGAACTCGACGACCAAACACCGCTGCCTGCGTTCATGCGAACAAGATGACCACCATCTTGTGGTCATCATGCGAAGAGCAGCCACCCAAACAGACATTTAGAACACTGCAGTTATAATTGTTACTAAGTGTTAATAGGGTTTAACAAGCTCTGGGGTGGTCTCTGGTTCGTGCGGCTGTTCGGGAACCGAACCATATAATCCCACTTGCAAAGTATTTTAGCCAGGTCTATTGCAGAGGGCTATAGTCCTGGGGCAGGAGGCTGGCAAGCAGGCTCCTCCAAAAACCTGTGGTGAGGTTCTGTTTGCCATTAAAAGGTCATGGATGTCAGATATACACAATATGCATGATGGCAGGAGGGAGGCATGTAGATGCTCAATCTTGTACCACATTCCTCTGACAGTAGTAAGAAGCAGCATAGTTCTAAAATTTAGACTACAAGTTCAATTTTACGATATATTCTGGTGTTATCATCACTTGGGTAATATCAATCTTTACAACAATTATTTTTGGACAACTAAAATGGGTTTATACTTGTTTCAGTCAGGATGCCATTGATTTTGACACAAAACCAGTGTCCTAAGGAAGCATTTTAGAATGACAGCAAGTGTTGAGGTATATGTCACATTTAAAACAACACTTTTTATATCCATTTTCAGCAAGTATTAACTCTTAGTGTACCATGCCCATGGACAAAGAATGCTTAGTTAGGCCACTCCTGTTTGGATTTGACACATTCTGTTTTATACATTATTATTTAAGAATTGAATGAAGTACAAAATAAAATATATACAAATTGAATAAAAATAGTAAAAAGAGAACACAAATTCTCTTCATCAAACCAGTGAGTTACTGATACTTTTTATACTTTTATTGAAAAGGCCAGCAGGGGACTGGAGGTAATTGTTTGCTGGGAAGGGCTGACAAGGTGGTTGTGGGCTGCAGCCCCAAACTAGCAAAGTGCTGCTTCAAAGTGTGTGATTGGAGATATTCTGCAAAAAAATGGAGGTAAGCGGAGGTATACAGAAGCACAACAATAAAAAAGTTAAGATTTGTTTGATTTAAATTACTTACCTCATTAAAATGGCAGAATTAGTTCAGTGTAATAGATGTTATGCATTTGTTTCATGTTCCACTTTTTGGAGATTTGGATGCTGTCTAATTTGTAGACAGTTCTCTATATTGCGGCAGAAGATTGTATTTTTGAAGTCTGAGATTTGTAAATTATCATCTGGTGAACAAACTCAGGCTGGAACTGTTGCAAAGCCACTGCTGCAGAGACATACTAGGAATGGCAGATGGATTACTGTAGGATCTGGTAGACTTAGAGTTGTGGATAAAAGGCATATTGCACAGTCTTTTGCTCTACATACTTAATTTTCAGCACTTTCAGAGTGTAATGGTGTTATGTAGACAGGCTCAGGCACTGAGTGCAATGGTGTTATGGAGACAAGCTCAGGCACCGAATGTAGTGGTGTTGTGGAGACAGGCTCAGGCACCGCAAGTAGTGGTGTTGTGGAGACAGGTTGAGGCACTGAGTGTAGTGGTGTTGTGGAGACAGGCTCACTCACTGAGTGTAGTGGTGTTGTGGAGACAGGCTCCGGCACTGAGTGTAGTAGTGTTACCTTCCATGGAACTTCGGCTTTTCGTACAGGGAGAAGCCCACAAACAAGGAACACACTGACTATGTTCATAAACCATTATGTTCGGAAATTCAAAAAGTATTTTGACTGTTTGAAATAGACCGACCTCACAGCCTAATTCTCTGGAACTGTTTTGGGCATGAAACCATGCGTGCGGTCGGTCAAAATGGGACTTCCATAAAATTCCTGAACCCCTGCTCTGATCTGGTTGATTTTTGGATATGTTGGTCACCCAAATCAGGGCTATCTGGGGATGTGTCGGGGGGATATGTCGTATATTGGGGTACTTTTCATACTTTATAAAAATATGAGTTTTTCCGCCTGGAGATAATTGAGTTACATACAGGACTTGACTCAATTATCTCGCAGGCTGAGGGGAGGGATTGTGTGTAATGTGTGGGAGTGTCACCTACTGCACTGCATTATCATTGGAACATTTGTCATCCTGTTCCCCACAAGGTCCAGGGGTTGTGTTCCCTTGCATGGGGACTTGCATATAAGGCCAGCTGTGGCACCATTAAAATTGAGTCCTGCTTAACCTTCAACACGTAGTTTGGTCTCATGATTGAATGGGGAACTGCTATACAGCTATCACTACTAGTGCTTTTAAGAGCTTTACGGCTATTGGGAATTACAGGTTGGCTTGGAGGTCTATGGAGGAATACTGCAGCGCTGCTCTGACTAAGGGAAAAGGACGTCTCTGGCGGTAAATACCCTATCTCACTGTGTGTAACAATTACAGTATTTAATCTAGGATGGGGGCGCAAAAGGGTGATAAAAAATAAATCCAATTGCCCCCCAAATCAAGGACAGAAGGTGCCTGTAGCAAGTGTGTTAAAAAAAAAGTTGAGTTAAGTTGGGTGACTTTAATCTCCCTGATGTGAACTGGAAAACCAAAATAGCTGCTAAACTCATATAAACACATATTCTAAACTCCCTACTGGGATTGTCTCTAAAAAAAAAGTTGTTGAGGAGCCAACTCATAAAGAGGCCATACTAGAATTAGTGCTAACAAATGGAGATTTGGTATCAGATATTACTGTAGGTGAAAGTTTAGGATCCAGTGGTAATCAGTCAGTGTGGTTTAATATAAGAACAGTGACTGAGTCACACCACACAAAAACAAAAAGTTTTCGACATGAGAAAAACTGACTTTTCTAAAATTAGAATATGTGTAACTGATTCATTATCAGACTGCAGCAGTTTAAATGGAGTCACAGAGAAATGGGATTATTTAAAAGTTGCACTGCTGAAGTCAATAGAAAATTGCATTAGGCTTGACAGTAAAAGCAAAACATTTAAGAAACCACTGTGGTACTCTGCAGATGTGGCCAAAATAGTAAAAAACTAAAAGTTAGCATTTAGTAATTATAAAAAAACCAGAGTGAAAAAGATTATGCAGAAAGAGACTAAGCAAGTTATAAGAGCTTTTAAATCACACACAAAAGAGAAAATAGCACAGTCAGTAAAAAAAAGGGGACAAAACACGTTTTAGATACATACATGAGAAAAGGAAAGTAAAGCAAGGATTAGTTAGATTAAAAACAAAAGAAGGAAGGTATATAGAAGAGGATAAATGTCTAGCTAACTGCCTCAATTAATATATGTTTGTTCAGTATTTACAGATGAAAATGAAGGAAAGGACAAATGAGTCATTTGTTACATGTGAGTTTAGAGAAGAAGAGGTTCTATTTCCACTGTCAAAAGTAAAGACAAATAAGTCAATGGGACCTGATGGAATACACCCAAACTTAATTAAAAAGCTTAGTGGTAGCAAAACCATCAACAGATTTATTTAACTAATCATTATTAACAGGAGTAGTCCCAGAAGATTGGAAGTTAGCAAATATTGTGCCCATTCACAAGAAAGGTAGTAGGGAGGAGTAGGGAGGAGTCGGGCAACTTCAGGCCAGTACGGCTTACTCCAGTAGTGGGGAAAGTAATGGAAACCATGTTAAAGAATAGGATTGTTGAATATCTAAAATCACATGGATTTCAAGATCAGAGACAACATATGTTTACTTCAGGGAGATCATGCCAAACTCATCTTATTGATTTTTTTTTGATTGGGTAACTAAAATAATAGATCAGGGTGGTGCAGTAGACATTGCTTACCTAGATATCAGTAAGGCTTTTGACACTGTTGCACATAGAAGGCTTATCAATAAATTGTAAACTTAAAGTTTGGTATCCAATATTGATGAATGGGTAAGGCAGTGGCTTAGTGACAGGCAACAGAGGGTTGTAGTCAATGGAGTATATTCGAAGCATGGTCTTGTCACTAGTGGGGTACCTCAGGGATCTGTACTTGGACCCATTCTATTTAATATTTTTATTAGGGATATTGTACAAGGTCTTGATGGTAAGGTATGTCTTTTTGCTGATGATACTAAGATATGTAACAGGGTTGATGTTCCAGGAGGGATAAGCCAAATGGCAAATGATTTAGGTAAACTAGAAAAATGATCAGAGTTGTGGAAGCTTGCATTTAATGTGGATAAGTGCAAGATAATGCATCTTGGACATAAAAAATGAAGGGCAAAGTACAGAATATTTGATAGAGTCCTAACCTCAACTTCTGAGGAAAGGGATCTAGGGGTAATTATTTCAGATGACTTAAAGGGACACTATAGTCACCAGAACAACTACAGCTTTTTAAATTTGTTCTGGTGAGTAGAATCATTACCTTCAGGCTTTTTGCTGTAAACACTGTCTTTTCAGAGAAAATGCAGTGTTTACATTACAGCCTAGTTATAACTTCACTGGCCACTCCTCAGATATCTGTTAGAGATCCTTCCTGGGTCAAGACTGCCTAAAATGCATCCAAACATTCAGTGTCTCCTCCCTCTCCATGCAGACACTGAGCTTTCCTCATAGAGATTCATTGATTCAATTCATCTCTATAAGGAGATGCTGATTGGCCAGGGCTGTGTTGGAATCATGCTGGCTCTGCCCCTGATTTGCCTCCTTGTCAGTCTCAGCCAATCCTATGTGGAAGCATTGTGATTGGATCAGGCCACCACTTGTGATGATGTCAGCAGACAGCTCGTTTTTCCGAGGCAAACAGCATGCCGATCTACAGATTCAGGCTTTAATACAGTAAGATTTTGCTATATTTATGGAGGCATGAGGGGCCCAGTGGAGCTAGATGGTGGTGTTATAGGGTCAGGAATACGTTTGTGTTCCTGACCCTATAGTGATCCTTTAAAGGTAGACAGACAATGTAATAGAGCAGCAGGTGAAGCCAGCAGAATGCTTGGTTTTATAAGGAGCGGTATTAGCAGTAGAAAGAGGGAAGTGTTCATGCCATTGTACAGAACACTGGTGAGACCTCACGTGGAGTATTGTATCTCCAGAAGGATATTGATACTTTACAGAGAGTTCAAAGAAGGGCCACTAAACTGGTTCATGGATTGCAGGATAAAACGTACAAGGAAAGTTTAAAGGATCTTAACATGTATAGCTTGGAGGAAAGATGATATGGGGGATATGATAAAAATATTTAACCCCTTAGTGGCCAGATAATTTTTCAATTTTCTTACCGTTAAGAACCAGGGCTCTTTTTACATTCCTGCGGTGTTTGTGTTTAGCTGTAATTTTCCTCTTACTAATTTACGGCACACACATATTATATACAATTTTTCTCATCATTAAATGGTCCTTCTAAAGATATTATTTTCATACAATTTATTAAAACACACTTTTTCTAACTTTGACCCCCAAAATCTGTTACGCATCTTCAACTGCCAAAGAACACCCATGCTAAATAGTTTCTAAATGTTGTTCTTAGTTTAGAAATACCTAATTTTAACATGTTCTTAGCTTTTTGTGGTTAGTTATAGGGCCATAAGTACAAATAGCACTTTGCTATTTCCAAAGCTTTTTTCTTCAAAATTAACACGTTACATTTTAACACTGATATCTGTCAAGAATCCCTGAATAACTCTTTACATGTATATATTTGTTAAAAGAACACAACCTAAAGTATTAAACTTGGGGTGTTTTGACTCTTTTCATGCAACCATTTTACCACCAATCTATGCCAAATGTAAAAAAAAATTAAAATTGGTGATTTGTTCGACACACATAGCAATTTAAGAATACATGTACGGATAACATTAAGGGTTACTGCCAAAGAACAACCCGATATGTGTTCAGCAATATCTCCTGATTGCAGTGATACCCCCCATGTATAGGTGTGTCAGTTTCTCTGGGGGCTAAAATACCTTATTTGGAGGGTGCGCATTCCAGTTTTCCAACGTGGAATTTTCACAGCTGGTCATCATGCACCCATGTCCTGAAGCCTGCCAATGTATTTAACCCCTATCAAACCATATATTTTTGAAAAGTAGACACCCTAGGGTATTTTAAATGGTACTATGTTAATACTTTCCATGCACTATGTAACGGATCACCTGGCACCCCGACTTGGTACCTCCGTTAATGGATGCTCCTAGTGCTTCCTGAGGACTCCAAGCACTCTGGTAGACACCATAATCACCGAATCCGAGAAACCTTTAAATTCTCCCAAGCATATGAATGCTGTAGACCATTGAATAGGAACCATACGAATAGGCTTGTACTCCTAGCAGTCAACTGGAACAGCATACAATAAATCCTTCCCCCAATAATGAGACGACACATCACTTTGAGGGTAAAACAGGAACTCTGGACTGGCTCATCCCGCCTGGCTTTTATTTCCAACTCACACATACAGGCCACACCCAGGGGGAGGCATAAAAGAACCAATGACATAGATGTTACCTCCCACACATCCCCTCCCCTTAGTGTGACACATAATCCCATTATGCATACAGTGTAAAATATACTTTTACACAACTTTCATAACTTTAAAACCATACATCACATTCACATAAAAATACATATCCACAATCAATCCATTCAGGGGAACAACATATTAAAAAATGGCATGAATCCGACCAGGGGTTCAAAAGTTACTAAAAGTATCTTTTGTTCCTTTCTGGCTGGCAGAAAAACATCCCCACAATGCACCCTGGTTTCCTCCCTTCTGCCCTGGAGTCAATTGGAGAGGTAATCCAATTACCCAGGACTAAAGGCAGACTCCATTAACCACATGGTTGCAAAACAACATAAAACACTTTAAAATACATAAAGTCACATTTACACATAACACACAGACATTTCACCTATCCCCAGATAGCTGCGATCTGCACGCACAAAACTACCGAATAGCGTGCAGATCCTACTCACACAGTACAATTGCCATGGAGCTAAAGTCTTTCCCATAGTCTTTCATTATATGAATAGGCTCCATGGTATGGCTATCTGGGGTATCACATTCCCATAAAGTCTGGTCCATAGTCCAAAGGCAAGAGGCGGGCAATCAGCCCCCTCCAAGGACACGTGGCGAGGTCGGTTTCGCCACACTTCTCCCCTTTACCCCTCAGACTAACAGGGTACTTGACCTCCTGCCGGTCAGTGCCCTTGTTAGTCCAGCAGCCCACCCACAAGACAGAAAGAGCAGAGCAGCCCACCCACAATAAACAGTTACTACACCTGGGTGAGGGAGAATCTTGTCCAGGTTCAGGTGCCTCACCACGGCTGTGTGGGGGACTGGTAGGCTGCCTTGGTAGGTTGCTGAGGGGGCAGAGACCAGCGGTACTCTGTCCTGTTGCCAGCACTACCACGGGAGTAGTCTGGTTGGAGCCTGGTTGCTGGAGACCGACTGTCTCCCCTTTAAATACACCGCTCTGCTGCGGGAGACCGACTGTCTCCCCTTGAGTTACACCGCTCTGCTGCTGGAGACCGACTGTCTCCCATTTAGTTACACAGCTCTGCTGCTGGAGACAGACTGTCTCCCCTTTGGCTAAACAGCCCTGTTGTGGGGGGGCAGGACCGACCGTCCCTACACCCTGTGCTGGAAATGCAGAGACCACGGTCCCATCTGCACAGGTGTGGGGCTTACAGTCTCCCCCTGGTACATTAAGCTGCCGCTGGGGAGAGGTGGTAACCAGCTCCTCTCCCATTAGAACACTCTGCCGCTGGGGAATGGAGACTGGGCTCTCTATTCCCTGTACATTAATGATCCGCCGCTGGGGAGAGGTGGTAACAATCTCCTCTCCCATGCATACTTCCCGTCTCTGCGGAGGGAGACCGACTGTCTCTCCTCCCAGCACAGAGTCCTGCTGTGGGGGAAAGGGGGCTGGGCTCTCTATTCCCTGCTGGATACTCTGCCGCTGGGGAATGGAGACCGGGCTCCCAATTCCCAACAAATCACACTGCCACTGGGGAGGGAGGACGGCTCCTTCAGCGCTGGTGTGGGGCTTACGGTCTCCCCTTGGTGGGTTAGGCTGCCGCTGGAGAGAGGGTGTAACAAGCTCCTCTCTCTGAACTGTAACCTGCCGCTGGGGATCTGGACCGACTGCCCAGCATCCCTGTAGGGCCGGTAGAGAGACCTCGGTCCCATCTCCACCTGCCATCTGTGGGTCTCTCCAGGACCAGTCTATGAGGTCCCCTACTTCTGCAACTGGTAGTGAAGCAGGGGGTACCTCTGCCGTGTTTTCCCAGCTATAGGCTAGCAGGTCTGGGTCTGCCACCCAGTTTTCCCGGTCTGCGTCCCTGCTCTGCGGCTGGCAGGAATTTAATAGTTCTACATAGTCCATCTCCAGCTCTCGTTCCATGGCAGCGAAACGGCGGAGGTCTTCTCCCAGTCCAATAGATCTCGGGCCCTGTATCATCTCACCTCGGTAATGAAAGATAGCCCAGTACCGTGACTCTGCTGGACTGCCGAAGTCGACATCCTCCACTAAGGCTTTCCACAACAGGCCAGGGCTTGTGTAGTTCTCCCCCTCTGGCTGGATGCCCTCTGCCCTCCACGTCTCTGGCTGGACAGTGCACCACCACAGTGCCCGGTATGAGGCGTCCAGGCTCAGTTCCCTTTCCACGAGGTACTCGAGTTGTCTTACCCGCTGCCCTCCAGGTTGGTCTCCCAGAAGTGGCATCCGCCAGGCCATTTGTTCCTCCAACTGGTATGCGACACCAGGAAGGCGCTGCTGCCGTTGATACTGGACTTCCTCCAGGGCATCGTACCATAATTCTTTCCGGGCATTATCTCTCCATTCTAATTCACTCTCTTCCTCAGGTGTGTGTGTTGCCCAGGGGTCTACGAACCCCATTTTCCCAAATCTTTGTGTAGACAGGGACGCTGTAGGCACACTAGCGTCGCCCTCAATTTGTAAATCCAAACGTACTGTGTCTCCGAGCTGCTTTACCTCGCACTAGGACGCCATCCCACCGCTTGCCACCAATGTAACGGATCACCTGGCACCCCGACTTGGTACCTCCGTTAATGGATGCTCCTAGTGCTTCCTGAGGACTCCAAGCACTCTGGCAGTCACCATAATCACCGAATCCGAGAAACCTTTAAATTCTCCCAAGCGTATGAATGCTGTAGACCATTGAATAGGAACCATACGAATAGGCTTGTACTCCTAGCAGTCAACTGGAACAGCATACAATAAATCCTTCCCCCAATAATGAGACGACACATCACTTTGAGGGTAAAACAGGAACTCTGGACTGGCTCATCCCGCCTGGCTTTTATTTCCAACTCACACATACAGGCCACACCCAGGGGGAGGCATAAAAGAACCAATGACATAGATGTTACCTCCCACACATCCCCTCCCCTTAGTGTGACACATAATCCCATTATGCATACAGTGTAAAATATACTTTTACACAACTTTCATAACTTTAAAACCATACATCACATTCACATAAAAATACATATCCACAATCAATCCATTCAGGGGAACAACATATTAAAAAATGGCATGAATCCGACCAGGGGTTCAAAAGTTACTAAAAGTATCTTTTGTTCCTTTCTGGCTGGCAGAAAAACATCCCCACAATGCACCCTGGTTTCCTCCCTTCTGCCCTGGAGTTAAGTGGAGAAGTAATCCAATTACCCAGGACTAAAGGCAGACTCCATTAACCACATGGTTGCAAAACAACATAAAACACTTTAAAATACATAAAGTCACATTTACACATAACACACAGACATTTCACCTATCCCCAGATAGCTGGGATCTGCACGCACAAAACTACCGAATAGCGCGCAGATCCTACTCACACAGTACAATTGCCATGGAGCTAAAGTCTTTCCCATAGTCTTTCATTATATGAATAGGCTCCATGGTATGGCTATCTGGGGTATCACATTCCCATAAAGTCTGGTCCATAGTCCAAAGGCAAGAGGCGGGCAATCAGCCCCCTCCAAGGACATGTGGCGAGGTCGGTTTCGCCACACACTAATTCTACCACCAGTTTTTGTCAACCTTTTGGGTAGTCATTTTGTTGTGTTATTTTTCTCTCACATTGTACTTTGGGCATGGATTCTCAGTTCCTGTTATGTGTTAATGACAAAGAACACCCAAATATGTGTTCAGCAACATCTCCTGAGTACAACAGTGCCCCCAATGTAAACCTTTTAATGGGATTTTGCAAACTTACAGGGGTCAAAATGGGGTATGTTCCTACTTTTGTAGTAGCCACAAACACTTGCCAAAGTTAGCGTTCATATTTGTTTTTTACATTTTTTTTACACAAAAACTGCACTTTTTACTGGCGATTTCATCGTTGTGATAAGTTTTACTGTTTTAAACACTCATATATGTGTTCAGCGAAGTCTCTC
Source organism: Pelobates fuscus (assembly GCF_036172605.1). Lineage (NCBI taxonomy): Eukaryota > Metazoa > Chordata > Amphibia > Anura > Pelobatidae > Pelobates > Pelobates fuscus. Next base: position 316,857,154 of record NC_086317.1, on the reverse strand, counting down.
AAGTATAACAATAACCCCCCATGTACAGGTTTTATGGAAAGTTACAGGGTCAATATAGGGCTTGCCCAATTCAGTTTGCAAGATTGGTTTGCTGGATCTGTGTTGTCTTTTGAGACCATTTTTTAGACCAGTTTAGACTGCACGGGGGACCCACTATGCTAAGTATAGTCTCCTTTCGACTTATTCCGTACAAATAGAAGTAGTGCACAAATGGGTAAGTATGCGAGGGATGAACAGAAAATTGCACGAATCGCTAAATTAACGAACAGGTAAGTATACATGTACATAATTTGTTCGTATGAATGAACGATATACAATAATTTAACTAAATTTACCAGGGTTTATACGAACAAAGGTCTGCAGTTTAGACCGCACGAAGGACCCACGAAACGTAAGTATAGCCAGCGTTCGACTAATTTAGTCGCGCAAACCACGGAAGTGCATGAACTGGTAAGTATGCACGAACAGGTAATGCATAAGTAAAAGGGAGCCTACCCCTACGTTTTTTACTATAATTAGGTATAAACCTCTCCTTCCACTATATTTTGTGGTGGAATTCTAAGGTTCTGCTGGGTTGTGTTGTGACCAATTTCTGACATAGCCAACATGCAAGCTGTTTACAGGTACGTTTTGCGCAATTCCCCCCCTCCCCCCATGTTTTCGGTTAGGTGTTACTATCTTGTCAGTAACTTCATCAGGGTGCATCAGGGTTCCCTAATATAGGCTAATGGAGTAGATAAGGCTACTAGTGGACAAAGACAGGAAAGAGATTCTTACTATACAATCTCCATTCAACCCCAAGACACATTGTTCAGATACACATACATAAATATACTCTAAAATCTATACACAAGCATACCATTATATTTACTTACTTTTATATACAAATTGTCAGTCTTAGCCTACTCACACATGCTACCGACTGGTCCAAATGGACCTCAGGAAAAACCACCCTTGTTCACCCAAAGAGTATGCAAACAGTAGGGTGGCTAAAATTGATATTTTCTCTATATATTAATATGTGTTTTTGAATGTGTGTGCGTGTATGTTACATTGTGTGTGTGTGTGTGTATCTGTAAGTGTGTATCTATGTGCATATGTGTGTGCATCTGTGGGTTTTAAATAAGAATACACCCCTGCATTCATATGCCAATATTACACACAAATACACTACACAAAAAGGTCGCACACATACTCCATATAGAAACACACCTAGATTCAAATACAAATGCACTAAATACAAATATACCCATGTATTCAAACTTCAAAACTACACACAAATGCCAATGCTACACACTAAAACATACTTGCATTCAAATGCCAACCGCTATTTGCAATACAACCCTGTATTTACACACTCCTACTCCTTATAAAAACATACCTATATTCAAATACATAGCCACTACATGAATATACAGCTTACAAAGATGGCAAATAGTAGATCAATAGCTGGCAAGTGTACTGCAAACAGCCTCCCCCCCCCCCCCCCCCCCCCCCCCCACACACACACACTATACCCCAACCAGTATTTCTACAAAAATGCAAGACCAAAAGCACCTGCGACACACGCTCACAGACTTACCCCCACATCAACTCCACAACTTGTTTCCTTCCACACATACAACCACACAAACAGCATCCCTACAAACACACAACACCACAACTAACATCCCTATAGACATTCAACACCACATGTTTATTATTATTATTATTATTATTATTATTATTATTATTATTATTAAAAAAATTCCTAGGCAAAGGAAATGCAGTCTGTTAGGTGCATGGAATTGGTTTGGGGTCACAAAAAAGGACTTGCCCCTGTAGGTAGTATGCTATATGATGGCATTATGGGAGATGTAGTCCACAGCATCTGGAGCGCTGTGGGTCACCTACTTTGGATCTACTGCAGCCAAAGCCATTAAGATCACGAGGGACAGAAAATGAGATTTGTGTGTTTAATCAATCTTTACAGCAGACAATGAAAAAGACTCAATGACATAAGAAAACCATTGAGGTGTTTGTATCATTAACCCTCAAATTTAGCAAGATTCAGTTCTCAAGTTCCCAGTGGTTAATATTTAGTACATTTTTATTGCTATGGAATTCACAATTTACAGTTGTAATCATCTGCATTAATATGATATACTTTGAATTTTTAAGGAACAAACTGGACACCATAATCATGTAATCTCAATACTTTATTACTTTCTAATATTAAGTAGTTTCCATATAGTTTAACACAGAAGAAGTGACACCAGGTAGTAATCTGCTGCCTTTCCACATGCAACGTTTGCTAATCTGGAAGCATTAGTTTGAGCAGTGAGGTGGAGGAGGGTAGTGATTCTCTCAGTCTATCACTGCCATTCCTCCTCTACTCAAACCAATGCTTTCAAATTAGCCCAAGTCCAGTATGTTAGGCAGCAGGCCGACATCTGGAGACACTTCCTTAATGTTAAGCCATTTGAAAATAATTAAACACTAGTAGGTAAGATAAAAAGGGTGACACATGGAACCATAACCACTTTATTCAGATAAAGGGATCATAGTGCTTGCAGTGTGCCCAGAGTTTCCCTTTAATGTATTTCTGAATCAAGCATCAATGCTTGTCTTCTGGTTATTAGATCAATAAACAATTATTTATTTCTTTGTTATTTCTTTTGAATTATTACTAGGACTTGCGTCAGTAAAGCAAGTTTATATATATTTATATATAGTTTGTTTAACATTGTGTATATAGTTGATTTGTAGAACACGGTGCTGACAGGTGCTTACATGTAAAAATCATATACCTCAGGATGACAAAAGCATATGAACAATGTTTAATTTTTTTTTAAGGAATGCTTTTGTTAAAAAGGCAACATTGGAATAGAAAAAGGAACAAAGGGAAAAGAAATGTTGCAGTAAAAGCTTCAAACAGGGAAATTATAGTCATTCTTCGAACAAAAGGTATCAAGTGTTCAGTGAATGTAAGCGTACAATTAAAAAAAGAAGTCTGAAGGTCAGGGTATGACCACCTAATTAATGCTAATAATAGCCAGAAAGAGACATAGATCATATGGGAAGGGAAGATAAGGGGGAGGAAAAAGGTAAATAAAAATAATGATTGTTAGTATAATGCTTCTATTATATTCTATAATGGCTACTTGGCTTAGCCTTATATTAATTATACTTTTTTATGGATTATTTTTTATTGGGTACAGTATTTTGAAATTGTTTCATGTTAACTTGCTATCGGTCTGTCTATCTTAGTATCATTCTATAAGTACTGTTCTTTTTTTTTTATCACACTACTAACTATCACTTTAATCTGGTTGTATGCATACAAGTATGTAGAGATGTTTCTGTCTTTAAAAACGTACATGTTAAAAGGAACACTCAACTGCCAAATTGGGCAAAAATAAATGGAAATCACTGTTTATAGATATACCCCACATTAACACATGCATGCATTTTCACGAATGTTTTCACTGGGGATATATTTAAATGAGCTTGATATATATATATATATATATATATATATTTCTTATGAACTGAAGCCTCTGCAAGCCATGCCTTTTTTCCCCGGAAGAGGGGAAATAACTTATCAGAGGTTTCTCATTGAGAAGCCTCTGAAAGTTTGCCTCCACGCAGGCATGCATGCATGCATGCATGCTCGCTTACAGCATTCTGATCTGAGGTCTGTGGACACTGGTCTGAGGTATGATCTGAGTTATGAGGGGGACAGACAGGCACACTCAAGTATAGAGTGCTTTCCACTTCAGTTTTATGAATTATTTATACAAATGCAGAGTTCTCATAGAAATCGACAATTTTATAAACTGTCATTATTATGGCATAGTCCTCACCCATAAGCACTTCAGAAAGCTGGAGTGTTCCTTTAAATTATATGCAAATCTCTGATCCTTAAAGGGACACTGTAGTCACCAACACAACTACAACTACCCTTCAGGCTTTTTGCAGTAAACACTGTGTTTTCAGAGAAAATGCAGTACTTACATTACAGCCTAGTGATATCTTCACTGGCCACTCCTCAGATGGCTGCTAGAGATGTTTCATGGAGCATCCTGCCATTCAGTGACTCCACCCACTGCATGGAGAGACTGAACTTTCCTTAGAGAAATGCTTGATTCAATGCATCTCTATGAGGAGATGCGGATTGGCCAGAGCTGTGTTTGGCTTGTGCTGGCTCTGCTCTTGATTTGTCTATTTGACAGTCTCAGCCAATCCTATGGGAAAGCATTGTAATTGGCTCAGAGAATCACTTTGGTTGATATCAGCCAAGCAGGCAGATCAGGGGCAGAGCCAGCAGCTGTAGACTTGAATAGAAGTAATATGTTACTATATTTAGCGAGGCAAATGTGGGCCAGGGGGGCTAGATGGTGGCTTTAACACTATAGGGTCAGTAACGCATGTTTGTGTTCCTGACCCTATAGTGCTCCTTTAATCTGTCACTTGCCTGGCTTATTCTGGCTACTCACTACAGCTCTGCATTTCTCACTCTCAGAACCATATTCTGCTATTACAATACTGCACTTCCAGTCTCCCTAATCAGTATATCGTAAGGCCTGCTACACTTTATTGAAGTGGCTATTGTGCCTGAAGTCTCCTGGAGCCATCCCACTGTTTAATGTCGACCTATTTTCAAACCAGTGACAGGCGGCCTATTACTGTCTACAATCACATTTATGGATTGCTATTGCAATTGCAGAGTTGCATTTCATCTCAGCTAAGCACTGTCAGACTATCACTACCACCTACCACAGTTCTGGCTTGGCATGACTAATGCAGAGTTACACTCTACATTAGCAACACAACCCCAGTGGGGGACAGAGTCACTGGCTCCCTGGAAACTCTCATTCAGTGAGAAGATCTTAATCTTAAAAAGTACATTATTTAACATGCATTGCTAGTCCAATAAAAAAAAAGGTATCCTACAATACAATACAATACTCATATTAGTTTGGCATATTTTATATTATATATTTTTTTTATTACGCATTCTTATACATGCAACTTTAAAAAGAAGCTGACAGATCATATCACACCTTGGAAATTAGCAGCAATATTTTTTTGGACTATGTAATAAAATAATACATTAAGGCTTTCCAACTTAGATAAGAGCTATATAATTGAAGCAATCATTAAATTGTTTTATTCAAAACTGTTCATTTCTCGGAACACAGTCATAATCTAAACTTTCAGTCTAACTAACATTTGTGGAAAACTTTTATGCAAATTTGCATTTTTTAATAACCAACGTAACTTTTTATTTAAGATGTATCTGTCACTTAGAAGCAACTGGTGTTATATAAAAATATATATTATGCTACTAAAGCTGCTCAGGATCTATAAGATATCATTACTAAATCCATTCCTACACGTCATTATGATAGTATTTAGCATGTAGAATTACTACACTATAAATATGAATGCCATAAACTGCTTTAGAGCTCACTGGGGTTTTTTAAGGTTTAATGTCAAATTTAAGGCCAAAATATGTCAACTGGAAAAATTCTCCAAGTCAGCTATGCTACCAATTTGGCTCTTTTGGTCTAAAATTTGAAATTCAATTTGAAATCAACAATTTTCTTGGTCTGTAAAAGTGCATGAATAGAGTAAATAGCACAAGTCTATCTGATGCATGTTCTATGCCCAGTGGATCAACTTAGTTTTTTTTTCTCTTAATATATTGATAGATCAAACCTATAACCTAGAGTGCAGGGGTAGGCAACCTTGGGAACTCCAGATGTTGTGGACTACATCTTCAAAAAATTATCTTACAGACAGTTTGATGGTGAAGCTTCAGGGGAGATGAAGTCCACAACATCTGGAGTGCCAAAGGTAGCTTATCCCTTATCCTCAAGTGTTTGCTTGAAAATGTTAGAAAATCTCAATGTATCCTTTTGTGAAAAATGTTTTAGGACTCAAACATTAAAAGTAAATAGTGATGAATGAAAAGAGAACTGCAAGATTTAGGCCCAAATAGCTCAACTGTAAAAAATGTATAACAATTCTATAGTAATAATTATATTTCTAGATTTGCTGTTTTGGTTGACATTTTACTATTCCCTCTTACATTTTTCACAATTAACTGTTTAGTGAACAAAACCTTTTGTTATTTTAATTAAACTTTTAAAGATTTTGCAATTTCTAAATTTGGTTTCCAAACAGGGAAAATACAATCTAAATCTGGCATTATTGTGTAATAAAGCCTTGAATAAAACCAGTTAATGGACACTATCGATGCTCTGAAACAATGAGCCATATTTCCATTGTAAAAATAAACAGTTAACCCCCCTCTAACTGTTAATCTTTCAGCCACCAGATTTTTTTGAGAAGTGTAACCCATTAAGCAGGGCCTCCCTTTTATAACAGGGTTGGCTGTATATATTGGACCTCCCAATTTTACTTTTAGCCCACATTCCACAGCCGAGGGAATGAGGGAACAAAATCTCTTTCAGATTTGCTTCTTATATATTCCGTCCAAAAAGCAAACATATATATGAAATACATGTAATACATATAAAAAATAGGTACATATAATATTTAAGATGTAGATTCGTTTCTCAGAATATGGCCACATCTTGAAATGTATTTCAGCATTAAATTTTACATGGACTAGCTATTTCTTCTTGAGATTGTCTGGGTTGGTTTTAAATTACTAAATTTGGTAAAAAGGTTTGCAAAATTTCATTTCAACAAATATCTGGGGCCAACCCGACTCTTACTATCCCATGTGTTCCCTATTGTGTTTCCTATTAAGGGTTAATAAGTATATAGGGGTGTATAGAACAAATACCCCTCTCTGTCTCATTAGAGATATATTTGCCAGAGGCTCAAGGAAGCAAGGTGAAGGGTCAGTGTAGGACCCGTCTAGGGGGGTCTGCCTTGACGTTAGCAGGGGGGCATTCCCTCCAGTGGCCATTGGAGTAACTCAACGACCTCCATTTGTTTAAATATAGGGATTAAGGAGAGAGCGCAGGTAACTTTTTTTTATTTGGTTTTTAATTATATGTATTGGAGCTGATGTGTACTGTAGTCGTTGCTGCCGCCGAGGAGTGATGGGAGTGAGCACAGGACTTTTCTTTTTGTATTTGAGTTCCTATAATTACACCAGTAACATTTTTCTTTTTGTTTAAGTTCAGCAGGAGTTCCTATGCAAATGGGGGTAAGATAACAATATAACATTTCTATAGGAAAGATAAAATGACTTGAGCGTTTTGTATTTTCTGTATCCTCCCCAAGATTTTATGTCTACGATTGCTATAAATATGCTAGAAATCCACATACCACCGCTAAATCTGCATTTCATCTATGCATGACGTCCTTTTTAACAATTAACGCTTTTATTTTTAAGCAGCATTACTTTATGTTCTAGACATTCTTCATGATGCTTTTTGTTTTCAAAAGAAAACGTTAGAGCAGAAAGGGATGATTATGTTCTATATTCAATACAACTCCATTTCATCCTCTGCAACTGTAACTTAAAAGGTGATTACCGAACAAAGGTTTGAGATTAAAGAGAGCCCCTGGTATGTTCCAAGTGTTGATTACATTCATTTTAACTGCATGCATGATATAGAAAATCTTTAAGACATTTTACTTTTAATGCCTTTTTTTGCATCTCTATAACCACACTTTCATTTGTCAATTCAAAACACAATGTGAATTTCCATGTATTTGATATTTGCATATATTGATCTTTACCCTTTCCAATCAGTCAGATGTTCGCCGATGTTTATTCAAAAATACTTGTAGTGTGAGTGCATATCCGCAAAGTAGACAAGAAGTTGAACAATAATTACTAATTAAAATCTATAGCTAACCACAAGAACCACAAAATGGAACCTAACATTGTATCTGTAGGCTGGAAACTAATTATAAAGCAGAAACCACTTCTCAATCTTTTTCCCCGGTCTTCTAAGTAATTACCTTTTCTTAAAAAATCTGCTTGTTGGAGCTATCTTTCTCTTGGTTAAATGTGGCAATATAAAGATATGTGTAGAAATGCAGCAGTGAACAAAAGACCAGCATATGAAAATGTTAGGAGAAAGCAGGCTAATTATATTACGTATAGTTTTCATCCATCTCTGTAAAATATCAGTGTATTTTTGTTTGCAGAATATTCGGCCTATAATAGCGCACACATACACAGAAAATTAAAAACAGGCTGAAATAAAACCTGTTAATAATAGATATAAAGAAGTATGAATTTTCATGTAAATCTGTTAAATATTAAAATAACAATGTTAAAGTTTAAAATGATACCATAAACCCTTATAGAACATATATTTGTACTTACCAAACACTGTTCGAGCTGGCACAGATTCTCTGTTTAACCAGAATGATACTTGCGACAAGATGACAGTCATTATACATGGGAGGTAGGTTTGGATAACAAAATATCCAATCTTTCTTTTTAAATGAAAATGGGCCGTCATCACTGTATATTCACCTGGGGATCAAAGAACATCTTATTAGATGCATTGGTAACAGAAGCTAAATATGTTGAAATCTGCAAAAAAAATATTTAAAAACTATATGGCTGCTTTAACCAGAGACTAATGCTTGTGAATATACTGGAAATATGTTCACAAACATTTAAACACTTGAAAAAAGTGAAAAATATAAGAAAGAAGAGTCATGCTAGCCCAAATAATTTGGCACCTGGTGAGGGAGCAAATACATACACTTAGAGACTATATGTGGTTATACGCCTTTTGTACATATGGTGACGTATCCAGAAGTCATAGTAGCTTCATAAGTGTGGCTGGAAGATCTTTGAAATTGTGCTGGATATTGGCACCCGTGGAGGAAGATAACCAGCCATCTAGATGCCTATTTATACGCTAAATTAAATTGAAAAAGGACCTCTTGAAATAACAAAAATCCTAATAGCCGGACGATGAAGTGGCAGATCTACTAAATATTGCTCTAAAAATGTGTCTTATCATTACCATACAAAACCTTAAAATAAAACACAAAAATAAGAACCAGAGTACTAATACTTTTGTGGTACACCTTCATTCTTTTGTATATTTGTACTTTTATCCATTTGATTTTGTGAGCTCTTGTAAAGAGGGTCCTCGTCAATTTATTGTTCCTGTAACATTTAGTATTGTTTAATTTATATTGTTAAACTTCCCTCTTTATAATATTGTAAAGAGCTACAGCATGTGTTGGGCTATATAAATGACGATGATAATAATAATTATAATATTATATTATATAATAAAAGATTGTCTTATCCTTATGTCGATATCCCACCAGATGGATTGCCCATGGTGGCACCAGGCCCTCTGTACCTTGAACAAGTTAGTGCTCTACCATCCATGAGTAGGATACATTTAGTTTTATTTATCTACACTATCTCACAAAAGTGAGTACGCCGCTCACATTTTTGGAAATATTTTATTATATCTTTTCATGTGACAACACTGAAGAAATGACACTCTGCTACAATGTAAAGTAGTAAGTGTACAGCATGTATAACAGTGTAAATTTGCTGTCCACGCAAGAACTCAATGCACAGCCATTAATATCTAAACCATAAGCAACAAAAGTGAGTACACCCCTAAGTGGAAATGTCCAAATTGGACCCAATTAGCCATTTTCCCTCCCTGGTGTCATGTGACTCATTAGTGTTAAACAGTCTCAGGTGTGAATAGGGAGTAGGTGTGTAAATTTGGTGTTATTGCTCTCACACGTTCTCATACTGGTCACTGGAAGTTCAACAAGGCACATCATGGCAGATAACTCTCTGAAAAAAAGAATTGTTGCTCTATATAAAGATGGCCTAGGCTATAAGAAGATTGCCAAGACCCTGTAACTGAGCTGCAGCATGGTGGGCAAGATCATACAGCGGTTTCACAGGACAGGTTCCACTCAGAACAGGCCTCGCCATGGTCGACCAAAGAAGTTAAGTGCACATGCTCAGCGTCATATCCAGAGGTTGTCTTTGGGAAATTGACGTAGAGGTTGAAGGGGTGAGGTATGGTCTGAGCTTGTTAGTGCTCAGACCATACGCCACACAATGCATCAAATTAGTCTGCATGGCTGTCATCCCAGAAGGAAGGCTCTTCTAAAGATGATGCACAAGAAAGCCCACAAACCGTTTGCTGAAGACAAGCAGACTAAGGACATCGATTACTGGAACTATGTCCTGTGGTCCGATGAGACCAAGATAAACTTATTTGGTTCAGATGGTGTTAAGGGTGTGTGGCAGCGACCAGGTGAGGAGTACAAAGACAAGTGTGTTATACCTACAGTCAAGCATGGTGGTGGGAGTGTCATGGTCTGGGCCTTGGTGAGTGCTGCCGGCACTGGGGAGCTACAGTTCATTAAGGGAACCATGAATGCCAACATGTACTGTGACATACTGAAGCAGAGCATGATCCCCTCCCTTCGGAGACAGGGCCTTGCTAAGGAAGCTGAAGGTAAAGGTGATAGACTGACCAAGCATGTCTCCAGACCTAAACCCTATTGAGCATCTGTGGGGCAACCTTTAAATGGAAAGTGGGGGAGTGCGAGGTCTCTAACATCCACCAGCTCTGTGATGTCTTCATGGAGGAGTGGAAGAGAACTCCAGTAGCAACATGTGTAGCTCTGGTGAACCCCATACCCATGAAGGTTAAAGGGACTCTATAGTCACCATATAAAAGCAAGAAAGACAGGTCCCCCAGCCTTCCTTCTTGCTTTTATATGAACTTTCATTCATTAAAAAAAAAAAAATCGGTGTTTTTATATTAAAAACTTACCTCCGTTCCAGCGCCGAGCTCCCCGCTAGGCCGCGCCCCCTTTTTCGTCAAAATGACGAAATCGCGGGGCCCAATGGGACGGCTTCGCGCTGGACCAATCGCGTTCTTCATAGAGCGGCATTGAATGCCGCCCTATGAAGAACCTGAGCGCTTTACCGCGCATGTGCGCGGAATGCGCGTTCGCGAGCTGAGCTGTCTGACTGACAGCTCAGCTCGCTTTCTAAAATTATCAATAATAATTTAGGGCCCCCACCCGCCCTGTGCGGCGGGTGGGGGCCCTAAAATTATCAATGGGGGGGGGGACCTACTGTCCCCCCCCCGGCCCCCACCCCTGTGCGGCGGGTGGGGGCCCTAAAATTATCAATGAGGGGGGGACCTACTGTCCCCCCCCGGCCCCCACCCCTGTGCGGCGGGTGGGGGCCCTAAAATTATCAATGAGGGGGGGGACCTACTGTCCCCCCCCCGGCCCCCACCCCTGTGCGGCGGGTGGGGGCCCTAGAATTATCAATGAGGGGGGGACCTACTGTCCCCCCCCGGCCCCCACCCCTGTGCGGCGGGTGGGGGCCCTAAAATTATCAATGAGGGGGGGACCTACTGTCCCCCCCCGGCCCCCACCCCTGAGCGGCGGGTGGGGGCCCTACAATTATCAATGAGGGGGGGGACCTACTGCCCCCCCCCGGCCCCCACCCCTGAGCGGCGGGTGGGGGCCCTAAAATTATCAATAAGGGGGGGGGACCTACTGTCCCCCCCCCCGGCCCCCACCCCTGAGCGGCGGGTGGGGGCCCTAAAATTATCAATAAGGGGGGGGGACCTACTGTCCCCCCCCCCCGGCCCCCACCCCTGAGCGGCGGGTGGGGGCCCTAAAATTATCAATAAGGGGGGGGACCTATTGTCCCCCCCCCGGCCCCCACCCCTGAGCGGTGGGTGGGGGCCCTAAATACAAAGGGGGGGGGGGACCCTAGTTAACCCTCCCCCCCCCAAAAAAAAATATCTCCCTACCTACCCCCCTCACCCTAAAAATAATGAGGGGGGACCATTAACTAAAAACCTGTAAAAAAATGAGATAAAATCAACTTACCATTCGATGTTTTCTTTCTTCTAAAATCTTCTTTCTTCAGCCCCCAAAAAGGCCAAATAAAAATCCATAATAACCGACGCAATTAAAAAAAAAAAAAAAAAAACCGAGCGCAAAAAAAAATAATCCATCTTCACCCAAGGAGGGCTCCGCGCAGACTGAGCTCCGCAGGGCGGGGGAAGGCTTATAAAGCCTTGCCCCGCCCTGCAATTAGGCTAAGAACACTCTGATTGGTGGGTTTAAGCCAATCAGAGTGCTCTTTGTAATTTTACAAGCGTGGGAAAGTTCTTTGGAATTTTCCCACGCTTGTAAAATGACACAGAGCACTGTGATTGGATGGATTTCAAGCCATCCAATCACAGTGCTCTGTGTCATTTTACAAGCGTGGGAAAGTTCTTTGGAATTTTCCCACGCTTGTAAAATGACAAAGAGCACTGTGATTGGATGGATTTCAAGCCATCCAATCACCGTGCTCTGTGTCATTTTACAAGCGTGGGAAAGTTCTTTGGAATTTTCCCACGCTTGTAAAATGACACAGAGCAATGTGATTGGATGGCTTGAAATCCATCCAATCACAGTGCTCTGTGTCATTTTACAAGCGTGGGAAAATTCCAAAGAACTTTCCCACGCTTGTAAAATGACAAAGAGCACTGTGATTGGATGGATTTCAAGCCATCCAATCACATTGCTCTGTGTCATTTTACAAGCGTGGGAAAATTCCAAAGAACTTTCCCACGCTTGTAAAATGACAAAGAGCACTCTGATTGGCTTAAACCCACCAATCAGAGTGTTCTTAGCCTAATTGCAGGGCGGGGCAAGGCTTTATAAGCCTTCCCCCGCCCTGCGGAGCTCAGTCTGCGCGGAGCCCTCCATGGGTGAAGATGGATTATTTTTTTTGCGCTCGGGTTTTTTTTTTTTTTTTTTTTATTGCGTCGGTTATTATGGATTTTTATTTGGCCTTTTTTGGGGCTGAAGAAAGAAGATTTTAGAAGAAAGAAAACATCGAATGGTAAGTTGTTTTTATCTTATTTTTTTTTTTCTTTACAGGTTTTTAGTTAAAGGGTCCCCCCTCATTATTTTTAGGGTGAGGGGGTAGGTAGGGAGATAAGTTTTTTTTTTTTTGGGGGGGGGGGGGGGAGAGGGTTAACTAGGGTCCCCACCCCCTTTGTATTTAGGGCCCCCACCCACCGCTCAGGGGTGGGGGCCGGGGGGGGACAATAGGTCCCCCCCTATTGATAATTTTAGGGCCCCCACCCACCGCTCAGGGGTGGGGGCCGGGGGGGGGCAGTAGGTCCCCCCCCTTATTGTGAATTTTAGGGCCCCCACCCGCCGCACAGGGGTGGGGGCCGGGGGGGGACAGTAGGTCCCCCCCCTATTGTGAATTTTAGGGCCCCCACCCACCGCTCAGGGGTGGGGGCCGGGGGGGGGGGCAGTAGGTCCCCCCCCTTATTGTGAATTTTAGGGCCCCCACCCACCGCTCAGGGGTGGGGGCCGGGGGGGGGGCAGTAGGCCCCCCCCTTATTGTGAATTTTAGGGCCCCCACCCGCCGCACAGGGGTGGGGGTGGGGGCCGGGGGGGGGGCAGTATGTCCCCCCCTTATTTTTTATTTTAAGGCCCCCACCCACCGCACAGGGGTGGGGGCCGGGGGGGGACAATAGGTCCCCCCTTATTGATAATTTTAGTGCCCCCACCCGCCGCACAGGGGTGGGGGCCGGGGGGGCAGTATGTGCCACCCTTATTTTTAGGGCCCCCACTCACCGCTCAGGGGTGGGGGCCGGGGGGGGGGAGGGGAGGAGAGTAGGTCCGTCCCCCCCCTCCCTTCAACCACTATTGTGGCCAGACAGCATCCCTGTGGGTTCGGGCTTCAGCTGTCAGCTGAAGCCACGCCCACAGCAGTGCTGACAGGCTGTCAGCACACAAAGCGCGTTCACAGTGCTTTGTGTGCTGATAGCCCGTCTGATGCATTCACCCAGAATGCATCGGACGAGAGGCCTTTTTAGGGCCTCTGAACTCGGAAGTCCCTCTGGTGGCCGTCTGATTGACTGCAACAAGAGGTGTTCCAAGCTTCCAATGTAAACACTGCATTTTCTCAGAAAATACAGTGCTTACAAGAAAAAGGCTCCGGGTAGCTGTAGCACTCACCTAAACAACCTCATTAAGCTGAAGTTGTTCAGGTGACTATAGTGTCCCTTTAAGGCAGTACTGGCAAATAATGGTGGCCACACAAAATATTGAAACTTTGGGCCCAATTTGGACATTTCCACTTAGGGGTGTACTCACGTTTGTTGCCAACGGTTTAGACATTAATGGCTGTGTGTGGAGTTATTTTGAGGGGACAGCAAATTTACACTGTTATATAGGCTATACACTTACTATTTTACATTGTAGCAGAGTGTCATTCCTCCAGTGTTGTCACATGGAAAAATAGAATAAAATATTTACAAAAATGTGAGGGATGTACTCACTTTTGTGAGATACTGTATATTTAAGTTCATACCATACCATGGGTTTTCTTTTATGCTTGCTTTACATATTCAATGACCATCGTGAGCGAGCATCGTCATTCCAGTTTTTTCTTGTACGTATACATAGACGGGCATTGTACCTTTCTCGCCTGTTGCATGCCAAGTTTAGTTTTAAGCTCTGAAAAGAGTGAGTGGTTTTTTGGCATAACACCTACCACCTATTACTATATACATACATTACTCTGCGACCTGTGTTACGGTGATTTTCGTTACATGTCATGAGAATCCTTTTCATTTTGAAGACTACAGTATCTAAGTGTATGTATATGCTCCCTCACAAGATGCCAAATTATTTGGGCTTGCACGGCTTACTTCTTGCACTATTTTGTTTATACAGAAGTTGTGGGTTTCGCTGCTGCCTCTTTTCTATTTTTCAACCTTGTTTGTGTATCTCTGATGCATTTCACAAATATGCCCCTAAAATAATTTCTTGTTATAAAAAAATGCATCCACTTCTCTCACTTTCTCCCCTTTTAAACTCTGTTGAAAATATTTATGTAAGAGTCTGTGTGTGTAAGTATATTGTGTATGTATAAATTTGTGACAGTGACATGTTTATTTACTAAAGTGAGAATTCAATGTGAATTTGAAATTGAAATTGAAGGTCAAAACAGGCAAAAAATAAATAAATGTAAAAGTCACTAATGCAGGCACTGGATATTCCACAATGTCACCATGGCCATGGTCTCAGGATTGCGTGCAAAATGAAACGGCCAGTGGTAAGATCAAAGATCTCCCTCACCAGCCGGACCGTACTACAGCTACTTTTCCTCCCAGGCACATACTACAGCCAATAATCCCACAAACACACACATACAGCCCTTATTCACACACATAGTACACTATAAACAGCCTCCATCCGATACAATAAGCAGCCACCCCTTCACAAGTAACCCCACAAGCATAGTCCTCACCAGAAAAAGAATAAGATCCCATGGTTCTGATGCTGCTGTCTAACCCCTGGGCCTTAGGCAGCCGATCAGGGTTGCCTTCTGGTTAATCCTGCTCTGGTCCCCACAAACACACAGCACGGCAAACAGACTGCACACACACCCTCCTATTCCTGTGCCACTTATCATCCAAACGCCTAACTAGTTCCAATCACCATCCAAAGATGACCCAAGTTGCATTCATGTATCCAATCAAATACCCCAAACTAGTTACAGGAAACAGGCACTGGCCCTGCAGCAATGCTTTCAGTTTGGCTACTCTGGTCTTAAATTTGACATTAACTTAGGATTCTTAATTTAATTAACAACTCTGATGTGTTTATGTGGAACTTATGGGGAAAATGTTGTG
The DNA here is from genome assembly GCF_036172605.1 of Pelobates fuscus. Lineage (NCBI taxonomy): Eukaryota > Metazoa > Chordata > Amphibia > Anura > Pelobatidae > Pelobates > Pelobates fuscus. Next base: position 316,841,498 of record NC_086317.1, on the reverse strand, counting down.
TGCACTGTATCTTTAAATGTAGGAGAGTGTTACATATGCAACTTTTAAAGCACTCTTCCTCTTTTTATGTTTTATAAGTGCCAGTTTCTGGCAGCCCAGTATATGTATGCAATGTATCAGAATTAACAGCAGGTTCAAGTTGCTCTGTGAATTTACTGATAACTCGCGTGCCTGGCTGCACAAAGAGTAAGCCCATGCAGCCTCCAGCAACCCAATGCACCTGCAGCTCACATCAAATGTGAGTATGCAGTGAAAGCATCAGTGTACATTAGTATGTGTGTATGCGTGTCAGTACCCATGTGTGTGTCAAAAATCAGACTCTGACCTCTATCTATCAGAGCATACATTCTATTAATGGAGACATACATTATTGACACATACACAGTTGAACACTAACAAATACCAGCAAACCCACTGGTAACAATTAATTGATATTTATGACTAATGAAAGTCCTGCTAAGGAGTCTGAAACATTATGGTTATGATTGGATTATATATCTGCTTTTGACATAATATAGCAGTTGATGTGTTCTATAAAAAAATCCTAAAATTCTGAGCATGCTTCATCGCGAGGAGATACTCTATTTTCCAAAGGTTCTATATTTTTATATATATATATATATATATATATATATATATATATATATATATATATATATTTATAAATATATATACTTGGATTTACCCTTTAAAAGTGAATTTGTTGCTGCTTAAATAGCTGCCACTCAGGACTTTAGCTAATACAGGATTGTAACTTCCATGAATCACCTCTCTTTAATTTAGGATTAAGAGGAGGTTATTATGGTTGAGAGAGGTTAGAACATATATGTCCCAACAATAATAACCTCCCTTTAAAGGGACATTCTAGGCACTGTATCTGCTTCATCTCATTTAAAGGAACACGGTATGCACCCACACCACTTCAGCTCATTAAAGCATTCTGGGCAGTGTCCCTATTGCACTTAGTGCTGCAACATAAGACATTGAAGTTTTAAAGAAATTGCAATGTTTACATTGCAGCACTAAGACAGCCACTAGAGGCGCTTGTGGAATATTACCAGGCTTTTGGTCCGCTAACTGATGCTGGACATCTTCACACTCTGCATGAGAACATCCAGCGTCAGCTATTTGATTCAATGCTTTCCAATGGGGAGGGCCTAATGTGTTCACGGCACTCATGGCGCATGCTAATAAGCATGTCAAAAATTCACTTAGCTGAATCCCGGGCCAATGTCCCTCGGTGCTGGGTCAGGCTCTGCCCCCAATGTCGGCGACCGCCACAATCGCATTAGGACAACCCCATTATGAATGAGCCTAGACACTGAGAAGCTAAGAAGACATTAGGAATCAATACTTTCCTATGGGGTTTTAGCTGATGCTGGATGTGGAGTTAACCTTGCAAAGTAATTATCTCAATATCTGCAATAATTGACATTGCAGGGTTAACCTGACAGGGGCACTGCACTCAGACCACCTCAATGAGCTGAAGTGATCTGGATGCCTATAGTGTCCCTTTAGACATATTTTACAACTCTGTACTACCACAACTATTGCACGATCTGCAATCCTTAATCTGTACATTTCCCTCCTCTACAATTTATTACTCTTACACACTAAGCCTACTCCTAAATTGAACCTCGGCCTAACAACAAAACACAATATAAAAAATACTTAAAGGAAAAGTGTGTCTTATAGGGGGGGAAATGTCTTCTCAGTGCCTAGGCTCACTAATAAACAGTTCATGATGACGTCTCCAGAACCCTTGTATATGAGGTTAACTAAATACTGAATAGCTATGTGCTCTAAAAATGTTATAAACTTTCAAACTACTTTAGATGCATCTGTCTTGTAGTAAATTTATGTCTTTAAAATAATGGCATAAACCCAATGTATTTATATACTTATTTTTTCTTTTTAAAGTAAAGAAAGTGTTAATATTTAATTTGAAATCATGTCTACATATAAAATATCTGTATCTATTAGTAATGTGACACATATAATGTAAGCACAGCTCAGAATAGCAGAATCTCTTTATTATTGTCCCTTTGCAAAATCCAGCGTGTAATGAGTATAGTGCAGGGAAAACAGAAGTGATTACTGGCCGACTGGAAGCATGATGAGGTTCAGAAAATCCATTGACGACTGGTGCATTCGTGTGCAAAATCGGATTTCTGTATTTTACTAATCCCTGGTTACAATCTGTGTCCTGCTCTTTGTGATCCATCTTGCAATCAGTATTCCTTTCTATCCAGATGTATAAGGATCTAGACTTGAAAGCCTGTTCGTGCTGGGAAAACACATTTCTGAATTGAGCGAGCTGTGGGTATTCCAGAGTGCCTGTGTGGCAATTTAGGGACTTAGCTACCTGCTCGTCAATCAGTCACCTGATGTCCTTCCGGCAGCCTGCTGCGTTTTAAAGGAAACACATGGCTCAGTGCATGTCCTATCTGCTTGCTTTGGTTGTGCTGAAAGTAAGAGGGGAATTGCCATTCATTACAGAAAACAATGCAGCCATGATGGTGAACTGGTAAGTGCACTTCAACATTCTATATGCTGTGTGTGTATCTTTAAGGGGAGTGATACTTTGTAGCAGTGCACAGATAAATACCTTCTCATTCTATAAATTTGCAGGGCCATTTAACCCCTTAAGGACACATGACATGTGTGACATGTCATGATTACCTGTTATTCCAGAAGTTTGATCCCTAAGGGGTTAAAGAGAGCAATCTGTCTACATTTCACAAGCTCAGTCACTTTCACAGTCACTTGTCGCTCTGTTTTCTTTTTCTTTAACAGCTGCATAATTAATAATCATTAAGGTATATTAAAAGCATCTGTGTTGGCAAGCTACTTATCAGTGTTTCTAAAATAGGAACACGTTGCCAAGCTGGTTTATGCCTTTTGTCAGGTGTTATGGAATTAGGCAGCAAAGCCCCCAGGGGGGTTAGCCGGGGAAGCTAAGTGTTTAAAGTCTGAATAAACCGGTTGATTTCATATGGCTGTTGCTAATCCTGCTGCCAGCAATGGACACAGGCTGAGCCTTGCCCTTTGCAAGGAGTCCCGTTATCCTAAAGATCTCGGTTTTTATCATGCTATGGATAAAGCTACTGCAGGCTGATCTCGAGGGCATTAAATAAGAATGGAAAGGTCTTAACCCAGAACCATGTGTTGGTAAAAATAAATAAATAAAAAAATACCCCCCAGCACTTCTTCTCTCTGCACAAGCAGATCAGCCAAGAAGAGTAGCCCTAAACTACCACAGCAGCAAGCTTTTAAGAGGCGATCAGCACGTGTCTCGTTCGGATTAAACCTTTCTTTTCATCTAATGCTTACACATCTGGCAGCTTCTGTCTCCCACACTGAGTAATGGGACTCAGAGGGCGCACCTTGTCCTCAGACACGTGTCTGCATAAATAGGCACAGCAGCTGCCTACAGTCTGTACAGAGTGTGCAGCTTCTGGCTGCTGAGCTCTCCAAATGAAACACCTGTATCACTCAGGGGCAGGAGTGTGAATGGCAAAAAGTGCTGGCTTTCAGACATAGCATTTATATTAACTCTGAATGCCTGATTTGTGCTGGAATTTCCATTTACCACTTGGCTGATGGGCTTGTCTTATGTGAACTGGCTTATTTAAAGTGCCATAAACTCTCCTGATGCATAGGTCAATTAGACCTGGGCTTAGGGCAGTGATACAGAAGAGGTAGCAGGATTATTTTTTCATCTTAAATAGACATAGCTCCGCATGAGATCTGCAAATACAGGTAGTGTTGAGAAGTGATAAACCTGCCCCTGCTTTCTGTTGTGGTTTTGGTGTCTTATGAAAAACTACAATCTGTGAAAAAGTGCATGTCTTTGGCAAGTGTCTTGATTCATCAACAATCTCTGCAATTTGTCAATCCAATGCTTCTCTAACACTGAATCCAATTCTTCTCCTAGACAAGCATTGAACGCACACTACTGGCATCCGTATACTTTACATGCTTACACTAGACATCAAATAGATTTCATAATTCAATTTGCTTAAGTCCAGATCTACACCCCTTACTTGTAGGTGTGGAAACTGCAAAATGTAACTAGTGCCATTTTGCAGAAACTTCATTGTTTTCATTTGTAAGACTTAAGGCTTCATCTATGTTTCCAACTAGTGCATTATGTCTGTATGCAGACATGTGTACAGTTTATTCACTAAAAGTGTATTATGTAGATTTCAAAAGGTTAATTCACTTAATAGTAGATTGAATTACCAATCCAGGCACCATAACAATTTCATCAGAATTAAGTTGTTATGGTGCCAGGAGCCTTTTTTCCATTCTGTTTTCAGTTTCCACAATTCACTGTTTAGTAGACAATCGCGAGAGTACATAATTGCAGTATGTAGGTATAATATTTAAATACATATAAACTCTTTCCCATACCAAGTGTCCCTATTTAGGGCCCAAGTCCCTCTGCCCCTCTGTCCCTCTATCCTAATATTCTATCCTACATTTTTTCTTTCTAGGAGCTCAGTATTCCAGTTGTATCTGGTTGTATAACAGGTCTCCACAGCAATAATACTAACAGTACTGTGTCTTTAAACCACAATAAATGTGCTTAGAAATCAGTTTGTGTATGAGCTTTTTAATGCTTGTGTATGTCTTCTTAGAGGAGTGGGGCAGGGCTTGGCAGCCCTTGGGCTGACTCTCCTCTGCAAGTCAGGTATGCAGCCCCCCGGCTTCATAGCCATTTAGTTATCATACAATTACACTCTCTGAGATGGTAAACAATATACAGGGGTTGCATAGCTTTCCTCCCAGCAATGGGTGAGCTTTGCAAGTTCTGGACTGACAGTTCTTTATATGCTCTGCACCACACTCAAGTGTCAAGGCCACGCAGCAAACTCTGCTTGCAACTTTATTGGATTCATTTTCACACTAATTGTTTTAAAGAAAATCTAAAATATGTGGACAAATGTAATAAACATTCCATTCCACATGTGCAAATTATACAAAGAAATGCAACAAAGTATACTTAGTACTTGTGTGTCACTGATTAGTGTATGCAGCAACACTATACAATCCTGGTAAAACTGATTTGGAAACAATAAATACTAATAAATAGGTGCACAGAAATAAATTCTCATAAAAATTCATACAAAGTGATAATCCACAAAAATGGCATCCACGATTTTCAGACATATTATTATGCAAAGAGACATTTAACCCCTTAACCCCTTAAGGACACATGACAAGTGTGACATGTCATGATTCCCTTTCATTCCAGAAGTTTGGTCCTTAAGGGGTTTAAGGGACACTGTAGGCACCCAGACCACTTCTGCCCATTGGAGTGGTTGTGTGCTTTGCCCCTCTCCCCTTAGCCCTGTTAGTCAAAACACTGTGGTTTTGGATAAACTGCAGTGTTTTGATTACAGGGCTAAGCTAACCTCTAGTTGGTGTCTCAGACAGCCGCTGGATGGTGCTTCCATGTTCCTAGAGAACGAAAAGTGTTTTAAATTACGTTCAAAGTCCCCACGCTCTGCATTAGGAATCCCCATAGAAAAGCATTGAATAATGCTTTCTTATGGGGAGATCCAATGCATGTGGGCGGCCATTGCCACGCATGCGCATTATGTCTCCCCCGCCAGCAGCTGGGAGCAGGGGAGGAGCGTCGGCAGAGCTGAGGGACATCGGCGCTGAATCAAGGTAAGTGACTTAAGGGGTTAATAACCCCTTCAGCGCCGAGTTTGTTTTCCTGGCACTATAGTTTCTCTTTAAAGTGTTCAAGTGACTTGAACAATTCACAATACCAATGCAAATACACTAGTAAATCACATATGACAAACTTCAATCTCAGTGCTAAAATTGCCACACTTGTGTAGAAATGGTATGTGGCAATAAAAGAGAAAAAACAAGTATATTTGCATCAATTCCTAATGTTAGGTCAAATCATCTATATTAAAAAAAAAAAAAAACATTAAAAGATTCCTAGTCCAATATTGTAAACACAGCATAAAAAAGATTGGATATCTAAATGGTTAAACTCACAAGTGCAGAGTGGTTAGAGTACCACTCTAGGCTATAGTGCCTAGGGAGGATCAGCCCCTTGCGTATGTGGGATCCAGTAGTGCCAGATGGTACGTTACTTAATTTTTACATAACATGACTTAGTATTATAGTCAGCCAGCAATGTCCAGATAAACACTGTAGAAGTTACTTGCTAATACATATGTTACATAGTTACATAGCTGAAAAGAGACTTGCGTCCATCAAGTTCAGCCTTCCTCACATATGTTTTTTGCTGTTGATCCAAAAAAGTTAAATCATGTTAAATCATCAAAAGTTAGATCATGTTAAAAAGAGACCATCAATTTCAAAATACCCAAGTTCTGCCATTTACACAAGACTTTTGATAAAGAAAATCAAAAAAATCCTCCTGAAACTTAGAGTGCTTCAATGATCGTCAGCTACATATTTATGTTCACATTTACAATACAGGTACAAAGCTGCACTGTATTCACTATTGCACAATCTTTATTCATGCTTCTTCTCCAAAGCCCGCACAGGCTTACAGGTATAGTGGTATAAATATGATTCCCTGGTAATTTGAGGTTCCCATTTGTTGTGGGCCCTAAAGCTTGGGTGGGCTACTTGGCTCACACTGGGCTGCGAGGATCTGCCCCACTTCTGTAAGAAGAATGGCATGGCATTGGCTATATATCATTCACCTCCATAAAAATGTGAAACTTGAAAAATCATATTTAGAGCAGTATGAAAAGTGTGCATGTCTCACGCTTGTATATAAATATTTTTATACCTAATACCTACTGGCAGCACTAAAAGTTATTACAAATATTTACAATATTTAAAAAAAAAATAACCTTAAAATTACTTTACCTTTACTTTACTTTTCCTTTCTTGTTTAAACATTCCACATTAGCAAGATCCAGATGACAATGTACTATTTTATCTATAACTACATCACTACTATGTATCTTGAGCTGTTTAGGGTGGTATATGTTGTTTTCAAATTCCTACCATGTTGAACTATACAAGTTCTTTTTAATTTGCAATTAATATGATTCTAGACATGCTGATTATCCTGCTTATGTAATAATACAAAATTGTGCAACATTTTCAAATGTCATGTACCTGTTTAAATATGTGATCAGGAAGATTTAAAGTTCATGAGTGAATGGAACAATAAGCCGAAGTTATGCACATTTGTTCTAATGGAGTCTCTAAGAAAAAAATATCAAAAACTAGCTAATTTGGATAAAGAAATTATCTGAGAAAAACTTATGCTCTTTACAGAAAATAATTTATACCAACAAAATTCCATACTAATTCAAAGTTATATTGAAAAAATTGAAATAGACACAAAACACATGTAGATTAAAACATATATAGGAGACAAGCAAGATTATGCCAACCGTCAAGTTAGGACATACCACTTAAATAAAAGATACATTTCAGAGACAGTACCCTCACATGAAAGGGAAATGGAACAAACTAAGTATTACAGACATTATGAATTTGTGGCAAAGCAAGAGCCTCAAAATGTTCCTAAAAAACACATTCCCACTATACAAAAGTCCTTCCACTATTCCTCTAAACGTACAAGACCTTACACAAAATCCACCAATCATCACTATGCCCCTTCATCTTACCAACACCCATTTGTCACCAGTCAATACTGTCAACCTATATATAAATCACGTAAACCCTCATATAGGACATCTAATCACCAAGAACCACAATCCAATTATTACAATGCCAAAGGCGCTGACACCAAATATTATTCACAAAAACCTCAAAGGTCGCATTTTGCATTTAGAAATCGCCCAATCACACCTATCACACACGCAAACAGGTACAAATTACTAAAAAAATATTTAGGCTTTTAATTATTGAAAACAGAAAATCTTGTGTTCAGCTGCTGAAAACACTATGTGGATTTCCCAATTCCACTATATACAAGGTGAAAAGCTAACTGTTTAGGTTATGTACCCCACCTCTTAAACACAAAAGTTTAAATTTGTAAGAAAGGCTGCCCTAAAAAAAAGTTTTATCCAATCCCCTTTCCCCACTTTTACTGACTTCCACAGACGAACCCCAAGTAATTAATACTCACATTAGTGAGAAATCCAAATTTAATCCTTCCAATTTTAAATCAGCCCCTCTTATTATGTTTGAAAAATCAGTTATAAGGGATTTGAATAATATTAAACATAGTAAATATGATCGTCATAATTTAACCAAAGCAGGAAAAATGGTGGTCAAACAACTTCAAACGATAAGGGTCGTGATTTAGTTTTACTAGCCAGCAATATGTACATAGAAGAAGCTAATAGACAACTCAGTGATGCTGAGCAATTGCCAACAGATCCGACATTAGTAATACAAGAAAAAATATTTTCCTTTGTAACCAAAGGTCTGGAATTAAAAATTTTAAACAAAGCAAATTCAATTACCTCAACATCAAATTCCCAAAAATCCCAATTATATATTTTTTGCCCAAGATTCACAAAAACATCAATAATCCCCCAGGAAGACCCATGGTGTCTGGTATTAATTCTCTATTATGCAATTTATCTCAATACATTGATATTTTACTCCAACCATGTGTCAAACAAATGAGATCGTATTTAAAAGAGTCCATGTCACTCTTACAATTCTAAAATAACTTTAATTGGCAATCAGAATTTATTTTAGCAACATGCGATGTCACTTCCCTAGACACGATTATTCCCCATCACATAGGTTGTAAAACTGTGAAAAATATCTTATCTGCTGAAAAAAGAATCCCTAACACTCAAATTGATTTTATCCTTGAAGGTATATATATAATTTTAGATAACAACTATTTTTTTTTATTCATTTTACCTCCAAAAGAGGGGTACAGCTATGAGTACAAGGTTTTCCCCCAGCTGTGCCAACCTCTTCATGGCAGACTGGGAGTCTTGCGTCATTTGGGCAGGGCATGCCTGGAAGGCAAACCTTGTCTCCTATTTTAGATATATTGATGATTTATTTTTTATATGGAAAGGCTCTGAGGATTCTCTTAACTCTTTTATCACTTATCGTAACACCAATAACAGAGGTATTGTTTTATACTGTGAATACAGAAGGGAGTCTGTTAATTTTCTAAATTTAAATAATTGTATTAAAAATGGAATACTTCAGACTAAAACATTTAAAAAAGAAGTTTGCACCAATACAGCTATCGATCAAACAAGTTGTCATTATAAACCATGGTTGGAAAGTGCGCCCAAGAGTAAATTTCTACATATACGTAGGAATTGCTCTCAGATAAATGATTTTAATGAACAAGCAAACTTTTTAAAGGATACATTTATCGAAAAAAAATATTCTCCCACTAGACTAGATAAAACTATAGTAGAGATTAGAATATTTCTTTCTTGATTTCTGATCTATAAAAACAAGTGTACTTTAGACACTCCGACACTTCCTATAATTTTTAACTATAATAACAAAAGCGGTCATATAAAAAAGATAATTAAGAGACATTGGCACCTTTTAAAACAAGATGACCTTCTTAAAGACATTTTACCTACTAAACCCAATATTGGTGCACCTAATTTGAGATCCATTTTAACTACCAATTTCACAAAGGAATCTAGATCGAATACCACCCTCAGACCACCATTTTTAAATGGTGTAAAAAGAAAAGGATTTATAAATGTAAACGATGTGTAGTCTGTAAAAGTACCGATCCGCCTGTACAATCAAAAGTTACCAATTTTAAGTCAAATATAACTAATAAAATGTATACTGTTAAGGATTTTATTGGATGTAATACTAAAAATGTAATCTACTTATTGGAGTGCCCCTGTGGCCTGCAATATGTGGGGTTAACCGCTAGGTGTCTAAAAACCCAATTAAGCAAACATTGCAGGAACATTAAAAAAGGATACAAAAACCACTCTGTATCTAAGCACTGTATTAATCACATTATGGACCCCAAACTATTAAAATATATTGGAATACAAAAATGCAGCATCCCTTGGAGAGGGGGGACATAAAAAAATATTTTAGGTAGATCTGAAATGGAATGGGTATTTAATTTGCAGACCCTAACTCCTTATGGTCTTAATGTCGACTTTGACCTGTATAATTTCTTATGACTTTTTATCTTTGTATTGTATAACAATATCTCTTTTAAATTTAAATTTTGTATTGTTTTTTAATCCATGTTACTAATGTGTGCATTTTATAGTCATAAATATATCTTATATTTTATTTATATGTGTTTTATATTGTGTATAATAATTTACATTTACTGAATTCTCACTATGTTATTCACCTTATTTTAAAATATCTCTATTTTTGTTTATCTTATTATTTCTGCCCTTCAACATATGACCGCGATGATTTGGCCTGCCATCCACAATATGGCCACGATAGCCACTCTTAGGACTATCCTCCATTCAGTCCGCCGATGCATATGGCTGACGGCCACACATGCAATACATCGCACACGTTCTCTGTGCAGCTGGATGCCGCCAGCCATCAGCTTATGTGCAATGACGGCCAACATCAGATTTTATTTGCGCAAGCTCTACATGTAGCTTGGCACTGCCCTCCGTTGGCTTATATATACTGAGAGCCAATGCCAGACTACATTTCCCATTAGACTAACTATTATTGATGCGGACAAACCGCGTGTCACGTGATCACTCACTTTTTCTTAATTTACCCTGTTCCCACCCTAGTTTTTAATTTATTTTTTGTTCATTCAACTTCCCATTCATTACAGTTTAATTTAATATACTGATAATTTAATTTTATTGTATATATTTGCTCCATTCTGATTGGTGCACACACTTTGGCGTCAATTTTACTTATTACCTCTCCTATATAAACGCCTTCAGCCAGGTTTGATGTTATTTCCCATTAGATAAAGTCTGTATAGACGAAACTCGTTATGGATGTTGTTACTGTGTATTTGTATTAGTAAACGGTTTTATGGTCACTTACTTGTGCCAACTATCTTTTTAAATACACTTTTATTTTATCCTAACTTCACCTGCCTTTTTATCTGCAAGTATTCCATGTGTATTTGAGGTGGGGATCATTCCACCAACGCTTTTATCATAGAGCAGTCAGCCTGCTCTACACTTGTGAGTATATTTTTATCAATTGTATTGGTTATTATTACATCATACAGAGAGCACTATTAGTTGTTTTTATCTATCCTTATCATCATTTCGTCTGGAGATCACCAACCACATATCCTGTAAGCGGGGATTATACCGCTGTACGCTATCCCCACCTGAGCAGGTCATAGCTCTGATAAATGTGAGTTTATTATACATCTTTTTATTGAATTATTACCAGTCAATTCATATGATGCTATTGGTTGTCCACGTTTTTTTTCTTTCACATATTTGGAACACTTGGACAAAGTCATTGAGGACACCACATTTTTGCAAAAAACTTTTAAAACACAATCCTTTGATTTGAGTGAGATTTGACATATTGGACTTATTTATGGTATTTGCTATATGTTTTTCCATTTTGTCTTATTATATCATATATACTTTTTTGTGTTTGTATACCTCTTGGCTCAGCCCTTTTTCTCTCATCTGTTGATTTTTGCTATTGCTTAGAGGATTAGGAGGATTACCCCTTATTGGGCAGCTGGCTTTTTTTCTAGTAGGCTGTTGATTACTGTATGGCATGTGGCTGGGTGAATTAGGCTGGATGATGGTATCTAACAGGTTGGGAGTATATGACAAGGAACATGGCAGGTAAATATAGCTGAATGGGTGGAGGGAACAGGGGGGGGGGGGGTTATTGCACATCCCTTGAGCCATTCTTGAGTGTACAAGTCAGTTGAATAATCTGTGCATCTAGGCCTTTTATGTATAAATGTCCAGATGTCTAGTTTTTAAAAACTAGGCCTTTTAAAAATTGAACGTGATGCATCTGCAACATTATTTGTTGTTATTTAATTCAACATTATATTCATGTTTCATGTTAACATTGGAATTGGTGTCATACGGAAAGTTACACTCAAACTTTAGTGTAAATTTCATTGTTCATGCTAGGTTCATCAGAATTCCCTCTCAAAGAAAATCTAAGATATTATTAATCAGTGCATTTTTATATATGCATTGCAAGTTCGGCATTCTGTAGAACATGAGTACTCATGATTGGGGTCCATACTTATTTCTAACCTGTGCTTGTGCTGATATTTTCTGTTCCTACAGTTTGTCCAATTAAATGGTACTGATTTAGCCGAGAGCCATCTTCTGCCACTACCACTGATTTGTGGGTTAGATTCGTCCATTCGTACCTCAGTTCAGAATTAGGATATGCATCTTTAAATGAAGAAAGATAAAACAAGCATTACATATGATTAATAACTCTATAAAATGTACATGATTTAAAATATTGAAAAAGCTTTGAACATTGTAACATGATTTTCATCATTGTAAGGATGCCAATAATGTGGTATTCTTGAACTGATAGTCAACCTCTATTATAGAGCATGTTTTAGGAACACAGTGTGTACCTCTTTTTACCCATCAACTAAATTATGTGTGTATCTCTGACACTGCGAGTCATGGTGTGAGAAAAGATGTTATCCCTAGCATAGACATAGTTACCCAATGCTTGTCTGTAAAAAACAAATGCTTAGATTTAATTAACTGAGCATTTGTGTTTGCAGGTCATGAAACCAATTGGTTGTGAGAGGTTATAACAGAACATAATAGGTGACTTGATTGAGCTATAGATTACACAGAGTTGGACATTGGAGATTCTGGTTAAAGTTTTCAATTACACATTTTGAATTGAGTAGGAGTTAGATATTTTGGAGTATACAGTGTTAGGGATAGGGATTAGGTTTGCACATTTTAGAACACTGTATTGGTTATGTTGCTTGTAGTCCCCTGACTAATCCCCCCACCAATTCTAAGTAGTCAAATCATTCCACTAGTAACACAGGAGTGCTGGAAGTTCGAGTGCTGGAATTCTGTTGGACTTTCTGATCTAGGGAGTGCTTGGTTTGGCTCATTGACTGAGAGCATATGCATTTAACTACTTACTAATGGTTTGACTATATACAATGGTGGATGGATGCCTGGGCATTCCTGCTTAAAATGCTCCTTTATGTGTTAGATCATATCTACTGTACCTTATCTTGCCCTCATAAAATCTGTCTCTCATCATAAACCCTACCTTGTTTCTTTTTCCTCCCAGTATTAGAACTTTCTATTAATCAATCCCCCCCCAGCCCATGGTATGAGGAGGTCCCGACACTGGCTTTCCTTAAGAAATTGTTTAACCCTGAAATCTTTAGTTTGGTTCCTATCATCTCTGTCTCTTTACTTGCGTTTGTGTTCAAGGATTTAATCAATAAGTATTGGACTGGTTTCCCATTCATAGCACAGATTGATAAAAGGTATGTATTTTGTTTTCACTGATAGGCTGATACTCTATCGGTGGTACCCAATTTGAGGTTGCAGAAGTGAAGGGACAGAGTGATCGGCACTGTATTGAAGACTTTGGGGTTAAACCATTTGTTAACAGTTTAAACCCTGAAGGTAAGCCGGGCACCATAAAACTGTATTGTGATGACATTGTTATCGTGCCCGGGGTGTTACTTTTATGAATACAATGGAGACATAATGCCAGAATCCCCTTCATGGCCAGTGGTTTTTCACAATTTGCATCATCTATAGATTATGTAGGAATGAGTTACAACAATTAATATTACGTTTGATAAACACAATATGACATGGCATTTCACCTAAAACATTAAATTCAGGAAATGTAACATACTGACCAACATCTTAAGGATCCGGATCAAAGCTTTCAAACAAATGTTCCATGACTTACTTGCCATTTATGTAGTTGTAAATGTCATATTAAATTGTAGCAAGTTACATTATTTTCAAAATTTCTGAATATGTTTATACTTGTTTAACCACACATAACTGACTTATTGCTGTGCACATACACATAAAAAGACTTAAGATTGTAGAAATGAGTTAGAGAGAGATTTTGGTAAGATTGTGATTTCTAGAGAAACACTTTGGATTTATGTAAAAGCATTTAGTAGCAAGGAATCCTGGATTTTGCTTTTGCACTAGCCAACCAAGATTGAACAAAGTGCTGTAGAGATACTCTGTGTATGCTGCAAAAGTTCTTGCATGCCTGCAAGCACTTTCAACAAAGTGCTACTAATTTGTGGATTACCTATTGTGTACCAGAGAAATGAAGCATTAAAGGAATAAATTGCTCAGGATGACAGAGATGTCTCCGTGCCAGGCACGATTACAGAATTCACAGGTTGTCAAAGGAATGTAAACCATAATTATTTGATTATATCAATGTTTGGTATGTTATGCTTGCATAGTTTGCAGACATACTGAAACATACTTTTGAAAGTTTGAGATCTGTGACCTTAAATTCAGGTTACTAATTTTTCATGATGTTTTTTTTTTTTACCATTATTTATAAACCGTTTTCTCTGTATTAGTTATATAGTGTCCCTGTATTTATATTATAAACTTGTAACTGAGAATTGTCAATGGTTTAAACCTCCTCAAGACTAAAGTTCAACAAATGCTGCTGTAAGCAATTAACATAATTGCCAAATCCAATCAGTCAGATTAGCTCAGTAATTAGTAGATTCTGCCCACTAGAAAAATAACGCACACATGTTCAGCAGATTCTTTCTGCTCATATCAACATAGATTAAATGAAGTGCCGAACTGGCTATAAACTGCCATATCAAATCATAGTTTAGGAAATGACTAAAGTTGATAAAACGTATCATACTCAATATTTATAGCAAGGAATTAAAATTCTTACCTTACAATAAAAGCTTATTACCCCTCACCTAACCGGAATGTGCAGACCTTGCTCTAGGAACAGGTTTTTAAAAATGTTTTATTTACTTTTTAATCATCAAAAATAAATAAGTTATTGTTGTTGGTTTTTATGCTGTTCGTTTCCTTTCTCTTAGAAAATATTTTTTTTTTCAGGCAGAAGTTCAAATCTCTTGCACAGTCCAAAACATTCTGCCATCATAATACTTTTTGTGGAAACTACAATCATACGATGTGGTTTGGCATGAATATAAATATTCTTGAAGTGAAATATGGTAGCTCTTCGAAAGTCATTTCCATTAACAGTCGCCAATCTGAGAATGGGAATTAAGGTGTGCATAAATATTTTATGACGCTGCTGGAGGTGGACTTACAAAGCGCAATGCTGTACATAGAGACTCCAGGCAAGATGAGAACTTCAAATTAATGGAGTGGTTATGGTACTTGGAGTAACTATTTAAGCTTACATGGGGTCCTAATTGAGGCCACATTTCTGAGCCTCCTGAGGTCAATGCGAAATTATCCAAACTGGGATTATGTAGGAGCAAGGTGTATAGTTTCCTTTGTGAATGGAGTGTCCTACAGAGTAATTTTTTTTTTTCTGACCCACTTTATTACTGCAATTCGAGTTCTGAAATGAGGTGCGTATTAGCTACTCCTCTATGGCATAAGTGTGCCTTTCAATATATTTTCATTAAATATAATTAGATAGGGTAGTTTTCAGGTTATGTCTATATGAAATCACTAATGGCATGTTCGTGTCATAATAGGATTTATTGCAAAATAATGATTTTTATTTCTTTCATTACTTTTTTTTTTTAATTTCAACCTCTTTTCATATTTCCAAGCTGCTTTGAAACAATAAACAACCAGAATAGCCAGAGTATATAGAAGTTTTATAAAAGTGCGGTTTTCTGTTTGACAGATTTTTTTGAGATCCTTGGCCATGACTATCATCTAATTTTATTTTCTCCAGGGCATTACAATCCCCAAAGAACCATTAGTGGCAGATGTAGTTATCAGTAAAGTGACATTTCCATATTTGCATACTTTGTGTTTATTCAGCACTCCACTCAAGAAAATTAATCCTTATGGTAGAATATAGGTCATTTTCACGTTTTATTTTTGTATCCAGTAGAATTTATCCAGTAGAAAAGTTAGCATCAGCATTCTATATTTCAGTAAATTGCAAAAAGGAGTTATTTTGTGCTCTATATATATATATATATATATATATACACAATTATGTTTGATTGTAAATGTGTGTATGTATGTGTGTGTTTGTTTTCCTATGCTCTTAAAAATGTAAGTTTATAAAACCAATCTGCATAAAAAAATTTATTGGTACTGATTTTTATTTTAATACAGACATAATATTAAACAATGAAATTAAAGGTTGAGTGGTTTATATATGTCTCCAGAACACCAAAGTGGCATTGATTTCCTCTAATAAAAACTCCCTTCTTGTTTTTCTTTTATATTGCATGGTATTTTTAGATTAAGGTTACTATTAATATAAATGTTAAAGCAGTGTAGTAGTTCAAGATTAGTGATGGGGTAATATAGGGTTCATGTTTAGAGCAATCGCAATGTAAGAGTTAATAGTGTAGTGTAAGGGGTTAATATTTAGAGGTAATAGAATGGTTATGACAACTCTGGCATCCTCTCTTTCCATTTTATTAAGATAATGAGATACGCTAGGCAACTGGGAAGTCAATAATGTTTCCTTTTAATTTACTTCATCTTGCAGTCCTATAAATATACAATAAATGATAACATGTATCATTGGATGTTTCTGTGTTATGATATAAATAGTATTATGCATATATTTATGGATGTTAGACGCTATTCAATTATGTATGGCAATCTAGTACTTCTGACAGTTTCATCTACAGTAAGTTCATTCTTGTTTGATTTTGTCTTTAAAACTGTCTAAAGAAACAATAAATACATGGAATTTCATGCTAGAAAAGTGGAAAAGCTATTAACCTCCAATGGATGATTAAGTAGTGGCCTTAATGTTGTGCTGCCTTCTGGCCGTACAATACACTTATAAATACCCTCCAAGCTTTATCTGAGTCAGAACTTTGCTAGAATATTCTAAGACAACATTAACTGAATTGGTGAAAACAACAGAAAAGAAAATATTGTTGAAGCCATTGAAAAGCCTTAAACATTAGTCAACATTTGTTGCAGAAAAGCAGGCCATCTGAAAGTGAAAACTATTCCATCAGGTTAATCAAGAGACTGTTTATCACGGTGGGAACACCAATTAAGGAGAAACAAGCCTAGTCAGTCACAGTATAAGAAAATAGACATGAATTCCTAAACCGATGCACACCATCAATCAGGGACAGACATGATATCCACATATGTTTTGTATTTTTCACACCTTCCAGTGAGCTTTTTGTCTGTGAAATGTTTAACTATCAAAAAACTCACAGAGCAATTTCAAAGAATCAAAGAGGGGTGAAATCTGAGTAAAATAAACTGTAGAGGAACACAAGTATAACCATATCACAGACAACGAACAAGACAAAGCATTGGCATACATTGCTCAGGTGAAATTCATTCCTCTATCACACAAGCACGCAGGATGCAGAAGCTCAACAGATTTTAAGGAGCCATTAATTTACTGCTCAGCAGAGTCAATCAAATTCAAATTAACCACAAAACACTAAATGGTATGTCTATCATGGGTGAAGGGAGCAAGGTACATGGCGAGGGGGAACAAATTCCCGCCTTTGGGAAATCTAGTGTAATTGTGGAGCTTTTAAAATTAAATATTTTGGCATTTAAGAAAATTAATACACATTTCAAGGGATTTTTTTTTTATCTTTTCCAAATTGTTTTTGAAGTAATTATATTCAACAGGATTTAGTCTTTATTCAATAAAGAATTTTTGTGTGTGTGGAATTTATATTTATAGAGTATATTTATAAGGGAGATCTAGTAGCTTAAATAGGTCTATATACCATTCTTCTAACACTCTCTCCATTAATAGTATATCATGTAGAAAACTGCATGGTTTAACATGTTCACCCTCATAAGAAAGAGAATGCACACCAAAAGTCACAATAATGACTAACCTGTTTTTTTAATGAACCAATATCAAATACAGGCAAAAAATATATAACAATAATAAATAAAGTGACACAAAATGGTCTCAAAGCATAAATCAAAAATCAATAATAATTACCAAGAGTTCTCACAAGCCTAATAAGGCAGAAACAGGAAACAAAAATAACCCCCCAACGTTTCGGCACCTCCTGGTTGCCTTTATCCAGGGTGTATTATATCTGAACTCACCACAAATCCCTTTAAATAGCTATAAACCACCTGATGGCCATCAGTATGATGGGGAGAGCCGAAACCGGAAGTGACGTCATCACCTCCGTCCTCGGTCACAACCCCCTCCTATAAAGTATCCATGGATAGTGCATAACCCAAGTAGACAATAAAAATATATATTGCCATAAGTTCCTAACTACATAGCAGGTTGTAATCGTAAAGAACAAAAGCTAATCCGCAATAACGTGCACTAACACGCATGCGCAATAAAGATGTCCGCATCGCCATTATGCGCGATAATGCGTTCCAATCACAAGAAGTCATATGCGCATGCGCAAAAACACCGCAGATATCGGCAATATACTACCTGCAAAGATTTTGTGAGGTGTACTGCACAGTGCAGACACTTCACCACAGTGTAAAGGAAACAGCACCCACCATTGAGCATGAGACAAATTAAAGAGAGAGAGTAGAATTATAATCCCCTTATCTAGATGAGACATTTAGAAATATAGAAAAGGACAAGTGGTGACAAACATATAGGGTTACTCATTATACCCAAATACTAATACTATTGGTAATAACACACCTACACCAATATCTTAAAGAAACACACCATAGAAGAAGTGAAAGAATCATTATAAGTCCATCAAGTGTTTATTAAATATCTCCAATGTGGAAGCTAACTAGAAATTGATCATTCACACAATTGCTTGCATAGAGCTAAGGACAATATCAATTTGAACCAATATTATGTATCAATATAGTCATATGTATATATCTCATAAGTGTATTATATTCATATGCCCAGCATGTTAACAGTGTCCACCATATCATTAACAATATCGAAAAGATACATTTACTCTTATAAGGTATAATCTCCCCCCAAATTTTTTTTTACCTCTCTCAATAATGCAAAGATAACCAAAATATCACAAGCCATAATATAAGCAATAATTGTATGACTATACCAGATGTAGCATATTAATGTGTGACCGAGGACGGAGGTGATGACGTCACTTCTAGTTTCGGCTCTCCCCACCATACTGATGGCCATCAGGTGGTTTATAGCTATTTAGGGATTTGTGGTGAGTTCAGATATAATACACCCTTGATAAAGGCAACCAGGAGGTGCCGAAACGTTGGGGGGAGATATGTCACGAACAGTTCGCCGGGAACTATTCGCCAGCGAACATAGCTTGTTCGCGGTCGCCGCGGCGGGCGAACATATGCGATGTTTGGTCCGCCCCCTATTCGTCATCATTGAGTAAACTTTGACCCTGTACCTCACAGTCAGCAGACACATTCCAGCCAATCAGCAGCAGACCATCCCTCCTAGACCCTCCCACCTCCATAACAAATAGGGGGCGGACCGAACATCGCATATGTTCCCGTGAACTGTTCGGGACATCTCTAGTTGGGGGGTTATTTTTGTTTCCTGTTTCTGCCCTATTAGGCTTGTGAGAACTCTTGGCAATTATTATTGATTTTTGATTTATGCTTTGAGACCATTTTGTGTCACTTTATTTATTATTGTTATATATTTTTTGCCTGTATTTGATATTGGTTCATTAAAAAAACAGGTTAGTCATTATTGTGACTTTTGGTGTGCATTCTCTTTCTTATGATGATGACTACTATTTATATTGGTATTTGAGGGAATACCAGTGAGGATTAGCACCCAGGTGGTTATAGTCTTTATTTATTAGTCTCTCCATACTTCATTTATTGTATTAACATGTTCACCCTAACATTGCTACAAAAGGACATATCTTTAAGATTTTCGACTATATTAGTCTTGATCTTCTTACTGTGTCAAACCTATACACAATGATGTGGAATTGACCTAGTTGATAAATAAAACTTAGATTTATAGTCATTACACTTTTTTTTTTTTACACATTATCAATACCCATCTAAACTTTCGATAATTGTCTTAACTGCTATTCAGCTTGATCAATGTATCACTCTGTAAATAGGGCTAGGCAATTAATATGTAAGACATTTTCGTACCTATGGAACAGACTATATTAGTATATAAAACACATTTTAATGCTTTATTTCAATTTTATATTTTATGATTTGATCAATTTGGTTTTTAGTTTTTAATATTCTATCTTGTGTTTCTAAGGCCCTGATGAAGCTGTATAAACTATTGCTTTTGTATTAACACCACCGTTAGGCGAACTAGGCATTCACCTTGGTGATTCCTGGTGGGCTCCCCCCTGTTTGGGGCCGCAGTGCTGGGAGAGCGGCTCTTGCCAAACTAATCTTATTGATTTTTTTGATTGGGTAACTAGATTACAGTAAGGCTTTTGACACTGTTGCACATAGAAGGCTTATCAATAAACTTCAATCTTCAGATTCCAGTACTGTTGAATGGGTAAGGCAGTGGCTGAGTGACAGGCAACAGAGAGTTGTAGTCAATGGAGTATAATCAAAGCATGGGCTTGTCACCAGTGGGGTACCCCAGGGATCTGTACTTGGATCATTCTCGTTTTTATTAGTGATATTGCAGAAGGTCTTGATGGCAAGGTATGACATTTTGCTGATGATACAAAAATATGTAACTGAGTTGATGTTCCAGGAGGGATAAGCCAAATGGCAAATGATTTAGGTAAACTAGAAAAATGGTCAGTGTTGTGGCACCTGACATTTAATGTGGATAAGTGCAAGATAATGCATTTTGGATGTAAAAACCCAAGGGCAGAGTACAGAATAGTTGATAGAGTCCTAACCTCAACATCTGAGGAAAAGGATTTAGGGGTGATTATTTCTGAGGACTTAAATGTAGGCAGACAATGTAATACAGCAGCAGGAAATGCTAGCAGAATGCTTGGTTGTATAGGGAGAGATATTAGTCCTGTCACAGTGTGGCCAGGAGGTGGCCATCTGGCAACCTCAGGGCGCCCCCGAACCTGTATTCAGTAAGGCAGAGCAGGCACCTGCTTACCTTGATGGCAGGTGCCTGCTCTGCCAAAAAATGCCGGTAACCAGAGGAGAGGGGGATGGAGCAGGAAGGTGGCGAGGGAGGCTGTTCTTACAGTCTCTCACTCCTCCCTCGCGCGCCCTCTGTAATGCCGGGAGCTGGAATATGACGTCATTCCAGCCCCGGCATACTAAGCGGCGCGCTGGAGGAGTGAGGAGCTGCCCCACACTGGACCCCAGGGACGTGAGTGTTTGACTGTGTGTGTGTTTGTCAGTGAGTGAGTATTTATGTCAGTGAGTGTGTGTGTGTGTGTCAGTGAGTGTGTGTGTGTTTGCGTGTCTGTCAGTAACTGAGTGTATGTCTGTCTGTCAGTGTCTGTTTCTGTGTTGGTCAGTGACTGTATGTATGTCAGTGAGTGTGTGTGTGTCTGTCAATGAGTGAGTATGTATGTCAGTGAGTATGTGTGTCTGTCAGTGAGTGAGTGTATGTCTGTCAGTGAGTGTGTCTATAAGAAAGTGTCTGTCTGTGTGCGCGCGTGTCTGTGTCAGTGAGTGTGTGTGTGTGTGTGTCTGCCAGTGTGTGTCTGTCAGTGAGTTAGTGACATGAGGGGGCGGCAAAATGGATCTTTGCCTAGGGCGGCAGAAATCCTTGCAACGGCCATGTGTTTGTGTTTAGCTGTAATTTTCCTCTTACTCATTTACTGTACCCACACATATCATATTTATTGTTTCTCCTCATTAAATGGTCTTCCTAAAGATACCATTATTGTCATCATATCATATAATTTACTATAAAAGAAATTATAAAATATGATGAAACAAATAAAAAATAAACACTTTATCGAACTTTGACCTCCAAAATCTGTTGTGCCTCTACAACCGCCAAAAAACACCCATGCTAAATAGTTTCTAAATTTTGTCATGAGTTTAGAAATATCCAATGTTAACATGTTCTTAGCTTTTTTTTGTAAATTTATAGGGCAATAAGTACAAGTAGCACTTTGCTATTTCCAAACCATTTTTTTTTCTAAATTAAGTTACATTGTAACACTAATATCTGTCAGGAGTCCCTGACTAACCCTTCACATGTATATATTTTTTAAAAGAAGACAACCTAAGGGATTACACTTGGGGTATTTTAACTCTTTTTAAAATGCAACCATTTTATCACCCATCTATGCCAAATTTTAAAAAAAACAAAAATAATTGGTGATTTTTTTGACACACATAGCAATTTAAAAATACATGTACTGATAACTTTAAGGGTTACTGCAAAACATCACTTCAATATGTGTTCAGCAACATCTCCTGAGTACAGTGATACCACCCATGTATAGGTATTTTGGGTTATCTGGGTGCTACAAGACCTTCTATGGAGGGTGCGCATTCCAGTTTTCCAACTTGGAATTTTCACAGCTGGTCATCATGCACCCATGTCCTATTTGGGACATTTTTGAAACCGGCCAATGTAATTTACCCCCATCAAACCCATCAATATCAAATATATTTTTGAAAATTAGACACCCTAGGGTATTCAATATGCGGTACATACAGTCTTTTTTTAGTAGCCACTTAATCACAAACACTGGCCAAAGTTAGCATATATATTTGTTTGTGTGTTAAAAATGCAACTATTATGAATGCTAACTTTGGCCACTGTTTGTGACTAAGTGGCTAGTAAAAAATCCTGAACATACTCCATTTGCAATACCTTGGGTTGTCTTCTTTTGCAAAAGGTATGCCATGATGGGGATAATTCTCATTCCTGGGCTACCATACACTCTTAAAGGCAACGTAACCAATCTGGCAAATTTCAATGTGTAAAAATGGCCTTATATTTGACCCTGTAACTTTCAAAAACACTATACAACCTGTACATGGGGGGTACCGTTATACACGGAGACTTTGCTGAACACAAATATTAGTGTTTCAAAACAGTAAAACATATTACAACAATATCACCAGTGAAAGTGCCGTTTGTGTGTGAAAAATGAAAAAAACTTCACTTTCACTGACAATATCATCGCTGTGATATGTTTTACTGCTTTGAAACACTAATATTTGTATTTAGCAAAGTCTACCGAGTAAAACAGTACCCCCATATACAGGTTTTAGGATGTTTTGGAAAGTTACAAGATTAAATATAGTGCTAGCAAATTAAATTCTATGGACTTTCGGCCTGTGTTGTCAGGCAGGTCCCCCAAATTGCAATCAATATAATTACTTAATTATGTAAAAGTATTACATAAATATGCACGTAGAATTTAATTATATATACATATTTTTTATATTTGAAGTCTACGTGTATATTTATGAAATTGTTTATGTAATTATGTATATGGACATATATATATATTTCGTATTATTTTTATTTATATATACACATAGATATATATATATATATATATATATAATTTCATTCTAAGTGTATTTTGATATAAATATATATATATATCTCAAAATACAGTTAGAATAAAGTTTTATATATATATATATATATATAGAATTGTTAACATTTTTGTTTATTTTTACATTTTTAAATGTATTTTTAATTATTATTAATTTTTTCTAATATATATATATATATATATATATATATATATATATATATAGAATATATATAGTTATTGTGTGTGTGTGTGTGTATATATATATATATATGTGTGTGTGTCATTTTACTCTAAGTGTATTTTATATTAATATATGTAGGACAATTACAAGAAAACTTACAGGAACGATAGGTGGAAGCCCTGCTCAAACTAGCTTGCAGTCTATAGGAGGTGGGGTATAAAACACATTAGGACAGGAAATAGCAATCAAATAAGGTGGGAGTTAAGCAGAGCTGGAGGAGAGAGTAGAGTGTGGCCCTTTAGGAGAGAGCAAGAGACAGGTATGTGAGTTAGAGGTTAGTCTGGGAAGCCAAAACCCTAAAGAGATGGCTTTTAAGGCACTTCTTAAATGATTGAAGACTAGGGGAGAGTCTGATGGTGGTAGGCAGTCTATTCCATAAGAAGGGAGCCGCCCGCTAGAAGTCCTGCAAAAAAAAAAACACAAAGCAAAAAGCAAAAAAATAATAACAAAAAAAACAGAACATCCAGAATGAAAAAACAAACAAACATCCAGAATAAAAATAACAAAAAAATACAGTAACACTTATATGGCAAGTTGTTGATATGTATGTAATATCTCCATTGGTGTTAATCACTCCCCTCTGCAATGTAAGTGTTTTTGAATGTTTTTGTATTGTCATTCTTGATGTTATATTTTTCACTCTGGATGTTTTATTTTTCTGAAGTAAGGGCCACTAAGACAACAATATGCAGTGCAAAAAGGTTATTTCCACCAGGTTAGAACACAGTCTCAAAGGGAGAGTATTGGTAAGTTTTGAAAATCAGTGGAAGATCCCAAGGGTGGAGCAAGACTGAGCTGGAAGAAATTTCTTTAAAATTGCTTTCCAAAAATGAAATATGTCTTAATCTACAGTCAATTTCCTTTCTAGAAATGGAGAGGGCTGAAACCTGTTCTGATAGACTAAGACTAAGTCTTCCTGTAGGATGTATAACATGTTCTTGGTTGAAGGAGTATGAGCTGGAATCTTATGAAAAGAAGCCAGTGGAGAAATATTATTTGTATTCAATAATATGGTGAAGACGTATCGATGACTGGCTTAGAAAATCCTCTACTCCTCAACTGTTGCCTCTCAACTTCCAGACCATTAATAGTAAGGACTGAGTGAAAAATGAAGCACTGGACCTTGATAGGAAGATGCTGGTGGTTTCCTTGATTCAGTAGTGATTCCAAGGACAATGGTGTGAGGCTGGAAACCATGGCAGTCAAGACTAGAATGGTCATATGCTCTCTCTCCTGTAAATAGTTCACCAGAGCACTTGCAGTGTTAGCCTGAGCCCGTAAAAACACCATTGTGAAAAGAACAGTGCACAGGAGATGTATTATTATTATTATCGCCATTTATATAGCGCCATTAGATTCCGTAGCGCTTTACAATATTATGAGAGGGGGGATTTAACTATCAATAGGACAATTACAGGAAAACATACAGGAATGATAGGTTGAAGAGGATCCTGATCAAATGAGCTTACAGTCTATAGCAGGTGGGGTATAAAACACATTAGGACAGGAAGTAGCAATCAAATAAGGTGGGAGTGAAGCAGAGCTGGAGGAGAGAGTAAAGTGCTGCCCTTTAGGAGAGAGCAAGAGACAGGTATGTGAGGTTGAGGTTACTCTGGGAGGCCATAAGCTTTCCTAGAGAGATGAGTTTTAAGCAAAACAATTGAAGACTAGGGGAGAGTCTGATGGCGGTAGGCATGCTATTCCATAGGAAGGGAGCTGCCCGCGAGAAGTCCTGCGAGCGTGAGTTGGCCATATGGGTGCGAGCAGTGGACAGGAGAAGGTCACGGGCAGAGCGAAGAGACCAAGAAGGGGCATACCTATGGATCTGTGATGAAATAGAAGAGGGGCTAGAATATTTCAGTGCTTTATAGGTGTGAATTAGCACTTTGAATTGACTCCTATAAGATACAGGAAGTCAATGTAAGGACTGACAGAGGGGTGAGGTGTGAGAGGACCAACTAGAGCGGGAAATCAGTCTTGCATTCATTACAGACTGTAGTGGGGCAAAACGGCTTTTGTGAAGACCACTCAGGAGAGGGTTACGATAATCCATGTGGGAAATACTAGAGCATGGATATAGGATGCGGCCTATATTCATAAGATGGAATATACGGGATTTGCAACATACTGGATTTGAGGCTCAAAGGTGAGGCCAGAGTCAAGTATAACGCCAAGACAGCACGCTTGCAAGGATGGACTTATGTAGATACCACTAACTTAAAGGGAGAGCGAAAGAGGAGGATCAGTATTAGAAGGAGGAAAGACAAGGAGCTCATTTTAGAGAGATAGAGTTTCAGAAAGTGGGAGGACATCCAGAGATGGAAGATAGGCAAGCAGTGACACGTTACAGGACGGCAGGGGAGAGGTCCGGGGAGGAGAGATATATCTGGGTGTCATCAGCGTACAGGTGGTAGTGGAATCCAAAAGAGGTAATACGTTTGCCAAGAGAGGCAGATTAAAGAGAAAATAGAAGGGGACCAAGGACAGAGCCTTGGGAGACTCCAACCGAGACAGGATGAGGGGAGGAGGTGTCAGCTGAATGAGCGTTGGGAGTGATAAGAGGAAAACCACGAGAGAACGAATGATTGAAGAGTTTGAAGAAGGAGAGCATGATCAACGGTGTAAAAGGAAGCAGAGAGGTCAAGAAGAATTGGTATGGAGAAGTAGCCTTTGGATTTAGCTGCGATTAGGTCGTTAGTAACTTTTATAAGAGCAGTCTCAGTGGAGTGGAGAGGGCGGAAGTCAGATTGAAGAGGGTCAAGGAAAGAGTTACATAGTTACATAGCTGAAAAGAGACTTGCGTCCATCAAGTTCAGCCTTCCTCACATATGTTTTTGCTGTTGATCCAAAAGAAGGCAAAAAACCCAGTCTGAAGCGCTTCCAATTTTGCAACAGACTAGGAAAAAATTCCTTCTTGACACCAAAATAGCAGTCAGATGTCTCCTTGGATCAAGCAGCTATTACCCCACTAATTAGAAATTATATCCCTGTATGTTATGTTTTTGCAAGTATTTATCTAATTGCAGTTTAAACATCTATATAGACTCTGACAAAACCACCTCTTCAGGCAAAGAATTCCATATCCTTATTGCTCTTACTGTAAAAAAAAAAACTTTTCTTTGCCTTAGATGAAATCTCCTTTCTTCCAGCCAAAATGTGTGACCTCGTGTCCTATGTATAGCCCTGTTTATGAATAGATTTCCAGATAATGGTTTGTACTGGCCCCGAATATATTTGTATAATGTTATCATATCCCCTCTCAGGTGCCGTTTTTCCAAACTAAACAGATTTAAATTTTTTAACCTTTCTTCGTAACTAAAATGCTCCATTCCTTTTATCAATTTTGTAGCTCATCTCTGCACTTTTTCTAGTGCCATGATATCTTTCTTTAGAACAGGTGCCCAAAATTGCACAGCATATTCAAGGTGTGGTCTTACCAGTGATTTATAAAGAGGCAAAATTATATTTTCATCTCGAGAATTTATGCCCCTATTTATACATGACAAAACCTACTGGCCTTAGCAACGGCAGATTGACATTGCATATTGCTGCCTAATTTGTTGTCTATAACAATTCCCAAATCCTTCTCGTGTGTGGTTATCCCTAGTTCACTACCATTTAGGGTGTAAATTGCTTGTGCATTCTTAACCCCGAAGTGCATAACTTTGCATTTCTCTACGTTAAATTTCCTCTGCCATTTTAGTGCCCAGTCCCCCAATCTATCCAAATCCCTCTGCAGCAAGGCAATATCCTGCTCACATTTTATTACTTTACAAAGTTTTGTGTCATTTGCAAACACTGATACATGGCTTTCAATGCCCATTTCAAGATCATTTATAAATATGTTAAATAGAAGCTGTCCCAAAACAGAACCCTGAGGGACACCACTTACTACTTTTGTCCAGCTTGAAAATTTACCATTAATGACAACTCGTTGTACTCTATCCTTAAGCCAATGTTCTACCCAAGAACAAGAATATTCATCTAGACCAATTTCTTTTAGTTTGAAGACTAACCTCTTGTGGGAAACCATATCAAATGCCTTGGCAAAATCCAAGTAGATCACATCCACTGCAACACCCTGATCTATACTTCTACTTACCTCTTCGTAGAATGCAATTAGGTTAGTTTGACATGACCTATGTTTCAGAAAACCATGCTGATTATTGTTAATTAGTGATGTCGCGAACATAAAATTTTCCGTTCGCGAATGGCGAACGCGAACTTCCGCAAATGTTCGCGAACGGGCGAACCGCCATAGACTTCAATAGGCAGGCGAATTTTAAAACCCACAGGGACTCTTTCTGGCCACAATAGTGATGGAAAAGTTGTTTCAAGGGGACTAACACCTGGACTGTGGCATGCCGGAGGGTGATCCATGGCAAAACTCCAATGGAAAATTACATAGTTGATGCAGAGTCTGGTTTTAATCCATAATGGGCATAAATCACCTAACATTCCTACATTGTTTGGAATAACGTGCTTTAAAACATCAGGTATGTTGTATCGATCAGGTAGTGTAAGGGTTACGCCCGCTTCACAGTGACAGACCAAACTCCCCGTTTAACGCACCGCAAACCACCGCAAACAGTCCATTTGCACAACCGCAAACTCCCCATTTGCACAAGGTTGGATACCAAGCTAGCCATGTCTTGTTCCTTGTCCTCACTGATGTCATTGAAGGTCTATTCCTCCACCCTGCCACGTACAACACCAAAGGTCCCCGAAACGTGACAACAAGCCCCCTGTATTTTTTCTTTTTAAATGTACACTACTGTTACACTAGATATGAGTTGCACTGGTGTGACACTGTACCCTGGCAGGCCCTGAAACGCACACATGTGAAGGAAACTGACTGCTATTATATTACAGTCAAAAAAGTTTTGTTTTTTTTAAATGCAAGCTATTGTGACACCAGATATGAGTGGTGGCACTGGGCAAGTGGGCACAGTATACACTGTGAGAATGACACACACGCTGGCAGGCAGGCAACTGCAATTAGATTACACACAAAAAAAAAGCAGACTGATGTTCTAGCCCTAAAAAGGGCTTTTTGGGGTGCTGTCCTTACAGCAGAGATCAGATGAGTCCTTCAGGACTGTACTGGACACTGAATACACTAGCTTAGCTATCGATTTCCCTATTAAATCAGCAGCAGCTACACTGTCCCTCCTCTCACTAAGAATGCAGCTTCCGGGGGGCGGGGCCTAGCTGTCATGGAGGAAAGACGCACTTCGTGTGAGCTCCCTCAATATCTCACTTTAACCCCTTAAGGACCAAACTTCTGGAATAAAAGGGAATCATGACATGTCACACATGTCATGTGTCCTTAAGGGGTTAAGCAGCTATCAACAAGCGAATTTCACCCCAGAAGCGGATGACCCAGCAATGTTGCTCCTACCTGACCGACCCGACATGCTTAATAGCGGTCAGAAACTCAGTCTTACTTACCTCCGCATGGCAAGTGTGGCCTGGTGCTCACCGGGTGGGAGAGGCGGCCGATCTCCCGATCCTGGGATGCCCAGGAGCAGCTACTTCCCGGCAGGAGCTCCGTTACCCCCCCCCCCCCCTCGGACCAGTGGGGGTTATCCCGGTCCACCCCTGAGAGGCTGTCTGGAGCTAATGGACGCACAGAGCACAGCCGCCCAGGCTGACATACTCATCTGCGACTCTCCCAATATGGCGGCAGCTGCGTGTCCTCCTGGTACCAGCAAAGCATGGCAGGATATTGAGTCTAAGCTGGACAGACTCTTTAATCAATCTTGGAAGCAAATAACAAGCAGGAAGCCCCAACAAGCTCCACCACAGCCCCAACAAGCATCACCACAGCTAAGCAAAGCAGTCCCCATTAAAATCCACCAACGCAAAAGGTGTCGAAGACGGGACCGGAGGCACAAACAGAAATGCAGAGCCTGCCCCACGTCAAGCACTCGCCTCCACCTTAAGCCACCACAATCCCGCACCGGATGTAAATAATAAAAAAAAAAAAATGCAGCTTCCGAATGAATCTAAAATGGATGCTGTCCAGGAGGTGGGAGGGTCTGGGAGGGTCTGGGAGGGAGGGTCTGCTGCTGATTGGCTGGAATGTGTCTGCTGACTGTGAGGTACAGGGTCAAAGTTTACTCAATAATGACGAATAGGGGGCGGACCGAACATCGCATATGTTCGCCATCCGTGGCGAACGCGAACAAGCTATGTTCGCCAGGAACTATTCGCCAGCGAACTATTCTATAGTCATAATAGATGCCTCTGGAATGGGAGGTACGGGTTGAGATGTTACGCATACCAGTGTCTCAGGGGCCAAATAAGCATTTCTGGACAAAAGTGTCTGATGGGCCTGGGCAATCTGGTCCATACGGTGATACTGTTCTTAAAATCTTGCCTCATAGGAGGCCATTTGCTGTCCTAAACCTGCAGGGCCCATGGTCCCATCATAATGTCATGATGTAATACCCCAACACGCAGAGTTTAGGATAGCAAGGGACAAGACTAGGATATAACTTATTACCTGGACTTAGAATGGCCAGACTAAACGTCAGACAGAGATAAAGCGTAATCAGAAACGAGACGAGGTCATGGTAACAGAGAGACTACGAAAACGAGAACAAGCCAGAGTCAGGTAGATGGTAATCAGTCACACGGGCAAACAAGACAGGAAAGGGTTAAAGATTAATTCATAGTCAAGAACAAAGCCATGGTCAATACCAAAATAAACAAAATAGATCAAGGAACGCACTAAAGGGTACTGACACAGAAACCACAATAGGACAAAGTGGATAGGGCTAGGGAAGTTTAAATATCCTTTAACATTTGATTGGCCCACGTCATGCCTACGCCCCTAAAATGTTCATGTGTGGGGGTGCTGGAATGACGTGGGCCAATGGGAGACTGAATCAACTTTTGGCTCCCACTGCCCCTTTAAGAGCGAGCTCGTGACTCGAGCCGTGCTCCTAGTGCCAGGCGGGCCACATGACCGATCACTGCGGTCAGTGCACGCGGCTAAGTGAGAAGAGGAGATCAAGCCGCATGCGGCTTGTGTGGAGGCAGGAGTGATCCAGCCACGCGCGGTTCAAGCTTAGGAGCCAGATTGGTCACAGGAAAAGGTAAATACAGCCACAACCACTTATCCCAATCACACACCTTTCCTAACGTCCTATCCCATTAAAAGCATATTACCACGTATTTAATAAAACAGACCCCCTACTTCATCCAGGTTACCGATCGATGGTTCGATATTCTGAGCCCTCTCTGATTTACTGTACACGACTATTCGATATTTCCAAAAAATTTATATAGCATTTTATGTTTTTTTGAGACCACATTTAAAATATTGGATATCGTTAAAAATCATGATCACTATATACTTTCTCTACAAACCTCTAAAACGAACCAAACTACTCATCCATCCGCTATACCACTTTATCCCACCTATAACTAGTGCCCAGTTAAAATACTTGACTCTTACTTACCCACACTCAGTCATGCCACACACATTTCACCACTACTCTCACTGAATCCCTCTGACTACGGCTAGATTCACCTTCTACATCAGAACACTACTCCTAAGATTGGGTTGTATCCATGTCTCGGGTCTTTCATTTAGAATAGGGGCAGCTTCGGTCTCCTTCAACACTGACACTCCAGTGCATATAATAAAAGATTGGGCAGATGGAAATCCTCAGTCTACAACCGATATATTCCTCATCCCGAGAAAGAAATGAGGAAAGCTTTTAAAAGTTTGGCTTTGTAAATTTGATGCAATAAGTGTGTTTTTCTTTAATAGCTTTTCACCCTCTTTGCATGAACCCGATTTACATATATTACTAATATGTTTCTGAACATATATATATTATATTATTCACTCACTCACTCTCTGGGCCGGCCTAAGACATCATGCTGCCTAGGTCCAACGATACATGACTATGGGGGATAATGTATAATAAACACAGGTTACTGGCTATGGGAGGTATAATGTATAATAAACACAGGTTACTGGCTATGGGAGGATAATGTATAATAAACACAGGTTACTGGCTATGGGAGGGATAATGTATAATAAACACAGGTTACTGGCTA
The DNA here is from genome assembly GCF_036172605.1 of Pelobates fuscus. Lineage (NCBI taxonomy): Eukaryota > Metazoa > Chordata > Amphibia > Anura > Pelobatidae > Pelobates > Pelobates fuscus. Next base: position 316,809,735 of record NC_086317.1, on the reverse strand, counting down.
TGGAGGGATAATGTATAATAAACACAGGTTACTGGCTATGGGGGGATAATGTATAATAAACACAAACACAAAAAAAAGAAATAAAAGAATGCAGCTTCATAATTAATCTAAATTGTATGCTGTCTATGAGGTGGGAGGGTCTGGGAGGGAGCGTCTGCTGCTGATTGGCTGGAATGTGTCTGCTGACTGTGAGGTACAGGGTCAAAGTTTACTCAATGATGACGAATAGGGGGTGGACCGAACATCGCATATGTTCGCCGTCCGTGGCGAACCGTTCAGGACATCACTATTGTTAATAACACAGTTCTTCCCAATGAATTCCTGAATATTAACCCTTAGTAGCCGTTCAAATAATTTCCCGTTGTCATATACCTGGTAAAGGTACATACGGGGGTATTGCTGTACCCAGATGACATAGCGGAGCAACATATGATGTATTATACTACTGTAACACATATAAGGTTTGCAAAATATATTTTACAAACTCATTGAGTATGTCAAAAAGGCATATAAAAAGCGTATTACCACTACACTTGGTATAAGCTAGCGGGAAAAATTATTTCACGCTAAGGGTTAAAATACCCTAGGGTGTCTTCTTTAAGAAATGGTATGCCTTTATGGGGTAGCTGGAATAATTAACCTACAAACAAACCCCAAAAGTGGGGTATGGACACAGCGTAAAAATGTAAAGTTTGAAAAAAACTTAAATGGCTGTGTCTCAAATGTGCCCCTTCAATGTCCGCATATACCTGGCAAAGGTACATATGGGGGTATTGCTGTGCTCAGATGACACAGCTGAGCAAGATAGGAAGTATTATATAGCTGTAGCACACATAAGGTTTGCAAAATACACAGTACAAACCCACGGTGTGTGTCAAAAAAGCAGAAAAAATGCTTATTACCACTACACTTGGTACAAGCTAGCAGAAAAATGATCCCCCACTAAGGTTCAAAATATGCCTTTTGAAATACCCTGGGATGTCTTATTTAAGAAATAGTATGCTTTTATGGGATAGTTGGAATATATAGCCTGCTAAAAAAACTTCAAAGTGGGGTAACAACACAGCGTAAAAATTCAAAGTTTGACAAAACCTGCAATGGCTGTGTCTGAAATGTGCCCCTTCAACGTCCCCATATAACTGGCAAAGGTACATACGGGGGTATTGCTGTACTCAGACAACATAGCTGAGCAACATATAAAGTATTATAAAGCCGTAGCACACATAAGGTTTGCAAAATATACAGTACAAACTCACTGTGTGTCAAAAAGGCAGAAAAAAAATGCTTTTTACCACTGCACTTGATACAAGCTAACGGAAAAATTATCCCACGCTAAGGTTCAAAATTTGCCATTTGAAATACCCTTGGGCGTCTTCTTTAAGAAATAGTATGCCTTTTTGGGGTCATTGGAAAAAGCAGCCTGCTAACATATTTAAAAATAGAATACGGACCCATTAAAACTCTCCACGTAAATTCACACTTAAAAACCTGAACTTATCACATCTCTTTCACAGCACTGTAACTTCACAAAATATTGTCTGGGTTATACATTGGGCATATTTTTTTACTCAGAAGAGGTAACTGAGCATACTTAGTGGGAATGTATGACAGTGGCACTTATCAAACGTAAGAAATACCCAGCGAAAATGCAACATGTATGTAAAAAAAATATATATTTTTTTCTCACCACAAAGTTTGAAATAAATTGGTGAAAACATGGTGGCAAGTTAAGGTATTATATATGCCTAATAACATACCCTGGGGTGTCTGCTTTCTCAAATGGATGGCCTTTATGGGGTTATTTGAACAGTCAAATGGCTATAATGCCACAAATTCAGACATATGACCATCTATGAAAATGTCAACTATAGAAACTGAAATAGCATGGTCTCCTATATGGCACTGTAGCTTCACAGAATAGGGGCAAAGGTATACAATGGGGGTATCGTTGTACTCAGCAGATGTAGCTGAACACAATATGGGGTTCTGTACAGGGATAGCACACACTAGATTTACGAAATGCACATTACAAAAACCTTGTTATATGTGAATATGCCAAAATAGAGAAAAAACAAAATTTTACTCCAATATTTAGCAGAGATTGGCAGTGAAATGGCTACGCAAAAAGTGTCAAACTAACCTTAGGTAAATAGCCTGTGATGTCTACATTATATAAATATATACTTTTGTGTGGCAATTTTGTTTCCTGTAATGGGTATTAAACTTCCAAGACAAACATACCAACTTCTAAAATTGTTTCACTTTGAAATTTTATTTTAGACCTTGTAGTTTGTGACCTGTAACTTTCAAAATAAACTGAAATCCTACACATATTATGTACTTTGTAAATCAAGACACATAAATGAATTGATTTTGAATTACTTTTCCTAAGCTGTACATATTATGCACACATTATTATTGCCAAAACGTGGGGAAAAAAAGTGTTTTTTGTGTTTTTTCCACATTATTTTGCATTTTTTTTGTAATAAATTAGAATTTATACATGTATAGGTCACATCAAATTAAAGCCCTTTTTGTTGTCTAAAAAACGGTATATAATATGGGTTGGTACAATAAATGAGAGAGATGCAAATTGCAGTTAAACACAAACAGCAAAAAATGCAAAAATTGCTTGTGTCCTTAAGGGTATGTCCAGCTTCTGAAGCTGTGTCTTAAGGGGTTAAAGTTGTTTTTTGTTGTTATTTTAGTTGTAAAACAGATGTGGTTGGTTCTTTTGTTAATGCTGGCTCTCCTGGAACCCTTACATGAATTTTAACTTGTTTGTTGCATTATGGCTGCAAACAAAGAAACATCTGACTGTTTGTAGTAAGAGGAAGAAATTTCCACTGCAAGTGCTGATTTATTCCCATATGTGAACCCATGAGTTAAAGTGTTACTACAAGCATCATAATTGTACGGATTATGATGCTCGGAGTGCTCTGGTCCAATTTTGTTTTGCAATTATGCCAGCCATTTATTGACTGAGACAGTCAGCTGACAAAGAATGCAACATGCAGCTTTGCACATAGAAATATGCAGAGAATTAACATTAGCCGGCACAGAACTCTTGTTCCGGGCTGGCTAATGACGTCCCAATGATCCTGCAAAAAGTGTTACAGCACCGACAGCAAAGGGGTTACATTTAATATAGTCAGCTTTTTATAGTGAGACGCTGCAGGTACAGACTCCAGCCACCATGACAACTTTTAATCATTGAAGTGGTCAAGCTGCATGGAGTAGTTTTTTTTTAATATTGTCTCCAAATCGCACTGACAGTTTTTGATGTAGCTCATGGAATTTCTTGTGCTGGTTTATACGCAGAACTACTACAAACATTCACACACACATTCTCCATGCAAACATACACCTACATTCACACACAGACACTACACACAAATGCAACCATGCAAGGATGGGGAAATGAACTACAGATAACAAATCATCTTCAGAGTTGTACGACACTTGAAATCTACATTTTGGCCCCCCTGCTCTTTGCGGAGAGACAATTTTCTTTTTGCACCAGGGTCCTCTCTATATTATTTCTGCCACTGTCCTAATCTCTACTCTAGCTGATAACTGCATGCCAGTAAGTTTATTGATGTAAGGTAAGGCTGACATGAGTTTGTAGTCCTACGAGGGACTTTTATCGACAAATCTTATGTTATATATGCTAACAATACATACATGTGTTTATTTCCATATCTCTGATAATTATATGATTTCAATTCCCACGATTTTTAATATTATGTTTCCCTATATTTAAGATATATGTATTTTTAAGCTGTTAAAATTTTAATGCAGAGAAGAGGAAAATAAATCAAACCACGTTTCCATTTCTTTTTATTTGCAACACTTGCCATGGCTTTGCTTTATCTGAACTGGATTTTAATATAATTTGCTAAATCTTTAATGTAAATTAAAAAGAAAATGGAGTGTCTCATGTTTTATTCAATGGAGTAAATTCCAGAGAAGTGACAGTCCCCCCCTTAATGTCTTTACCAAGCTTAACTTGTATTTGTTTTTTATGATGCTCTGATAAAATATAAATGAATAGCTGAACATGGTGGTTCTTTATAAATCAGCGTCATACCAATATTAGTATTATACTGGACAGGGAGTAACAAAGATTTCACAAATGCACTGAATGTCAGCAAATAGGAAGCACTGAATGTCAGCAAATAGGAATCTTTAAGACACTTTCAGTACAAAATATCTATACAAACACTCATTTCTTTGGCTAAAAAGATTTTATATTAATTGGGAAGAACTTAAATGGGAAGAACTTTATTAGCAATAATTAGCATGGTTTTATGAAACATAGGTCATGTCAAACTAACCTAATTGCATTCTATGAAGAAGTAAGTGGAAGTATGGATCAGGGTGTTGCAGTGGATTTTGCCAAGGCATTTGATACGGTTCCTCACAATAAGTTAGTGTTCAAACTAAAAGAAATTGGTCTAGATGAATATTCTTGTTCTTCGTTGGACATCGGCTTTAGGATAGAGCACAACGAGTTGTCATTAATAGTTACTTTTCAAGCTGGTCAAAAGTGGTAAGTGGTGCCCCTCAGGGTTCTGTTTTGGGACTGCTTCTATCTAACATTTATAAATGATTTTGAAATAAACATTGAAAGCCATGTGTTTGGTGTTTTCAGATGACACAAAGCTTTGTAAAGTAATAAAATGTGAGCAGGATATTGCTTTGCTGCAAAGGGATTTAGATAGATTGGGGGGACTGGGCACTAAACTGGCAGATTAAATTTAATGTAGAGAAATGCAAAGTTATGCACTTCGGGGTTAAGAATGCACAAGCAACTTACACACTAAATGGTTAGGGTTAAGCACACACGAGAAGGATTTGGGAATTGTTAGACAAATTAGGCAGCAGTATGCAATGTCAATCTGCAGTTGCTAACGCCAGTAAGGTTTTGTCATGTATGAATAGGGGCAATTCTCGGGATGAAAATATAATTTTGCCTCTTTATAAATCGCTGGTAAGACCACAACTTGAATATGCTGTGCAATTTTGGGCACCTGTTCTAAAGAAAGAAAAATTGCAGAGACTAGCTACAAAATTGATAAAAAGTAATAGAGCATTTTAGTTATGAAGAAAGGTTAAAAAATGTAAATCTCTTCAGTTTGGAAAAACTGTGCTTCAGAGCAGATATAATAACATTATACAAATAACTTTCAGGCCAGTACAAACCATTATCTGGAAATCAATTCATAAACAGGGCTATACATAGGACACAAGAAATGAAATTTAATCTAAAGCAAATAAAAAAATATATTTTACAGTAAGAGCAATAAGGACATGGAATCCTCTGCCTGAAGAGGTGGTTTTATCAGAGTCCATACAGATGTTTAACCCCTTAAGGACACATGACATGTGTGACATGTCATGATTCCCTTTTATTCCAGAAGTTTGGTCCTTAAGGGGTTAAACTGCAATTGGATAAATGCTTGCAAAAACATAGCATACAGGGATATAATTTCTAATTAGTGGGGTAATAGCTGCTTGATCCAATGAGATATCTGCCATTTTGGGGTCAAGAAGGAATTGTTTCCTAGTTTGTTGCAAAACTGGAAGCACTTGAGACTGGGTTTTTTGCCTTCTTTTGGATCAACAGCAAAAACATATGTGAGGAAGGTGAACTTCATGGTCGCAAGTCACTTTTCAGCTATATAACTATGTAATATGTGGCAATAAATCCTGGGATAACAGGCTTTAGAAAAGTAGGTGTCACAAATTTACATTTTGCAGCTCTCTCTGCAGGTTTATAATACATCAAAGGAACACTATAGCTGTAACCTGCATTCCTAACTCTTTAGTGTTTTAGTGCCTGATAAGTGTTAGAGCCTCCCATTTGCAGTGAAAACCTGAAGACAAAAAGACCTTTTCTCCAGCACTGACTGCCACCCACTCCTTATTCTGAAATGTAAGAAACCTCCAAGATTCTGGTTTAATCTGACATTTCTGCATCCATTAACACCTTAAGGGCTGAGCCAAATGTACACATTGTGATCAAAATAAAACATAAACAAAACCTGGAATCTGACTATATATGTCTGTTCAACCATAATTCACCTCTTTTATATTATGTGCATCTACACTTATTATAAGTAATTTTCAAGTAATTCATGGGAAACATGGCTTTCATTTAACATCAAATATGTAGCTTTGAAACATAATTTAATATGAATAAAATATAAAACAAATGTATTTGTTTGTGTGTGAAAAATGCAAAAAAACTAAATTGAATGCTAATTTTGGTCAGTGTTTGTGACTAAGTGGCTACTAAAAAAGACTGGACATACCCCATTTGCAATACCTTGGGTGAGGGGAAGGAAAACTATGGGGGGGGGGAGAAAAACTTTGGGGCGGGGGGAAGGAACACTAGGGGGGAAGAAAACTATGGGAGGGGTAAGGAAAACTATGGGGGGAACACTATGGGAGGGGGAAAGAACACTATGGGACAGGGGAAAAAGGGGAAAGAATGCTATGGGACAGAGGAGGGGGGTAAACACTAAAAAAGAGGGTGGGTTGAGGAACAATAGGGGGGGAGTGGAACATTAAGGGGGGGCAAGGGTGAAGGTAAGGGGAAATTAACACTGGGGTAGTGGGGGGAACACTAAAAGAGAAGGGAGAGGAACACTAAGATGGGGAGATGGGAGGAACATTAAGGGGAATTGAGGGCACTAAGAGACAGGTAAGGGGAAGGGAAGAGGAACACTATGGGACAGGGGAGGAAGGGGAGAGGAACACTATGGGACAGGCGAGGGAGGGGAGAGGAACACTATGGGACAGGGGAGGAAGGGGAGAGGAACACTATGGGACATGGAAGGGAGGGGAGAGGAACACTAAGGGACAGGGGAGGGAGGGGAGAGGAACACTAAGGGACAGGGAAGGGAGGGGAGAGGAACACTAAGGGACATGGAAGGGAGGGGAGAGGAACACTAAGGGACAGGGAAGGGAGGGGAGAGGAACACTAAGGGACAGGGGAGGGAGGGGAGAGGAACACTAAGGGACAGGGAAGGGAGGGGAGAGGAACACTAAGGGACAGGGAAGGGAGGGGAGAGGAACACTAAGGGACAGAGGAGGGAGGCAAGAGGAACACTAAGGGACACTAAGTATTTAGAAAATTGGGCAGACTAGATGGGCCGAATGGTTCTTATCTGCCGTCACAGTCTATGTTTCTACATGGAGGGGAGAGGACCACTAATGGACATGGAGGGGAGGAGATACGAACACTAAGGGACATGGAGGGGAGAGTGGCACACAGTGGATCTTGAGTGGGAAGAAATACACACAGAGGGACATGGGGAGGGAGAAAGACACACAGATGGGCCTGGGGGTGAGAAAGTCTGCAGGGGGGCTGGGGATGAAAGCACCACACAGAAGAGCCTGTAAGTGGAAATACAAAGGGGCTGGGGTGAAAGAGACACAGAAGGGCTGGAGAAGAGGAAAAAGAGACACAGAGGGGCTGGGGGAAATAGACGGGCTGGTGGTGAAAGAGAAACACACAAAGGAGAAACATAGAAACATAGAAACATAGAATGTGACGGCAGATAAGAACCATTCGGCCCATCTAGTCTGCCCAGTTTTCTAAATACTTTCATTAGTCCCTGGCATTATCTTATAGTTAGGATAGCCTTATGCCTATCCCATGCATGCTTAAACTCCTTTACTGTGTTAACCTCTACCACTTCAGCTGGAAGGCTATTCCATGCATCCACTACCCTCTCAGTAAAGTAATACCTCCTGATATTATTTTTAAACCTTTGTCCCTCTAATTTAAGACTATGTCCTCTTGTTGTGGTAGTTTTTCTTCTTTTAAATATAGTCTCCTCCTTTACTGTGTTGATTCCCTTTATGTATTTAAATGTTTCTATCATATCCCCCCTGTCTCGTCTTTCCACCAAGCTATACATGTTAAGATCCTTTAACCTTTCCTGGTAAGTTCTATCCTGCAATCCATGAACCAGTTTAGTAGCCCTTCTTTGAACTCTCTCTAAGGTATCAATATCCTTCTGAAGATATGGTCTCCAGTACTGTGTACAGTACTCCAAGTGAGGTCTCACCAGTGTTCTGTACAATTCTGTACAGGAGCTGGTAAGAGTAGGGAAAGAAGGAGACACAGAGGCTGGGGGGGAGTAAGAAACACAAAGGGGGTAGTAAGAGATACACAAGGGAGGTTTAAGACACACATTGGAGAAAAAAATAGGGGATAAGACACTAAAGGGGGTAAGACATGTTAAAAAAGGGAATACGAAACAAAAGGCAGGTTAAGAGGCACACGGTGAAGATGCTTTTGGGGGGGTGGGGCTCCAAAATCATCTTCGCCTCTGTACCCAAAAATCCTTGCACTGGCCCTGATGGTGGCAATGCATAATTATTCATTAGTCAAGTCATAAATATATAAACATGGGTATCTTATGTTTTTATGTATTTGGTGATAAGTTAGCACTGCTAACGTTAATATAGCTGAAGTACACTTTTTTGTTAAAGTGGCACTATCACCCCACCCCCTGAAAAATTAGTATTTCATAAAGATAAAATCTCATAACTTACTCATTATGACTGTCCTGGAATTTCACTGAAATTCCAACCCAGTCAAGAGATATATAAAGACAAAGTAGGGCAGAGCTACAGAGTCAATCCCTGCAGCTGTCATCAGTGACGACTGCAGGGTAATAGGCTGTGTCTATGTGGATCCTGTGGTCTTGTGGGGTCCCCCATGAACCTCAATGCTGTACTCTCGAGTATGGCAAAAAGGATCCTGCTGGATACAGATGGCAGTGCCCACGAATGACAGGTTCTAGTTCTTGTAAGTAATATTACACATTTACCTGCCCATCCCCGGCAATGTCATAATCCGGGGACTTTGCAAATTCAGCAAAGTCCCCAAACAATGACAGAGCCACTTTAATATTATATTCTCTATGTTGATGTTGCATATGCCTTTGGACCTCCCTACTCATGAATACACTTTGGTTTAGTTTGGCATCAGTGTGTATTTTTGTCTTTTTATCTCTCTAATCATTTGTACAGAGTCTAAAGTCACAATTCTATTCCATGCATGTTTATCACAAGACTCTATTACTGACTTCTTCTGTTCTCTCTCTATACAAGCCATCCATTCAACCATGACATTAACTCCTCTCATTGCTTTAATTCTCACTTCTATTGTATCATTTCTGTTTTATACTCCTTAAGACCTCAATTTACCCACCCACGCCATAAGGCTTGCGCTAACCCATCTTGCCTCAGCTGAACCTGAACTTGTTCTCTTTACTGTATCTGTTTTGCTTTGCCTTCCTTGAATTCATCTATATCTCACCTTTTTTTATTTTTTGTTTATGGTTTGCTTTCTATTATATGTTCACTGTTTTACCTTTATATTTGTGATGTAAAATTATATATTTTTGAAGTACTCTTCTTGATAAGCAGTTTATAATAAATATAAAAGCAGTCTCTTTGAGTAACATACACAAGTGCATTTATGTCCATGACATTGAATAGAATTTTTTTTTTTTTTTTACCTTAACTATTTCCAAGTGTATTTTAATCCCTTAAACCAGTGGTTCCCAAACTTTTTAGGTTAAAGGCACCCTTAATATTTCAGTATTTATCCAACGCACCCCAAGTCAAAATTTCTAGGTTGTATATCTGTACAACGCTGCCGCATTTACTGGCGATATAGTGTGATGTACAGTGTTGGTGTTTAACCCCTTAAGGACACATGACGTGTGTGACATGTCATGATTCCCTTTTATTCCAGAAGTTTGGTCCTTAAGGGGTTAAAGGAGTGCTTCTATACATTTATTCTGTTTTAATACAGGGGTGTTTGTATTGGTTTCCTAGGCCTATGTTGCCTTTGAGACCATATGACAGTCCAGGAATGAAATTTAACCCCATCATGGCATACTATTTGAAAAGGTAGGCAACCCAGGGTATTCAAAATCGGTTATGTCTAGTCTTTTTAGTAGGCTAAAGACAGCATTAATTTTAGTTTTTTTGCATTTTTCACAAATAAACTATACTTTCAAATTATATATTATCATTAGCATATGTCTTACTGATCTAAAACACTCATATTTGTGTTCAGTAATGTCTCATGAGTACAATAGTACCCCCTTATCCTGGTTTCATGGTGTTTTGGAAAGTTACAGGGTCAAATATATGACTTGCCCATTTCTGTTTTTGCACATTGAAATTTGCCAGATTGGTGATATTGCGTTTGAGACCATATGGCAGCCCAATAATGAAACTTACCCCTATCATGGCTTACCATTTGAAAAATTTAATAAGCAAGGGTATTCAAAATGGGGTATGTCCATTCTTTTATATAGCCACTTAGACAAAAACGCTAGCCAAAGTTTTTGTTCAAATCTGTTTTTTGCATTTTTCACACAAAAACTGCAATTTTACTGATGATAACATCATTGTGATACATATTAATTTTATTTTTTTTAAACTCTAATATTTGTGTTCAGCAAAATCTCCTGGGCACAACAGTACCCCCCCATGTACAGATTTTATGGTGTTTTGGAAACTTACATGGTTAACTATAAAACTTGCAACTTAAATTCTCTGGCCTTTTGCCCTGGCTGCCAGACATGTCCCTTACATTGTAATTAATAAAAATATTGAATAATTTTGTAAAAAGATTACATAAATAGACACATAAAATCCAAATATATATTCATATATCTCTATTTAAATTCTAGATGTATATTTATGTAATTATATGTATATTTTTAAATAATATTTATTTATATATTTTTTTATATATATACATGCTGTCAGGGCCACCCGATGGATATTGATTGTCAGGGGGCCCGGTAAGCGCTGGGAGCTTTAACAGTGCGACCGGGCCCCCTGTGATGACATCACAAGCTGGGAGGAAGTGACCTCACATCACTCCTCCCAGCTAACACTGAGAGCCGCGCGGGAGGAAGCAGAGGGAGTCAGAGTTGGAACTTTGACTCCCATCCACCTGAGCCACCACTGGATCCCAGGGAAAGTCACCCGCCTGCATCTTAAAGGTAGGAAACAGGAGGGTGACTTAAACATTTTGTGTGTTTGTATGTATGCGTGTCTGTATGTATGTATGTATGTATGTATGTGTGTCTTGAGTGTGTGTGTGTCTGTCTGTATGCGTGTATGTCTGTGTGTGTGTCTGTCTGGATGTATGTGTCTGCCTGTGTGTGTGTGCCTGTCTGTTTTTTATGTATGTGTCTTTGTATGTATGTGTGTCTGTATGTGTGCCTGTCTGTCTGTCTGTGTGTGTCTGTATGTGTGCCTGTCTGTTTGTATGTATGTGTCTGTGTGCCTGTCTGTATGCATGTGTCTGTGTGTGTCTGTATGCGTGTATGCCTGTGTGTGTGTGTCTGTCTGGCTGTATGTGTCTGCCTGTGTGTATGTGTGCCTGTCTGTTTTTTATGTATGTGTCTTTATATGTATGTGTGTCTGTATGTGTGCCTGTCTGTCTGTGTGTGTGTGTGTGCGTCTGTATGTGTGCCTGTCTCTTTGTATGTATGTGTCTGTATGTATGTATGTGTGTGTCTGTCTGTCTGTATATATGTGTGCCTTCCTCTTTGTATGTATGTGTCTCTGCGTGTGTGTCTCTCTATGTATGTATGTGTGTGTGTGTGTGTGTGTGCCTGTTGGGGCGGAATAGGAAGGGGGGACCCCCACGGATTATTTTCGCACCGGGGCCCCATGGTTTGCGTGTTCGCCACTGGTTACAAGTATCTCAACAAATTTGTTTCATGGGTTCTCAATCTCCATTTTAGTTCCTAAAGCAATATGATAATTTTTGGAGTACAACATTTGGGGTATCAAAAGTTGCCTACCTTTAGTGTACTTTAGAAATTCTCTTCTGCTCTGTTAATTGAACTTTAATCACACACAGAAAAAGAGCAGGAAATAAGAAATTTTAATTAAAAACACTGCGCAATAAAGTAAGTTTAAAACTTAGATCTTACTTTACCTCAAGTGTGCAGTGATACTGTGTGAGTCTCAGGCATGGGCAGTGTGGTTAGGGCTGCATAAACACAGTGGTTTAACTCCTACATAGCATAGAATTGAGCAGTGAGACTGAGGGTGCACGATCTATACATCAAAACTGCTTCATTAAGCTAATGATGTTTTGGTGTTTAGAGTGTCCTTATAGGTACTTGTTTGTGAACTCTATTTGACATCAGAAAAATCTCTCTACTCACTGAGGTATGGAGCAATATTTATACCAATACAGTATTTACAGCATTATTTTCAATGTGAGTATTGTTATTTCTTTACAATAAATGTTTTATGTCTACATGTTGCTGTTTCTATTCTCTACTACCTATATGGAATACTAAGTGTAAAACGTTGCTGATGTAGACTAAATTTGTGCAGACTACCCACTCTGTCTATTTGTGGGTAAGAATAGGTAGAATGAGAACACCAGGTTAGATGTATTTACAGTCAAGATCATATTTTGCTTGCATTTTTATGAATCTGCATCTCAAATGGATTCAAGACTGCGCCCACAAACTTGACATGTAATTATTATAAAACATAATATTTATACACTATCATAATTGAAATTATTAATATTTTTTGCAGAACACAATTTAATAGCTATATAGAAAATGCTATGGGGCTATTAATGTATTGCTTCCTGAAATGTGATAGAGTCACATATGTTTGTTAGCATCAAAATCATGGGTTAATGCACAGGTCGTGAAGTTGCTGATCTTTTAACCTCGCCGGCTATCTCGGTATGCACTCCGTCATGCCACTTCATTAAGATCATAAACACTCATAACGAGTAGAATCTGCTTTATTGTTTATGGCGTTTATATGTCCATGTTAATATAGTTTGTATAGTGAAAAATCCATGGACAGATGGTAAGCTAAAAATTACCTTTGAATGGTACACATATGAAGCACAGAAACTTGTTGACACAGTCATGAATCCTCATTAAGAATCCAACATAATTAAAACGTGAGGACATGCAATAACTTTTAAACAAAAAAACATTTACAAAAAAATTCTCTCTCAAATGTAAAATGTACATTACCATGAAAAATGCAAATAAATGATGTAAATAATCATTGCGAGGTATAACTGCATTTGCATTTTATTTATTTATTTTTTGCTTTTAATATAAATGTAAAAAGCCTTTGCAGTTTATTTTTTAATATGTTTGCATACTGCACATGTAGACTGAAATCATGGGCACATTCAATAATAAAGCATGGATGCTACCATCTGCTTTTTAATATTACTTTAATGCATAACAAAAAACAAATATGCTAATTAAAAGTAAATTTTCAGTTTAGTTTTTAGTGAGTTTCTGGTGAATTCTTGGTACAAATGATTAAATTTGGATTTTTTTCATCCATTTTTTCCATTTTTTCCATATACACAATTGTGTCACCTGTGCAACAGATTTATAAAGTTTTCCATCACTATAACAATGGTGGTCTTCTAAAATGTACATTTTGTAATAACTGGCAGTATTTACTATGAAGACAATTGTCAATTTTTAGATCACTTTAATAAATATGATTAAAATACTGACTGAATTTAACCACTACTTTTCTGAACACTTTGATACGTATCCCCCATTGTGTTCATACAGTAAGTTGAGTAAAGTACTAAGGTAACCCTCACTACCATGCCTCCCAACATCCTGAGCCGCAGAGTTAGGACACTGCAGGGAGCGCTGCCAAAGCATGTCTAATGATGCACACATAATATGCTGCCTGGGAACAGTTCCCTGGTCTCACCAGATGCAGGACGCCAGGGAACTAAAGCCAGATGGTGGGACAGGACCCCAAAAGCGGGACACTTCATGGACAAAATAATGCATATGCATGCTAAATCATCTGACAACACTCATATTCGCAGAACTTCATCAAATGCTTTCAATGAAAATTGACCTGCTTTCTTCAGTTTCATGGTTTCTCACTAAGCTCATTATTCACTACTAAACTGTAATAAATTAAAATCCAAATGACAGAATCGAGGCTAAAGTAACCAAGCTGTAACTGTAGCTGAGTTGGGGAAGTTGTCCAGATCACCTATCTTTGTCTGGAGTGTGTCATTCAGATTTATATTTGGGCTTAAGTGACTAACCCTGTCAGTTTCCAGTTGGAGACAGACAGACTTGGTAACAGGGATCGAACTGCTTTACGATTTGCCTGAAAGTTTTGTTTTTTGGTTTTATATTTCTCAAAAGTTAGACTGACAGCAATCACGCACTGCCAAAAAAAAGTACTTTTTTTTTTTTTTTAACAATTAAACTGTACTTGCTTTGAAAATATAACATCATGGTACATGTTAGGCAAAATTATATTATCTGTATTTTGCTGCTAGCAAATTTCTGGAAAATATGTAAAATGATTTCTGTTTCCAGTTGATGATTTTATTTTCCATGGCATTCGGAGAGCACTAAACTGTCCAGTCAGGCCATGTGTGGCATCCCATAATGCCTAGCAGATGGTCATGCTCTAGGCATTTTAGATTTGGCTTGGCATTGTGGGAGTACATTGATGCACACTCTATCCATTGAATAAAGTCTTGTAACTATACTGTTTAACCTGCACATGTCATACCTAGTTTGTGTACCCATGTAAATGCTAAATGATAATTATTTCCAACATTACATTTTGTCATTTAATATACCTTATTTTGAGGCTCTTTTGAGAGTACATTTTTTTAATGTTACACTAATCTGATCATAGGAATTTGCCTATGAATTGAGCTTTTTACACAAGGTTGAAATAAAGACAGTACAAAACATTGTGGCACAATTAAATAAAAAACATAGATTGTGGATGTGTTATACGTAATGGTAAGAAGTAAAATATTACTAAACACTTACAGCTTCCAAATTTCAGTGGGCAGGCATGTGCATCCATAGGAAAGTCTTCTAACTGCATGGGACATTCAGCGGATATAGTCAATCTGTCCGAATCATAAGAGGAAAACACAGGGTTATACAGCAGTCTTACTAGCGGGCAGTTGACCTTTGCATCCTTGCTCACAGTATACAGCTGTGACACCAGTAATATAAACCTGAGATTTGGAAAAACACTTTGGGTATTTTGCCATCTGATCTGTGTTTCCTACAGTGCATTCGCAAATCTTCATGCATCAGTGATTCAGTAATATATTCTTTTTTTACAATTAGATAATACAGATTTTACATCTTAACTCTCTTACCATCGTAAAGAAAAAATGCCTACTATGGTTTTTCTATGAATAGGTCTTCAGTCTCAATGCTAAATTTCAGTAACATAAAAGACATGATAAGATGAATTTATCAACCATAGTGGTAATAAATGCACCTCATTTGAAAATACTTGAAAAGTGATGATAATAAAATAATTGTACATCTGAATATCACTTTTCTGCAGTATGGTTTTTTTTTTCTTGCTACAATTCGATACTAGCACTGATTTGTCAGTCAATTCCTAGCCTCCCATAGCTGCCTACAGGAGAATTAGTGAGCATGACAACTGTATGTCATCAAAGGCATGTACACAGAATCATTCCTCGGATATCATTACACTGATTGAATTTATCCATGCACAGCACATTAATCCCTTGAAAAACAGAAAACTACTTCCACATACGTGGTTAAGTTTAATCCTTATTGATTGTTGTCTTCCCTATATAACTAAGATTTGTATATTGTGTATGTTATCCTGATCCTGATGAAAATCCCGACAGGAGACTGAAACGTCGATCTCCTTGGACCCTGTGTTCTTCATGTAAATAAAGAAGTCTTTATTCTATTTTTTTGTATATTTTTACGTGGTCCTCTGGGACTGGCACCTGGTATTATACACCTCTTGTTGAGCCGGAGTGCAAAGATACTCTACTAAGTTTTATATAATCAGTGAGTCTAATCGGAAAAAAAGGCTTGAATTTGCTAGGGAGCATAAAGATTGGACTCTGGAGTAATTGAAGAAGGTCATGTGGTCTGATGAGTCTAGATTTACCCTGTTCCAGAGTGATGGGCGCATCAGGGTAAGAAAAGAGGCAGCACCCATCATGCCTAGTGCCTATTGTACAAGCCTATGGGGGCAGTGCTATGATATGGGGTTGCTACAGCTGGTCAGGTCTAGGTTCAGCAACATTATGTGCCCAAATAATGAGGTCAGCTGACTACCTGAATATACTGAATGACCAGGTTATTCAATCAATGGGTTTTTTTCTCCCCTCATGGGCAGATTCCAAGATGACAATGCCAGGATTTATCAGGCTCAAATTGTGAAAGAGTGGTTCAGGGAGCATGGGACACAATTTTCACATATGAATTGGCCACCACAGAGTCCAGGCCATAACCCCATTGAGAATCTTTGGGATGTGCTGGAGAAGGCTATGCACAGTGGTCCTACTCTCTCATTATCCATACAAGATTTTTGTGAAAAATGTATGCAACACTGGACGGAAATAAATCTTGTGACATTGCAGAAGCTTATCAAAACAATGACACAGTGAATGCATGCTGTAATCAAAGCTAAAGGCGGTCCAACAAAATATTAGTGTATAAATATAATATCTATATTGCAAATCTATAGATCTTTAACAGACTAATACATTTGTATTAAAATCAATGTGTAGAGCAGTGATGGCGAACCTATGGCACGCGTGCCACAGGTGGCACGCCGGGCCCTTTCTGTGGGCACGCGGCCATAGGTTCGGCATCACTGCAGAGTAGGTACCTGCCTGCCCGAAATGGCAGGAGCCTACTCTGCTTCCGGTTCGGGAGGCAGGGGAGGGATCTTTGAAGCATCTCCCCTGTCCTCCCGCGAGCAAGCTGTGTGGAGCGTTGCCGCGCGTTACCATGGCAACGCCCCACACAGCATCGCGCGGGAGGACAGGGGAGCTGCTTCAAAGATCCCTCCCCTGCCTCCCGAACCGGAAACAGTACTTGCCACCACTGGACCACCAGGGATGACTGTGTCCCCCCTCCTTAATTAAAGGTAAGAAGGGGGGGGTGGGACAAGATAATAATTTAATGTTTAAGAAAACATTTAACTTTTTTTTTTTTAAAACGTTTATACCCCCCAACACCCCATCCCCACACACACAGCACCCCTACCCCCCCCACACACACAGCACCCTTACCCCCCCACACACACACAGCACCCCTACCCCCCACACAGCACCCCTACCCCTCACACACACACAGAACCCTTATCCCCACACACACAGCACCCCTACCCCCAGCAGTATCCCTACCCCCCCACACAGTACCATTACCCCCCCCCACACACACAGCACCCCTACCCCCCAGTAGTACCCCTAACTCCCCACACACAGTAGCCCTACCCCCCCACACACAGTACCCCTACCCCCCCCAGCAGTACCCCTACCTCCCACACAGTACCCCTCCCCCACACACACCGTACCCCTACCCCCCCAGCAGTACCCCTACCCCCCCAGCAGTACCCCTACCCCCCACACACAGTACCCCTAGCCCCCCAAACACAGTACCCCTAGCCCCCCAAACACAGTACCCCTAGCCCGCCAAACACAGTACCCCTACCCCCCCACACACACAGTGCCCCTACCCCCCACACAGCACCCCTCCCCTACACCCAGAATCCCTCCACTCCCCCCTACTCCCCCACACACAGCACCCCCACCCCGCCACACAGCACCCCACCCCCCACACAGCAACCCCACCCCCCACACAGCAACCCCACCCCCACACAGCAACCCCCCCACACACCACCCCCACCCCCCCACACACAGCACCCTTACCCCCACCCAGCACCCCTACCCCCACCCAGCACCCCTACCTCCCCACACAGCACAGCACCCCTCTCACACACACACACACAGCACCCCTCTCACACACACACACAGCACCCCTCTCACACACACACACACACACAGCACCCCTCACACACACACACACACACACACACACAGCACCCCTCACACACACAGCACCCATCACACACACAGCACCCATCACACACACATACACTACACCCCTCAATGCAGTATGTGTGTGTATTCAGCAGTCTGTGTGTGCGCGCGTGTATTCAGCAGTCTGTGTGTGCGCGCGTGTATTCAGCAGTCTGTGTGTGTGCGCGTGTATTCAGCAGTCTGTGCGTGTGCGCGTGTATTCAGCAGTCTGTGCGTGTGCGCGTGTATTCAGCAGTGTGTGTGTGTGTGTGTATTCAGCAGTGTGTGTGTATTCAGCAGTGTGTGTGTGTATTCAGCAGTGTGTGTGTGTATTCAGCAGTGTGTGTGTGTACTCAGCAGTCTCTGTGTGTGTACTCAGCAGTCTCTGTGTGTGTACTCAGCAGTCTGTCTGTGTGTGTACTCAGCAGTCTGTCTGTGTGTGTACTCAGCAGTCTGTCTGTGTGTGTACTCAGCAGTCTGTCTGTGTGTGTACTCAGCAGTTTGTCTGTGTGTGTACTCAGCAGTTTGTCTGTGTGTGTACTCAGCAGTCTGTCTGTGTGTGTACTCAGCAGTCTGTCTGTGTGTGTACTCAGCAGTCTGTCTGTGTGTGTACTCAGCAGTCTGTCTGTGTGTGTACTCAGCAGTCTGTCTGTGTACTCAGCAGTCTGTCTGTGTACTCAGCAGTCTGTCTGTATATTCAGCAGTCGTGTGTGTGTGTATTCAGCGGACTGTGTGTATGTATTCAGCAGTCTGTGTGTGTATGTATTGCATTTGTTGGAGATACTAATAAATATAAGCTTAATTTTATCTATTTATATCATTATTTAAAATTTATATAATTGAACTCTCTGTTGTTGTGTTCTTTTAAAACAAAAGTTGTTAATTAGTTCGGACAACAGTACGAGTTGTTTTTTTCTAAACTTAAACCTCAATATTCAGGTTTAATTGCCGTGTTGGCACTTTAAGGAAAAAAAATTGGCATGTATTGCGGTTTGGGCACTCGGGCTCAAAAAGGTTCGCCATCACTGGTGTAGAGTGTTCCTGAGCAGCGTTGTCTAATAGGTAATGGGCAGTAGTGCGTGATAAAATGATTGCATTATAGATCGAATTTGAGCACATTAATTTAAACCAAAAACAGAGAATATTAGAACTGTAAATCCCTGCTCAGGTCTCAAAATAGTTTTTGCTCACTTGTGCCATTACAGAGAGAACCAGTTCCAAGGCATATCAGAGTAATACCACACATAAGGGCAGCCCAGAACCAAACTGGTAAGTTCTCTCTGCACGAGAGATACAGCAACCCTGGATGATCAATTTGGCCTTCTTTGGGCCTCATCAGCAAGGTGTAGCTGATAAACCACTAGGACACAATGAGCATGGATAGTGAGAAAAGTAGAAGTAAGGGCTGCACCAATTCTTATAACAAAATATAATGAGCAGTGAAAATCAAAACATAAAATAAGTAAAAAATCCAAATATCAGTAAAAAGAGTCCAATAAGAAGGATCTTACTCAGATCAAATATAGAATAAAGTGCTTGATCGGGAGTGATATCCTCAGTGTCTTTTTTTGGACTAGCCATATTTGTAAACAAATTTGATAGTTAATAAAATATCAGTCAGTAATACATATTCCTACCATATATACCCTTCAATGATTTAACAATTTGACCTCTAATGCATTAATGATTTATCTTTGCATTATCCTTTATCAACTATAGCGTATCATTTCCTTCTTAATCCCATGAAGTGTAGATATCTCAACCTCAGTGAAACGTGAGGATCATTTAAATTAAAAAAAGTTATTTAATTCAGTATTACAACACTTTGTTCATATCAATAAATAGCTTGACACATATTATTAATGAGGCTGTATGAAAATTGTCAGTACATTTTAAAGCCCAAGTTTAATAATACCACCATAATCGTTTGCTATATAGTTTGGCTATATAATTCTGATTTGAAGTGATCTTAGCCATTAGGCGGCTAGTTTAATATAGGAAACAAAAATGTTATTTTGATTTTATGAAGCACAGAAATTTATTTATTTTCAACGAGTAGAGTATCAATATATTTAGTTTCACTAATACAAAGTAAAGATGCAAGCAAATGATTTTGAGCTTGGTTGCATAAGGACAAAAAATGTTGCAGCTTATATTGCAGACCTATGGGCAACCGCTGAACCGGAGTAGGCTGTAATTGATTCATTGACTGCTTTTGCTACACTATGGAATGCTTAACAACTACCTGTTATTATTAAGGATTTCACCAAGTGTTAAAATCTAATGGGCTTAACGGACTTCACCATGCTTGGGGGAAGTACACCTATCTCCCTTTCTAATGAGGATAAAATGTTCATTCATGAAACTTCAACCACAAGGTGAGAAGGACATCGAACATGTGCTCTAGGTGAGTTGTGGAACATTAACCTTGTTCTGAGCACTGAGCTAACATTATTTACTTGCAGATACTTGCTGATTATATAGGCTCTTGACTATAGAAAGTGCTGATGGAGTATTCACTCATGTCACCCTCTGAACATCACGATCTTCAATAAACATTGCATACCAACAATTCCATGCACAGAGCTTGGTTACAAACAGAACCACTCACAGCACATGAAAGACAATCCCCCAAAAATGTGTTTATAAATTAAATCTTGGCTAGTGCCAAATGGAAATATAATACATACTTTGATGCATTCCATTTATCTTAATATCACAGTGGGGTCATGATTTTTACATACAGCTTTTTTTTTTTTAAAGAATATTTCACTGTATTTCAAAATATACCCTGGATTTCATCTGCAGTATTTAACGGAGTGGGAAAAATTGCTAGTTTTTATTATTCAATAATACAATGTAAAAGGCATGAAAGGCATTCACCAATATGCAAACCACACCGAGGCTAAGCAGCATTAGACAATAAGTAAAGTAAAGGCGCTAAGTGTTACTTAGTGCACCCCCATGGTGATAAGAGGTTGTAACAGTACTAGTCCTTCCTTTGTTGTGCATGAGCTTTGGTCAAACAAAAATTAAAAGTCTTTGGTGCAATGTGAACTATCCAATGGGAATATTAATACTGCAAACATTGGGAACATATACAATATTACAGACGATATAGCATTGATTATCTCAATTTGAACAACAGCTTTTTGAGAGCATAAACAAAATTCAATTCAAAGTAAATTTCAACTTTAAATCCATGGGAGCCAAACCGAAAGCATGGTCATGTTTCCATTACAGCTATTTTGGCTTTAAATTTGGAATTAATTTCGATTTCTGACTGTAGTTAATCACCCTGATAGCATGTGCAATTGTGGGGGAAAATGAATAAAAACAATGCTCAGACATGCGGCTTATTGTCATTTCTAGGTAATTAGCTATAGAGACACCACGATGACAATATACTGTGTAAAATATTTTTCTATGTGGTGATAGTGTCACATAAAGAAAATACAATTTAGTCTGCTTGCCGTTTGTTCCCCGTGTATGCACAAGATTTAAATCATATGAATATTCCATATGGGTGAGTATTTGGAACAATTTTCTGCTAATACAAGATTTCTCATTATGTATCTTTTACTTCCATGATTGTTTTAAGTTATCTTTCTTTTTCATTTCCCTAAGCTTTACTACAAATAGGGCAATGTGTTTCCAGATAAAGAGATACAGATAAAACAGTTATGTTTCTGTTATGGGATTTTATTTGTTGGTATGTTTAATAAGCTACATAATACAATAGTAAAATGCAGTTACAAAATTTGTGCTTATCCCCTGAATGTCTTCTGTGTTTCAGTTTCCTTTGGGTGAGGGACACCAAACAGCATTGTTTGAATGTTAATTCTACCAATGCAAACCGTTTTTATGGAGTACCCAGAGACTGAAAGGAATTAAAAATCACTAAATTGAAGCTGAGGCCTGTTCGCCTCTAGGTTAGTTTCCAGCTCCCAGGAGATACCATTTGCCATTCTTAATGTAATGTACTTTCACTTCAGTGACATGAAACTAAATGAGCGATTTTGCAGTTGATTTGATTTTACCATGTGAGAGTTAAACAGTAGAAATGATTGGGAAAAGTGATTGCATCGCTGTATAAATGGCAAGAAATGGCCTTTTTCAAATCTACACCATTAACCCCTTAAGGACACATGACATGTGTGACATGTCATGATTCCCTTTTATTCCAGAAGTTTGGTCCTTAAGGGGTTAAAGGGCATAATTATCTATTCATGTGTGTCTAGTAGTTTCACTAGTGCATAAACTCCCTCACATGTTTATTGTAGGCCTAACCAAGAATGCTTAAGAAAACTTAACACTAACAGATACATTGAAACCTTTGATGCTCTGTATGAAGAATGGAAATTAGTATCAAACATTTACAGGGAATTCTGGGTATTTATCAGTTACTTCTATTATCCCTTGTGCATGTGCAACATGTGAGTATTATCCTGAAATGTGACTATTAAAATTTGAATATGATTTATTAAATAACCAATTATAAAGATCTATCAGGAGTGTATAAAAATAGGAAAAATGTGAAATTATACCTCTGTGCATATTTTCCATGACATATATCATAAATCTACTGCTCTCTGCATATAAAACAAGTTACCTTATTTCAGTCAGCAAAATGTCTATGCTATATGCATTATGAGATAGTAAATGTGAAATGCACAGTTGTTAGGTGTTTAACTAAAGTCAGTATACAATGCCTGGAAGTTTACTTCCACCAGGCAATTATTTCATAAGGACCTGGTAGATGTTTTGACAGTTTAGCTTAACCCCTTCAGGACAAAGTCAAAAGTACACGTTCTGATCAAAACAAAATGTAAACAAAAACTGGAATTTGCGCTATATGTCTGTTCAACTGTAATTCACCTCTTTCATATTATATGCACCCACACTTATTATATATCATTTTATTCAGAAGATACAGGGCTTTCATTTCATATCAAATATTTATATATGAAACATAATTTATTATGAATAAAATCAAAAAAACTGTGAGAAATTTAATTTGTTTTTTAAAAAATAATTGTAGTTCCACCTCACATTTTAGCTGTAAATGTCATAATACTGTTAGCTTTTACTGCAAAAAAAAAAAAAGCACATATTTGGATTCAGCAAAGTCTTACGAGTACAACAGTAACCCTCATTCACAGTTTTTACGGTGTTTTGGAAAGTTAAAGGGTCAAATATAACACATTCCATTTTTCATTTTTTTCACATTGAAATTTTCCAGATTAGTAATGTTACCTTTGAGACCGTGTGGTAGCCCAGGAATGAGATTTACCCCCATTATGGCATACCATTTGCAAAAGTAGACTACCCAAGGAATTGCAAGTGGGGTATGTCCAGTCTTTTGTAGTAGCCACAAACACTGGCCAAAGTTAGCGTTCATATTTGTTTTTGAGAGAAAAAAGCAAAAAACTAATATTTGGCCAGTGTTTGTAACGAAGTGGCTACTAAAAATGACTGGACATACCCCGTTTGCAATACCTTGGGTTGTCTACTTTTGCAAATGGTATGTCATCATGGGGGTAATTCTTATTCTGGGCTACCATACGGTCTCAAAAGGCAACATAACCAATCTGGCAAATTTTAATGTGAAAAAAATGAAATGCAAGCCTTATATTTAACTCTCTAACTTTCCAAAACACCATAAAACCTGTACATTGGGGGTACTGTTTTACTCAGGAGACTTTGCTGAACACAAATATTAGTGTTTCAAAATAGTAACTTGTTTTACAACAATAATATCGTCAGTAAAAGTGCCGTTCATGTGTGAAAAATGCAAAAAACTTCACTTTTACTACAAATATAATTGTTGTAATACAAGTTACCATTTTGAAACACTAATATTTGTATTCAGCGAAGTCTCCCGAGTAAAACAGTACCCCCCATGTACAGGTTTTATGGTGTCTTGGAAAGTTACAGGATTAAATATAGTGCTTGCAATTCAAATTCTCTGCACTTTATGCCTGGGTTGTCAGGCATGTCAATCAAATTTTAACTTATTAAATCACATAATTATGTTAAAATATTACTTAAATATACACGTAGAATTTTAATATATATATATATATATATATATATATATATTTGCGGTTATTTGTATTTTACATTTAGATAGATTTACATATAGATAGATATAGAATGTAATTCTATTTTGTTACCAATATATATGTGTGTGTGTATTAATAAGAAAATAGAGTTAGAATGAAATGAAATATGTATATATAATTTATTTAATTTTTTAAAAATATTTTATTTATTTATTTTACTATTTTATTTATTTATTATTGTAATTATACGTGTAGATATATATAAATATATATATAGAGATGTATTATAATATATATATATATATATATATATATATATATATATCTTATATATATGTAAAGTCATTCTAAGTGTATTTTAATACTAATATATGTACTTATATTAATATTAAAATACATTACGTATGACGTTACATATATGATATATATATATATATATATATATATATATATATATATATATATATA
The DNA here is from genome assembly GCF_036172605.1 of Pelobates fuscus. Taxonomy (NCBI): domain Eukaryota; kingdom Metazoa; phylum Chordata; class Amphibia; order Anura; family Pelobatidae; genus Pelobates; species Pelobates fuscus. Next base: position 316,785,279 of record NC_086317.1, on the reverse strand, counting down.
AATGCATTTAATTTATTTTAACATGTGTATTTTTTTATTTTTAATACTTTCCACCAGCAGGGGGACTGTCTGACATTTCAGGCAGATCCAAAGCCAGCTATAGGGAGCCATGTGATTGCTCTTTGAGAGCGATCACATGGCCCCCGGAGGCTTCATTTGCCGGGGAGGGCTGTCTGGGCGTTCAGGCAGCCCTCCAGAAGAGGATCGCGGCAGAGGTGTGTAGTTGGTGGCTCATGGGGGCTTAAGTCGTTACGGCATTCTATTCCGCCGCAACGGCTTTAAAGCCCATTTAATGCTGGATGGCATAGAACGCCGTAACGGCGTTAAGGGGTTAAAGGGACACTATAGTCTCTAAAACAACTTTGCTCAATGAAGCAGTTTTAGTTTATATATCATGCCCCTGCTGTCTCACTACTCAATTCACTGAAATTTAGGCGTTAAATGCCTTTTGGTTCTGTTTATGTATCCCTAGCCACACCTCCCCTGGCTGTGACTGCAAGAACACAAAATTGGTTCATTGTCAATCACATGTATTACTTACTTTTAATGTTTTTATCTCCTGCTCTGTAAATTGATCTTTAATCACATACAGAAGGCTCATACAGGGTCCATCAAGCTATTAACAGAACAGGAGATAAGAAATTCTAAATTAAATAGAATTTGCAATAACAGAAGTGTAAACATTAGATTACTCTTTGCAGGAAGTGTTTAGGAAGGTTGTGTAGGTCACATGAAGGGAGGTGTGCCTAGGGCTGTATAAACAAAGTGATTTAGCTCATAAAAGGCAGATAATTGAGCAGTGAGACTGCAGGGCTATAATCTATACACCAAAACGGCTTAATTAAGCTAAAGTTGTTTTGATGACTGGAGTGTCTCTTTAAATCTTAACCTGCACATTACCTTGCTCGCAGAACTGGAAGTATTCTTCCTTTTGGGGGCAATATCTGGACTCTTTCGTTTACAAATTGGGCTTTTTTTCTGGAAAGTGCAGCACAGCATTATTTTAGATTTAGTTGTTCCTCTTTATATGTATATCATGGCTACCTAAAATCCACAATTTACTATATATGTATATATATATATATATATATATATATATATATATATATAATTTATAGTGCTTGTAGTGCTCAACCACCTTCGTAACCTCTGTACTTAAAGCATTTTGTTTCCACCCCTGTACCCATCCTCCATAGCAACAAGGAGGGAAGTTGTACTGTGTTCTTATTTAGAGTTCCGCCATTTTGGAATAGGCTACCAGAAAATGCCAGAAAATCTTGTACAAACCTGTGATATCTGTTAATAGTTATTTATGTTCTGCGTATGTTAAATGAATAACTTTGTAAAAAAAAAATTGTATTGTTTAAACATCTCTGGAAACGAGAAACATGTCACTGTGTGTTTCCGTTTAAAACTCATCTAAATAAATAAATATAAGTAAATCATTTGTTTCCAGATTTTTTGGGCTACCTTATCTATGCACGGTTAGTTTTCTTTTTTGTTTGTTATGGTATATCAAGCACCAGTATATTGGGTACATTAGTGTTCATATAATATATAAAGTTACAACACATTGGTACATCATTAAGGAGTAATATCACTAGTGTTGGATTTAACAAAACATGAAGTAAGCACCTGCCTACGATTGCATGTTCTTTAAGACCGCACTTAAAATATGCCTTTAAAGGACCACTATAGTGCCAGGAAAACAAACTTGTTTTCCTGGCACTATAGTGCCCTAAGGGTGCCCCCAACCTCAGGGTCCCACTCCCGCCGGGCTGAAGGGGGATGAATGGGGTTAAACACTCACCTTTCTCAAGCACCGGGCTCCCTCGGCGCTGGGGACTCTCAGCTGAGAGCCGCGCGTGCATTCAGCCAGTCCATAGGAAAGCATTCTCAATGCTTTCCTATGGACGCTGACGTCTTCTCACTGTGAAAATCACAGTGAGAAGCGCCTCTAGCGGCTGTCAATGACAGCCACTCGAGGCTGGATTAACCATATTGTAAACATAGCAGTTTCTCTGAAACTGCTATGTTTACAGCAGGCAGGGTTAATCCTAGATGGACCTGGCACCCAGACCACTTCATTGAGCTGAAGTGGTCTAGGTGCCTATCGTGGTCCTTTAAGAAGATGCTTTTTCCTTAGATTATATACAGGTGGAAATTAGAATGAAGATGGTGGGGGGATTTACTCTTAAAGCAGGACTTCAGCTCCTGATTATTCTCATTATAGCAGTTTAGCCAGAAGGATGCACAGAAAAGCACCAGGAGCCTCTATCCAGTGACGTAAGATATACATTCCTAATGTTGCCGACTAAATGACTGACCTGTAGATGCAGTGTAGCACCATGTTACTTCAACCAAATAGTATAATAATAAATTGGTTTCTTTTCCAAGATGATAATCAAGAGCCAAAGAGAATAAATCTATGACTTTAGTTATATAGGGAAGTAAAAGCATTGCTTAAACTGTTCTTCCAAATAACTATTAAAAATCTATACAGCTCTGCCTTCCATCTAAGGTTAATCCTAGATGGACCTGGCACCCAGACTACTTCATTGAGCTGGAGTGGTCTGGGTGCCTATAGTGGTCCGTTAAGACTAAAAGAATACAATGATAATGTTAGCCTTTACATACAAGAGTGACATACAATACGTTGAATCACACTACAGCTGTGTAACACTTAAAGATTTAAATGTTAGAAAGGAAAACAATTTTGATACAGCTAAATATGACATAATCTCTCAAAAGAAAAAACACTACTGCCATCTAGTGATGTCTGTTTTTTTTCTCAGTTATTTTAGAGTCCTGAAATTTTCATCCTGAATAGATGAAACAAGATATGTCCATCTATTATTATGCTACTTAAAGTGATAGTAGAATGATATAGTGGACATTTAAAATATTACTAAATGGTGTGAAAGAATGTGTATACTTATCACAAAGATAAATTATTGATGTATCTCCATTAGAGCAAAATATTCATAAAGGCATGTGAAAAAAGGTAAAATATATAATAGTGCAAATCGTTTAGTTAACAGGAAAAAATACAAAATACATACATTATAAAAATATATAAAGCATTGATGGATACATAAAATAAATATTTTAAATATGATATATTTAAACTACATACTGTAAATGTAGTAGATTATAGGTATGATTTAACTGTGCAGGTGACTTACAAACTATAGAGCCCACACTCAGCTTTATATGCAGCGATCAGCAATAGAAATAGGAGGCAAAGAAGGAGAAAAAAAACTAATCATACTGAAATGTATAGGTGTATATTTATTAAAAATATATAAAACATAGCCATAAAAAATATATATATTTAAAGAAAAGGATGCAGAGGATAGGAGCAAACATAAATAGATGGCTAAGGCTATATTTTCTAGATATTGTAAATGTTACTATCCATATAGTAGTTCAGTGTGATAAATCACAGAAAGCCACAAGTCTTAGACCGGGGAACATAACATATAGAGGCTTCAGGCTTCGTGTCCCACTTAACCGATAAACAAAGCTAGGAGCCAGGTAATGGTGGAAAACTCTGAACGCAATGCTCTACGTGGCTAATTTTAAAAAGCTCTGTCTCTGTTCCTCCCGCCATTGACACGTTTCATGTACGTAACGTTGCTTCCTAAGATTGGTTACATGATAAGTATACACATTTATTTTACACTATTTAGCACACCCTCAAAATTGTTTATGACTATTAAGGTTACACTTGTTAGGGAATAACCATGGAGAGTTTGTGCAGCTTTATATTAATCACATGTTACATATGGAGTTAGAAGCACAACTTTCTTACTTTATTGGTTCACTTTTTATATACAATGAAAATTCCTGCTTGGAACCCAGCTCCTGAAATATATTGAATAATTTTTGTAACAGTGACTGTTTAAAGGAAAACTCTAGCATTATAAATACATTTAATTATGTTGTTAGAGTGTTAGCGATCCTTATTGGCCCCCTCTCACCCCTTTCATGTAAAAATACCTTTCCTCCAAATTAAACAGTGAGAGGGCCCTTTGTGACAGCTCTGCTCCACCTGCAAGAAAATTGTCAGTACAGACAAGTATTGGAAGGCAGAGCGCATGGGCGGCAATCACTGCACCATGCCCCTAGAGCAGGCATAGGCAACCTTCAGCACTCCAGATGTTTTGGACTACACCTCCCATCATGGGCGTCCGCAATAATTTTTCCGGGGGGGGGGGGGGGGGGGGCAAAATTGTAATGACATCCATGCTTGGCCCCATTTTGACAGTGTCATGAAAGGGAAGGAGCATAGTAATTTTCACATAAAGCCAGGTTGAATAGCATTTTTACAACTATGATGTCAGGAATATATGCTTGTATTCCAGACACTATAGTGTTCCTTTAATCAAATTAAAGGAACATTCTGGTCACCATAACAACTAAATGAAAATGCTATGATGCAAGGAGGCCCCTGGGCGCTCTCTTTACAAATGGTTTACCCCCAAAGGTTTCCTTCATCTCCAGATCTCCAGGTCACTCAGCGGTATTCAGCTTCTTAAACGGAGTGTCAGGAAGTGCAGATTGACGTCAGGCATGGGTGCAGCTGATTGGCTACAATGGTCAGCTGACACTCTAAGCCAATATCTAGTTCCCGATTCATAAACATTTTTTACGTTTTCATGAATGGGGAGCTACTGATTGACTTAGAGTGCCAGCTGACCCTCTAGCCAATCAGCGGCACCCCTACCCAGCGGCCCTCTGTGTTTCCTGACACTCAGTAAATTAAAGTGAACACATTAACACTGATATATATATATATAGATTTTTTTTTTACCTGGGGAGATGAGAAGGTCCAAAGTTTCCCTGCCAGAGGGAAAGGGGGGTGATGGTGAGAGGAAGAGGCGGGTGATGGTGAGAGGGAGAGGCGGGTGATGGTGAGAGGGAGAGGCGGGTGATGGTGAGAGGGAGAGGTGGGTGATGGTGAGAGGGAGGTGATGCTGAGGGGGGAGTGATGGTGAGGGGACATAAGGCTGAGGGAGGGGGTGATGGGGGTAATGCTGTGGGTGGTGAGGGGGGTGATGCTGAGGGAGGGAGTGATGGTGAGGGGTAATGCTAAGGGTAGTGATGCTGAGGGAGGGGGGTAATGCTGAGGGTGGTTGGGGGGGTGATAGTGAGCAAAGGGGTGATGGTGACGGGGGTTATGCTAAGGGTGGAGGGGGCATGCTGAGGGTGGTGAGAGGGGTGATAGTGAGGGGGTGATGCTGAGTGAGGGGGCATGCTGAGGGTGATGAAGGGGTAATAGTGAGGGGGTAATGCTGAGGGTGTGAGAGGGGGTGATAGTGAGGGGGGTGATGCAGAGGATGGGGATGAAGGGGTAATAGTGAGGGGTGATGCTGAGGGTTGTGGGGGGGATGATGCTGAGGGTGGTGGTAGTGGGGGGGTGATGCTGAGGGTGGTGAGGGGGGTAATGCTGAGGGTGGTGAGTGGGGGTAATGCTGAGGGTGGTGATAGTGAGGGGGTGATGCTGAGGGTGTGAGAGGGGGTGATAGTGAGGGGGGTGATGCTGAGGGTGTGATGAGGGGTGATGCTGAGGGTGGTGAGGGGGGGTGATAGTGAGGGGGGGGTGATGCTGAGAGTGTAAGAGGGGTTAATAGTGAGGGAGGGTGATGCTGAGGGTGGTGATGGGGGTGATGCTGAGGGTGGTGATAGTGAGAGGGGGTAATAGTGAGGAGCTGTAGCTTCCTGCTTTTCAACATTCACACACCTACTGGCCAGCACCGGTATTGCAGTGTATTCTCACACAAACCAAAAATAGCAGCACAAGCTGAACAATCCAGGGGGGGGCAGGTGCCCCCTCTTTCCCCCCCTGCGGACACCCATGCCTCCCATGATGCTTTGACAGCATTATGAGCATTATGGGGGATGTAGTCCACAACACCTGGAGTGCCGAAAGTTGCCCTAGAGTTTCCACTTTGCACTATAAAGTAATTCATTACACTTTGTGCACAATTGCCAACCAAATTATGGTCAAAAACTACCAGTCTCTTTTAAAGTACAGATTCAATGAGGCAATACAAGTAAAATAATGATCGATTATTTATGCATACATTCTCTTATAGGGACACCCAAATAAAAAAAATAAAAAAATATCACTGTTTATTAGACATACCCCAAATGAATGTTTGCATGCATTTAATTATGCATTTTTATTGGGGTATCGTTGAAAACAGCTTGCAAAACCTGCAGTGCCCTTGTCTGCTGCCTTTTCAAACCCTCCTCTTCTAACCCCCACCGAGGTTTTGTCCAATCACAGACTTCCCAATGCAGATCAATGATAAGTATTTGCATGGCAGGTGGTCTGAACAATTTCTTCTTCTTGTGAGCTAACCAAACCAGGAAGTAACATTACCTGTTGTCTGCTTGAAAGCCAAGGGAGTGTAATCCGATCCATTTATAAAAGTGCCAATTTCTATTGAAATCTGCACTTTTTTGCAAAATGAAAAAAAAAGAGTACACACCCCTTACATATAAAGATTTTCAGCAAGCTAGAGTGCTTTAGGGGTCCCTTTAACTACACCTATTATTCTAATTTTTCATATAAACTGAACATACAAGTAAGCATTAGTGTTGCATTTTTAGGAACTTACAAAAATGTATTTTTAGTACAACTACAAAGACTATGGTAGGTTTGCATGGGATAAGTTAAAAATCTCACATATGGATTTGCAGCTGTTGATACCACATTTCCATTTGCTGACACAATGCATAGCAACAGACATCCTCTGCTAATGTTTTGATAGTGCATATGCTAAACAATTAGGAGAAAACAAAAGAGGAACGAGCTATTTTTAAATAAATGAAAAAGCATTTTTCTTAACACAATTGAATGCACTGCATTAAACGTAAGTGCTTTCTGCTCTCTGTTTTGAATAACAAAAATATTTTGTGTCAAAATAGGCTGTTTCTCTGCTTTACATAAAAATCAGTCATGCCTTGAAAATACATAAAATACAATGCATATCTTTTCCTCGCTGCATTTAATAATGTATAAACGCTACCTATTCCATCCTTTCTCTCTTTACATTTTATAAAAACAGACATATTCTTGTACTGCCATTTAGAAAATCTGTAATGCAGCAATAGCTGTTATGCAGTGAAGCAACGCTAGCCACTATCACAAAGCTTGGGATTGCTTTTCATTTGATGGCAGGCACTGCAGCCAGCGGAATTAGCTGGTGCTAACATAAAAAAAATAATTGTTTCTGTTAGTGCCCTTTAACTATGTAAATATGTGTACGTCTCAGCTCACTGCTTGACAATACAAGCATACTATATACTCAGATTATTTGGTGTATGTGTGTGTGTGTGTGTGTGTGTATATATATATATATATATATATACCGGTATATATATATATAAAAAAAAATATGTTTGTGTATATATAAATGTGTGTGTGTGTGTGTATATGAAGTCCGGTGCTACTAGCCAGGCCCTTAAAAGTTACTCACCACTATACACCACTATACCCACCAGGACTATATTTGCACCCTCTAGTGGCAAATGGAAATTTTTAACATAATACGAAGATGTGTGTGTGTGTATACGTCTTGGTTTGTTTGAGCTTAGTCTCACAGTTATGTAATTTATTTATAACAAAAGGAAGTTATTGGAGCTATTGGGACTGGTGTATAACACTTGTATGGTTATGAATACACATTGATATTGACGTTATTGGAACAGATATGTAACATTGTTTGGCATTATTACAGCTAGAATAGGCAATGATCATTAAGAAAATGATTGCTAGTTTTGACATTTCATACTATCTACAAACGACTTTCAAAACAACTTTTGAATACAACATTTTATGCTACAGGAATCAAACGGGCAGAAATACAATTCATCACAATACTCTGAAGTCTAAGAGCATAAAGAATACCAAATCCTCTTTGCAATTGCATACATGTGCCTGCCTTGAATGGTTTCTAAGTACCTCTACACTCATCAAGCTTGCTAAACCCATATTTCCTACATTTTAAAATTACTTTAAGCATGCACAACATGTCTATACCGGGCTAAAATAACAGAATAAAAGTGCTCATAATAAGAGTTCAGCTCTCAACTTCAAATTAGAAGAGGTGTGACACTATTCTATGTTACCAGAAAGAACAAATGATTGGTCTCCTCTTAACACACACACTCTATGTAGAGGGAAGTCTTAAACCTTTAGTAATCTAGAACTTGATGGTCACAGCCCCAAGAAGTTTACAGTCTCAGTAGAAACTGAAACACTGCCTTAATATCCGCTGTCTCCTGATGCTTTGTCACCTAGCTCCTTAACCCAAACTCTATCCTCAATCCAACATGAAACCACGGAGCAACGCAGGGAGAAGTGGGCCTTGACAGAGCCAGGAGTAGGCAGGTGAAGTTTAGGTCAAGGGGTTGTCCTAAGGTTTGTGCTAGGGGGCGTGGTTTAGAAGGGATGTTAAATAGCGGCCATTTTAGGGTAAGTCCATTCTAATTTGAGCCTTTCTTACCTGTAAATTGTTGCAGGTCGGCTGGGCTCTTCTTTTCTTCTTTTTCAGGTGCAGCATGGCTTCTTTGGAAGAAATCTTGTCGGGTGTGCGGTCCGTGGTGAAGGAGAAGGGTATGGCGTGGCTGCAGGAGCAGTTGGGGGTTCCGAGCACGTCTGCTCCCCCCCATGCGGTTCCGGATCGGAGGCCGGAGAGGAGAGCCAGGCCGCCTCAATGGCTGAGTCCTGGAGCGGGTCCGGCTGCACGACGGAGGAGGAGCTCAGCGGGCAGCAGTTTGAGGCAGGCCGTGGCACCAGCCGGAAAACAAGGACGGGGAGTGAACCGCCGGCCGGGACCGCCAGCCGGGCGCAACGCCGGGGTGGTGAGGTTGCAGGCCAGGAAGAGGCCTCCCTCGTCGAGCGCCCCCTGCCGGAGGGAGGCGGGGGGACAGGCCAGTGCTGGAGTGGACATAGAGGATTCGGTGGAAGGGTCCGATGGCAGCCCAAGACGTCCCGGTGAGTCACCCCCTGGGGGCAGAGCTGAGGGGCAGGGGAGGGTGCATGGTACTGGCAGTGACAGGGCAGCGGTCTCCCAAGATTTGGAGGGGGACCAGGTCAGCATGAGGCAGCAGGCAGCGACTGGAGCTAAGGACAAGAGGGATGGTGCTGTAGATTTACAGGAGCGGAGGAGCGTGACCAGGAGCATAGGAAGAAGGGGTGACGGACGCAGCAGTGGTGTAGCTGGGGTCTCTAGTGCAGCAAGGAGCAGTAGTGTGGAGCGCAGTGGAGACAGGCGTGCAGGTATACAGAGGGGGACGACGACAAGCGCAGTGGCCACAGGACAGCGGGTGGGTGGCCGGAATGACGGTGGCACCCAGGACAGCAGTGGGTGGGAGGCCATTAGGGGTCGCTCCCAGGATCAGCGGGATAGGAGGAGCGCCAGCAGTGGGAGCAACGGTGGACGTCAGCGTGGAGGAGCGGAGTGTAGGGACAGCAGGCGGAGATCTGAAGACAGACGGAGGCTAGGGGACAGGAGCCCAGTGAGGAATCGGAACAAGGGGAGGAGGTCTGTTTCCAGGGACAGGTGGAGGAGGCGCAGGCACAGTGAGTCAGGATCGTCAGAGAGGAGTTATGCTACTCGGAGGAGGAGGAGAAGCGAGCAGGAGGGACGTTACAAGCGTGGGAGTGGGGATGTCACGTCTGCTCACAGGGATGAGGGGCGGGTGGGACTGCAGTCGGACAGTTCACCCAGGCTATATTCTCCTTGCAGGTCGCTGTGTAGGACGCCCACGGGTGCGAAGCACGAACAGGCGGGCAGGAGTCGGCGTCCACTGGTTCCTTCTGGGTCGGCTGATGCTGTGGACAAGATGGCGCCCCCGCGGCCAGCAGCGGCCGGGGGCTCGAGCGGTGAGTCTCCAACTGCACCACACTCGGGGAATTTACTGGGGTGTTTGCGATCATTGTTAGAATCATGGTCGGGGGACGGGGGGTCACCGACGCAGTTTGAGAAGGTGTGGGTCGCGGATGGCGGTCGGGAGGCGGGGTCGAAGGCCGCAGCGGCCGCAGCGCTGAAAGGGGGTGAGGCCAACACGAAACCGGGTCAGGGACTGACTAGTGGGGAAGGAGATCTTGTCGATCTCTGCGGGGAGGTGACGGATGCGGCGCGGCAGAATGTTCATGTGTCTTTTGCAGGGCCGCTGGGGTGCCACTTAAAGGTGGAGATTAAGGATAAGATATGGAGAGGGGAGTTTGTGGAAATATTTTCCCTGCTTCCTCTGGAGGAGTTTTTGGATTTGAAAGAGGAGGATAAGATGGATGCTAAAAAGGAGGAGGAGGAAAAGAGGCGGAGGTATCGGAAGATACCCAAGTCCTTTGGGAACTGGTTGAGAGCCTTTTGTATTTTGGCGAGCGTGATCGGGGAGAAATACCCTGATCGCTGTTCGCAGCTGTTTTGTTATTTAGACGGGATTGGGGACGCGTATCGAACCTACGGGGGTTTGGCGTGGTGGAAGTATGACGAACAATTTCGTCAACGCTTAGCGGCTAATCCGTCCATGCGGTGGGACCAGATGGACCTGCCTTTGTGGATGAGGCTGATGATGGCACAGAAGAGTGCCCCCTTTCTCGGAGCAGCCGGCGCGGGCTCGGGTACCGCGTCGGCGGGACAGAAGAAGGGGTTTTGCTGGCTCTACAATGAGAGCCAGTGCAAGTGGGGAGCGTCCTGCAGATTCAAACATGAGTGTTCCGGTTGCGGGGGCAATCATGGAGTTTCCAGGTGCTTTAGGAAGGGTAAGCCGAGCGTTGGAGGGGGAGTCACCGGTGCATCCGCTGCTGCGTCTGCAGCGGGGGGCGTCACCGGTGAAGGTAGGCGCGATGCTGCCTTGGTTAAGAATGTACGATAACCAGGAGGTGGCGAGGTTTTTGCTGCTCGGTTTTACAGAAGGTTTCAGGATTCCGTTTCAGGATAGGGCTTCGGGAACGTTGTGTAAAAACTTGCGGTCTGTGGGGGAACATCCAGGGGTAGCTCGAGATAAGTTATGTAAGGAAGTGCAATTGGGGAGAATGGCGGGGCCATTCCCTTCCCCGCCGTTGGTTGGTTTGCGAGTGTCTCCACTCGGGGTAGTCCCCAAGAAGGAGGTGGGTAAATTCCGTTTGATACATCATTTATCGTACCCACACGGGGCTTCGGTCAATGATGATATCGATGAGGCCCTGTGTTCTGTTTCCTACACGTCATTCGACAGGGCTGTTGAGTTGGTTAGGAAAGCAGGTCAGGGGGCACTGATGGCGAAGTTGGATGTGGAGGCAGCTTTTCGGCTGCTTCCCATACACCCGGATTGTCATCACTTATTGGGGTGCTATTTCGAGGGGGGGTATTTTGTGGATTTGTGTTTGCCTATGGGTTGCGCCATATCGTGCGCTTACTTCGAAAGGTTTAGCACCTTTTTGGAGTGGGTCGTGCGGCGGGAATCGGCTGGGGGTGCAATAGTGCACTACCTCGACGATTTTCTGTGCGTTGGCCCGCCTCACACGGAACGCTGTAGTCAGGTGTTACAGACCTTTCAGTGGGTGGCGCAAACATTTGGGGTGCTGTTGGCTGAGGACAAGACGGTGGGGCCCACCACGTGCCTAAGCTTTCTGGGGTTGGAGATCGACTCGGTGAGGAGAGAGTGTAGGTTGCCAAGGGACAAGCTACACGCCCTTCAGCGGCTGGTGGTCACGGTTGAGAAGGCAAGGAAGGTGACCTTGCGTGAGCTTCAATCGTTGATAGGTAGTTTGAACTTTGCGTGTCGGGTCATTCCGATGGGGAGGGTGTTCTGCAGGCGGTTGGCACGGGCGACGAGTGGTGTTAAAAAGCCGTCGCATTATGTCAGAGTTTCGGTGGACATGAAGGAGGATTTAAGGGTTTGGGCTAGGTTTTTGAGTAAGTTTAATGGGAGAGTGTTTTTTCGGGATCCGGTGGGATCCTCCGCGGATGTGGGTTTATTTACGGACGCATCGGGTAGCGTCGGGTTCGGGGCGTACCTGGCTGGAAAATGGTGCGCGGAGGAGTGGCCGGAGGCATGGAAGGCGAGCCCTTTAATTAGGAACTTAGCCTTTTTGGAATTTTTCCCAGTTGTGGTGGCGGTGTCGTTATGGGGGGCGGAGTTAGCCAATAAAAGGGTAGTGTTCAATTCGGATAACATGGCGGTGGTTCAGGCTATTAATGGTTTATCTGCTTCCTCCTGGCCAGTGGTACAGCTGTTGCGGCAATTGGTCCTCTTGTGCATGTCGTGTAATATTGTGTTTCGTGCTCGGCATATTCCGGGACTCGACAATGTTGTTGCTGACGCGCTGTCTCGCTTGCAGTGGGAGCGCTTTCGGGAGGCGGCACCGGAGGCGGAGGAGGACGGCCTGGCCTGTCCTGCGGAGATGTGGGAGCTCGGGACGTCCTGCTTGGGGAATACGTAAAGAAGTCTCTGGCGCCTGGGACATGGTTTTCCTATGTTAAGGTTTGGCAGGTTTGGGAGGATACTATGCAGGAGGTTGGGGCAGGGAGCTCTGAGGATGCTCGGCTGGATGTACTGTTATGGATACTGTGCAGGTTGTTCGCTAAGCAGGCGTCGCCGTCAATGGTGGATAGGCACTTGTCGGCTTTGGCGTTTATGTTTAAATTTAATGGATGGGCGGATGTCACGAAACATTTTATAGTGAGGCAGGCAGTTCGGGGTTTTAGGAAAGGTAAAAAGACGAAAGATACGAGACGACCAGTCTCGTTTGCAGTGTTGCAAGGGTTGTTGGGCATACTGCCGGAGATCTGTTTTTCCGGGTTCGAGGTGACGTTGTTTACGGTGGCTTTTTCGTGGGCCTTTTTTGGGGCATTCCGGATTGGTGAGTTGCTTAGTGCCAACAAGAAAGGGGTTGGCGGACTTAGGCTGGAGGATGTGACGGTTGGTGGGGACAGGGTGATGATCCGGCTGGTTCGATCGAAGACGGATGTCTTCGGGAAAGGTTTCACGGTAACGTTATTTGAATTGCCGGGGTCAGGGTTGTGTCCGGTGGCAAGCGGGCGTGGGTTTTTAGTACTCCGCCCAGTAAGGAGAGGATGTTTCTTCATTCATGCCGACGGTACGGCATTGTCTCGGTTCCAATTTGTGCGGGTTTTCCGTTTGGGATTACAGAGATTGGGTCTGGAGCCCATGCAGTTTGGTACACATTTATTCCGCATTGGTGCAGCGACCGAAGCGGCTCGCTTGGGCTTAGGGGATGAGCGGATAAAAAGGATTGGGAGATGGGAATCGCTTCGTTTTCGCTCTTATGTACGGCCAGATAGGCTGGTTTGAGTTGGGGGTTGAAAGTGGATGTGTTTTTGGGGGGTATGTGCTGCTTCATCACTGTTATGTTTCCTTTTAGGTTGGACGGTGTGGATAATCGGCCATTCGTATATTCACTGGGCACGGAGGAGGGCCGCAGTTAGAAGAGACGGAACGCAGCTGGGCTTTCCTGTGGACCGGGTGGCACTATTCTGGTTTGGTTATCGGGGGTTTGATTGGCAGCACATGTGTACGGCACTGTTTCGTAAGGTAGCAGAAGGGGCCTTACCGGATGTGGTGGTAGTTCACGGGGGTGGGAACGATTTAGGCTTGATTCCCCAGCGTGATCTGGTTCAATGGATGAAGCGGGATGTGGATAAATTGAGGGGGCTTATCCCTGGCGTGAAAGTGGTATGGTCGGAGATGGTACCTCGTTTATGCTGGAGATACGCCAGGGATGTGAAGGCTGTTTCTCGATGCCGTGGTAAGGTGAACAAGACCATGTCGACGTTCATTCGTAGGCTAGGAGGAGTGGTGGTACGGCATCGGGAATTGGAAGAACGGTTACCTGGTTATTTTCGGGCAGACGGAGTGCATTTGTCAGATGTAGGCTATGACCTTTTTAATCTAGGTTTGCAAGATGGGATAGCACAAGCCCTGTTTCTGTGTGGTGGGGGTCGCACATGTCCTTAAGGGGTCAAGGCAAGTGCTGTGGCGGAAAAGGTCTTGGTTAAACTGGAAGTTTGGTGGGTTAAGAAATTGGTAGGCCAAGGTCTAGGCGAAAGTAGGCCGGAAGTTAAAAGTTTGGAGGTAGGTTCGAGCCCATCGGTGGCTATGAACCAAGGGGTGTAGGGGTGTCTGGGTACACCCCTGCAGTTGGACAAATGGAGGTGGGGCCTCTTGGTAGGCCGTTGAGTTACATGTAAATATTATTGGTTATGTTAATGTTTATTTTGGTAGGGTCATTGTCGGGGGTATGATACAGGAAAGAGCGTAACGAAAGGAGTACTGTTGACAATGACCCTAAATTGTTAATTATATATATATTCATATTAATTAATAAAGCTGTGGACGTTATACTCCAACAGATAACTTGGTGTCTGTGTGTTATTAAGGTATGGTTGGCACATGCCGAATAACGACTGTGCAATAATGTCAAGGAGTGAGGTTGACAAAACTATTGGTTCTCTGTAACCTCCTGTTATAGTCTTCGGTCCAAAAGGTCCCAGCACCCTCAGGAGCTTAGACATGGTTTTTACTTTCCTATCAATGTTCTTTTACATCCAGGAGAATCAAGCAAGAGTAAAATAATTGCTTAAATTCTTTTATAAAAATATGCAGAAATTGTTGCATGTGATTTAAACCATGTAGGAGTGAGAATGTATTAAAATATGAATAATGAAATAATGTACTATTAATAATAGTGTTCGGTGATTTTAATATACACAATAATAAGTTATTACATTGTGTTACTTTCTCATTTGTACACTAACATAATGTTCTCTTGCATAATGTAACCCACACAACTCCCTGCCAGTACACAACAGTGGCTTTTCATTTTTAAATTTACATTATATGCTTACAAATAGGGCTCTTAAAAGCAACTGTAGAGGGATTATTTCAGTTTGACAACGTAAATGTTGTTATATTCTTTATTCAATGTATCCAGAAAACAGGATGCATTGGTGCTATAAGTCATTTAATAAGTCATTGGTTTTACAATGCATATCAATTAATGTTATGATTCTCTGTATGTAACATAATAGAGAGGAAAACAATGAACAAACAACGGTAGAGATTGTGCCTTTTGTTATTGTTTAATTCTTTGATTTTCCTTGGAACAAAATGTTGTCGAAGTAAAAACCAACTAAAATTATTGCTGTTCAAAACTCCTGCGCATATAATTTGCATATTAAAATACTATACTTCTTATGACACACGGGATAGCAATTACATTTACAACATTCTTGGAATTAAAATTTATATTGTCGTTTTGGTAGTTAAATTATTTTGTCTAGTTTAGCTACAACTGAGGAAAATCTTAAAGTCTTATGATGACCTCTAGTGGAGAATATGTGAAATAAAGTCTGCAAACCCAAAGGGACTATCAGTAAATGTGGGGAAAGGCCTTGACTAACAGAAGCAGTTCTAACATTTTAATTTCAAGTACAGAGAGATTATATTAAGGACTTTGTAAATGATTTGTGCATCAGTAACAGAAAACTGCAGCAAAAGGCTGATTATGAAAGATAAAGTGAAGAAATGAAGTGGATAGACACACAAATGGGAAAACGTAGATATTATAACTGGATTAAATCTGAACAGTGGTTAGAATAACAATTTTACAGTATGAATTAGGTGTGTCAGCTGTTTCAAGGTAATCTGTGTTTTGTGTATTTTTTTATTTTTATTGCTAGTGCTTGGTATTAAAATTTGCAAGGAAATGATTCATGTACAGTCTTTGAGATTTAGATTTATTATCATGTGCAGCACATTGTGCCTAATCCATGATATATCTGTGGATTTTGTTTTCACAAAATCTTCTTATAAGGTTTGTGTGTGATGTTTGACTTTAAAGAAACACTCTCCCTATTGTACAACTTAATCTTAATGCAGCTCTTATGGGGAAGTACACATTTTCCAATGATTTAACCCTGAAGTTGACCCACCAGTGCTGATGGCTATAAATCCTCTCTTAATTCCACCTTGGCTGCTGTCCGTTCCAGGAAGGTTCATCTAGCAGCCAGTAATTGGCTGAGAGCATCATTTAGATTAAGTTGTAATGGAGGTAGTAGATTTCCTTTCATATGAGAAACCAAAACATGTGCTAGTGTGTGCACTATGAGCAACTTGTCCATTGTGTTATATAAAGTTGTTCTTGCCCTGCCCTGCAAATTATAACATTGTTTGTGCTGTTGTGAATGGGAAGAGGAAAAGCAAGTTCAATAATGCTGAGATGGACGCTCCGAAAGATTGTGTATACCAACAATACGACAATATGTATGGCAGATTTGTCAGAAGCACACTATCAGTGGCGAGTAGAGTCTATGTAAGAAAATACTACAAATAACCATAGCAGAACCAGTGCCATGCCAACAGTCCATGGCTGGTCACTGGTCATTTTGGATAATAGCCCATGCTACAATTTAAGCAAATCTGTGTTTAAAACAGTGTCCATTGTTAAAGGTACCTGCAGAGATGCAGTTTGAAGTCTGAAACGCAATGCATGTCTGCTGCATGTCAAATTGTGAAATCTGTATAGTTCTGTGCCCTGAAGACTACTTTCCAAAGTTTATAATGAGGTATGCAGGAGATGCACAGCAGTATTTTGTTCTAGTTATTACAAGAAAGAGATCTGATACAAGATGTTCGAAGTACAAGAGATAAATCCTTTAATCCAGTTACTTTTATTAGTAGTTCTATTAGTATTAGGTTCAAGCACCGTCAACTAAACATGCTTTTAAAAAAATATATATATTTTCATGTTTGTTTTATGCACTTTCTAATGTTGTGCAAAAAAGAAAAGTGAAAGTGTTCATCCATGTGATATGGAACATTTTTGTCTAGGGTGGAGGTTAATATTTGGAATGTAGTAGTGTTGGACAGACACATACCCACACAACACACAATAAAATCAGAACATGGGTTTTAAAAAAAAAAAAAAACCTGTTCTGTAAAATGTCTGTTCAGTCTTTTTCAATGGTGGTAACCTTTGCTTCTGCTTGTTCATCTGGTGAGTTAATATGTCTCCTCCTGGCCATGTTGTGTAACTTTATCCAAAATTTAGCTCACATTTTAAGCAGTCCAAAAATTTGAAGGACGATGGTCCTGGCCAAAATGGCAAAAAGGCATAGTTTTATCTTTCATGGCCACTATATCATTGGATTCCATACATAGCCATGACTTTAAAGAATTTTCAGAGTCTTTATTGTCTCCTATGGAAGGACATAATGTAGAAAGGCATTGGTTAAGTAGGTTAACAGGTGACAGAAAACACATGTAAGTGGTACAGACATTTTTATTAATGTGTTATAAATCAATATTTTATTTAAAAATGCCATTATTTATATGTATATTTACTTTGTATCCCCAGTATTAAATTCATTTGTATACAGATTTTTCTCAGACCAATATATCACTAAAATCTCACCAATCCTGGTAGTCTAAATGATGACAAGCAAGACACAAAAATGCAATTGCTGTGTAAGCAAAGCATTCTGGCAGAGAATTATGGGATATACCTATCTCTAAACTCTAAAATCAGATCATCAATACATCATTAAAGCACACTCACCATGATGTCATGATGTTGAGGTTGCAAGAAGGGATTCCATCATCCAATATTAAACAGCTGTATCGTTGAATCAGGATAGATCCAGGGATGCAAACACAGTTGTGGGCAAAGACCAGGTCATTGTCCTTCACAGCTTGTGTAATGATATTGTGTTTTCCTTGATGGCTTCCAAAAAACCTGTTTAGATTTAGCATGTGGCAGCAGGGGAAGTGAAAATAGTCTCAAGCAGTGGCCCACAGCATATAAGAGAACAGGGTCACAGTATAAAAGCCACTAAATTACATTATTAGCGATTGACCTAAAGCATGGCCAGCAGCACCTGCTTCAATTCTGGTGAGAAGGCTGACTGCAATATATCTTTCACCACTGCAACAGCGTCCTGGAAGGAATCTGACCTCAATACCTGCAGATCTCAGAGCACGTTCACCAGGATTTGTATTGGTCCAGGTACTTAGAATTGCAAGATCTGATGGTGGAACTTGTTCGGAAATGTAATCATAATGCTATAAATTTTACATCTCCATCTCCAGTGCGATCCATGTATGAACACTGCTCTCAAAGGAAATAGCACCCCGCTATTTTGAACGGATAGAAGACATGACACGGCGTTACATTTTACAACATCACATGGAAGACGGATAGTGCATCTTGGATATTCTTTGCTTTTGGCATATTATGCTTCTAACGGAGTGCAGGATCTGTCTTTTTTGCCTGCACTCTATCTCTTCTGAGCCAGAATTAAGACAAATGTATGTTCAACTAAAAGCAATCACTGAGAAAAATCAGTTAGACTAAATTGTCTTTTTTTGTATTATTTTGCTTATTTTTTATGTGAAATTTGCTTCATGTTCTCAATACAGCTTAGGAACTGTTATACAGAATGTGATATGCACTTACTATTCATTAGTTAAACATTTAATAAACAATAGACTCATGCATCCAGTTTCACAGTTTCGAAAGAAATCGATATTTGTACGGATTTTAAATGTTTGTCAAGTCATCCAATTCCACAACTTTTAATGAACCAGCCAACTAGCCTCTTAATGCCGTTACGGCATATCATGCTACCCTGCATAATATGGGCTTAAATGCTGTTAGGTTGGCCCTAAAGATCGGAAGCCCTCCCCGAAACATAAACGTACCTGCCCCGGCGATCCATGTGGTTCCTGATCAGGGGAGACTTCCTGCCTCCTGGGCCCTATGATCATGATGACGTCGCAATCACATGGACAGAATGGCAGTCTGGTGAAATGTCTGCAGGGGAACTGCCTAGTTTGTCAACTTTGTGTGCATTGAAGTTGCTGTTTAATGGATGAGTGAGTGCGCTGGATCTTTTGTGTTATTATGTGTATATATATATATATATATATACAAAGGCTTTGCCTGGAGTTGTGGGAGGTGCTTAATAACCTTTCCTACCCTACCATTAATGGTCTGGCGATATGTATGCTGCTTCTTCCGGTGCATACAGATTGCCAATTTCGCTACTTACCACTCCTGTGTCCTGCCTGTGCTTCTGCCTCCTGTCTAGGTTCTGCCCAGTGTTGCTGGTACATCCCAGCTGGATTAGCTGCAGCACCGGTCCTGTTGCCGCAGTCCACTCATCTGATGACCGCCTGGCTGCCCCGAAAGCTCCGGTTGACCTCTGACCCTCTGGATGCCGGCGCCCTCACTTGGCATCATCATGGTTTGATACTAATTTTGTTTATGCTCACTTTATATAAATTTCACTTTTCAGTTGTTTTCATGGATTAGTCCATGCGAACGCTTTGCCTCCATTCGTCGAAAGCTTTCAGGCTCACTTCTGCATGGAAACCAACTAGTTCGGCTCTTTCCATACGAACGGTTTGTTTACGCATGAACACGGTTGCATGTTTCATTTGGTTAAGTGGGCACGAAGGCTCTATGGCAGTATAGAGCTTTTGTGTCCTTAATAATTTCATTTGTAGAGTCTGGGGGGTTCGGCAGAGATGTTGTTCTTTTACAAACGAATCCCATGGAAAGTTCACAAGCTAAAACTGTACGCATACAATATGTTCGCACCTTTTCTCATTAACCCTGGTCATAGGAACTCTCTATACGTGAAATCCCTCTGCTTTCGCACATACAAACTAGTTAGATTTTGGCTTGTGGCCCTCTAGGATTCATTACTGGATATTACATCTATGATAACTCTGTATTATTTATAAGGTAAAAATGTATTAAAACAAGTACTTTTAATATTATTGGCAGGTATCAATTAACAGATTGCTTTGGTTCAATACGGTTGAGATAAGCCTTTTTCTTTGGTCCTTAATAAGGTTCTAATGATGCTTCAAACAGGTTTTCCTTCTGGTGGCACTGGGATAAGTTGTACAGGTTTAGCTACGCTGTCCTTATTTTCATTTGCTTTTAATGTACAGTCTATTCAAGATTGCGAGGTGTGGCAATTGAGAGCAGCATTTGCTCTTCAGACCTCAAATCCTATTCCAAAGAGTAAATAGTTATATTTATTTTTGATTGGTATGTGTACACTCAGGATCTTCTAAGCGATATGTGTAATAATTGGTATACCCATCTTGTTGTTAATAGGTATAAGCCTCTCCTTCCCCTCTGCACCTCCTTTAGTGGGAATCTCAATTTTGGTGTCAGGTAAGTATATATATATATATATATATATATATATATATATATATGAATAAAAAAGAGGAGCATTACCTCCTTTCATTCCCATAGCCTTCCTACAACTTGTCTCATTCATTTTCATTAGGTTACGGACCTTACAAGCATGAGCATTAACTCCAGATATGTGATGTTCATATTAACTCCAACAACTTTCCCCTAGTTAGATGGTTTTACTGGCTTATAGGGAACTAGGTGGCCATTAGGATTTATGGTTCTGGCTTGCTCAGTCAATAGAGTCAGTGGTCCCGCGAGGCCAACACCCATTCTCCACACATGAGGTAATACGTCCTACGGTCCAACGCATAGCTTGCCACCTCACACGGTTGCATAAAGAGAGCTTCACTTGTCACTCCCAACCTATCTTATGCTTTAAAATTCACCAAGAGGCCAACACCCCACCACAACGTTTGGTGGCCACACAACCCCTCACGCCAACTCATAGGTAGAGCCTCTCAAGCCGCTTGGCAACTAGCAGGGCCTCACCAGTCACCAACCTAGTGAATTGTTTTGCCACTTGGCACTAGCTAGCCTGTCAGTAAAACAAATCCATTCTAAGTAAGTTATTGCTGTAAATTTCAGTATGTCTCAGATCCCTGAGGATGGTGATGAAATGTCAATCTCCAGCACTACTGTCAGGTCCGCTACACCTATGCATAAAGGTGATACCAGAAGCCCTGCATCTATCAGGTCATGGACCATTCCTCACATCATAGCCAAACTACATAGACGCAACATCCCTTTCCCAGCAGCTGCCAGGAAAGCGGAGCTGTTCAGGCTCATGCGGGCCAATACTAATAATACAGACCCTGGGGAGGGCACGAGTAGCTCAAGCAACACCGAGCTCCATGCAATGATATCATCACTCGTGTCCTCCATGGGGAAATAAAGGATAGGCTGGAAAGGCTAGAAGCTCGTAGTCATCCTATACCAGCAGGGTTCCTCGCTGCAGAACTCCCAGGCTTGTCCCAGACACAACTGGGTAATAGTGTATCCTCTGGTTTAGGCTTGAATGTTGTTAATCCAGCACACATGGTGCCTGCGAATTACAAAAAAGACATCCTGGAGTGCAAAGACGTTAATCTTGTCTCCCTCCTGATCACCTCCCAGGATGTCGTAGAGAATCACACAAAGAATTGTCTGTTCCTGATTTTGTTATTGCTTTTGGAATCTATAGAGATGTTTTATGTTCTGTCTACCCACATAGGAGGGAGGAGTTGGATCTCTCTATGCATAAGCTGGTGGATTTGGGTAATAAATACGGTGGTACGTCATTTTTTGACTACCACCGGTCCTTTTCAGTGAAGGCGTCTGCAGCTCTGGCCCAGTTCAATGTCAGAACAGATTGGAGCCAACTGGGCACAGAGCTCTTTTGCAGACACTTAGCTGGATGCAGCACACCAGCTTGTGCAATTTGCACATCCACCTCACATTCTGCTAATTTCTGTCCTATTTCACCTGATATCTCTCTCCTAACATGGCTACCCCAGGCACTAGAGCAAATAGTGACAAACCAGTCAAGGACAAGCTTGGTTGCCCTATTGTGTGCCTAGGTAAAGCACAAATTTGTAATAATTTCAACAAAGGTATGTGTGGTTACAGTGCTTGTTGGTTGTTGCATGTTTGTTCTCACTGTTACAGAGCACATGCGAAATCCATATGCCCAAATAAAATGCATTCCAAACCTTATTTGACCTTGGTAAAGGTTGGTGCACTTGCTAGTTTTCTGTCCACACATCCTTCCACACACCTGGTTGAATTTTTTATAACAGGCTTTACACATGGTTTTCATACAGGCATTATTCACATGCCAGCAGGTATAGTAGAGGGCAACAACCTTCAATCAGCTATGGCCGATACTGGAGCAGTAGATATACTGTTACAACAAGAATTGGGCCAAGGGTTCTTATAAGGACCTTTAAAGGAACCTCCATTTTCCAACTGGAGGACAAACCCTATTGGTCTGGTCACCGGGAAGAACTTGGGCAAAACAGAGATTGATCATAGATCTCTCTGCAACACACTCCTCTGTAGTACCTAGTCTCAACTCCTTGATTTCCTCAGAAGAGTTTTCACTCCAGTATACAACAATTGACAATGCCATAGATGCAATCATTGCAGCAGGCATAGGGGCTTGGCTTAGCAAAACCAACATTGTTAATGCTTTTACATTGTTCTTACTCATGCATCCGTCTTCATGGCATCTGCATGGTATTAAATGGAATGGTCTGTACTATTTTTTCACAAGGCTTACCTTTAGATCAAAAAGCAGTCCTAAAATATTTGACACATTCGCCATACAGTAATCCACTATCTGGATGATTTTCTATTTATTGAAAGCGATTCTCCCCCCCAATCCCCCAACCCCCCCCCCCCATCCCCCCACCCAAGCAATCTATATAAAGCAATTCAACTCTTCCAGACATTAGGGGTTACAGTCTTTCCAAAAAAACATGATGTCCTGACATCATCATTAATTTCCTGGGCATTCAACTTGATTTTGTGGCTATGGTAGCCAGCCTCCCACAAGATAGAGTATATACCATCATTCAAAGTATCAACCAATATATTCAAATCAGTTTTCAAGGAGTTACAATCTCTGCTAGGCTCCCTTAATTTTGCATATACCCAATATATTTATATTTTTATAGGTTTGGTTATCATGACCTTAATTCCTACCTGACACGGTAATTCTCCAGGATATTCCTGGTATTTGAATGCCAGGGGGTGCTTACCAAAATAACTTGTCTGAACAGATATTATGATATTATCCTATTTATTGCTTCTTTGGCCTTCTATAAGACTTGATAGGTTTATGCAGCTCAATAATGTTTTTTATAACTATAATCTGTATTCGTAACTCTGTCCCTCCCTCTATATATACTGCTTGGGTATTTCCCATGAGTAAATACTGCCATGTTTGATCAGGAATAAGAAAAATTGTTTCATACGTACCGTAAGAAGTGATACCTTTTTATTGGACTAACATAATATTTCAAAGGCAAGCTTTCAAGAGGTTTCCTCTCTTCTTCGGGTCTGAAGCAATACAGCATTGCTTCAGACCTGCAGAAGAGGAAAACTCTTGAAAGCTTGTCTTTGAAATATTGTTAGTCCAATAAAAAAGGTATCACTGCATCCTGCAATACGCTATTTTGTCTACTGTACTAATATGGCTAATCCAATATACACTATATATATATATATATATATATATATATTTATGCATGTTCAGGTGAGTGCAGCCAACCCCCCCCCCTTGTTTCATATATATATTTTTATAATTTAAATTCTACATGTATATTTACGTATTGTTTCACCTAATTATGTGATTTTTTTTAACTACAATTTGATGGACCTGCCTGACAAGCCAGGTAGAAAATACAGAGAATTAAATTTGCAAATCCTATATTTGACCCTGTAACTTTCCAAAACACCATGATCCTGTGCATATGGGGTACTGTCGTACTTGGGGGACACAAATATTAGTTTTTTAAAACAGTAAAACATATAATAATGATGATATCATCCATAAAACTGCAGTTTTTGCAGAAAAAAATATAAACAAAATATGAACACTAACTTTGGACAGGGTTTGTGACTAAATGGCTTCTAAAAAAGACTGGACATGTGCCAATTCGAATAACTTGGATTGTCTACTTTTGCCATGATGGGGTTAAATTATATAACTGGGCTGCCAGTCTCAAGGGCAACATAACCAATCTGGCACATTTCAATGTGTAAAAACTGAAATGGGCAAGCCTTATATTTGACCCTATAACTTTCCAAAAAAAACATGGGGGGGGGTACATGGGGGGGTACTGTTGTACTCTTGAGACACTGCTGAACACAAATATGAGTGAACAATGCAAGCAGCAAATATGAACACTAACTTTGGCAAGCTTTTGTGACTAAGTGGCTGCTAAAAAAGACTGGACATACACCATTTTGAATACTGTGGGTTGTCTACTTTTTCAAATGGTACGCCATGATGGGGATAGTTTTTATTCCTGGGCTACCGTACGGTCTTAAAGACAACATAGGCCCAGCAAACCAATCTTTCAAACTCAGAAAACAGGAAAGTCCTATATTTGACCCTGTAACTTTCCAAAACTCCATAAACCCTGTACATGAATGGTACTGTTGTACTCATGAGACATTGCTGAACACAAATATATGTATATTATTGCAGTAAATCCAGTATTATGACATTCACAGTTAAAATGCCACTCAGACCTTGGAAAGTGACACAATTTCTTAATTTCTGAAATATTTTTTAGATTGTATTAATATTAAATTATCTTTTATATATAAATATTTGATGTTAAATAAAAGCCCTGTTTCTCCTGAACAAAATGATATATATGTGTGGGTACATAAGGTAAATTACGGTTGAGAAGACATATAGCTCAAATTCCAGGCTTTGTTTACATTTTGTTTTGTTCATAACGTGTACAATTGCCTCTGTCCTTAAAGGGAATCTCCAGTGCCAGGAAAACAATCCAGCAACGCTCTAGCACAGATAATCTGTGCTATAATCCAGGAAGTTCCCTCTAGTGGCTGTCTAGTAGACAGCCACTAGAGGTGGAGTTAACCCTGCAAGGTAATTATTGCAGTTTATAGAAAACTGCAATAATTACACTTGCAGGGTTAGGAGTAGTGGGAGTTGGCACCCAGACAACTCCAATGGGCAGAAGTGGTCTGAGTGCCTGGAGTGTCCCTTTAAGGGGTTAAGGGATTCATTTGTTTTGTGGTTCTGAGTTCCATCCATGGTTCCAAAAAAAAAGATGATTGATAATTATGGCACAGCCACTGAATGATACTTTTATGATTAAAATCATACTGAGCAAAATTATTTATATATATTCCTGACTGAACCATAGTAATTTTGAGAAAACTGCAGGAGGCAAGGCGAAGTGCACCACAGGTCGAACCTGTAGGTGCAGAGAGAGAGTGTGCTGGATTCAGCTTCTGAGACCAACAGGAGTAAAAGACTGACAGACACCTAGACTGCACTCCAGATTGTTTCCTGTGAGGGCAGGTAGTTGGACTTTACATCCTGGAGTCTGCCTTCAGTGCTGCACAAGGCTGGTGGTAAGTCTATTGGATCCCACATTCACAATGGGCTGATCCTCCTTGAGCCATTCATTTGGGAGTGGTTCCATAGCCACGCCATGTTTGTGAGTTCTATTCACTTGAATGTTATCTTTGTTTCTGATATATGTCACTGTTGCACTAGGACTGTTTTTGTTTCTGCTTTTAAATCCCTAAGATCATCAAATGGTTATGTGTTATATTTATTAACTCATAAGATTTTTTTGCACATTTTTATTGCACTTAATCTATGTACCATTATTGTATGCATAATTAGGGGTCACTTATGCACCTTAATTAGTGCCTAATTGCATGATATATATATTACAAGATAATTTGCACTTGTTTTAATTGATATTGCACATCAATTTAGTGGTTGATTAATTTGTTTTTATTGGCAAGGGATATATTGCAAGATAATTGTTCACTAGTGTTGTCGCGAACCCGAATTTTCGGTTCGCGAACGGCGAACGCGAACTTCCGCAAATGTTCGCGAACCGGCGAACCGCGCGAACCGCTATTGACTTCAATGGGCAGGCGAATTTTAAAACCAACAGGGACTCTTTCTGGCCACAAAAGTGATGGAAAAGGGGGGCGTGGCTTGACCGCCGAAAGTGATGGCCGCTTAGGCAGAGAGCTCTGCACCCCGACCGGTCCAACAACCACGCCAGACGCGAAACACCCGCTCACCAACACCTGAAACTGACAGCAGAACAACGCAGAAGGTTAAGGAGATGGCCCAATACAAAAAATCGGGAAACAAACGGAGAGACGGTACTCCATCCGTAGCCGACCTCCTCACAACGCCTAGGCCGCAAGCGCACAAAGATGGCGGCGGCCACGCGAGCGCGGACTCCCCAAGCTCACCGAGCACCAGGGACCTGAATGCCCCGACACAGCAAGCCACAATATCAGATATAATGCGGTCACTGGCAGAAGTGAAAAACTTTTTAGCCGGGGAGATCGAAAGATCGGCAAGAGAAGTCAAGGCCGAAATACAGACTGTGGGGCAACGTACTGAAGCCCTGGAATGGCGGATGGACCAGGTAATAACGGCCCATAACGAGACTGCCACTACCACCAACGCCCTCCTGTCCAGAGTAGCTGAATTAGAGGCAGAAGTTGAAGATGCTTCCAACAGATCGAGAAGGAACAACCTGAGGATAAAAGGCCTGTCTGAAGGTATTAAAGATACAGACATCCAGAAGGTACTCATAGACATGTTTAAAACACAGCTGCCAGCTATCCCTGACCACATGTGGGTGATAGACAGGGCGCACCGGGCACTTAGGGCCAGAGGACCCCCCAATGGCCCACCCAGGGACGTGATTATGAGGTGGCACTTCTTTTCCACCAAAGAGGCCATCATCAAAAGCACCAGACGTCATACGTATACCCTAGACGGCACCACACTCCACTTATACCAAGATATAGCACCAGCAACGCTTGCCAGGCGCAGAGAGTGGAAACCTATAGCTGACCTAGTTAGAGCCAAGGGGCTGAATTTCGCCTGGGGACACCCCTTCAAAATGCTTGTGTTTAACGGGCCTCGCCCTACCGTGCTCCTGCCCTCGGCGGACCCCAGAGCCTTCTTGAGGGACCTAGGAATTGAGATCCCGGCAGACTTTCATCTCCCCCAGAGGGGTATCCAGGCGCTAGGACTGTTACCCAGGGAAGGCGAAGCACTAGACGGCATCGCACCTTAACGCATACTAACGGATACTAACAGACCCCCTTACACCACATCGCCTCCATTGCATATTCAAACGATCGAAACCCCCCCATGTGGCTCCCCAACTCAGCACCACAAGTAAAGTTGCTTCACACAGAGTAAATCACCAGAGACTCCCTGAAGACCAACTGCTACCCAAGCAGCCCCACCACGACCTGCAAAGCAAATTTATCACACAGGCCGGAGCCGGATTTTCACATGCTCCACCATTGCTGGTTTATATTGACTTTATCTAAACAAGCAGGGACATAAGAGCAGCAACAGAGATGCCCCCCACCGGTTTTTTCTTCCTTATTTCTATTTTTGCTGTAAATACGTGTTTGGAAACCTAAAGAAACGACAACTCGGCCGAAGAAAGTAGTAAGGGAACAAATGCAAGAAAGGAAAGAGACAATTTCTTAAGAGCGCCTTTCATCGGTTCTCTCCGACTACCGCCCAAGAAAGAACCATCTAAAGAAGAAGCCGACCGCCATGGGTCGATAACACAGGGCGAAAAGACTTTGCCTATGCCTTCCATGAACTCAGGCAATCAAGGGTGATGTATTGATCGTAAAGCAACACGAGCCTATACCGGCAGTTTCGACAGACGGACTGAGAACACCACCCGACCATACCCTCCCTGATGAATATGGCCCCTGTCGGAGTGAATTACGGACTATTATATCCACCTCATATACAACGAGACACGCAAGTTTCACCCTGTGTTGTGTATTTATGCATATTTATGTTTACTTCCTTATTAACGGGGAGGGAGCAGCTCAAGCGGTAGGGGCAATAGACCCAGGGAAAAGATTGCCAACCACACACCCCCTCATCCCCACCCCACCCATATTGGAAGCGGTATACCATCAAGACTTAGTGGATAGGGCCACCCAACTTAAGGGGACATAGGAACCGGCAGGGCCGGAGAGTAATCAACACACCACTATGTGGAAGAATCATCCCCTCATTATTTCGGGACACACCAGTACACTTGGGTTAGGGGGTAGCTTGGGTAGTCACAGGGGGGAATCCCACACATACTATACCTTTATGTAAAACACTCAGTGGGGGCGAACAGAGACAGGAAGATTAGGCAGCCCCATAGGATTGATAAGGGGTGGATGCCCTAAATTATGTATTTTCCTTATTTTTCTCGCTCTCGCTCTAAACCTGATTACGTTAAAACTTCTTAAGTTAATATTTGTTGTATATATTGTTGTTTATACATGCTACACGTGACGGGACACATAGACGACCCGACTTTCGTACACAGGTATGACCAGGGAACGGGTGACAAATAACAGTACTATAAGGACCGACACCGGGGTGCTCGGCGACTGATTGCCCCCTCCGCGCTAACACTTGGTACCGCGGGGCGGGTAGTCACCCCCCGAGACACCCGGCACTAGTTGATAAGACCGGGGCACTTCCCCGGAGTTTTCTCCGACTACCTCCCCCCCCCCCTCCTCAAACTACCTTCCCCTACTCCCCCCCCCCCCCCCCATCCTTCCACCTATCCACCCCCCATCCCCCTTCCAGCCCGACCCCCGTCCGGGCTCGAGTCTGGTGGGCCCATCGGGTGATTCCCGGGGAACAGCAGGGCTCGAGAGGGGCGCTCGACGGCGGGGCATAGTCTTGCTGCACTAGCGACTCAAGGTAACCTCAAAGGCTCCACAACATGGCGACGTTAAAATTTACCTCCCTTAATGTAAACGGGTTAAACACACCGACCAAAAGACGCTTGCTAATGAGGGAACTGAAAAGACAAAAGACGGACATAGCTTTCGTACAAGAATCCCACCTCCTGCGCTCAGCCCGGATCCAGTTGAAAGACCATATATACACCAGGGTGTATTCCTCCAGGGCCCTAGTAAAAAAGAATGGTGTAGAAATCCTTCTACACAAAAATTGCCCCTTCATAGTACAATCGACAAAAGCGGACACGTCGGGAAGATATCTAATCGTCTCAGGGACGATCCATGCTACCACATACCACCTCATCAACATTTATGCACCCAATCAGCCGGACCCAGGTTTCTGGGAACAAATACAGGCTTTAACCCAGGCCCTGTCATACGGCATCGTAATCCTAGGGGGCGACATGAACGCCACTCACTGCCCAACAGTGGACCGCAGCACCCCTACTGGGGGACAGAGGGCGCAAAGCACGAGGGGACAGGACAAACTCCTAACACAATTCATACAGCAGGCAACACTATTTGACCCCTGGAGGCTGCGGAACCCAGGAGTGAAAGATTACACGTTCTTCTCGGCCGCACACTCCACATACTCTCGCATTGACATGTTCCTGGTGAACCAAACCGGGATCCCGTGGGTGCAAACTGCACATATTAACCTCATCACTTGGTCGGATCATGCCGACGTAGAACTCACCCTCCGGATCCCGGGACCCAAACCGCCATGGAAATGGCGACTTAACAGCACACTCTTAAAAGACCCAGAGACAGAGACGCACCTTAGGGAGGAAATTCTGACTTACTTTAGAGAGAACGATCACCCTGAGCTGACCCAATCCACGATATGGGCCGCACATAAGGCGGTACTGAGAGGCACCCTAATAAAAATAGCTACCCGCAGAAAGAAACAGAGAGCTGAAACCCTCTTCGGGCTCCAAAAGGCGCTGAGGGGGGCAGAGGCCAAACATAAACAAGACCCCACACCTCAGGGACTACATGACCTCAGGGAGCTTCGACATAAAATCAGGTCAATAGCAGTAGAGGATCTGGGGAAAGACTTAGTTCGCAAAAAACGCTTCTACTACGAACGCTCTAATAAGATGGACACCTTGCTAGCTAGGGCGCTGAACCCCAAGCCCACCTACCATACCATTTCGGCCATTAAAAATAAACAGGGTCAAATAACCCAACACCCAGAGGAGATTAATCAGATATTCACAGATTTCTTTGCAAACATCTACAACCACTCACCAACACTCAACAACGACAACGCGGACCATATAAAAGAAGTAGCAGACTACGTAGCTAAGACTAACATACCGAGACTAGCCCCGGAAGCTCTACACACCTTAGGGACCCCAATAGATGAGGAGGAAATTAATAAGGCGATCACAGACCTTAAGGGCAACAAGGCCCCAGGACCAGATGGCTTTGATGGCTCCTACTATAAGATCTTTAGGGACGCATTGACACCCAACCTAGTGAAAATGTATGCAGAATGGATGGAGGGTGGGTGCCCCAATCCAGACATGCTCACGGCTGACATAGCGCTTATACCTAAACCAGGGAGAGACCCAATCGAACCCTCCAACTACAGGCCCATTTCCCTGATTAACTTTGACGTTAAGATCTTCGCGAAGATTTTGGCCACAAGACTTAACCAACTCCTAGGCACGCTAGTCCACCCGGACCAGGTTGGTTTTGTACCAACAAGACAATTGTATGAAAACACCAGGAGGGGGGCAGACATCATATGGTGGGCGACGAGATCTCGAACGCCTTCTCTGATCCTTTCCCTGGACGCGGAGAAGGCGTTCGATAGAGTGCAATGGCACTACCTATTTGCGCTTCTCGAACAATTACGGATGCCAGAAACCTTCATACAGGGCATTAAAGCCCTTTATGCCCAACCGAGGGCGCAAACCAAGGTACCGGGAGCGACCCCGACCCCGTTCACGACAACCAACGGCACGAGACAGGGCTGCCCCCTCTCCCCCCTACTCTTTGTCCTCTCGCTGGAACCTCTCCTGCAGAGGATAAGAGAGGATGAGAACATCTCGGGCATACAGGTGGGAGGGGAGGAGTTCAAAGTGTCTGCATATGCGGATGACGTCCTGGTCACACTAACCGAACCCGCTCAATCCCTGCCTCGACTGGTGACGATACTGGAAGAGTATGGAAGCGTCTCGGGCTACAAAATTAATCTAGATAAAACGGTAGCCATGCCTATAGAAATGGACAAGGCAGGGACGGACAACATAAAAAACACCTACCCCTTCAAACTCACACGATCAGACTTCAAATACCTGGGTGTAAAACTCACGGCAGACCCTGAGAGGCTATTCAGCGCCAATTACACGCCCACCATCCAGGCGCTCTGTAGGGACCTAGAAAAATGGCACGAAAGGCCCATATCGTGGATTGGTAGGATGCATGCAGTCAAAATGACGCTGCTCCCACGTATTTTGTTCCTATTTCAAGCCCTTCCAACTAAAGTCACCAAACAAAATCTACAAGTACTACAAACACACATAGACAATTTCATATGGGCACAAAAAAGACACAGGATAGCTAGACAGACTCTATATCGACCTAAAGCGAAAGGTGGACTGGGACTCCCGAACCTCTATCACTACTACCTCGCAGCCCAACTGGCCCAGATAGTAGCATGGCATACACCGGAGGGCACACATAGATGGGTCGACCTCGAGACTAAACTAATGCACACTGACCTCCCTCAATTTTGGATATGGGTACCAAAACAGGACCGACCTTCACTGCAAACATCTTGCCCAGCGATCCTCAACTCCGTAAGGATCTGGGACTTAACTGCCACCAAATTCGCCCTGACACACACACCCTCACCGCTGACTCCGTACTTACGGAACAAAGCGTTTGGGCCCGGGCTGAGCGCACGAGACTTCAGGGGGTTAGAAAGCACAGGAATGCAAAGATATAAACATATGTACATAGGGGATTCCTTCAAATCCTTTGAAACCCTGCAAACTACAGCACCCCTAACGACCAAGGACGTCTTCCGCCACATGCAGTTACGTGACTTTGCCAGACTCCCAAACATAAAGAAAGCAGCCCAGACCCCTATGACATTTTACGAACGACTATGCGACGCCGAAACAATCCAAAAAGGGATGATCACCACAATTTATGCTCAGCTCAGTGCCCCAGACAGAGGAACCGCAGACCCAAATTACATACACCAGTGGGAAACTGATTTAGGGGGAACAATAGAAGGAGAGGACTGGGTAGACATATGGGAGGCAACAGCAAAGACGTCCATCTGTGTGCTTCAACAGGAGCAAGCATATAAGATGCTCATGAGGTGGTACACCACACCCGCTCAACTCTATAGAATGGGAAAAACAACGACAGACACATGTTGGAAA
This sequence comes from Pelobates fuscus, assembly GCF_036172605.1. NCBI lineage: Eukaryota > Metazoa > Chordata > Amphibia > Anura > Pelobatidae > Pelobates > Pelobates fuscus. The sequence continues at coordinate 316,753,131 of NC_086317.1, read as the reverse complement.
GGATGCGGGGGCAAAGGCACCTTCATCCACATGTGGTGGGAATGCCCAGAGGTGACTAAATTCTGGAAAAGTACCCAAACACTACTTCAAGAGGTCCTAGCACGACACATAGATCTAGATCCCTGGGCGATCCTCCTATCCAGACCCTATGACTGCCTTTCTAAACAAGAACAACGACTACTAAATAAACTTACGCTGGCGGCTAGAAGGGCACTGGCACAAAAATGGCTACAGCCCACGGTCCCTACTGACACCGACGTAATAGTCAAAATTAAAGACACTTATCTGATGGACAAACTGACTGCTCAAGTCAGACACACAGAAAAATCATTCCAAAAAATCTGGCAACCATGGGAAATTTACGCCAATGAATAATTCCAAAACAACCGAGAGCCGCGGGTTGCGGCCCGGCGTGCTTCCGCCTACCGGGCGCCCCAACGGGCACAGTACCTCCACCTCCCATTTCCTCCCCCCCCCCCCCCCCCTCTCACCCGTAACTCCCAACCTACCCTATCCTACCCCCTTCCAGAATGACTGATCAGTACCTCAGAGGGCTTGACATACCAGACAAGTAAGACTACCTCCAATAGGTAGAATAATGCACTACGACGCAAAAGGCGAAAAGTAACTGTGTTAGTATACAAAGCACTACCTAGCAAACACAGAAACTCCACGCCCACCAACAGATTGCCAGACCCAAATATAAATAACTGGTAAACATGTTACGAAATGTAGTACTGAACATTATTAACCATGTTAATAGACACTTAGTTTTATTTTTTCCTTGTTTCATTTTGATACTCGGGCTTCCAATGCCCGGATTCTGGAAAACCAGCGCCGAGCGGCATAACCCTTTACACTCATGTATAATGACACGATATACATCTTGTTAAAACACTGTATTACATGTACATGAAAGACCCCTGCGAGGGTCATCTACTGTATTTTTTGATGCCGTTGCGGATGCTGGAACAAAAATAAAGAATTTAAAAAAAAAAAAAAAAAAAAGTGATGGAAAAGTTGTTTCAAGGGGACTAACACCTGGACTGTGGTATGCCGGAGGGGGATCCATGGCAAAACTCCCATGGAAAATTGCACAGTTGATGCAGAGTCTGCTTTTAATCCATAAAGGGCAGAAATCACCAAACATTGACACCTGTCCTCAAAGCCCTGCCCTGATACACACTGACACAGAGCAGAATAGAGACGGTTACCCCTACATAGGGTCACTTGGCAGATATGGATTGACACCTGTCCTCAAAACCCCTGATACACACTGACACAGAGCAGAATAGAGACTGTTCCCTGTCCACAGAGACCACGATACACACTGACACAGAGCAGAATAGAGACTGTTCACCGTCCACAGAGACCATGATACACACTGACACAGAGCCGAATAGGGTCTGTTCCCCCTACATAGGGTCACTTGGCAGATATGGATTGACACCTATCCTAATGATCCCTGATACACACTGACACAGAGCAGAATAGAGACTGTTCCCCCTACATAGGGTCACTTGGCAGATATGGATTGACACCTGTCCTCAAAACCCCTGATACACACTGACACAGAGCAGAATAGGGACTGTTCCCCCTACATAGGGTCACTTGGCAGATATGGATTGACACCTATCCTAATGATCCCTGATACACACTGACACAGAGCAGAATAAAGACTGTTCCCCCTACATAGGGTCACTTGGCAGATATGGATTGACACCTGTCCTCAAAACCCCTGATACACACTGACACAGAGCAGAATAGAGACTGTTCCCTGTCCACAGAGACCATGATACACACTGACACAGAGCAGAATAGAGACTGTTCACCGTCCACAGAGACCATGATACACACTGACACAGAGCAGAATAGGGACTGTTCCCCCTACATAGGGTCACTTGGCAGATATGGATTGACACCTGTCCTCAAAACCCCTGATACACACTGACACAGAGCAGAATAGGGACTGTTACTCCTACATAGGGTCACTTGGCAGATATGGATTGACACCTGTCCTCAAAACCCCTGATACACACTGACACAGAGCAGAATAGGGACTGTTCCCCCTACATAGGGTCACTTGGCAGATATGGATTGACACCTGTCCTCAAAACCCCTGATACACACTGACACAGAGCAGAATAGGGACTGTTCCCCCTACATAGGGTCACTTAGCAGATATGGATTGACACCTGTCCTCAAAACCCCTGATACACACTGACACAGAGCAGAATAGGGACTGTTCCTCCTACATAGGGTCACTTGGCAGATATGGATTGACACCTGTCCTCAAAACCCCTGATACACACTGACACAGAGCAGAATAGAGACTGTTCCCTGTCCACAGAGACCATGATACACACTGACACAGAGCAGAATAGGGACTGTTACCCCTACATAGGGTCACTTGGCAGGTATGGATTGACACCTGTCCTCAAAGCCCATGATACACACTGGGGGGAGCTACTGTCCTCCCCAACCCCTGCGCGGTGGGTGGGGGCCATAAATCACAATGGGGGGACCTACTGTCCTCCCCCCCTCGGCCCCCACCCCTGCGTGGTGGGTGGGGGCCATAAATCACAATGGGGGGGCCTACTTTCCTCCCCCCGGCCCCCATCCCTGCGCGGTGGGTGGGGGGCATAAATCACAATGGGACGGACCTACTGATAGGAGTGGAGTATTGTTCATATCAGTTTAATACCTTCCGCGTCTCCTATCAGTGGACGTGTAAATGGCAGAGATTTTTAATTGTTGAATCACCTCCCCTTTTTAGGCCAAAGTGGGAAGATGCTTAGACCACTGGTATATTGGTGCCATCTGCTGCACCAGTGGGCCTTAAAATTAGGCATGTACACATGCCTGAAAAATTTGGTATTGTTGCAGCCGCTGCTGTAGCAGCGGCCAGAAAAATTTATGTTTGTTTCACAGGCAGAAAGTGCCCTAAAACATGGCGGCTTGAACCCTAGTTGGTGGCGGATAAGTCACGCAAGTCAAACGTCATTCAGAGCTAAAATACAGCAGCGTGTGGACCATTTTTAGCCCAAGGCAGCTATTCTCATCAGGCCTTTTTTAAGCGAATGTATCGCCCAGTGTCAGTCCCTTCGGGATCCATCCCTCATTCATCTTGTTACGGTACCACCTTCCGAGCTCCATGTACAGTCTTTAGTCACTTGTAATCCCGGTTCCCCCAATAACGAGACCAAGCTCCATTATGAGGGTAAAACATGAACTGAGGACTGGATCAGCCAGCCTGCCTTTTATTTGCATTTCACACACACAGGCCACACCCAAGGGGAGGCATAAAATAACCACTGGCATCGATGGTACATCCCACACATTCCCTCCCCTTGGTGTGACACATAATCCTATTATACATACAGTTTGAAATATACTTTTATACAACTTTCATAACTTCAAATCCATCCATCATATTCACATAAGAGGCACATATTCAGATTCAGCATACTTAAAACATAAACATTCTCAAAAATCACACCAATCCCTTCAGTGAATAAAAAGTTACTCGAAAGTCCGTTTATGACCGACCGCAGGTACCTTTTCGTGCCCAAAATAGTTCCCTGGATTCGGGCTGTGCGGTCGGTCACTTGCTGGCCTAAAAATGGCTAAGTCCCGTTCGAAGTGGGTCGGTACTTCGACTTTCGTTGAACTGTCGAAGTATTGTCGATAGTACGGGTCGGCGGGTTCGAAGTTAAGATGGCCGCCGCCACGTGGTCCTTTGTCCGATGTCGGCCACCTCGAGGACTTTGGTAGCTTTGGCGCTTCGTTAGTTTCCGCTGTATTTGAAATGTCATTTGTACAAAGTCACAACCCTCCGCATGATCTCTCAGGGACCATAAGTACTGGGCAAATCAGACGGACCCAACAGTCTTTAGTCCAGATGGATGGGTCTGTCACATGGCTCCCTCCTTGTGGAACACTCCGGCAGACCCGGCTTGACCCTGTGGCGGGTCAACTTGGGGATGACCGGACTTAGGGAGAATAGGGACGTCTATTTGCCGGGATAACCCATCCGCATTCCCATTCTGCTTACCGGGCCGGTAGCTGATAGTGAAATTATAAGGCTGCAATGCCAAACTCCACCTCAGCAGTCTGCCATTGTCCCCAGAGACCCGGTTAAGCCAGACAAGGGGGTTGTGGTCGGTTACGAGGGAAAATTCTTGTCCGTATAGGTAAGGGCTCAGTTTCTTCAGTGCCCAGACCAGGGCTAAACACTCTTTCTCTACTGCCGCATAACTCACTTCTCGAGGTAGTAACTTTCTGCTGAGATATGCGACAGGGTGCTCTCCTCCATCCTCCCCGACCTGGCTCAGCACAGCCCCCAGTCCATACATGGAAGCGTCTGTGTGGACAAGAAAACGTTTGTTAGGGACTGGGGCAGCCAGGACAGGGGCATTCACAAGAGCCTGCTTCAGGGCTTGAAACGCGGCTTCACAAGCTGGAGACCACAGGACCTGCCTAGGTAAGTTCTTTTTAGTCAGATCAGTCAGGGGCTTGGCAATCGTGCTGTAGTCGGGGACAAAACGTCGATAATACCCCACGGTCCCTAGGAAGGCAAGCACTTGGGTCTTGGTGATAGGTGTGGGCCAGTTAGCGACCGCTTCCACCTTAGCAGGTTCGGGTCTCTGGCTCCCACAACCCACCCGGTGACCCAAGTACTGCACTTCTGCCATGCCTAAATGGCACTTGTCAGGTTTCAGAGTCAGGCCGGCGGCCCGAATCTTGTCCAGCACTACCCCTACGTGTACTAGGTGGTCTTCCCAAGACTCACTGTAGACCGCGATGTCGTCCAGGTACGCACAGGCAAATCCCTGGAAGCCATCTAGGAGCCTATCCACCATACGCTGGAAGGTAGCCGGAGCATTCTTCATCCCGAATGGCATAACCCTAAACTGGTATAGGCCAAACGGGGTGACGAATGCCGACTTGGGGATAGCATCCTCGGCCAGGGGGATCTGCCAGTACCCTTTACATAGGTCAATGGTGGTCAGATAGCGCCCCCTGGCAATGCGGTCTAATAACTCGTCTATCCGGGGCATCGGGTAGGCGTCAGTGGTAGTCCGCTCGTTGAGCCGCCTGTAATCCACACAGAACCGGGTGGTCCCATCTTTCTTGGGTACTAGGACTACGGGCGACGCCCACGGACTGAGTGCTCAATAACCCCCAGCCGGGTCATCTCCTGTATCTCCTTCCGCATTCCTTCTCGGACTGCTTCCGGGATACGGTATGGGGGTTGTCGTAGGGGGTTCTGTCCGGGTGTCTCGACCTTGTGTATAGCTAGGTTGGTGTACCCGGGTTCTTGGGAGAACGTCGCCTGCTTCTCCCACAGAAGCTGTCTTGCCTGGGTTTTCTCGGCCGGGCTTAGTCGGTCACCTAGGGGACCCCTTTCTAACAGGTCAGGTAAAGGTAAGTTGTCTGGGTCGTCGGTAGCTGGGGCACAAACTGCTGCAACATCCTCGGGTTGTTCCTGATACTCCTTGAGCATGTTCACATGAAAGGATCGTTGTACCCTTTCATCTGAACAGCTGGCTATAAGATAGGTAGTATCACATACCTGAGCTAACACCTTGTACGGGCCCTGCCAAGATGCTTGCATCTTGTTTGCCTTCACAGGTTTGAGCACTAGAACCTTCTGCCCAACCTGGAAGACCCGCTGTCGAGCACCCCGATCGTACCATCGCTTCTGTCTCCCCTGGGCCGCCCGGAGATTTTCCCTTACCATCAGGGATAGTTTCTCCATGCGGTCCCGGAGTTCCAGAACATATGGCACTATGGGGGTCCCTTCTTGCTCCGTCTCCCCCTCCCAGTGTCCTCTAATGAGATCTAGGGGTCCACGAACCCTTCTCCCATAGAGTAACTCAAAGGGGGAGAACCCAGTCGATTCCTGGGGCACCTCTCTGTATGCAAATAGCAGATGAGGCAGGAATCACTCCCAGTCTCTGCAAGTGTCAGTAAAGGTCCTCAGCATCTGTTTGAGGGTGCCATTAAATCGCTCGCAGAGACCGTTAGTCTGTGGGTGATATGGTGAACTAAGTAGCGGGTTGATGCCGCACACCTTCCACAGCTGCTGGGTGAGCACAGCGGTAAACTGGGTTCCCTGATCAGAGAGGATCTCCTGAGGGAACCCGACCCTAGTAAAGACTTTAACCAGGGCATCAGCAACTGTCTCTGCCTCTATATTAGACAGCGCTACTGCCTCTGGGTAACGGGTGGCGTAGTCTACCACAGTAAGAATATATTTCTTACCGGATGGACTAGCCCTGGCCAGTGGACCCACAATGTCAACGGCTATGCGGAAAAAGGGCTCTCCAATGATAGGCATCGGCTGTAGCCTAGCTTTTGGATGATCTCCTCGCTTACCTACCCGTTGACAAGTGTCGCACGTGCTACAATACATCCGCACATCTCGGTTAAAATTGGGCCAGAAAAAGTTTTGGGTGATTCTATGAGCTGTGCGGTGGGAACCTAGATGACCTGCCAACGGCACGTCATGCCCAATCCGCAGAATCTCCTGCCGATACTTTGCAGGTACTACTAGTTGTCGTTTCTGCGGAGGGGCATTCGGTTTCGGGGAAGGTTTCGGGATCCTGTACAGCCTATCCCCCACCCACTCGTAGTGTTCCCCACCTACTCCTTCTTCCCCAGCGTCGGCCCTGGCTCTGTACTTGGCTAACGTCGGGTCCTCCCTAGTTTCCTTCCCGTACATCTCTGGGGTATCCCAGCCTAACGGGGCCTGGTCTAAGGTACAAGTCGGGGTAGAGAGTCTTACCTGGGTCTCAGCAGCAGGTGGGCCGGCCTTAGCGGCACGGGTCTGGGCACGGGTCGTGACAGCGTCCACTGCAGCGGGGCCCATGGGAGCAAAGGCTGAAACAAGGGGAGCCAAGTCGTTGCCAAGGAGAACATCAGCGGGTAAATCCTTAATGACCCCCACATTCACGTGTCTAGCGCCCACTCCCCAATCCAAATGTACCCGGGCCACGGGTAGGCGAAATACTGCACCCCCGGCTACTCGTACTGCCACGGTATCCCCGGTATGTTGAGCTTCGGACACTAGGTGCTTTTGGAGCAAAGTCAGGGTTGCACCAGTGTCTCGTAGCCCACTGACTTCCCTTCCGTTGACCTTTACACTCTGTCGGTGGTGTTGTCGATTGTCCTGGTGGGCAGCCTGAACAGGGTCCGCCTCATGTAAGATGCCCCAGCATTCCTCTTCCTCTACACAGTGGGCTGCTGGAAGAGGTGCTCGGGGAGGGGCCCCCGTGGGTTTCCTCCAGGACTGGTTCCTGTTGGCACGGTTCATCGGGCACTCCTGTCGCCTGTGCCCTAGCTGATTGCACAGGTAGCACCGAAGGGGTTCAGAGTACTCTCGGGCGTTAAACCGGGGTGGACGTTGGTACTGGGCAGACGGAGGGGGTGCGGATGGTCTGTTCATGGGAGGCTGATAAGTGGCAGCGGCTGGTTGGTATTCCGCTCTGGCGGTGGCCTTGGTGATGGAATTGTCCAGTCTGCGAGCGTCGGTGTACTCATCGGCCAAGCGAGCCGCCTCGTGTAGAGTGGAAGGCTTACGGTCTCTTACCCACTCTCTGACCCCTGTTGGCAATTTGTCGAAGCAATGTTCCAATAAAAACATCTGCAGCACCTCTTCTCCTGACACCGCCTGGCACCCTGCCATCCAGTGGGCGGCTGTGCGATGTACCTTGCAGGCCCATTCAACGTATGAGTCCCCAGTTGTTTTTGCAGTGTCTCGGAACCTCCTCCGGTATGCCTCGGGTGTAACGGCATACCGGGCAAGTAAAGCTTCCCTGACGGTCACATAATCCCCGATCTCCTCATCCGGAATGGCCCGAAAAGCGTCGTTGGCCCGGCCGGATAACTTGCCGGACAGTATAGCAACCCAGTCTTCCGGGGGTACCTTGTGCAGGGCACATTGCCGCTCAAAATCCGCAAGGTACCCGTCAATCTCTCCTTCTGTCTCACTGAAGGCTTTAAAAGGCCGCAAATGGCACTTTCTGTTTGTCCCCCGGGTTTGCTGTGACTGGGGCTGCTGCAGCACCGTTTTGGCGTAGCAGGCTGGCCTCCACAGCGGCTTGAACCTGGGTGATGATCTCCGCGGAGGGGTTGGGGCCATAATGGGCCAGCCTAATTCTTACCGCCCGGTCAAATCTTGCCTCCTCGGGGGTTCTGTCGTCTGGGCTGGGTCCATTGGTTCCCTCTGCCGCTGGTACTCCATCCATTTCCAGCAATAAAGCAATAATGTCCCTCTTCTTGAGGTTACTGACCTATCCGCCCCTTTGTTCCAATAAGTCTTTTAGGGTGGCTCTTCTCAGGTTTTGGTATTGTAGTTCCATTTATTCCTGGTCGTAGTGGTCTCTTTGGGCGTTGAGGATCATCCCGTCGCTTGCCACCAGTTGTTACGGTACCACCTTCCGAGCTCCATGTACAGTCTTTAGTCACTTGTAATCCCGGTTCCCCCAATAACGAGACCAAGCTCCATTATGAGGGTAAAACATGAACTGAGGACTGGATCAGCCAGCCTGCCTTTTATTTGCATTTCACACACACAGGCCACACCCAAGGGGAGGCATAAAATAACCACTGGCATCGATGGTACATCCCACACATTCCCTCCCCTTGGTGTGACACATAATCCTATTATACATACAGTTTGAAATATACTTTTATACAACTTTCATAACTTCAAATCCATCCATCATATTCACATAAGAGGCACATATTCAGATTCAGCATACTTAAAACATAAACATTCTCAAAAATCACACCAATCCCTTCAGTGAATAAAAAGTTACTCGAAAGTCCGTTTATGACCGACCGCAGGTACCTTTTCGTGCCCAAAATAGTTCCCTGGATTCGGGCTGTGCGGTCGGTCACTTGCTGGCCTAAAAATGGCTAAGTCCCGTTCGAAGTGGGTCGGTACTTCGACTTTCGTTGAACTGTCGAAGTATTGTCGATAGTACGGGTCGGCGGGTTCGAAGTTAAGATGGCCGCCGCCACGTGGTCCTTTGTCCGATGTCGGCCACCTTGAGGACTTTGGTAGCTTTGGCGCTTCGTTAGTTTCCGCTGTATTTGAAATGTCATTTGTACAAAGTCACAACCCTCCGCATGATCTCTCAGGGACCATAAGTACTGGGCAAATCAGACGGACCCAACAGTCTTTAGTCCAGATGGATGGGTCTGTCACACATCTTAATAAAGGTGAGGTAATCTAGACTTTTTTGACCTAGGCGACTTCTCTTCTCAGTGACAATACCTCCTGCTGCACTGAAGGTCCTTTCTGACAGGACACTTGAAGCGGGGCAGGCCAGAAGTTCTATCGCAAATTGGGATAGCTCAGGCCACAGGTCAAGCCTGCACACCCAGTAGTCAAGGGGTTCATCGCTCCTCAGAGTGTCGATATCTGCAGTTAAGGCGAGGTAGTCTGCTACCTGTCGGTCGAGTCGCTCTCTGAGGGTGGATCCCGAAGGGCTGTGGCGATGCATAGGACTTAAAAAGGTCCGCATGTCCTCCATCAACAACACGTCTTTAAAGCATCCTGTCCTTGCCGGCGTGGTCGTGGGAGGAGGAGGATGACTTCCACCTCTCCCCCTGTTAGATTCCCGTTGTGCTGTGACATCACCCTTATACGCTGTGTAAAGCATACTTTTTAATTTATTTTGCAAATGCTGCATCCTTTCCGACTTGTTGTAATTCGGTAACATTTCCGCCACTTTCTGCTTATACCGGGGGTCTAGTAGCGTGGACACCCAGTACAGGTCGTTCTCCTTCAGCCTTTTTATACGAGGGTCCCTCAACAGGCAGGACAGCATGAAAGACCCCATTTGCACAAGGTTGGATGCCGAGCTACTCATTTCCCGTTCCTCCTCCTCACTGATGTCATTGAAGGTATGTTCTTCCCCCCAGCCACGTACAACACCACGGGTACCAGATAGGTGACAACGAGCACCCTGGGATGCCTGTTGTGTTTGGTCTTGCTCCTCCTCCTCCTCCTCAAAGCTACAATCCTCCTCTGACTCCTCTTCCTCACAATCCTCTTCCAGCGTTGCCGCAGGTACAGCAAGCGATGCTGATAAGGCTGTTTATGGTGGTGATGGTGACCACAACTCTTCCTCTTCCTCTTCACGCTCATCTACAGCCTGATCCAGCACTCTTCGCAGGGCACGCTCCAGGAAGAAAACAAATGGTAAGATGTCGCTGATGGTGCCTTCGTTGCGACTGACTAGGTTTGTCACCTCCTCAAAAGGACGCATGAGCCTACAGGCATTGCGCATGAGTGTCCAGTAACGTGGCAAAAAATTCCCAGCTCCCCAGAGGCTGTCCTAGCACCCCGGTCATACAAATATTCATTAACAGCTTTTTCTTGTTGGAGCAGGCGGTCGAACATTAGGAGTGTTGAATTCCAACGTGTAGGGCTGTCGCAAATCAAGCGCCTCACTGGCATGTTGTTTCGCCGCTGGATATCGGCAAAGTGAGCCATGGCCGTGTAGGAACGCCTGAAATGGCCACACACCTTCCTGGCCTGCTTCAGGACGTCCTGTAAGCCTGTGTACTTATGCACAAAGCGTTGTACGATCAGATTACACACATGTGCCATGCACGGCACATGTGTCAACTTGCCCAACTTCAATGCCGCTATCAAATTTTTTCCGTTGTCACACACCACTTTGCCGATATCCAGTTGCTGCGGAGTCAGCCACTTTTCCACCTGTGCGTTCAGGGCGGACAGGAGTGCTTGTCCGGTGTGACTCTCTGCTTTCAAGCAAGTCAAACCCAAGACGGCGTGACACTGCCGTATCCGGGATGTGGAATAGTACCTGGGGAGCTGGGGGGGTGTCGTTGATGTGGAGCAAGAAGCAGCGGCACAAGAGGACTCAGCCGAGGAGGTTATGGAAGAGGATGGAGTAGGAGGAGTAGTGGAGGTGGCAGCAGGACTGCCTGCAATTCGTGGCGGTGTCACCAACTCCTCTGCAATGCCACGCATTCCTTGCTTGTCAGCCGTCAGCAGGTTTACCCAATGCGCAGTGTAGGTGATATACCTGCCCTGACCATGCTTTGCAGACCAGGTATCAGTGGTCAGATGGACCCTTGCCCCAACACTGTGTGCCAGACATGCCATGACTTCCTTTTGCACAATCGAGTACAAGTTGGGGATTGCCTTTTGTGAAAAGAAATTCCGGCCGGGTACCTTCCACTGCGGTGTCCCAATAGCTACAAATTTTTTGAACGCCTCAGACTCAACCAGATTGTATGGTAAAAGCTGGCGGGCTAATAGTTCGGACAAGCCAGCTGTCAGACGCTGGGCAAGGGGGTGACTTGGTGACATTGGCTTCTTACGCTCAAACATGTCCTTGACAGAAACACATGACTGTGGGCAGATGAGCGGGAACTGCTCAAGGCGGGAGACGGAGTGGCGGATGGTTGAGATGGGGCAAGAAGGACAGCAGTGGTTGACGTGGCTGAAGATGCTGGACCAGGAGGAGGATGGCGGCTTAGAGTAGGCGTGCTGCTTGTACTCATGTGTTGATCCCATAGGCGTTTGTGATGTGAGATCATGTGCCTACGCAAAGCAGTTGTACCTAGGTAGGTGTTGGACCTCCCACGACTCAGTTTCCTTTGGCACAGGTTGCAAATGGCATCGCTGTTGTCAGAGGCAGACACACAAAAAAAATGCCACACTGCTGAGCTCTGCAATGACGGCATTCTGGTGGTGGACACTGCATGCGTTGATTGGCGTGCTGTCGGGCTGACCCCGGGTGCCGATGCATGCTGTCTGACTGTGCCACTAGCTCCTTGCGACGACCCCCCCCCTGCTTCCAACTCGTCTCCTCCTCCTCTCTGTCTCCCCATCTGAACTTTCACCCTGTTCTTCTTCTTGCCGAACGGGCACCCACGTGACATCCATGGACGCATCGTCATCATCAACCGCTTCGCTTGTATCTGACAACTCAGAAAAGGAAGCAGCAGCGGGTACAACATCATCATCATCACACCATACCTCTATGTGTTTAATGCTGCCTGCCTGAGACATATCCCTGTTATCTACATCCTCTAGCAATAATGGTTGCGCATCACTCATTTCTTCAAACGGGTGTGTGAATAACTCCTCTGACATACCAAGTAAAGCGGCTGTGGTGCTAGTTTTGTGGTGGCGGCAGGCGGGTGAGTGGTATCTTGAGAGGTGCCTGAAGCTAAGCTGGAGGAGGATGGTGCGTCAAGGTTCCGAGCGGAGGCTGTACAAGATTGGGTGTCCTGTGTTAGCCAGTCAACTATGTCCTCAGAACTTTTCAAGTTCAGGGTACGTGGCTTCTGAAAACTGGGCATTATTCTAGGGCAAAAGGGAATCACAGCACCACGACCACGACGGCCCCTGCGGGGTGGCCTGCCTCTGCCTGTCATTTTTTGGGGGATTAGTGGTACTATGCGTGCAAGCTACTGTGAGACCAGATATGATTGGCAATGTGAACTGTAACAGTTCTGCAGAGCACACACTGTAGGCCTGACACACTCGCTTGAAGACAAGTAACTGCTATTCAATCTATAACAGTGAAAAATAAATTTTGGTTTTAAAAGCACGCTATAGAGACACCAGATATGATTGGCAATGTGCACTGGAACAGTTCTGCAGAGCACACACTGTAGGCCTGAGACACCCGCTTGAAGACAAGTAACTGCTATTCAATCTATAACAGTGAAAAATAAATTTTGGTTTTAAAAGCACGCTATAGAGACACCAGATATGATTGGCAATGTGCACTGGAACAGTTATGCAGAGCACACGCTGAAGGAAGGACTGACAGAGCCGCTTGAAGGACACTGACTGGCTGCTATTAGCTTACACTGGAAACCTTTTTTCTTTGTAAAAGCACGCTAAAGAGACACCAGATATGATTGGCAACTGTCAAAGTACGGTGGCACAGGTCTGCAGAGCACACGCTGAAGTAGGCCTGACACCCAGACGCTTGCAGACAACTAACTGATCTTCTATTACAGTGAAAAAAAATGATTTCTTTACAATCTAAAGCTTAAGCTATTGTTAAAACAGATATGAGTGGTGGCACTGACTGTGCAAATGGGCAAGGCATCCAACCTGACACAGAAGCTGGAAGGCAGGCAACTGCTCTTCTATTACAGTGAAAAAAAATGATTTCTTTAAAATCTAAAGCTTAAGCTATTGTTAAAACAGATATGAGTGGTGGCACTGGGCAAGTAGGCACAGTATCCAATGTGAACCTGACACAGAAGCTGGCAGGCAGGCAACTGCTCTTCTATTACAATGAAAACAAATTATTTATTTAAAATCTAAAGCTTAACCAATTGTTAAAACAGATATAAGTGGTGGCACTGACTGTGCAAATGGGCAAGGCATCCAACCTGACACAGAAGCTGGCAGGCAGGCAACTGCTCTTCTATTACAGTGAAAACAAATTATTTATTTAAAATCTAAAGCTTAACCAATTGTTAAAACAGATATGAGTGGTGGCACTGACTGTGCAAATGGGCAAGGCATCCAACCTGACACAGAAGCTGGCAGGCAGGCAACTGCTCTTCTATTATAGTGAAAAAAAAATGATTTCTTTAAAATCTAAAGCTTAAGCTATTGTTAAAACAGATATGAGTTGTGGCACTGGGCAAGTAGGCACAGTATCCAATGTGAACCTCACACAGAAGCTGGCAGGCAGGCAACTGCTCTTCTATTACAATGAAAACAAATTATTTATTTAAAATCTAAAGCTTAACCAATTGTTAAAACAGATATGAGTGGTGGCACTGACTGTGCAAATGGGCAAGGCATCCAACCTGACACAGAAGCTGGCAGGCAGGCAACTGCTCTTCTATTACAGTGAAAACAAATTATTTATTTTAAATCTAAAGCTTAACCAATTGTTAAAACAGATATGAGTGGTGGCACTGGGCAAGTAGGCACAGTATCCAATGTGAACCTCACACAGAAGCTGGCAGGCAGGCAGGCAACTGCTCTTCTATTACAATGAAAACAAATTATTTATTTAAAATCTAAAGCTTAACCAATTGTTAAAACAGATATGAGTGGTGGCACTGACTGTGCAAATGGGCAAGGCATCCAACCTGACACAGAAGCTGGCAGGCAGGCAACTGCTCTTCTATTACAGTGAAAACAAATTATTTATTTTAAATCTAAAGCTTAACCAATTGTTAAAACAGATATGAGTGGTGGCACTGGGCAAGTGGGCACAGTATCCAATGTGAACCTCACACAGAAGCTGGCAGGCAGGCAACTGCTCTTCTATTACAGTGAAAAACATTTTTTATTTTAAATGTAAAGCTTAACCTATTGTTAAAACAGATATGAGTGGTGGCACTGGGCAAGTAGGCACAGTATCCAATGTGAACCTCACACAGAAGCTGGCAGGCAGGCACCTGCAATTACATTACACAGGAAAAAAAAAAAAAAAAGCAGCCTGATGTTATAGCCCTAAAAAGGGCTTTTTGGGGTGCTGTCCTTACAGCAGAGATCAGATGAGTCCTTCTGGATTGTAGTGGACACTGAATACCCTAGCCTAGCTATCAATTTCCCTATCTAATCAGCAGCAGCTAAACTTTCCCTCCTCTCACTAAGCATGCAGCTTCAGAATGAATCGAAAATGGATGCTGGGAGGGAGGTTGGAGGGTGTGGAAGGGAGGGAGTGCTGCTGATTGGCTGGAATGTGTCTGCTGACCGAGAGGCACAGGGTCAAAATTTGCCCAATGATGAATAGGGGGCGGATCGAACTGTGCATGTGTCCGCCCGCCGCGGCGAACGCGAACACGCTAAGTTCGCCGGGAACTGTTCGCCGGCGGACAGTTCGGTACATCACTATTGTTCACTGTTTTAATTGATATCGCTCACCAATTTGTGGTTTGTTTGTTAGGAATTACCAGGGTTTTATTTGGTTGCTGCATACTGTAAATTAATTAGTGATACAGTCGATAATTGTATAGTTAAATTTGCACTTTAAAATCATTTCTTTCCCCATCTTATTTATTCTTTAGTTTTATATTGAATATATATGCGTACAACCAGGGCCAGCCCGGGCATGTCTTAATCAGAGAGGCCCACTAATAGGGAAGGGGGGAGCCAGAGTTCTTTTTACAATTTTTTTTTTTTTTTTTTTTTAAGCATAGCAATATCTTCTTCTGGTGTTCAGTTATAGAAATCCAACACCCACTTTGTTTTATTTATATTCTGCTTAAAATCCAATAAAATATTTTAAACAATTATTTTATATATATTTTATATTTGGAAGTACACTTATGAGTGCCATTTTGGTTTGTCCAAATCGTTTTTCCTGAAGCAGTCACATAGATAAAATTAGTCTGAACCAAAATACCACCTGCACACGATCTGCCCAAAACTATTTTTTTTCCCCCAGACAAATCCAATCAGACGAACCAAACTTGTGCACAAGTCTAATAATTATGATATTGCTAAAGAGTAATGCTTGACACCATTATGACTTTATTTATAAGTAACCAACATGTTGAAAATATATGGTGAAGCATATCCTTTTACTGTGCGTTATTTGCTGGTCGCATACTTATCGGTTGCATTTTGTGTAATTTGCTAAAATGGGAATTGTGGTGAATAGACAATGAAATTGCATATTTAAGGTGAAAATAGCCTAACAGGAAAAATGGATGAAGTGCAAATAATTGTTAGTCCTTATAGGTGCATTTAGGTAAATATAAGAGTTATCTACATACA
This sequence comes from Pelobates fuscus, assembly GCF_036172605.1. NCBI lineage: Eukaryota > Metazoa > Chordata > Amphibia > Anura > Pelobatidae > Pelobates > Pelobates fuscus. The sequence goes on along the minus strand of NC_086317.1, from coordinate 316,737,377 downwards.
TATGACTGATCATTGACTACATTAGATTTACTGTGAGTACAATATTTTGAATGTTAGTAATTAACATCATGCAGCATAATTCAATTTATGTCAGTAAAACACCATATCATTTGCTCTTTATTTTTTTTTAAGAAACACATAATGAGAATTTTCACCCAAGAATTATAATGTCTTTAACTCAGTGCTCCATATTTATGAAGTTCTTCAATTTACTGTAATGGCCTAGAGAGGTACATTTAATTGACAGTCTTTTGAAGGGCATAGCAAGTGCCAGGAATATATGGGAGATAAAGAAAGATTATTTGCTAGATAAGATAAAACAAACATTTTATGGATCCATTTGTGGTTGCTAATTGCTGTTTGCAGCATAGCTCTTTTATGCGCACATTATAACCCAAATTATAGCATGGTCTTCTATATAGAAATTATGTGACCATTTTCTCTAATTGTTGAATTAAGCTGAGAGGCATTGGTCATGGGTTTGGTTTATATGGGCTTGGTTGTTATTTAGGACATGTTATAAAAGGCAGTTACTGTGCGGCTGTGTTTAGTGTGCATTAATGCACTCATCACTTGGTACGCTTTCCAACTGTATTAAAGCTAAATGTCTCACTAAAAATGGAAAATTACGTTTAATAACCAGGACCTGTGAAATGAATGTTTGCATGCTTTAATGGCAAAAGCTAAATCTACCCCCTGACATATTAAATTACTGTTCTTAAATTAACTTTTGTTTTGTTGGTTTTTATCCATTCTGATAACTATTTTAGATTTGCAGTGTTTGTGTTCCAACCCTTCTTTTTTAAATTAGTCATGCAAGCCCAAGTTGGAATATGTATTAGTTTACAGCGCTCAAAGGAACAAACCAAACATCTACAGCACTTCAGCTTTCTGAAGTACCTTATGTGTGAATAGTGTATAATATAGATCAGTGGAGCTAAATTTAAGAGGCAGCATTTGCCCAGAGCAACTGCTTTGCAAAGACTTCTCATTGAGCTGCAATGGGAAGTCTGTGATTGGACAGCCACAGAAAGTATGGGCGGGGTTAGAAGGGGAGGGTTTGTAAGGGCTACAGACAAAAGAATGTTTGATCTACCCTCAAAGAAAAAAAGCATAGTTAAATGCAAGCATGTTTTGATTAAGGTATATCTACTATATAGTAATTATTTTTAAATTTGCCAATGGAGTGCCCCTTTATTCGCTCATAATAATTATATATGACTGAATGGGCTTGGATCTGAATATCAGCCAATGGCTGTAAAGTTGCCAACTGTAACCTTGTTACAAGGAATGTTAGAATGATTTTCTTCTTCCACACTGCCAGTATATACTGACAAGGCTCTAGCTGAGCCTATAGCAGTCTCTCTGCTCTGTGCTTAGTATGAGTGGGAGGATATACTCCCTTGGATCCTTTTGCACACACGGTTGCATGCTACATGATAATGTAAGGGTGGGAAGTAGACAGAAGCCCATACATATTATGTGTAGAACAATAAAGAATTAAAAATAACTTGCCAATGATTGTCTACTGAAAATGTTATACCATCTCTTGCCCTCCCTAGGTATACATTAGTGTATGTGAAAGGTTGGTTGTCCGGCAATAATATGATAATAATATGATAATTTTCCAATACGTTCAGCCAGCTTATTCCAAAATTTCTATATCTTGGAACATTTGTAAACTGACCAAGCATAATGGGAGCTGTACCTAATAAGCATATGCCAGAAAAAAATGTAGTCATTACCAAGATTAACTATTTTTTCAGAGAGGTTTTCTTTGGGCTATGGAACTAATGTGTAAATTGCTGTTGTGGAGCCCTGTATTACTCACATACACACTGTGCAATGCTATGAGTCTTATTTCCATACAGCTCAGTTATAAACGTATGCATACTGAGTGGAGATGTCACCGGGGTGTGTTTTGAGCTGACTCTGCTGGTGTTTGTGGAACCTAGAAACCTCGATAATGTAAACTATGACTGTTGATGGGAGCCCAACATTTCTGATCAACAATTCACACAGTTATACTTTTTAAAATAGACAGATTCATTAAAAATTAGCATATGGAGAAAATTAGTACAATAATTATCCATTAACAAATCTATGACAGATCTACTTTTATATGAAGCATCTCCATATTGGCAATGTGCTATTAAATTTGTGAACAAATTATCTGCTACTTCAATACTCAATCACCTTCACACATCTCTGATTTCATCCCCTTTGACTTTCCTTTCATTAGCATTCCTCTTACCATCTTTTCATTTGTATGCCTAGTGAGATATTCACTTATTTTATATTTATATCTCATATATAGTACACATATCCATTGCTCCTTTTACTATCCAGTTCTATAAAGCAAGGAGAGGATCAAAATACTTATAACTTCCATCACTAAAGGAAAATGTATTCTTGATTCCAGATTCATATTTTGTGATGCATACTATATGATAGTGTTATTTTGTCTTAGATACAGACTACTTTCCTTGATACAGAACACAAACCCCACCGGCACGAGAGATCCTGAATAATTCACTAAAGGATGTAAGAGAATTTTAGAAAATCTCAACTATGCTCTGTAGAAATGGATTAACATGTTACACTATTTAAAAAAAAAAAAAAAAAAAAAACTACACATTTCATGTGAATGCTGGAATGAAAATAAAACCGTCTGAAAAAATTATATATACAAAAACATACAAAGAAAAATAAACAGAACACGCAGGAACCAGTCCCATTGGTTTGTCATTATAAAGGTTTTGGTTTATTTGCGCCATTTCAAATATTAGTTAGGCAGCATGGTATATAATTCTGTATCCATATTTGGATACATACACCTCTTACGCTAACTATAACAATAGCAAGAAATGGGTTATGCAAAACATTAAATATTGCCTATGAGTTTTTTCGGAATGAACAAATATTGAATCAGAATTTTTACTTTTACCCCATCCATAAGTAAATATGAAACACAAACCTGTGTAATTATAATATAGTTGGACATCATCTGTAAACATGCTTTGAGATGCTTCTGTCTGTGTACATGTAACTCCATGTTTGGAATTTTCTGTAGATCGATTTGTGTCTTGTAAGTGGGAGTATGTGTGTCTCTATATTGAAAGGACACTAATATGCTCTCTGGAGCACAAGGTATTCGGAAAGTTCTTATACAGAATTTTAAATACCAGTTCTATACACCGTAAAATGTTATAATTAAAATGATGTTAAAAAGTTGTTTTTTTTATATCCTGGCTGTATAAAATGTGATACTTGTCACTAGCTGACATCTGTACAACAAAGACATTGCATGCATTATTTAAGCCTACATAGAAGCCATGTTGTGTTCTAGAAATCTCACTATTTTTGCCCTGTCTGCCAGGATATGAGCTAAAAAAAAACTCTTGTTCAATGAAGAGGAAGGGGCTGGTATTTCAAGTTCATCTGACAGAGCTATAGAAAAAGAAACATGGAGAAAAATGTATTTCTCCACTGGCTAAAAACAGGAAGGAGGGAGAGAAGAGCAGGTAAACATGGCTGAACAGGTCCCATTTCATTATATGATGTGTATATGTGGTTGAGAGAAGAGGTTAACTTGTGACATAATATAAATAGGTATTTAAGCTATATATCAGGATTTGTTGTAAATAGCAATCATGTCTATTTAGCATGGTGAAGGAGCATACCCAAATGGCGACAATAGTATAAAATAATATACCTCAGGTATAACACTGTGGAGTGACTACTGTTACAAAAATATATGCTTTTGGGGTGGATAATTTCAAACCATAAGTTGATTCAAAACAATTTGTTATGTGTAGTTGTCACACCATTATATAAACAGTGAGTTTATATCAGGTTCAATAATGTTCTGTTTTCTCTGTTGATAGGAGGCCACTTAACTTGACAGAGGAACGAAATATAGAGAATAAACTGTAATTTAGCTGAAAGAGAAATTGTTCCTTTCATCTGTGTCTGTAAGTGCATTTGTGTGGATTAGAGAGAAGAAAGTTTGAAGAGGCTACATGATATTAGTTTAATTAACAAAAATCTGTTGTGAAGAAAAAGGGTTTTGTAATTTGCCAGATAGTTGTGCAATGTGATGCTCTGTTATGTAAACTGGGGACAATGACATATAGCCCACACAATTTACAAATTAAAGTACAAGTTAATGGCAGGTAAAGTAGAGGAACAAAGCAGTTTTCCAATTTGCCTCCCAATTTCTAACAAACAAAGTACAATAAGTGTGTAATATTAATGATATTATTGACCATGGGTGAATTGCTAATTGCCAGGGGTAAATGTTCACTTGCCTATAGCTAGTGGTAAACAACATATATAGTTTAAGGATAAGCAGCATATAAATGTATTGTAACTAAAAGAGAAGATATAATAACTACGATACACATGCATCAATATCACAAAACTGTACTTTTTTGCAGAATGATAGAATGAGCACAGAGAAGCATAAATTATCTTTGAAAAATGTCATAACAAACAATGTTTATAAACACAAGTTTAACCAAAGAAAATATATCAAATAACACCATTTCACTCACATTTATCTCCACTAACAGACCATTTAATATTCAGTACACAATAAAAAACAATACTTTATTATATAATGTTTCCTAGGATTAAGGAGTTCATTGTTTAGATGCAATGTAAGAAATGGGTAATACAAACGTTGACACAGGTTGACATTTGAAAAGCTTGTTGATACATCAGAGTTTATTGTACAGACTTCCTAATCTCTAAATCTAAGTTATAACAAAAATCTAATACAATCAAGATCAAAAGTTCAATTAAACACATGAAGTTTACAGTCAAGAACTGGAATATCTTTCATCAAAAGTACTGAAAAATGTTTTAAATATATGTTAACGCATAGAGCAGGGGTAGGAAACCTTCGGCACTCCAGATGATGTGGACCACATATCTCCTGATGCTTTGCCAGAGTTATGGCTATAAGAACATTATGAGAGATATAGTCCATAACATTTGAAGTGGTGAGGTTGACCTACCCTTGGCAACTAGGATCTGTGTCCTGTAATTACACAAGGAATACCTTCACAATGGCGCACATTTTTCCTGCTACTGGTCTCCATTCTCTCATGATGCAACGCACATAATGCAGCTGTCTAAATATGTCCAATTATTATGGCCTTTCATTGTACTTTTGAATTTCATGCTCTAATTGCTATTTAAAGGAAAACTGTGGGGTCAGGAACACAAACATGTATTCCTGATCCTATAGTGTTAAAACCACCATCTAGCCCCCACTGATCCCCCTTGCCTTCCTAAATATAGTAAAATCTTACATGTATTCATGTCTGCTGCTGACTCTGATCTGCCTGCATGCTTGACATCATCAGAAGTGATTCTGTGAGCCAATCACACAGCTTTCACAAAGTATTGGCTGAGACTGTCAAGGTGGCAGATCAGGGGCAGAGCCAGCACAAGTCAAACACAGCCCTGGCCAAACAGCATCTCCTCATAGAGGTGCACTGAATCAATGCATCTCTATTAGGAAAGTCCAGTGTCTCCATGCTGAGGGTGGAGACACTGAATGGCAGTTCTGCACACTGTGCAGAACTGCCCCAGAAAGCTCCTCTAACAGTCATCTGAGGAGTGACCAGTGGAGGTATCCCTAGGCTGTAATGTAAACACAGCATCTTCTCTGAAAAGACAGTGTTTACTGCAAAAAGCCTGAAGAGAATGATTATACTCACCAGAACAAATGCAATAAGCTGTATTTGTTCTGGTGATTATAGTGTCCCTTTAAAAAACCCTGTGTTATCTGGCATGATAGTGTCTGTTTTTTTAAATTCTTTCCTGAAATTTCCTCTATATTTTGTTTTATAACTATTATATTAGTGTGCTGCGCCCTCCCTTTTCCCCTGCTTGGTTAAAGACATAAAGAACAAAACATTTTCTGCTGCTCTAAAAGTCAATTCTTTTAATTCACTTTCACAAATTCCACCTCAGATCAAACCTCATCATTTAACCATTAACTCACCTTCTTCACTCGTCCTGCCTTGCATTACTTTTATTATAGTCTGTGATAATAAGGTTATTTACTAAAGTGAAAATCTAAAATGAATTCTGAATTTCAAAAAGCAACAGTAGCCAAATTGAAAGCATAGCTGGCCTTAACAATTATTTTGAATTTTCATTTTAGTAAATAACCTTGGTTAGTTATCTCCTAACTATCTCCCTAAGTCCATAACTATTCACATATCAAACAGAATTTACTGATACCCTTAAAATTCATGAACATGTTTCCTCTATTCATTTTTACCCCAACTTCAATTTTGGACAGGGCACTCTTATTTCTTCCATACTTGTATGTCTGGTATATTGTATCTCCTAGGTTTTATATAAGAAATGTTAAAAGTAAATATGCAATTTCCAGTAAATCACCAGAGATATTAGGACTAATCTTATTATGATTACTACCTGGTATTTTAAACCAAATGTTCCACAAATTTTCAGCACAGACACATGTTAAAAGTAAACAAAAACAATATTTGGGAATCAGCTAAACGTCTAAAAAATAATGAATAAACCAAACATAGTGTAATACAGTTACAATGTATCTGCGCTTTTTAAAAATGCACTCACATTTTAGTGAATGTTAATGTGCATTTAAAAAAAAGTGAAGATACATTGTATCCAGCTGTATTACACTATGTTTGGTTTATTCATTCTTTTTTAGACGTTTAGCTGATTCCCAAATATTGTTTTTGTTTACCTGTTAAAAAGGTGGTGATTTGGGAATACCACCTGGGAAGCTGGATCTCATTGGAAGCTAAGTACCTTTTGCTGTATATTTATCTTTTTTTTTTTTTTGTAGAGCTATATAACATGTTAAAAGTAGAATTTGAAATAACATTGTTTACAGATAATACCCTCAATAATACAAATAATTATGGAAATCCATACAAAATGATTGATAGATAAAATTAAGGCACAGTAATCAAACTATTATATCATTCTATTATACAAATATACAAATGCAGTAAGTTATTTTTGGAGCAAAGAAGTAGAGGATGACCGAAGAAGGAATGGAGAAAAAAAGAAAATCTGGCCAATTGTAATTTGCAAAGATTGTACAATAAATCGATAGGGATGGAAAAAACTAATGTAAAAAAAATAAGGGATGTATAGGAAGTTTGGCATACTTCAAGGTATCTGAATTATAGTCAGTCTGTGCTCATTAATACTAATTAATTTGAAAGTGGAATGAACCTTGTAACTATAAAAATGAAACAGAACTGTACACTATATACATATATATGGTTTTATGCAGATTTATTCTAGCTAAGCAATTGCATCTAATGCTTTTAAACTCATTTTCTCTAATTTTTTCCTCATGCACTTGTGGAACAAAACCGCAATGTTCTTTAGTATTTGAATGCTACAGTGAATATGTTGTTAGCTTATCTTCTTTCTATGTACAGAAGAATGTAGAGAATTGTATTTCTATAAAAACATATAATTTTCTTAACTAAAGAATTTTGTTAATTTTCGTAACTAAAATGTATGTTTGATTTTGTACATATACATTGATTAATTTATAAAGATTGTTTTATGTTTGCACTTTTTATGAGAACCTATATTCATTAAAATTTGAAATACTTTTTACAGATTCACATAAACATGTTTGCTTAATTAAAACAAATTAGAATCTACATAGTAAAAGAGCTAATATGACATGGCAGTATATAGATTGATCTTACCTCATGGTATAAAGCAACGTACCATCATCCTCCAGACGCAGTAGTTTATTAGGGGTTGTTATATTATGCGCTATTGATTTTTTGCCATTGTGGAAAAAGGTATCAGGTGTCCAGATTTTACTAGCCAGTAAATTATTAAGAGGGAGACGATTCATGGGGCCCTGAAAGCTAAGGCGTTCATCTTTCCAGCTTTGACGAAAAAATACATCAATTGTATATTCCTGGAGAATAGAAAAATTAAAAAATGCATGATGCTGTGGAATAACACATCATTATATTTACATTTTTAAATAATGTAAGTGTAATAATAAATTTAATTATTAACATACCATTTCAGTGTCTGATACAGGTCCAAAACTTGTAACATAAATGTCTGTTTTCACCTGAGTTATTCTCTCTAAAATAGAAATAAAACTGGATAGGTAAATAAAATATCACTTTTCACCAAAGCAGGTGTTTAATATCATGAAGACAACAAGTTAGACACTGCATGCACTTATAAACATATGCTACTGTATATTATATATTCTTCAAGTATTCTAAAGCACATGTGCAAAGCCTTTGCTCAGGCAGAGGTGGAGATATACCTAGGTGTTCACCTACCGTCCATAGATCTTTGAATTTGAACAGCAGAAAAGGATGTGTAACTTCCTCCTCTGCAATCAGCATAGAAAATGATCTATTTCAGTAAAAAGTGGCACAAATAAGCCACTGTGTGTAAGAAAACAGTGATCATGGATCTCCTTGCATCATAACCTGTGGACCATGATTAGATTGTTAGATGTTTAGAGAGACTCTGTTGTTGTTATGGTGTTTAGAATGACTCGTTTTACCATAGTTTCATTATGAAATTAGTTTATTACATAACTCCAGATATTTACAAGTCCTATACCATACAAAAACACAGATTTTTTTTGATTTTTTTTTTAAAGTCTGTCTTCAGGAGTAAACATGAGAACCTATACTCTCATTTTAAATCTGTCTATTTTCAGTTTTTCTGGAAAAAAAAATGTCTCTAAAATTGAAAAAAAAATGCATAACAAATTAAATTTTGAATTGTCAAGATTTCTAAGTGAATTTCAATTTTTAGGCTAAAAAAAACTAAAATGAAAACAAATAACTTTTCCAATTTGGCTATTTGGGCCTAAAATATAAGAGACATTTTTAATTTATTTGGAATTTTCAATAGTGAATAATATTATATTGAGTTATAAGAGCTGTGGTATTTATTTTTTTCTCATCCTTTAAATAATGTGTGGAAACATTTAAAAAAAAATAAAAAAAAATCATAAAAAGGTGAAAAATCTAACACAGTAATCAAACTTCATGTTAGTACAGAAATGTGAGAAGAAGCATGGGAGTGTGTTCACTCATTTATTGACTGTATAAACGACTTACACTTGAGAGTTATTACGAAGTTTTTTATAAATCATCCTTCTAAAATATATTACATTTTAACATGTAGTAGCAATGCTCAAAATAAAACAGCACTGCTCTTTGATCAATACAGCAATAAATTCCAAAGGACAAGAAAGGTCGATGACTTTTATGGTGGAAACAAGTCTACGTAACCTCTGGTACCTCAGTTGTGTGCACCATAGCTCCCATCAGATTTGCTCAAAATGAATGTAGTTATAGTGCCCTGAAGCTGGAGTACTAGATAGCTTATTCCTGTGAGATGACCTGAATGAAAATATTACACAGAAAACTATACTAAAAAGTCACAATGAAATGGGTTTCTGCCTACAAAGGCAAACTCTAACTTTTTTCCCCACATTTATTGTTCTTGATATCCTCTATGCTGTACTGAAACATAGAATCATAAGCAAAGGCGATAATTTCTTCTTCAAAAAATACATGCACGAGTAATATATTTTTAATAACATAATAAAGATCATTATTGGAGTGTTCACTATTTTACATAACCATGTTCTGTATCACCAGAGCTCAAAAAAGTCCTACAATCCTAGACAAACCTTAAATCACTGCAAGCCTGGAGGATCCGTTACTTACTCACTATGGGTGAATGTCTACTCACCAGACCTGAATTGTCACTCACTAGTGGCATGTAGTGAGTGGAAATTTTAAGCCCTTAATTACCATATCATAATTGAATATCTTTGTTTCTAGACACTGCTATCTTGCATTTGTTGTTGGATATATTTTGTCTAGGTTTTCTATTGATGGTATTTACTATGTTTCATATTGCATGCCTGTACATATACAACAATTCACCTTGCTTCTGCAGGGAAGTTCAAATTTAAAAAAATAAAAATAAAAAATAAAAACCAAGAAAGCAAAAACAGGGGATGCTTAGAATAAAAAAGAGGACGCTGTCTAGTCTTAGTGACGAACTAAAATTTACTATTGTAATAATTTGCACTTATGCCTTATTGTATTGATTTAAGCCTTGCAAAGAGTCCTAAGAAAATACTATGTTTTTTGATTTTAGGTTTAACCCCTTCAGGACCGGCCTGTTTTTGCGATGTTTGTACGTTAAGGACCAGAGCAGTTTTAACACTTTTGTGGTGTTTGTGTTTAGCTGTAATTTTCCGCTCTCTCATTTACGGTTCCCATACAAGTTATATATTGTTTTTTTCAAGACAAGAAGGGCTTTCTTTACATACCAGTATTTATATTATGTCATATATTGTATTTAAAAAAAATAATGAAATATGGTGAAAAATAAAAAAAAAAACATGTTTTTGGACTTTTACTTGAAAAATCTTTTACTTATCTACAAAAGCTAATGAAAAAAACTGCTAAATAGATTCAAAATTTTGTCCCGAGTTTAAAAACACCCAGTGTTTACATGCTTTATTGCTTTTTTTTGCAAGTTATAGGCCTATAAATACAAGTAGGAAATTGCTGTTTCAATATATATATATTTTAAATGTATCAATAGTGACATTGTTACACCGTTATCTGTCATAAATCCCCGAAACACACCTAACATGTACATATTTTTTAAAGTAGACAACCCAGGGTATTTACAATGGGGTATGTCCAGTCTTTTTTAGTAGCCACCTAGTCACAAACACTGGCCAAAGTTAGCATTTATATTTGTTTGTGTGTTAAAAATGCAAAAACCGCTAACTTTGGCCGGTGTTTGTGACTAAGTGGCTACTAAAAAAGGCTGAACATACCCCATTTGCAATACCTTGGGTTGTCTTCTTTTGTAAATGGTATGCCATCATGGGGCTAATTCTCATTCCTTGGCTACCATACGCTGTCAAAGGCAACCTAACCAATCTGACAAATTTCAATAAAAAAAATCAAGCCTTATATTTGACCCTGTAACTTTCACAAACACTATAAAACCTCTACATGTGGGGTACTGTTATACTCAGGAGACTTCGCTGAACACAAATATTAGTGTATCAGAACAGTAAAATATATCACAGCAATAATATCCTCAGTGAAAGAGCTGTTTGTGTGTGAAAAATGCAAAAAACTTCACTTTCACTGACAATATCATCGCTGTGATATGTTTTACTGTTTTGAAACACTAATATTTGTGTTCAGCGAAGTCTCCCGAGTAAAACAGTACCCCCATGTACAGGATTTAGGGTGTCATAGAAAGTTACAGGGTTAAGCACAGTGCTAGCAAATTAAATTATCTGGACTTTTGGCCTGGGTTGGCAGGCAGGTCCCTCAAATTGCAATCATTAAAATTACTTAATTAGGTAAAAATATTACATAAATATGCACGTAGAATTTTAATATATATACATATTTATATATTTGACGTCTACGTGTATATTTATGAAATTAATAATGTAATTTTGTATGTGGACATATGTATATTTCGTATTATTTTTATTTATTTATTTATACATAGATATATATATCATTACATTCTAAGTGTATTTTGATATAAATATATATATATCAATATCAAAATACTGTTAGAATAAAATTGAATATATATATATAATTTTTTTTTAATTATTAAAAATTATTTTTATTTTTTGTTATTTATTTTTATTAACATATTATTTGTATTTTATAATAATATATATATACCATATATATAGTTATTATATATATTGTATATATTCGTGTGTAATTTAAATATAAGTGTATTTTTATATTAATATACGTATATATAAATATAAAAATACACTTAGTGTGACATTATATATATGATACATATACATATATTATATATATATAGATATAATACATGTATATATATCATATATATACACATATTATAATTTTTTTTACACTGATTGTTTTTTTTTTTAACTTTATTTTATGATTTTACACTTGCAGGGAGACTGCCTGTCAGCACAGACAGTCCCCCTGCAGGCAGATACAAAGACCCCTATTGCGGTCATGTGATCGAGTGATCACATGGCCGTGGGGTCCTGATCTGCCGAGGGGGGACTGCCCGGGCAGACAGGCAGTCCCCCTGGACCGGGAGGAGAGCTGATCGCCGCCGTGGGACCGACGGCGATCAGGTAAGTAGCCCAAAACCGTTATGACGGTTCAGGACCGTCAGCGGTCCAAACGCACGTTTTACCGCTGACGGTCCTGAACCGTCAGCGGTCCTGAAGGGGTTAATAAGACACAAATAACATATTTGCTTTGATTTTAAAAAAAAAACATTCTAGAACATGCCAAGAAGTAGAGGCAGCTCTATAATTAGGTGTTAGGCAACTGCCTAAGGCTTCAGGTTGACTGGGGCCTTGCGGCCGACTAACTTGACTTAGAGCACACTGAGCCATTGGGTCCTCAGTCTGTGACCAAGCACCCAACTCAGGGAGGGGGCCTGGCACCTTGGCCAGAGCTTGCAAGAAACTTACCAAATGGTCTGCAGCTCTGCACCTAGTGGTGCTGCAGACCAGATAGTAGGCCACTGGACAACCAGGAAGGGAGACCACCGGAACACCAGTGTATTTATTACTATAAAAAAAAGGTATTTTAGTGTGTGGCTGGTTACTGAAACACAGCCTCCTCACACATGGTAGTGTCACACTCCTCCCACACACCCTGTCACCATCTCACACACTGTCACCCCTCTCACACACTGCAATTCCCTCACACACACTCTTATCCCCTTACACAAACTGTTACCTCCACACACACTCTCATCCCCCACACGCACTGTCACCCCATCAAACAGCCTGTTACCGCCTCACACACACTGCCACTCTCTCACACACAACCTGTCACCCCTTAACATTACCCCCTTAACACACAATGTCACACACCCTGTTACCCCTCACACACCCTGTCACTTCTCCTAAACCCTGTCAACCACATCTGTCATCCCCATATACACACTGTCACCACTCTACACACACCCCCATCTTCCTACAAACACTGTCACCCTTCCCATACTCAGTCAGCCCCATTTACCCAGCCACACTAACATTAACCCCTCCTAATTGTGTCACTCTTACCCTCTCCAAATGTAACAAACTCACCTGCCCTCGATCTGCCACTATCACATTAACCTCTCTAATCCTCTAATCCTGTCACATTCACTTTCTCTCACACTCACCCCAACCCTGTCATACTTCAACTCTATCACTCCGTCCCACTTACCCCCATTCACCCTGCCACACTCATTTTATCACATTAACCCTTTCAATCCTGTTCTCCAAGTGTGCCACTCTCTCCGCCAACCCTGTCACACTCTCACCCCCAACCCTGCAACACACACCCTGTCACATTCACACCTCTCATCCTGCCACCCTCACCTTCCCTTGTTCTGTCACATTACCTTCTCCAACCATGTCACATTCACCCCAATCCTGTGATACTCATCCCCTCAACCATGCCACACTCACCTTGTCACATTAACCCATCCAGTCCTTCAACACTCATTCTCCACACTATGCCACACTCACTGTGTCTCATAATACCCCTCTAATCCTATCACACTTACGTCCCCTCACCCTGTCACACTCCCTCCTTCAACCATTTACCTCACCTCAACATTCACCTCAACCATGTCATAACTCACCTCCTCGGCCATGGTCACACTCCCTCCTTCAGCCCTGTCACACTTACCTTAGCTCATTCTGTCATGTTCACCCTTCTAACCCATTCTCATGCACCCTTTCACACTCACCCTGTCACTTTCACCAGCTGAAGACATTCATTGTACACACACAGTCATGAAACATAGCTTTGACATAAACAAAATGCACAAAGGTCACAGAAAGCCCATATACACACACAACACACTGCAAACAGCTACCCCACACACATACGATCCCAGACACAAAGTTACACCAGTGGGGTACCTCAGGGATCTGTACTTGGACCCATTCTCTTTAATATTTTTATTAGTGATATTGCAGAAGGTCTTGATAGTAAGGTATGTATTTTTGCTGATGATACTAAGATATGTAACAGGGTTGATGTTCAAGGAGGGATAAGCCAAATGGCTAATGATTTAGGTAAACTAGAAAAATGGTCAGAGTTGTGGCAACTGACATTTAATGTGGATAAGTGCAAGATAATGCATCTTGGACATAAAAACCCAAGGGCAGAGTACAGAATATTTGATAGAGTCCTAACCTCAACATCTGAGGAAAGGGATTTAGGGGTGATTATTTCTGATGACTTAAAGGTAGGCAGACAATGTAAGAGAGCAGCAGGAAATGCTAGCAGAATGCTTGGTTGTATAGGGAGAGGCATTAGCTGTAGAAAGAGGGAAGTGCTCATGCCATTGTACAGAACACTGGTGAGACCTCACTTGGAGTATTGTACGCAGTACTGGAGACCGTATCTTCAGAAGGATATTGATACCTTAGAGAGAGTTCAGAGAAGGGCTACTAAACTGGTTCATGGATTGCAGGATAAAACTTGCCAAGAAAGGTTAAAGGATCTTAACATGTATAGCTTGGAGGAAAGACGAGACAGGGGGGATATGATAGAAACATTTAAATACATAAAGGGAATCAACACAGTAAAGGAGGAGACTATATTTAAAAGAAGAAAAACTACCACAACAAGAGGACATAGTCCTAAATTAGAGGGACAAAGGTTTAAAAATAATATCAGGAAGTATTACTTTACTGAGAGGGTAGTGGATGCATGGAATAGCCTTCCAGCTGAAGTGGTAGAGGTTAACACAGTAAAGGAGTTTAAGCATGTGTGGGATAGGCATCAGGCTATCCTAACTATAAGATAAGGCCAAGGACTAATGAAAGTATTTAGAAAATTGGGCAGACTAGATGGGCCGAATGTTTCTTATCTGCCGTCACATTCTATGTTTCTATGTTTCTACACATTTTCCCAGAAGCATAAATTCACATACAAGGATTCTCTCTGTCAGACAAACACTCACAGGTAAATACAAAGGTAGATAATGCCAGACATATACTCAGAAATACATACAGCCATATACATATTGTGACTGTAAGTCTGTATTAGTCAGTGTGTGTGACTCTGTGCATCAGTTTTTGTGTGTGTGTGTGTGTGTGTGTATGCATGTACGTTTGTCATTAGTGTTTGTATATGTGTGCATGTATTAGTGTGTTTCTGTCAATGGCTTCAATGTAAGGGTGGTATAATACATACAGATACAATAAATGGGGCAACAAATATGTGAAAAGGATTATGGAATATATGGGGAAAATGTCTGACACTGCATTCTTATCTGTAACTCTTATCTGTAACCATCACACCAGCACTTACGAATGCATGACTGGCAGGCTATGCAAAAATACCCCACAATCATGTATAAACAATTACATAATTGCAAATTAATTTTTTTATTGCAAATTAATTTTGTTTGCAAATTATGCCATAACTAGAGTCAGAAAGCTCACAGCACAGTGGAACATGGAGCTGCAACATTGAAAACCTCTGAACAATGAATTCAGATACTAGTTAACAGTATCCAGTGCTACAAGTCTGCCCTTAAGTATAACTACAGATTTGTATGCATACACAATGCAACCCCCATTTATTTTTTCACTATGGGTGTTAGTGGGGGCCCTATGTTTGAGTTTCACCTAAAGCCTCACAAATTCAAGAGCTGTCACTGCCAAGAAGATATCACAGAAAATTGGTAAAAAGCAGAGATAACCCTCTTACCTCCAAGACCAGGTCGAAGTCTGTTGTCATACCCATTCAGTAAGCCATCGAGTATTCGAGTGAATATGGTGATGTTGTCATTAGTGTCTTCTTTGATTGAAGCAGTAGTCATTTGGGACAAACTGTTGACAGAATATATAGTGTTTTGTCAAGATGCTTTTTTATTTTTATTAATTTATCAATGTAATATAAATATAAAAGCCATATTTCGTGTCAGTCATACACTTTTTATACATGACATTAAAGTGCTTTCTGGTTGTCAATGGACATTGCACATATTGAAATTTTTTGTCTCTAATTATTCCACTTTTTTTTTAATTTACTTAACTCATCCCTATTTGTTATGGGAATTGCAAATTCATCTTCTAAAATATATAATTTTGCAATAATGTACAGCAAATCTCACTACTACATGCCTTTCAAATTCCCCAAATTAATAAAATCCTTCAATAAAAACAATACAAATAATATATTTTTCAGACTGTAATAACTGACTTAATTTTATCACATGACAGGAGGCTTCGTATTTTGCATAATCTTTCTTTACTAACTCCATAGCAGCAAAGAAAAGAGTGACATAACTTTTAACCAATCACAATATAGAATAGGGTATAAGAGGTGTGACCTATGACATAATTTCCTCTTTCTTTGCTGCACCATCACAAGCTAAGTACTATATTTTGTGTCTCTATACTTGACATATTTTATTCATGCATTTGTACTATTACTGTACCTTTTAATATTTACACTGTTACTTCTCATACCCTATCTGTATACCATGGGACCCTGACTGGCTCCCTAGGTGTCTTTCACGGCTTCACCGCCATCTATATTTTCCCTCCATGTCTCTGTTTCTGCCAACGGCTTTTCTGTGCGCTTGCGCACATCATTTTCTGTAGTTTTCTACCGAACGCGTAGTTCGGTAGTTTTTGCGCATTCGCCTGTTTTATGCGAATGCCGTGGTTCTTCCATGCGATCGCTCATTGACTTTCGTTTCTTTCTACCGAACGCTTCGTTCGGTAGTTTGACGCGTTCGCCTGTTTAAGGCATTCACATCCTTTTTACAGTTCGCACGTTCGGCAGTTTAACTATACGAACGGTAAACTTTCAGTTTTGCCGCCCAAACTAGGGGAGGTACTATCCTCCCCACACTAAGGCTGTCAGTCCGGCGGCCATCTTAAAGGGATAAACTGTGCCTGATTTTTCTGCTCCAGCAATCCTGCAAGCATTTGAATATCTTGGATCTTTTTCATTCAGTGGGACCAGGTTAGTGCCTTACTTTAGGGGTTGGTTTAGCCAGTTGGTCTACACCTTATTCTGGCCGGGGTGAGCCCCCATTTTTTGCTGCTAAACGGACCTGTTTAGGCAGGATTCCTATTACCTGGGTGAGCCCCAGTAAACAGCCCTCTCTTCTTTACGACCTACCGGTCTCTAATCTCAGGTTATTTAGTCCTGATACTATACCACCCCGGTCCCCAGGCCTCTCCACCTATTGTGCCTAAGTGCCCTCATGCAATTAATCGGGTGAGCCCCGAATTCTCATTACTTATAATGGAGGAATCACAAACCTCAGACCTCCAGGCCATGATAACAGCAGCCGTGGCTGCAGCTATGGAACAAGCCGCTTCAAAGTCGATCCAAGCAGACAGACTCTGAAGTCCCCAAGCCCATCTCTAAACGGGTTCATTATAAAGCGGACTCCGAGGACTCCGACTCCTCCAGGGAGCGTTCACAGCGGCGAAAGCGCCATTGGAAGGGCAATGTAACCCCACACAAGGCTAAAGGGAAAGCCCCTGCTGATCGCAGGAAAGCCACGGTTCGTGCAACCCACGAGCTCACACAACTTTCCTCAGGTGAGGAAGATGTAGAACCCACTCAGGCACTAGCTGTGCTGGATGAATGGCAGGCGGCAGCCTCCGACCAAGGGGACTCAGACAGGGATTCCACGGCCAACTCTGACCCTTACTGTATAAGGGAACAAGGTCTGGGTGAGCCCCAGGACTCCATGGCAACACCCATGGATAACCCACAGGAGGGCATGGAGATTTTCCTTGATAATTCGGGACTCCAAATGTTTGACCCACGAAACATCCGGCACCCCCGTTCGGAAGAATGGTCACCACCTGAGCATCTGGCAAGGTTTATGCACTTCTGGCTCAGAAAATCGTTGGACAAGGAAGTTAGAAACCGGATGAGATCCGAATGCCGTCGGCCTAGTCTCCCAGACAAAATAACGCACCCCCCCGAATTTGACCCGCTCATGACTACATTCATGTCCCGAGGGGGTCGGGATCCGCGCAAAGGCATAGAGCGCGGTTTCAAAGGAGCGCAAGACAAACTGCTAGATGCCATTGGGCCACTAGCCAGAATAATGGATATGGCGGATGAAGCCTACGAGAGGGCTGATACTTTTACCCCAGATACGGTGCGTGAATGGGCACGAGATACCCGGGAATGGGCACAAAGGTGTTTCTGTTTCCTAGGGAACACCAACGTAGCGCTCTCTTTGGAGAGGCGCCGAGCAGCACTTTACCGTATCGACGAAAAACTGGTCGAACTGGGGGACAAGGAATTAGGACCCTTAGCACAGGGTAAATTATTTGGAGAGGCCTTCCTTAAGGAATTAAATAAAAGGGTCAACATATTCACGTCCCTTAACAAGGCACAATCTTCGATGCGAAAAGTCTTCCGCGGCTCTCATACCCGTGGTGTTTTTGGAAGGGCTGGACGGCAGAGGGGCCGTGCCGCCAGCCGTTTTTGGCCATCTGGCCCCCGTACAACAAGGACTCAGCAAATGTACTACCCGGATTCATCTACCCGACATAGATTCCACCAATTCCGGGGATCTGATCGTGGCCGAGGCGGCCGAGGACGCTCACGGGCAAGATTCTCCAACGGTAAGTCAGAATCTTACTCTGCATCTAACCTCCTGTCATATCGCAGGTCGTGTTTCTCTTTTTTTCCAGAACTGGAAAGAACTATCTTCAGACGAGTGGATACTCCAGACGGTGCAGGGCTATCGAATAGAGTTCGACTCGAACCCGCTCCAGCGGGCCCCTCCACGCCCGATTCAGACTACACGGGCAGATGCCCGCCTCATAGACGCGGAACTCCGAGAACTTCGCTCCAAGGGTGCCATCCAACCGGCTCCGGATGCCACCGGTTTCTACAGCAATATCTTCCTGGTCAGGAAGAAAACTGGCGAATTTCGCCCTGTCATCAATCTCAGGGAGGTCAATTCTCACGTGGTATACCGTCATTTCAAAATGGAAGGTATACATCTTCTCCGGGACTTGCTTCGACGCGACGACTGGTTCACTCGTCTGGACCTCAAAGAGGCATACCTTACCATTCCGGTACACCTAAGCAGCCGTCCCTACCTCCGCTTTTTCTGGCACGGGATTCCCTGGCATTTCACCTGTCTCCCGTTTGGCCTCAGTTCGGCCCCGTGGTGCTTTACCAAGATTATGAAGCCAGTAGTGGCGAAGCTCAGATCCCAAGGCATAAGATGCATCATCTATCTCGACGACATCCTGATCTTCGACGAGGATGCAGAGACTCTTCGGAGACACATGGAAAACACACTACACCTTTTGGACTCTCTGGGCTTTGTCGTCAACCGTCCCAAGTCCGCATTGACCCCGGCTCAATCAGTCCAATTCCTCGGATTCGTAATAGACTCCACGTCATGCACTCTCCATCTCCCGACTACCAAAATTACAGCAATCGGCAGGGAGATCCGAAAAGTTCTGCGTCGGACTACCATACCTCTACGATTACTGGCACGGATTGTGGGCCTTCTCTCCGCATCCATCCAGGCCATTTTTCCCAGACCCCTGCACTACAGGGCCATGCAGCGCCTCAAGGCAAGTTTCCTTCGGAGGCAACCAACATACGACCAACCGGTTCCAATGTCGGCCGAGGTTCGGGAAGAACTACACTGGTGGCTGAACTGCATGCAGGCTTGGAATGGCAGGGCCATATTCGGGAACCAGCCAGACTTCGTGCTGGAATCGGATGCCAGTCGTTCAGGCTGGGGAGCAACAGACGGGACCACCTCCACAGGAGGAGTCTGGACTCCAGAAGAGCTCTGGATGCACATAAATTGCCTGGAACTTTTGGCCGGGTCCTTCGCCATTCGCAGCCTGGCAAAGGATCGATCCAACTGCTGCATCCTACTCCGCATGGACAACGTCTCAGCGGTCAGATACATCAACCGCCTTGGAGGCACTCGTTCTCGAGCACTGGCGGATCTCACGAAAGAGATCTTCGATTACTGCCTTCCACGCAACATCACCTTGCTGGCAGAGCACTTACCAGGAGACTCCAATACGACGGCGGATTGGTACTCACGCCACTGGCGGGACGCCAGCGATTGGCAGCTAGACCCTCATATTTTCGCACTACTGGATGCACAAAGGGACCCTCTCTCCATAGACCTATTTGCGTCCCGCAACAATCGACAAACAGAGGTTTTCTTCAGCTGGCTCCCAGACCCAGAGAGCCTCGCAACGGACGCGTTTCTCCAACAGTGGCCAAGGGACGGTGCCTACGCATTCCCTCCTTTCGCAATGATAACGAGGGTCCTTCACCGGATCCGTCTACAGGGAGTGAGAATAATTCTCATCACGCCGCTCTGGCAGAGCCAGCCATGGTACCCGGACCTGCTGGAACTTTCAATCGAAGATCCCCTCCTCCTTCCAGATGCCCCAACCATCCTCAGGAGCCCATTGGGCCTACCTCACCCACTAGTCCTGCAGGAACGCTTGCCCCTTGTGGCCTGGACTCTTTCCGGGGCTCCTGGAGAACCGAGGAATTATCGCAGGAAACTAAGGACCTGCTATGGGATTCATGGGCACCAGGAACAAGGAGGTGCTACTTATCAGCATGGCATTCCTGGACAAGTTGGTGTATGGGACGGGACCTCAATCCCTTTACTGCACCTACTCACTCCATCATGAATTTCCTGACCTCACTCTTCACTGCCGGAAAATCATACCGTTCCATCAATGTGGTATGGTCGGCCATCTCAGCGGCTCATATTCCGACTCAGGGGACTCCTGTTGGTAAGGACCCGCTCATCTGCAGACTGCTCCGTGGCATGCGCCTACGGCGCCCCCCGGAACCCAAATACTCTAGACTTTGGGACTTTGGTGTGGTCCTCCAATTCTTACGAAATTGGCCTCCCAACGAAGAACTGTCACTCCGCCAGCTTACCGCAAAATTCACCCTCCTGCTCTGTCTGGTTTCTTTCCGACGGGTATCGGACGTACGCGCATTTGACGCCAACGCGTTTACCTTCTGTCCGGCGGGTGTCACCTTTCGGATCTCACGTCGCACTAAGTCCAACTCTCACTCGGTTTTCTACCCTTTCTTCCCTTCTGACCCTCAACTCTGCGTGGTCTCAACCCTCCGTCAATACATGGAAGCCACCGCGACGTTGCGGCAGCCTTCCACTCATCAGCTTCTCATCTCGTCCGCCCGTATGGTCCGGTTTCGGTCACTACACTGGCCAGATGGGTTAGATGGCTATTATCCCTTGCCGGTATTGACCAAGCTTTCGGAGCACACTCCGTGCGTGGGGCAGCGGCCTCTTCCGCTTATGCGGCAGGCGCGTCCCTTTCGGACAGCTTGCGAGCAGCGGACTGGACCAGAGAATCTACCTTTAGGACATTCTACTTTCGTCCTCTGGATAACCCAGCTTTTTCTTTTCTTTCACAGCGTTGAAATTGCAAAATATGAAGCCTCCTGTCATGTGATAAAATTGAAGATTATGCTAGCTTTAGTGTACAGATAATCTTAATTTTAATAATGACAGGAGGCGAGTATTTTCCCTCCCTGTTCTCTTTCGTTCTTCCCTCCCTTTCATTTTCACCTCTACTTATGACACTTGACTCTCTCATATGGGGGTATAATGCCTGACTCGGTAACACTTGTTGCAATGCCTTATTTTCATTCACTTATGGTTCTATATATATACTGTTTGGGGTGGGATACTTATTTAACACCATTAGGGGAGGACGTTTAGTTTATTCACATTTATTAGTCAATATTGAGTTGAATTAAGGGACAGACACTCATTGTTTTTAGACAATCATTTCTGGACTCTAACGCACCTTATACTCTCGTTTCATCTTAAACAGAAGTTACACGGAATCATTAAAGTCTCCATACAAGATGTCTTCATCATCGCATCAGGAGATTTATCATCAGGTCTAGGGAGACCATCATTTGAAAATGGGATGCCTTCATCTGCATTCTACCTGTTCCGGTTCAATTTATTCTGATTGAGTTTCCAGTTTCTTATTTTATGGACTTTTCTAATGTTCTGTTATTTCTACATTATTACCTTGTGATGTCGCAATTTTAAAGAGGAAATTATGTCATAGGTCACACCTCTTATACCCTATTCTATATTGTGATTGGTTAAAAGTTATGTCACTCTTTTCTTTGCTGCTATGGAGTTAGTAAAGAAAGATTATGCAAAATACTCGCCTCCTGTCATTATTAAAATTAAGATTATCTGTACACTAAAGCTAGCATAATCTTCAATTTTGTTTTATCTGTAAACAACAATACAATAATTTTAATGCCACTCACACGTTGCTTAATAAACAGACTAAAGAACAGTGGGTTGTTATAGAACTTTGATGTAGTCCAATTACCTTTTTTGTCCAAAGGGAATGTTTTCAGTTAATAACAACTGTACACTCTAGTCAGGTAGATATTGTTTAATCTAAACCCAGATTAAGTGGGTCCTATTAACAAACCTGTTATTTACTTATTCACTGTTATATACTTACCAATAGAAATGTTGCTCAAAGCATATTTGAATACTATCCCTTAAAGAAATGATATAATTAAATGATAATAAACAAATTTCCCAATACAATTAGTACACTACCAGGTCTTTCATTTGTTGGGTAATGAGTTTGTCTTCCTTATAAATAAAGGCCTTGTAAATCTTCCAAACTTTACTACCATTAATTAAAAACTTAAATGCACAATTTACAGTTTACAGTTACTACATTCTACTCCCTATGCATCCATGGATGCATATAATCTGGCTCTGAGCCCTTATACACTGATTAGCCACAACATTAACCCCTTCAGGACCGGACTGTTTTGGCCATGTTGTACGTTAAGGACCACAGCTGTTTTAACATTTTTGTAGTGTTAGTGTTTAGCTGTCATTTTCTTCTCTCTCATTTACGGTTCCCATACAAATTAAAGACAGGTTTTTTGGGGGGTTTTTTTCAGGACAAGAAGGGCTTTCTTTGCATACCATTATTTGTATCATGTCACATAATTTACTTAAAAAAAAGAAAAAAACATGTTTTTTGACTTCTACTTGAAAAATCTTTTACTTATCTACAAAAGCTAATGAAACAAACTGCTAAATAGATTCAAATTTTTGTCCTGAGTTTAAAACCACCCAGTGTTCATGTGCTTTTTTACTTTTTTTGCAAGCTATATATTTTTTACGTTTATCAATAGTGACATTGTAACACTGTTATCTGACAAATCTCTGAATCACGCCTCCCATGTACATATTTTTTTAATGTAGGCAACCCCGGGAATTCAATATGGGGTATGTTCAGTCTTTTTTAGTAGCCACTTAGCCACAAACACTGGCCAAAGTTAGCATTTATATTTGATTGTGTGTTAAAAATGCAAAAAAAAAAAAACAATTATGAACACCAACTGTAGCTAGTGTTTGTGACTAACTGGCTGCTAAAAAAGACTGAACATACCCCATTTGCAATACCTTGGGTTATCTTCTTTTACAACTGGTATGCCATCATTGGGATAATTCTCATTCCTGGGCTACCATTTGCTCTCAAAGGCAACATAACCAACATGGCAAATTTCAATCTAAAACAATTTGACCTTTATATTTGACCACGTAACTTTCAAAACACTATAAAACCTGTACATGGGGGGGTACTGTTATACTCGGAAGACTTCGCTAAATACATATAATAGTGTTTCACTGAAAATATCATCGCTGTGATGTTTTACTGTTTTGAAACACTAATATTTGTGTTCAGCGAAGTCTCCAGAGTAAAACAGTACCCCTCATGACCAGGATTTAGGGTGTCATAGAAAGTTACAAGGTTAAATACAGTGCTAGCAAATTAAATTCTCTGGACTTTCGGCCTGGGGTGTCAGGCAGGTCCATCAAATTGCAAACAATAAAATTACTTAATTATGTAAAAATATTACATAAATATGCATGTAGAATTTAAATATATATATATATATATATATATATATATATATACATATTTAGTCTATGTGTATATTTATGAAAATTTTTATATAATTTTGTATATGGAGATATATATATATATATATATATATATATATATATTTCATATTATTTTTATTTATTTATCTATACATAGATATAATTAAATTCTAGGTGTGTGTGTGTATATATATATATATATATATATATATATATATATATATATATATATATATATATATCTCAAATTACAGTTAGAATAAAATATAAATATATTTTTTTCTTTTTTTCATTTTTTTACATTTTTATTTATTTTTATTAACTTATTATTTACATTTTATAATAATATATATACAATATATATAGTTATTATATATATATATATATATATATATATATATATATATACACGTGTGTATATATATATATAAGTGATTTTTTTATTAATATATGTATATATTGATATAAAAATACACTTAGTATGACATTTTATATATATATATATATATTTGTGTACGGCACATTCCGAGGACGTAAGGAAAACAGGGTTTAAAAATAAGTAGTTCCTTAATAGCAAGTCAGTTGAGGTGTGCCGAAACTGACGTAAGGTTAGGCCTGTAAAAGAGGGCCCACCTAGGAAAATGATAAAATTGAGGGTGCGGTGGGAGGGGCACTTCCGAGATCGTCGAAGACAGGTAAGCAGGGGCTCACTGGGTTTAAATAGGGAATTTAAGTGCCTCCCACAATTACAGGCCAAGCCTTCTATTTGTGTACGGCACATTCCGAGGACGTAAGGAAAACAGGGTTTAAAAATAAGTAGTTCCTTAATAGCAAGTCAGTTGAGGTGTGCCGAAACTGACGTAAGGTTAGGCCTGTAAAAGAGGGCAAAAATAATAACCATTAAAACAAAATGCGTTTATTAAGCGGTACATCATTTAGTCATATCACAGAAAGCCAGCCTTATCTCTTTCTCTGGATTGGGAATGTATCTGTTGTATGCGGATGATTTCCACCTCCCCATGTTTTTAATTATGTGTGTCGGTACATGATTACCTGAGGCAGCTGTGGCTGCTCCAATGCGAAAAGAATGGCCCGAGAATGAACGTGGGTTTTGTCCCAAGCGGAGTAAAAGGGTGCGTATGTAAAGCATGAAGATTTTTGTGGTCAGGGGTTTCCCTAGTATAGCTAGAAGTGGGCTATCAGGAGCGGAATTAGCTTGGGCTGCTACTAGCTTATCCAATACACGGACGGGACACCATTTGGTTGACGTGGGATAAAAGTTAATTACCACTCGTGGGCCTGTTTGGCTTGTTTTGGTACGGGTAACGGACAAAGTGTAGTGATCTAGATTTTTTATTAAGTGTTTCTTTTGGAGGCACGAGCTGAAATCAGAAGCTCTCTCTACAGTGAACTCTTTGGGTCTCAAGAAACCATAAAAGGCTAGATAAGCCGCTGATTTGATAACGAGGTTTGTGATATGTTCGAAAGGGGACGTGTCGAGTACATCGGACAAATTCTTAAACAGCTTACTATCTATGGGAAGGCGTTTAGTGGGTATGTGTACTGACAAGTTATGAATGCCTTTGAGGACACTTTTAAGAGGGTAGGAAGATAGGAAAGGAGACTTGTTGGGAAAGGAGGTTAACATGTAGTGTTGGATTCCCGTTAAGTAGAGTTTGATTGTGTTGTAAGCTAGATTAAGAGAAAAGTGGCAAAAAGTTGTGAAAGCAACCATGGTTTCAACAGAAAAACATTTATTACACAGTAATTACGAACGAAACACATAAACAGTTCATATGCTCTGTAATAGGCTTTCCTCGTGTTAAGGGATAGACCCGCCTGAGCAAGCGTGCCGCTTAGTTGTAAGAGAGAGTTTAACGCATTACCAGGTCTTCGAATTTTGGAGGTACCCTGGGTTGCTGGGAAGCTGTAGGATGTAGTCTGAAGAACTCCTGCAAATTGAAGCGTGACAGAGCATCAGCGGCAGTATTCTGTATACCTGGGACGTGAACACAGGATATGCAGAACTGGAGATTAGCTGCTAGCCAAGTGAGTCTCCTGACTAGGTTCATGATCGTGAGGGACTGAGAGCGGCCCTTGTTGATGATGTTACAGGTAGCTAAGTTGTCACAAAAACACCTGACTGACTGCCCCCTCCACTCTACCCCCAAGTGTAAGCTGCTGCTACGATAGGGTAGATCTCAAAAAAAGAGGAGGTGGTACTGAAACTCTCGAGTGACGTGGTTTCGACCGGCCAGGAGCCGTACAGCCACTCGTCTCCAAATATGGCTGCATAGCCTAAGGTACCTGAAGCGTCAGTCCAGAGTACTGGGGAATCGTCGGAAACGGGGGGAACAAACAGTGACCTGCCATTCCACGAGGAAAGGAACAGCTGCCACATTCTCAGGTCAGCTGTAGCTGACTCGTCTAAGGGTGTAGTGGAGTCATCGTCAGGGAGACCGTGCAAAAGTGAAAGGATTCTGGAAATGAAAGACCTACCCTGTGGAATTATTCTCATGGCGAAATTAAGTGAGCCTAAAAGTGACTGTAGCTGTTTCCTGGTGCAAGTGCCTAGTGACATGCAGGTGCTAATGTAAGACAGAATTCGGTCTACTTTCTCCTGGGGCAGGCTGGCATGCATGGTGACAGAATTGAGTGTAATCCCCAGAAAAGTAATTTCGGTTTTGGGACCTTCAGTTTTGTCCTGGGCTACGGGGACACCTAAATCTTTGAAGAGCGTGAGCAAGTGATTAAGGCTGCGTGGAGTGCAGTGGTGAGGTTCAATGGTGAGGAAGTCATCTAAATAATGAATGACAACTGGGCATCTGCAGAAGTTCAGGAGAAGCCATGTTAAGGTTTCGGCGAACAGGTCGAATAACTTGGGGCTACTTTTGGAGCCGAAAGTAAGCCTGGTAACGAAATAGTAGTTGTCTTGCCACTTCACTCCATGCAGATGCCAGAGTGATTGATGAATGGGAAGTAACTTAAAGGCGTTAGTAATATCTGACTTACTTAACCAGGCTGCCTTCCCGGAGTTAATAATCGCTTGAATGGCATCATCGATTCTAGCGTACTGAAGAGAAAAATCTTCTGACGGGATTAGTGCATTCAGGCTAGGTGTGGGAGAGGCGTGTGGTGCAGAAAAGTCAATAATAAGTCTCTTTTTGTTGTTAAACTTCCCAGTGGCGATACCTAGAGGGTTAGTTCTCCATGAGGAGAAAGGAGGAGTAGTGAAAGGGCCTATCATGAAGCCGTTATCTACTTCTTTCTGTAAGAGTACTTGTAGGGTGTCGGGGTCTGTGAGAGCTGACTGAAGGTTGGGGCACTCCAAGATGCCTGAGGGGAGAGAGACAAAGCCTGTGTGAAACCCGTGAGTGAACCCTGACGTGAGAAATTCCACCAGATGTAAAGAAGGATGATTAGCCAGGTAACGTTGCAAACTCGGTATGTTTATTGGAGTGGATGCCTTTTTAGGGTACAATTTGTTAGGGCACATTGTCTTGGCATGTGCCCTGAAACAAAGCGAGCACACATGCAGCAGTCTACAAGCACTGTAACTACAACCCCCAGCATTAAAATTATTGCAGACCTGAGCTTTTCCCAAGAACACTATTGGCCTGCCTAATTTGTCTCTCATTTCCTTCTGGTTGGAAGTTGACTGAAAATCAGAGTTGGCGTTACTGGTAGAGGGGATAGCTACATTTTCAGGACAGAAATTAATGGAGTGAGCCGCAGACGAGCATATGGCACAGGAAGGGGTTTTGAGACCTGCAAAATGCATAAGAAACAATTCTGTGTCTAGCTGACCCCAGTCCGTGACTGCATTATATTGAGACAATGAAGCGGCTGACCTAGAGGAGAATGACTTGTGATAGTCGTAAAAGGCAAAGCCCCCGTACTTATAAGCTAGCTCTATCACCTTGTGTAGGTACAAATCTAGCTCCTCTCTGCGGAGGGGAAAAGCAGTACAGATAACGTCTCTGTATAGGCCAAATGCCAAGACAAACTCAGGAATGTTAAGTTTCCTATTCAACCTAGGGTCTCTGGCCCTCATTACTACTGATAGATCCTCAAACGTGTACGCCCTGTTTTCTACCACGTCTTGAGCCGCTATCAGTAGCGAGGCCAAGTTAACATCCTTACCCTCTATGATGTCACGTCTGAGAGACTGCGGTATTAGGTGAATAGGATTAATAACGTTAGTAACTTTCCTAGCTGGTGGAGGGTTACTGTTACCTCCTAGGGCGGGCGTGGGTTGGACAACCGGCCCGGGAATCTCGGGGACTGTAGGAACATTATTAGCTTCCAGGTTATCCAATCTGTTATTGATAGTGGCAACTGAGGACACTAGGGAGGCCATCATGGCGTGTAATTCAGCCAGGCTATTAAGTACATTAACCTGCGAACTAGGGCCAGGCCTTTCGTTATCCTCAGTAGAGTTTAATAAACGAAAAAGTTCATTCTTCCTAGCTGAAGCCGGATAAGGGATATTCCTCTTTTTAAGTTCAGCGGTAATCTTAGGGATAGTCCAGGAGCGATAGCTGGAAGCTGGACTTGGAGGGGTTGGTTGCCTTCTCTGCGTGCCCGACCTGAGAGGGGTGCTGGTAACCACCAGATTGTCTTCTAACACCGAAGCGTTGGACATTCTAAGGGGGGCAGAGAGGGTGAGTTTAGTACTGAAAAATAAATAGCTGGAGGGACCCCACTTACTAGGCTAGTGCCCATAGGCGAAATTGTATTAGCTTAGCTTTCGTTGGTGGCAGATGAGGCCCTGACTACTTGCCAAGTGGCTATGAGAGGCACTAACTATGATTTGGCTCGTGGGGCCTTGGTGCCACTGAGGTGGGTGGCGGGGTGTTGGCCTCTCGGTGACATGAAAAAGAAGTAAAACGTTTGGCCGTGACTGGTGAGGCCCTAACTAAGTTTTGAAGCAAGGCTATAGCTATGCGTTGGGACGATTGGCCTGAACCTCCGAACGTAAGGGCTGACCTATGCCTTGCGGGACCTCTAAACTTATAGGCAAAGAGGCCTATGGGAACATACCTAAGTTGGCGGGAGAATTACAACTAGTCCTCGAACCCCCCCCCCCCCCCCCAGGACACACCAATAACATACCTGCAGAGGAAGGAAAACTTTAACTTGACCTAATAAAGGAGTATTATCCTGAAGGGAACCAACGGAACTAAAGGAAAAGAAACGTGACCTATTTATGAAACGTACTATTTAACTACAATATACACACAAATGAACTGGGTGACACAGAGGCCTACCTCTTTAACAAAGCTGCGAACACGTATACCCGCGAAGGGCCACTTGCGAGAAGTGTCAGTACTAGTAAGGACTACAACAAAAATAGGACATGAACAGCCATTTAAAACAATGGAACAACATACCCCCTATTATTCTACTTAGCTATTTATGACTTTAAGGGGACCATATAAACCACTTTAAATACAGAAGTTTAGAATACTGGGCAATACAACAAACCGCCTAAACCCCTTTTATAAGACGTAACTACTAAATTATTGCTTAAAATGTGAACAATATCCAGAAAACGGAACAGAATGAAGGTATTGCACCAACTGAACGAAAAACGTATGGCAACCCGGTGCGGCTAAACGAGACTACGAGGTGTAAGTGTAACTGAACGTGTCACACTGACCGAGAAAATGCAGGAGCGGAGTGAATCCGAGCCCGTGAGCGACAGGGCTAAACTTACGATTTCGATGCCGTCCGTGTAAGGCAAAAGCGTTATACTCACGAATACAGCCGCAGGGCGTTTGAACCGGGCTGCCGGCGGGCGGGAAACTGACGTCACGGATCGGTAAACCGGAAGTACACTGAAGCACTTCCGAGATCGTCGAAGACAGGTAAGCAGGGGCTCACTGGGTTTAAATAGGGAATTTAAGTGCCTCCCACAATTACAGGCCACGCCTTCTATATATAACATTCTAGGTTATAAATATAATATATGTCTGTATGTCTTCATCGGTCCTCAAGGGTATGTTTCCGATGACGGTCCTGAACCATCAGCGGTCCTCAAGGGGTTAAAATTGCCTGCCTAATATCACATATGTCTCCTTTGTGCTGCCAAAACAGCTCTGGTGCATTGAGGCATGGACTCCACAAGTCCTCTGAAAATGTCCTATGCTAACTGGCACCAAGACATTAGCAGCAGATCCTTTAGATTCTGCAAGTTGTGAAGTGGGGCCTCCATGCATTGGATTTGGTGTTCCGGCACATCCCACAGATGCTCAATCGGCTTGAGATCTCTGGAATTTGGAGGCCAACGCAGCATCTTGAACTCCTTGTCATGTTACTCAAACCATTCCTGAACAATTTTTGCAGTGTAGCAGGGTGCATTATCCTGCTGAAAGAGACCACTGCCATCAGGGAACACATTGCCATGAAGGGGTGTACGCAGTGTGCAACAATATCTAGATAGGTGGTACGTGTCAAAGTAGCGTGCACATGAATGCCAGGACCCAAGGTTTCCCAGCAGAACATTGAACAGAGCATAATATTGCCTCAGCTGCCTGCTTTCATTCTGTAGTGCATCCTGGTGTTAGCTTTCTCTTAGGTAAACAATGCATACACACCCAACCATCCACCTGATCTAAAAGAAAACATTGACCAGGCAATCTTGTTCCATTGCTCCATGGTCCAGTTCTGACACTCAAGAACTGATTGAAGGTGCTTTTGGCAGTGGACAAGAGTCATTATAGGCACTCGGACCGGTCTGCAGCTACGCTGCCCGATACACAGCAAATTTGTGATGCACTGTGTGTTCTGACACCTTTCTATTATGGCCAGCATTAGGTGTTCAGCAATTTGAGCTACAGTAGTTATACTGTGTGTTTGGATCAGACAGGCTAACCTTTGCTTCTCACATGAATCAATGAGCCATGGATGACCATGATTCTGAAGCCAGTTCACCAGTTGTCCCTCCTTGCACCATGTCTGGTAGTTACTAATCACTGCATACCAGAGAAACCCCACAAGACTTGCCTTTTTTTTAGATGCTCTGACCCAGTCATCTAGCCATCACTATAAGGCCCTTGTCAAAATCACTCAGATCGTTTCACTTGCCCTTTATACCTGCATTCAACACATGACATTCAAAAACTGACTGTTCACTCGCTGTCTAATATATCCCACTCCCTGACAGGTGCTATTGTAATGATATAATCAAAGTTATTCACTTCACCTGTCAGTGGTTGTAATGTTGTGGTTAATCCGTGTACATGTTAACTTTACTTGGTTGCTTTTAAAAATCATCCTGCATATGTTTGCTGTAAGGGTTTAGTAACATTAATTTGAAAATCTTTAGTCATTTACTCTTATTGTCATGCACTGAATAAAAACTTATTTAGACATCTTTCGTCCTCAGAGACTTACTAATGATATTGCTATTTTAGAAATAAACATACAGATTTCATTCTTTGTATTTTTGGTTTTAGTGAACTTTTTCAGGGTTTTCTTGTTTCTTTGGCTTGTGTTTTTTTCGTTGTAAGCCATTTAAATGCCCTATTGTAATTTTTGTATTTTTTAAGTTCCATTATTTTTAATATTCTAATTTCCACTTATTTTTTTCTGACTTATCCTTCTGGTAATTAGATTATTTTTAACTTGTTCTTTCTTTGTCTTATATGTTGATACATATATTCAATTCATGTTTTAAGTTGATGTAATGTGTTTTCCTGCGAAAAATCTATTCTAGGACAAGTCATTGAAAAAATAATATTGTTTACTGATTTTTCCTAAATTAATTCTTATCTTCAGCAGATATTATAAAATATTTTGAATGGATCACAAGTTACACCATGTTATGCCCATTATTCTTAATGTGTTCTATTACTTAAATGCTTGTCATCCAGACAAGTCTGTAATCAATGAATATACAGGACAGTTGCAATTCAAATGTAGAGGGGAGAGAGGTGAAGACATAGGGGGATGTGAACATAGTGGTTTTCTGATGAACTAGTTAGTAGAGGATGAGGAATGGCTATGGGAGGTATTAGAACAGAAAAGGAAGTGAATTGGCAGGGAGTTTAATAACAGGGTAATTATTAACAGACTCAAAAAAACAAAAAAGTGATAAAGTACCAGGAAGTAACATTACTGGCTGATGGA
The DNA here is from genome assembly GCF_036172605.1 of Pelobates fuscus. Classification (NCBI taxonomy): domain Eukaryota; kingdom Metazoa; phylum Chordata; class Amphibia; order Anura; family Pelobatidae; genus Pelobates; species Pelobates fuscus. The sequence continues at coordinate 316,705,193 of NC_086317.1, read as the reverse complement.
TAGCTAGTAAGGTGTAACAAGGGCCATTCATAAAAGTGCCACTTTTATAACTTTAAAAAAAATAACATCCAGGTAAAGCAGGAATAAGCATGTGTAGTATAAAAGCAAGCCAACAAGGTGACTAATTTGTATAATAAATCTTATTGATAATGTTTGGTGGTTTTCAATATCATCCATAGCATGCCAGTTTCAATTTTAAGTGTCAATATATTGGAACCCTTTCTTCAATTGGTTTTGCAGGTTTCAGGACCCCTGGCTGTTGCATTATCTTAATAGCAAGATGTGTATAGCCTTGTATAATGGGTTGTTCTTTTACTCTCTTAAGTTGGTAGAGATAGACTTTGACCAGGGCCACCATCAGAAATTTTGGGGCCCGTAACACAGTTTAGGGTCTGGGTCCCCAGGGCCCCGCCTCCAAATCCCACCCACAGGAATACACATACAAACACACTCACTGATACAAAAGGACACACACACACACACACAAAGATGCACACATAGTGACACACACACATACATACTAACAGACACATAAACTGAAACAGAAATACACACATATAGGCATACATACTGACACACACATACTGAAACAGATATACACACATATACAGACAGACATACATAGTGACACACAGTAACACACATACTGACATACATACATACATACATTCTGACTTGGACACTCGAAGTCCACAGCTGGAGTGTTTCTGCAATGTACAGTTGCTTTCTATGAATCTACATCATCATGTTTAGCTTCTTTGCACAGTTTCTTCATTAACTGTTCTGGGAATTCAGCACATCATTGGATTGTAAGTGCCTTTGTTAAGAAGTAAAGGTAAATTTCCAATAATTTGCAAATTGTCATAATTTGGAAAAATGAGATCCATTATCTGTGATTATTCTGTCTGGCCATAATGTGCATGGTGACATCCAACTCTGAACTGTATTTTCAGTAGACAGACTAATAAACAGCTTAGTTTACCAACAGTCAGATAATGATCAACAATTTGCATAAATCCTTGTCCTGTATAGTTAAATAAGTATATGTTTACAATTTCCCATGGCCAATTAGACAGATGATCATGGTTTTTTTTCAGGAGTGCCACAGCTCAACAATGATTGGTAAAGTCTCTGACCTAATTTTCCAAGTTCAGTGAGTACACTATATCCCATGTCTACACCACCAATGTGGCTTCATAGTATGCACTGTAGAATATGGTGACCCCTAACTTTTTGTATTGTATATGATTGCAAATGTTTATTTTCTCATTTAACCCCTTAAGGATGCAGCTTCAAAAAAATGACTTTCCCTTAAGGACACAAGCAATTTTTGCATTTTTTTTGCTGTTTGTGTTCAAGGGCATTAACACATATACATAGATACATTCTCAATTATTATAAAAATAATGCCAAAAAAGGGGGGGAGTGGGGGGAAAAAACAAACAAACAAACTTTTTTTCACAGTTTTGTCAATAATAGAATGTGCATAATATGCCCAGCTTAGAAAAAGTCCTAATACATTCATTTTTATGTCTTGATATATAGAGTACATAATATGTACAGGATTTCAGCTCATTTTGAAAGCTACAGGTCACAAAATAAAAGGACTAAAATAAAATGTAAATGTGAACCAATTTTAGAGATTGGTATGTTTGTCTTGTAGGTTTAGTAGCCATCACAGAAAATAAAATTGCCACGCAAAAGTATATATTTATATAAAGTAGACATCACAGGCTATTTACCTAATTTTATTTTGACACTTTTTACGTAGCCATTTCGTCGCCAATCTCTACTAAATATTGGAGTAAAATTGTGTTTTTTCTCTGTTTTGGCATATACACATATAAAAAGGTTTTTGTAATGTGTATTTTGTAAAGCTGATGTGTGATATTCCTGCACAGAACCCCATATTGTGTTCAACCACATTTGCTGATTATAATGATACCCCATTGTATGTCTTCGGCACTATTCTGTGAAGCTACAATGCCATATAAGAGACAAGGCTATTTCAGTTTCTATAGTTAGAATTTTCATAGATGGATATGGTGGGCCTATGTCTCATTTTGGGGTATTATAGTTGTTTGACTGTTCAAATAACCCCACAAAGGGCTTCCATTTGATAAAGCAGACACCTCAGGGTATCTTATATGGTGTATATTGCGCCTTAACTTGTCACCATTTTTTCACCAATTTATGTCAATGTTTGTGGTGAGGGGGGAAAAATTGCCTTTTTACATAGATGTTGCATTTTTGCAGAGTGTTTCTTACATTTGATATGTACCACTGTCATAAAATCCCCCAAATTATGCTCAGTTACATCTTCTGAGTAAAACAATATGCCCAATGTGTGATCTAGACACTATTTTGTGAAGTTACAGTGCTGTAAAAGAGACGTGACTAGTTCATGTTTTGAAGTGTGAATTTTCATGGAGGGTTTTGATGTGTCCGTGATGTGATATTTTTTATAAACTGCCATAATTACCTTGCAGGGTTAACTCCACCTCTAGTGGCTGTCTACTAGACAGCCACTAGAGGTCACTTCCTCCTTCATAGCACAGGAAACCTGTGCTAGAGCGTCGCTGGACGTCCTCACGCTGTGTGAGGACCTCCAGCGTCGCTCATTTCCCCATAGGAAAGCATTGAAATTATTTTTCAATGCTTTCCTATGGGGAGCGCTAATGCGCGGCATTGCCGCGCATGCGCATTAGGTCTCCTCGGCCGGTGGGCGGGATAAGTCTCGCCCACCAGCCGACGCAATGCATAGGAGGAGCGGCGCGGAGGAGGAGACAGCGACGAGGGGCATCACCGCTGCCTCAGGTAAGTGACAGAAGGGGTTTTCACTCCTTCAGTAACCGGGGATTGGTGGGTGGGAGGGAGAGGGACCCTCCAGTGCCAGGAAAACAGATTGTTTTCCTGGCACTGGAGATTCCCTTTAATTAGTTTATTTCTAAATTTTGCATGTTTTGCTTAATTCTTATACATGTGACAGTCTGAGTCCAAGCAATATGCACTGATCAGCCACAACATTAAAACCACCTGCCTAATATTGTGTAGGTGCTCTTATGCTGCCAAAAAAGTTTTGATGCATTGAAACATGGACTCCACAAAACCTCTGAACATGCCCTGTGGTATCTGGCACCAAGACATAAGCAACAGATCATTTAAGAGCTGCAAGTTGCGAGTTTAGGTCTCCATGGATTGGATTTGTTGTTCCAGCATATCTCACAGATGCTCAATCGGATTGAGATCTGGGGAATTTGTTTGAAGGTTATGCTATATATAGTATAAGGAAGGAAGCAGGGCTTCTGGAACACTAAGAGTAACAAAGGAAAGCCGTAAGTACTGAAACACTGAGGGTGATAAAGGGACCAGACCTAAAAACAATAACAATCTGCTGGCAAATCTAAACTAAATAGGGTGGAGATAATTGCAAGGTAAAGCCGGCAGGAAACAGAGTTATACATCATCAGTCTGGGTGCAATAGCCAACAACAGCACCACAGAAAAGTAGTGGCACAATGAGGCACTGCACCAGACTGAAGAGTGAAAACATAGAACTGTGACAATTGTAAGGACAAGCCAACATGATGAACTCTTTGTTATTTTCCTCCAACCATACCTGAACAATGTTAGCAGTGTAGCAGAATGCATTATCACGATTAAAGAGAAAACTGCCATCAGGGAATGCTATTGCCATGAAAGGGTGTACATGGTCTGAAATAATCTAGGTAGGTGATACATGTCAAAGTAACATCCACATGATTGCCAGGACCCAAGGTTTTCCAAAAGAACATTACCCAGAGCAACACGCATGCATCCGACCATCCACCTGATCTAAAAAAAATATGATTCATCAGACCAGGCAACTTTCTTCATGGTCTAGGTCAGATGCTCATATCCCCATTTATGGTGCTTTTGCCTGTGGGCAGGGGCCAGTATTACATTTTTCAGCAATTTGAGCTACAGTAGCTCTTGCGAGTGATCGGACCAAAAGGACTATCCTTCGTCCCTACCCCCCAATGCATTGATGAGTCTTGTGCACCCATGACCCCAGTGCCGGCTCACCACTTGTCCTTCCTTGCATCACCTTAGATCTTTTCACTTGCCTGTTTTTCCACGACATGAAATTCAAGAACTGACTGTTCACTTGCTGCCTAATATATCCCACCCGTTGACAGGTGCAATTATCATGATAAAACAATGTTTTAAGGTTGTGGCTAGTCAGTGTAAGACTGCTCATAATTTTTTTCAGGAGTGCATTTTATTTCCAGTTTACTATGATGGCTATCTGCATTGATGATTTCATCAGCCTCTTGTGCTGTATAGCATACTGAAAGGAGTGAGCCGTCTTCCTTATTGAGCCATGTCTGCTGATTATAATATCTGCATGACTCCACATTGACATATGAAATTGCAAATGCTACAGGTGAAATGGAAGTTAGCAATTGATGAGATTTATGAATAGTATGCTGGAAATAGAAAAAGAAGAATGTGACAAGGAGCTAAGCTGAGAACAGATTGAATATGTAGAGGGATGTTCTTTATAATGTAGTAAAAGAATTGCACCGAGAAACAGAGAACATGTATTTACTAATGTCCAAATTTCTTCTCTTGTCCTTGTTGGCCTACTTTATATATTCTTCAAGCATTGTGGGAATTCCTGTCCAAAAAAGTGCTAAATATTCAAGTTCTATTTTTACAAAAAAAAGTGTAAAGGAGCACTAAAGTCACTCAGACCCCTCATTTCAACGAGCTTGTCTGGATGCAGTGGTCATTTCGTTTTAACCCTGCGATGTAAAACATTGAGGTTTTGTGGAAACTGCATTGCAGGGGCGGCTCTAGACTTTGCGAGGCCTTTGGCAAAATTCAAAATAAGGCTCCCACTAACACCATTAGTAAAAAAAATGGGGGTTACCTTGTGTGTTTTTAAGGAGCTGTAGGTATATTGAATGACGAGCGTGCAGCATTGGATACAGGGAGGCTTGCATTGTTGTGACTCCCTATGCCGCTGCGTTGTGAGCTATCGGACTGTAGTTATGGCATAATTTGCATTAAACAAATTGAATGTGCAATGATGCTAATCATTTTTACACAATTGCTGGGTATGGTTGTATAGCCTGGCAGTCGTGTATACATAAGTGCCAGTGTGAAAGGGTTATTGGAAACAAACATGACCATTTTGGTTGGGCTTTTAAAAAATCATTTACCAAATAATAAAGTTACAGATAAGAAAACAATGTCAGACATTTTCCCTACATATTATATAATCCATTACATGTATATTGTCAAACATGTTTTCCCCCTTGTATTGTGCATTGCCCATACCACCCTCACATTGCAGACATAGACACACAAGAATACCTGCAAACACTAGTACACAAATACATATACACGCTGATACATGCACATGCATACACACATATACAGACTGATGCACAGAGACACAAATATTGACTAATGCAGACATACAGTTACAATGTGTATTTATCTTGCTCTGTATATTTCTGAGTGTGTCTGGCATTGTCTACCTGTGTATGTACCTGAGAGTATGTGTCTGACAGTGAGTATCCTAATATGTGAATGTTTGTTTCTGTGAGCATGTGTATGATTGTGTCTGGGACTGTATATGTGTGTGGTAGATGATTGCGGTGTTTTGTATATATGGGGGACTGCCTGTGGCCTTTGTGCACTTTGTTTAATGTGAAGATATGTTTTATAACTTTGTGTGTATGATTGTCTTCAGAGGTGACTGTAACAGGGTGAGTAAAGGGGTAACTGTGGCAGGATGAGTGTGACAGGGTGAAGGGGTGAATGAGACAGGGTGAGGGGTGAGTGTGAGAATGAGGGAGGGCAAGTGTGACATGGTTAGAGGAGGGAGTGTTACAGGGTGAGGAAGGTAAGTGTGACAAGATTAAATTGTTAATGTGACAGGGTGAATGTGGCATGGTTGGGGAGGTATCACAAGGTTTGGTATTATTGGAGTGAGTGTGATAGGGCAAAGGGAGGTGAACGTGACAGGATTAGGGAGTGAGTGTGGCAGAGTGATGGGGTGTGACAGGATTAGAGGTGTTAATGTTACAGGGTGAGTGTGGCAGGGTTAAGAGTGAGTGCAGCAGGGGGTGTGTTTGGCACGGTTGGAGGAAGGAGTGTGGCAAGAAGAGGAGTGGGAAGCGTGACTGAGAGAAAAGGTGAGTGTAAAAGTAGGGGTTAATTTGTTTGGCAGAGTGATGGGAGGTGAGTGCAGTTTGGTTGGAGGGGTGAATGTGACAGGATCAGGAGGGGATAAAGTGAGTGTGGCAGGGTTAAGGGGGTGACAGTGCGTGTAAGGGTGACCGTGTGGGAGTGTGGTGACAGAATGTGGGGGGAGTGGTGTCAGTTTGTGTGGAGGGGGTTGACAGTGTGTTGAGGGGAGTGACAGTATGTGTGTGTGTAGAGGGCATGACAGAGTGTGAAATTGGGTGATAGTGTGTAAAAGGGGCTGACAGGCGGCAGAGTGTGGGAGGGAGGGGGTGACAGTGTGAAAGGAGGGGACAGGTGGCAGAGTGTGGAGGGAGGGGGTGGCATAGTGAGGGAAAGAGGCGGGGCAGAGTGAGGGAAGGATGGGGTGACAGGTGGCAGAGTTAGGAGCTGGCAGCGTGAGGGAAGGAGGGGGTGGCAGAGTGAGGAAGGGATGGGGTGACAGGTGGCAGAGTTAGGGAATGACAGGTGGCAGAGTGAGGGAAGCAGGGGTGACAGGTGACAGAGTGAGGAAAAGAGGGGGTGACAGGTGGCAGAGTGAGGGAGGGGTGACAGTGGGCAGCATTAGGGAAGGAGGGGGTTACAGGTGGCTGAGTAATCAGTTGACAATGGGCAGAGTGAGGGGGTGACAAGGGGCTGAGTGAGGTGGTGACAAGGGACTGAGTGAGGGGGTGGCAGGGGGCTGAGTGAGGGGGTGACAGGGGCACAGTGAGGGAAGGAGGGGCTGACAGGGGGTGAGTAAGGGGGTGCGAGGGGGTGAGTAAGGGGGTGACAGGGAGCTAAGTGAGGGTGTGACAGGGGACAGAGCAAGGAGGTGACAGTGAACAGAGTGAGGGGTGACAGGGTGGCAAAGTGAGGGTGTGACAGGGAGCTAAGTGAGGGGGTGACAGGGGGCAGAGTGAGGGAAGGAGGGGGTGAAAGATGGCTGAGTAAGGGGGTAAAAGGGGGCTGAATACGTGGGTGAGAGGGGGCTGAGTGATGGGGGACAGGGGGTACAGTGAGGGAAGGAAGGGTGTCAGGGGGCTGAGTAAGGTGGTGACAGGGAGCTAAGTCACAGGGGGCAGAGTGAGTGGGTGACAGGGGCATAGTGAGGGAGTGACAGGGGGCTAAGTGAGGGGGTAACAGCGGGCAGAGTGAGGGGTATCAGGAGCAGAGTAAGCGAGTGATATGGGGCTAACTGGGGGAGTGACAGGGGCTAAGTAAGAGGGTGACAGGGGACTGAGTAAGAGGGTTACTGAGGACAGAGTAAAGGGGTGACAGGGGGCTAAGTGAGGGGGTGACAGGGGACTGAGTGAGGGGGTGACAGGGGACTGAGTAAGGGGGTGACAGGGGGCTAAGTGAGGGGTGACAGGGGAGTGAGTAAGGGCATGACAGGGGGCTGAGTAAGGGGGTGACAGGGGGCTGAGTAAGGGGGTGACAGGGGGTTAAGTGTGGGGGTGACAGGGGTCTGAGTGAGGCGGTGTCAGGGGGCTGAGTGAGGGGTGACAGTAGGCTGAGTAAGGGGGTGACAGGGGGCTAAGTGAAGGGTGACAGGGGACTGACTGAGGGGGTGAAAGGGAGATGAGTAAGGGGTGATAGGGGACTGAGTGAGGGAGTGATTGGTGGCAGTGGGAGGGACGGTGTACAAATACCTTTTTTTTTCCTGGTGGTCCAGTGTCATGGCTCCCTTGTGGTCCAGTGGGCTTCCTATCTGTTCTGCAGCTCTGTTGGGGGAAGAGCTGCAGACCACGTGATATGAGTCTCGCGATCTCCAGAAGTCAGAGCATTGCCATGGTAACCCGCGGCAATGCTCTGATTGGCTGGAGGTTGCAAGACACTTCACAGTCTGCAGCTCACACCCTGTGGAACTGCAGACTGTAGATGCTCTTCTCCCAGGGCAGACTGCTTGGAGGGGCTTTGCATCCGGTGGCATAATGGGCAAGCCGCCGGGTCCCTTCCCGTTCATGGACCAAGGACCCGACATGTCAGTCTACCTTATGGTGATTTAGGCCACCTAAATCACCTAATTAGAGAGCCGCCTCTGCTGCATTGTTTACATTGCAGGGTTAAACACACTGGTAGCAGCTGTCTTCCTGACAGCCACTAGAGCTGCCTCTTTTACTATGCCATTTGTCATGTGACCAAATACAGCTAATAGGGAGAGCTTTTTTTTTTTTTAGCTTATTACTGAAAATGGGGCAGGGGGTAAGGGGCTAAAACGAATCAGTTTATACTATAGCATTAGTAAAACTAGTTTGTACTCCTAATGCTACAGGGTTCCTTTAACTACTTTAACCTCCTATAATATTTTCAAAATCTAAAATCAAAATAAGATCAGATGGCCAGAGTGAAATTCTAGTTATTTTTTGAATGACTTTCAGATTATCAACTATTATTTAAAAATGTAAATTAAGCAGGCTAAAGTTAATTATCTGGTTTATATTTTAAAAATCTGCAGCATTTCAAGAATTATTCCTTTTTCTCACCTTATTGAAACTGTGATTCTCGCCTTACTGAGATGTGATTGGCACTACATATTTCGTCTGATGTTAAAGCAACATAACTATATGACTTTTAAAGTGTTACATAAAGCAGTGCTTATTTAATTACTTTACAGTGTGTATGAAACTTATGTTAAGCCTTCAAGCATTCAACATTTAGTACATTGGGTATTGTTTTCTATGTAACTTTAATGTATTGATCGAGAAATGTGATACTTATAAATAACTGTAAAATATATATTCTCAAATGTATTAAATATCCATTACTAAGTATAATTTTAATCAACCTGAATTGTGTTTTGATTAAAATGTGTGAGATGATAGAGCCCTGAAGCATCATTTCTGTGCTGTTAATTTAGCATCTACTGCTGTGAAGTACATAGAATTTGAAATCAAAAGGAAGGGAGACATCAACCTCATTAACAATCAAATACAAAATTCTCAGCATTGAGTATGTATCCCAGAATGCTTGTGTACATGTTTCACGACATTTTAGGGAATAATACCGTGAGGCTGGTTTTGACTACCAGTAATACACCTGTTATTAATTAAAAAAAATAAAACGTCATTCATTTGTTATCCTAGTTGCTTAAGGCAACTAGAGTTCCAGTCCTAGAAGACAGATGGAGGAAGTCCAGTCCCTTGGATTAAAAAAAAACAAACAAAAACTAGCATAAATTGAGAATTATTAGAAAATTCAACCTCATTAATTAGAAGATAATTACTTTAAAATGTCATTAATTTCATCTGTAATCTTTGTCATGGCATTATAGCCAGTAATACACAAGGGAGTGGCTTGTGACAGAGCTCCTGCACTACCTCTAAATACCTTCGACTGATCAGCTTCTTCTCTGCCACCATGAACTCTGGAACACTTCGGACTCAGTCACCAATGCTTGACTGGGGTCTCTGAGGACCTCTGCTCCAGAAAAGGCTGCAGTGATTATAGATGTAGAGACCTTATCTCCAGCAGTGGTTATAGCAAGGCAGAGCTTGAAGCCATATCACCTTTATCACCCAAATACTAGTCGAGACATAGCATAGGATGAAACACAACTGAGCTTTATTGAAAACAGCACATCTATTTATGCTCCCAACAGCCTCATACATTAGAGTTACAATGGTACACAAAGTTCCCCGTCATGTTCTCCACCGTAACCCACTTTCAAACAGTACAGTGAGCCCAAGTCAACCCACAGTAGTATGGACTTGGGATTACAACCAATGAAACTACATGTCAGGATCAGGTGGAACCAAAACACACAGACCAAGTCACAACAAATAGATTTTCCATGGACCGTTCTTTAGAATGGCAGAGCTAATGGACAAATAGTGTCAATAAGGAAAGCCAAGGTCATAGGGATCCAGAATACAGCAATAACGATAAACCAGAACTAGAATAATTACCAAAGAAGAGTATTGCAGTAACACGCTATTGGGCTAACAAGAACCACAACAGGGCAACATATTATAGGCAGGTCTTAACTTCCATTGGTCCAGGTCAGCTTGGAATTGTGTATAATTTGTGGGCAGCAATTGACCTTTCCAGTTTGACCTCTGACGTCATATTTGTGTGCTGAATTAAGTTCTGTAAAATCAGAATTCAGTTTGGCGAATTCCAAATAAGGTCGCACATAAAGGCACGCTGTGTGCAAGCATGCAGTGTCGAACGGAACACCAGAGGAAGGAGGTAAGCAGGCAGTAGATCTGACAGGTAAGCAGACCTGACTCTAGAAAGCTTAATTAAATTACAACTAGTGTCAATAAAGCACTGTGGCTACAAAGAAGGATGGGGAGACAATAACAAGGGCTGATGACCACATGGGATATTTAAAAGAGTGACAGGGCAGTCACTTTGAACTGGTCTGTATGTGTCTGTGGAACAATGGGGCAATGTCCTGCTGGTAAAACAATAACACAGTAAAGGGGGAGTGGGAAAGGCATATACAATCTGAACAATCAGTACATTCAATTCAACTCCAGCTACATACCGTAAAATATCTCCACCATTTTAAACCAGATGACAAGTAGTTGAAAGTTGGGGAATCACCTGCTACACTAGTAATTGGGGGAATATGGCAAACCCACACCAGGGGGAACAAGTAGTCCAAACTGTTACGCTATAAGAACCTCCCCAAAAACAGAACCTCTTTATATGCCAAGGCTCAAAGTCGGTGGGGAGAAGTCTGGCTCTTCCAGGGTAATGGAAGCTTCCATTACATGATTTATTACATTTTGCCATTATTAGATAAGACAAAAAGGCTTTCTTTGTTTAATTCATGGCATAATATTGTTAAGGTATTCAATAAATTAAATTAATGACATACTTTATCTGTATCTGCTGTATTCATTTACTTTCTTTTAACTTTTTAAGAGATATTCTGAAATAGTTTTGTTTCAGTATAGATATAGCATTTGCCTTGAAATAGGGGCCAGTTCTCCTCAATATAAAAAGCAGCTCCTAAAAGCAATGTATTTGTTTCCTTGTGACTATCTTACTGTGAGTATGGTTCATTACTTCTGTCTGGTTCACTGTATTGTATTAGTCAAATCATACTGATGTTAACAAGATTGCATGTTAATTCTATTTTGCTTTTAAACATGTCAGTTCTGCCACCAGCCTGTGAGAAAAATGTGAGTAGAAAGTACACAGATTGTCTACCACGATTTTATGTGAGAGACCATGCATTTTCCGATTACTATTACTTTATGTAGTTAAAGGTATGTTAATTAATATCCATATGGTATATTGTATTTTCTGTATTTCTCCTCCATATATATACCCAGGGTGGATCCATTTTAAAATATGGATATATCTAATAATCTAGGTTTTGAAAATTTCAAGTACTCCAATTCAATCTTTCCCACATCTGTTAAAACAAAAAAAGAAATGTTTTTTTTTTACCCAATTGTGGCTAAAAAATGGAAAACAACCTTCTTGACTATATACTTTCTTGGATCAGCAAGCTTTTATCATGTGCATTAATAATGAAATCCTTTAATATTCTGTGGTATAACAATCTAGCAGTATAAAAAAAATATGAATCTTTGACGCTAATGCAAAATGAACACAATATAAAAATTGTAAAAACGTATTGAACATTATGGGTAGATAAGCACATAGCATGCATTTAGGGAACATGCAGGACATACCACATACTGGATGCTTTTCACATCTAAACTCCAAACCGCTATTTTGGAATGTGTTTTGTCCCCTCATTATGTAAATACATGTTATGTGCTTATGCCTTACACTAATCAGCCACAACATTAAAACCACTGACAGTTGAAGCAAATATCATTGATTATATCATTACCATATCACCTGTCAAGGGGTGGAATATATTAAGCAGCACGTGAACAGTCAGTTCTTCAGTTTTATGGGTTGGAAGTGTCAGGATTAAACACCCTAACTCGCAAGCAATGGGGCTAGTGGAATCGTATACCAATAAAAGACATATTACCTCGGGTGACCAGACTTAGTATGTATGGAAGGTATAGGATATTGAGAGACTGAACATGGAAATGAAGGGAAAGTTTAAGAAGAGGAAGTTTAGGATATAGAGTAGTCAAATACAGGCTGGAATCAGGATTTGAGAAAAGTAGATAATCGAAAAAAGCAGAGCCAAAGACCAAGGATGCCAGAATAAATGTATACAAGCCAACACTAATAATCCAGAAATACAAGGAAATAATAAATGCACTCTTGGGCTGCAAACAACCATGATGGGGCAATGAAGAGAGGCCACAAGGGCTTTAAATGGGGCCCTTTGGCCTCTGAATGACCTGCGAGAGACCTGCGAGTATCATAAGGGGGAACCAGGGCAAAGCATTCCATGTCACTCTTGACATCGACACAACGTCTGACGTCACTGTGGCCGCCATGGAAAGAGGTCAGTAAGAAGGAAAGGTGGACAAGTGAAAAGATCTGAGTGATTTTGACAAGGGCCAAATAATGATGCTAGAAAACTAGGTCAGAGCATCTCCAAAACGCACAGTCTTGTGGGGTGTTGCTGGTATGCAGTGGTTAAAACCTACAAAAATTGGTGCAAGGAAGGACAACCAGTGAACTGCCATCAGGGTCCTGTGCGCCAGAGGCTCATTGATGCACATGGGTAGTGAAGGCTAGCCCATCTGGACCGATCACACAGAACTACTGTAGCTCAAGTTGTTGAAAAAGGTAATACTGGCCATAATAGAAAAGTGTTAGAACACACAGTGCATTGCAGTTTACTGCATATGGGACAGCATAATAGCAGACCGGTCCTATGATGACCCCTGCCCACTGCCGAAAGAACCTTCAATGAGGATGTGAACATCAGAACTGGATCATGGAGCAATGGAAAAAGGTGGCCTTGTCTGATGAATCAGGTTTTTGGATGGTGGGTGCATGTGCATTGTTTATCTTTGAAAGACATGGCAAAGGGTGCACTATGGGAAGAAGGCGGGCCTGCGGAGACAAAGTAATGCTCTAGGCAATGTTGTACAGGGAATCATTGGATCCTGTCATTCATAGATGTTACTTTGACAAATACCATATATCTAGAGATTGTTGTAGACCACATACACCCCTTCATGACAATGGTGTTCCCTGATAGCAGTGACCTCTTTAATCAGGATAATGCATTCTGCCACAATGCAAAACAAATTTGAGGAACATGACACATATTTAAAAGTTTTGCCTTGGCCTCCAAATTCCCCATATCTCAGTATGATTAAGCATCTGTGCTGGAACAACATATCTGATCCATGGAGGCCCCATCTCACAAATTGCAGGAAGTGAATAATCTGCTGCTAATTTATTGGTTAGAAATACTACAAAAAGTGACTTTCACACTTATATATTGTGCTTTAGTGATTCAAGTTCTAAAAATATAATAATAAAAATATGTATGGACTTCCCTTCAAGTGTAGAAAACCCTGAAGATTTCGTCAACAAAATTTTCAATAGATATCAAAGTATAAAAATAGGGGTTGTCCATCTGGAGCTTGGTGTATCTCGATATAAGGAAAGACAAAGTGCAATCCAATTTACCAACCAATTAAAGTTTACAAATCAGATTGACTAACATCAAGGTCTATATGAGCAAATGTAGTATGTCAGAAGCTGGGAAAATGGTATATAAAGACTGGGGAAGGGAGAAAGGGGTCATATGCACTTTGTACTTTGTATGAACAACACTGAATTGTCCCAGAGGAAGTCCCTTGGTGGGACAGAACGGTTAGGATCTTATGGTGACATACTACATCTGCTAATATAGACCTTGATGTAAATCAATAAATCTGCATTGCACACTTTAATTGGTTGATATTTCATTGGATTGCACTTTGTCTTTCCATATCGCGAGAGACACCAAGCTCCAGACGCACAGCAGCTAATTTCTTGGTGAAAGATACCACAGGACACATTCACAGGTCTTGTGGAGTCCATGCCTCAATGCATCTGAGATTTTTTGGCAGCACAGGGGGGTGGGGGGCCTACACAATATTTGGCAAGTGGGTTTAATATTCTGACTAATCAGTGTATCTATTTTGTACTAGTTTTGTATTATGTTCACCTTACATTAATACTAATAATTGTTTTTTATATAATATAAATAAATTATTGAAATAATGTTGACTATATATTTACAAATTATGTGTAAAATAACAAGTAAGGGAGAATAACAAGTAAGGGAGAATCAACTGTTTGCCTCTGTTGTAGGTGGAGTTACTATGTTTATCATTTTTGAATGTGGGTGTCCTACACAACTTTTTTTTTTTTCATCTTTTCCTTCCATGTCATTACTTGAGCAATTTAGGTAAAAGCATTTATATTTGTTTACCATTGTATAAATCATTTAAAACAGTAAATTTGTAATTTACATTAATAATTAAAAAACATGTGCAATGTTAGTAATGTCTTTGGTTGGAAACAAACACCAGCATAGAAAGAAATTGTAAATAGAACTAGATTAAAACAGCTAAAAAGTTCTGCTTCCAATTCTATATGACCTTGAATAAGTCTTTCCATCATACTTTCACTTAAATCAACAAAATGTATTCCATAAGCCATATGAGGAACTAATTCGACCTGTTTGACAATACTCTACTCCGCATTGTGTGATCTTTCAGTGGTATTAAAATAACATTGTGGTAAATTTGTATATAAGATTTCAGCCAGTTGCCATTTAAAGCCTCAGAATAATGTTTTCTTCAAGAGTGTCTTTGTTCAAACCGATGTAATACACTATTTTCCTTTAATGGTGTATTTTAACAGATTATCAGAGCTCAGGATTGATTTGCTTAAAGCCTGAAAGCCAGAGGAAAAAAAAATCAGTACTTGTAATAACTGATCTTAGTCACGTTGGCTGCATGCTACAATTATTCAGGATGAATAACAGCAGGACAATAAATTCTATAGTAAAATATAGATATGCCTAATGTATTAATTTATTTCAGAATATATTATATAGCGTTAATATATGTAGTACACTATTCAATACATCAATTTTCAAAACAGTTATACAATACTAAGTATTCTTATTAAAAACTTTTCTTGATTTACTAGACCCCAATAGTATACAGGAGACCAAGTTTCCCAAAGGCATGATGCTAGCGTTTAAAGATCACTAATGTGGAGGAAGAGGGGATATTTATACTATTAATATTGGCACTTGGCCAGCATATAGCATGTGTACTAATGAATGTGTGCCTTAGCTAGGTAATAAAGGGCACTGCGATTTAACTGAAAAAAAAAGAGTATTTGGCATGGCTACCAGGCCTCTTTTCCATTCAAAATGCTGGCGATGTATAAAAAGTGGTGGACCCGTATTGTCCACTTTGCACTACTTTTTTGTGTCCTTTTTCTGATCTAATTTTTCAGTCTTAAAATTGTGACACTTGATATTAAAAAGAAAAAGAGCATAACTGCTGACAATCTATATGCTTTTTTAAGGTAGATGGTATGTATAAAGTTAGTGTATAATATGTTTACATAAGAAGGTGGCACGTCAGGAGAAAATAATTGTGGCTTGAAATCAGTCACACTATTAATTTGATCCCTAGGTTGGTCACTAGGTGTATGTGTATAAATAAAATAATATCAAATATATCCGAAATAGGAATTAATGAAGTATAGTAAATGTGTGCCTTGGGATTCTGGAAACATATACATAGATATGTGTTAAAATACAGTAAGACATTGCAAACAGTTGCAACTGATGACATAAATAAAATGCTTAACCTTACATGACAAAATACCCATGTTCTTATTACTTATCAGTGTATAGATAATTCTGCACATATTTATAGACCTAAAACTTTAACAGGCACTCTTCTACTGGGTTCTTTTATTTTATTTATTATTTGCTCTGAAACTAATATTTAATTGAAATGTGGCGACAACCTTTTTTTATGTTTTAATCTAATAACCTGCTTATGCCAGTTGATAGGAAAAGCTATCAACCAAGTAAGGTAATGATCTGGTGTATCAAAACCAGCAACAATGAAAACCTCTGACTCGTGCAACTTTAAGAACATGTCAGCTATAAAATAGCAGATTAGCAGAGGTATTGATAATATGTCATGGTGTGGATGATCAGAAAATTATGTTTCTTATGAAACACAAGCTTGTAAAGATAGGTATCTGATGCTTTATATCCTAAATAATGATTTGAACTGAGTGATGCCAAGTTATGGGAATGCTCTAGAAGAATCCATGGATAATCGTTTACAAGATTATTGTCTAAAATATGGATAGTCAGGAATTACCAATGCAATATTAGGACACAACAACAATCAAGGTGACTAGATAACTCAATAATGCAAACTGTTCAGATTCTACTAGTTTGACCTACAAATTTACTTTCCCAGGTTAAATTTCAAATATTTTAAATTTTATTGAATACATACTATTAGTATGAGTACTCATAATATTTCCCAGCACAACATAGGGTAACTTAGACTGGGGTAATCTACTAAACTATGAATTGAAGAGACCGAAAAGGAAAAGCTGTATATTTTGAACAAAAAAATACTGTGCATTGTCTTGTCAATACTTCTCAATTCCTGATTTGATTAATAACCCGAAATGTTTTACCCTAGCAGTAGTGACCCAGTTGAGTTCAGTGCAAAGTATATTTGCAGCTCTCCCAAATAGCTGGACTAAAGGAAATTTGGGTGCAGCATTTCTTATCTTGAAAGGGGTGACAAGAATTTCCCCCTAACTGACCTTCTGGTTATATCCTTATTGAAGTCAATTGTATTATTCAGATTCAATGAACTGTTAACAGAATAATATGTTTGTTAATTGCTAGAATTTAAGACACAACAGACTGCAAATTGCTTCAGTACTTCTTTGCTTCTTTATTTATTTATGTAATATTTTACACAGCCTGCCTCAGGTAGAGATAGTTATGACTAACTTAGAGCAACCCTGACGTACATGATTACAGTATCAATGAACATTTAGGCCCGTTCACTAACACCAAATTGTAGAGAGAGTTAGAATTACATACTACAAAATTTAGATTAAAAAACCCAAGTTTAGACTGTAGCTGAGTTATAGAATGTTTGCAATTTGGCCTTACATTCACTGTTTAGTAAATAAAGCCCACAATGTCAGCCACTCAAAAAATCTCTACGTAGAATTTTTAAACATTTAATTGTTCACTTTTCAGTGACTCATGTTTATACTTTGAATATATAGTATGACTTGAGAATACATTAGGAGGCAAATATTGTTATAACTAGGTAAAGATTTAATTAAACATAAAATTGCAAAATGTAGGCTAAAATAGATTATGTAAAAATATTATGCAACTTCGTTATAGTCACAGATTGGATAGTTTAGTC
The DNA here is from genome assembly GCF_036172605.1 of Pelobates fuscus. Taxonomy (NCBI): domain Eukaryota; kingdom Metazoa; phylum Chordata; class Amphibia; order Anura; family Pelobatidae; genus Pelobates; species Pelobates fuscus. Next base: position 316,687,642 of record NC_086317.1, on the reverse strand, counting down.
TGAATAATACAATTGTGTTTTCAATTCACCACAATTCACTTTAGTGAATTTGTGTACGTTTAGCAGTAATGTCAAGGGACTTTCAAATTAGAGGCCAAATAATCAAATTGGAAAATAGATGAATTAGATATTCTAAATTGGATACTTTGTTCTAAACTGTTCAATTCCCTTGTCAATTCTCTCTAATGCATTCATTCCAATAAAACTGAAACTCTGTGATTGCCTTTGTTGATGTATATTAGTAACTAAAGCTTACTGCATCGGTCTTGGGATGGAATAGACAGACAATATTAGCATAGTGTTCCCATATGCTGTAAGTGAATTGACTAAATTAGCTGTCAATACCCTCTGCTTCCCTTCTAATAAAAACACTGCAATATGTTGGAATAGTACCATTATATAATTAACTATTACGCTGTCAACAAATAAACCTGTCAGCAATGTGATTAATAACTTATTGAGCAGAATATAGTATTTTTGTGTACTGAATATTTACTTGAAAGTATTTTTTTTTTTTTTTTTTTTGGGCTGGTCAAATATTTTATTGCTAATAAAATATCATGGCAATATAGTGACCAAGGAATTGAGATTCCAGTGTAATATTTCCATATATATATGTACTTAGTATTGAGTTTAGGAATAATTTATTAGATCAAAATTTAATTTTATAATTACTACAATGGCAAAATGTGTTACGTAATTGTGACTTGTGTTTTGTGTGTTGCAGTTAGAATAGTGCTGAGTCTAACATATCTTCTCAAGCAGATTATAGTATTGAAAATGAAGACGACAGTGGGTATCCAGGAGTCTTTCGTGTGAATGCTTTAAGGATGTTTTGTTAGTTAAAAAATGTACACACATTTATTGAAAAACACCATAAATGGTCAGTGTTAGGGTTGTATAGTGACAGGCTGCCTTTATGATATACTAAACCTCACCTAACACCTTTTGGGTGAGGAATTTAATATCTGGTAGGTAGAAATGCATACTTTAGTTATGAGTCACTTGTCACAGGCTTTGTATATGGTGTCATTTTAACAATGTAGCCAACACATTTCCCAATGCAGAATCAAATGATGGATTGTTTAACCCCTTAAGGACACATGACATGTGTGACATGTCATGATTCCCTTTTATTCCAGAAGTTTGGTCCTTAAGGGGTTAAAAGAGCAAAATAACTTTATTGCTGCTGAATGGTTCAAATGTGGAAAAAGAAATTGCCTAGTCACAACAAAAAAACATAACTTACCTCAAATGAAAGCCCAAACACATAATGAAGCAGGACAAAAGTATGTTTTTTATCAGTGAAATTCCAAACCAAACTTCACAGTCCATTTCCTATTGTTTAAGATGCAATTTCAGGTGACGTGGAGAATAGGGAAGGATAAAAACCTTTTGCCCTGAAAATAAACAAGTCACAAGTATAATAACTGCTACTTACTAAGTACACTCCTTTATTAAAGCATGTATATCACCTTGGCTTGTTTTTATGGAGCACAATGCAGAATTTGAAAAAAAAAAAACCTCTTTAACTTTTTGACTAGATGGGCAGCTCTGCCCAATATTTTTGGATTTACATACTGAAATGGGTATACAGACATTAAACCAAATTGTTTTTATTTTGTACATCTTTATACATAATTTAATGAATGTTCACTGACCTTTCATGTGTGGTTTGTGATTATCAAACTGATAGAATTGTCAGTACTGGTACACATTAATGATTCATTCTTAAGGCATTTTTGCATTCAGTTAGCCAAAGTCACCAAATGAACATCAAAAACACTGACAGTAATACTTTTTCATCATAATAATAATAATTAAAAAAAAAATCTGTGTATAGACCAGCAGCTCCAGAAGTGTATGACATACCTGACTGCATCTCTCTCAGCAATCAGTCTGCATCTTGTACCAGTGATTGGAGCTGTCCTCTGGGATAGTGCTGATCTCTCACTATACATTCACCATTTTGACGTAATTACAATTTCAGTTTGTAGGGTACTCCTGAGTCTAAATGACTGACTGCCGTGGGGACCAGACTCCCGATGCCAGTCTGGTGACATGCAGCATTGGGCACGATGCAAGCTATTGCCATAAGAGCATTTCCTCATAAAAGCCCTTATCAGCCAAGCTCCCTCCTCGCTGTGAGCCAGGTTGCAGCTTCTATTATGAAAGGTCAGCTGCAGTCATTTCTGTCAAGATCTGTGCATTAATTCCCACATATAATCTGCAACCTACACTGTGTACAACAAATATCGCTTTTTTTTTATCACCCCTTTCAATTTACATGCGGCACATCTCCACTGAGACCTATGAAGGCACTTACAGCACATCGCAGGATGCCCAGCTTTGGTTCAAATTCACCTCTTAATAAGAGACAAAACTACAAATATTAGTGTTATTATTTATTTTTATCATTATTATTTTTACATTTATTTTTTGTGTGAAGTTTTGCTGAGGCACAGTAATATTTAAGGACAAAGGGTGCAGATGTCCCCTGCCTCCTGCCTTCTATTTCATCATCCTACACTTCTCCCTCAGCAGGTGCCTATTGCAGACGTGGCAATATACACACTTCCTTGCCACACTAAAGATTTTTTTTTTTTTTTTGCATACACACAGGCAGAGCAATGCTACAGTTGTTCAGTGAAGAGAAACGCAAAGACAGAGCAGTTCTTGCTTACCGAATTGGCTTTCTGTGAGGTTATCCTGGGGGTAAAGACACAGCTAGAAGTTCCTCATGTCCAGTCCTGGAGGTCTTTGGACTCAAGCTCTGCCCGGGGGTCTTCTGGACCCTCAGCTTGAGTCTTTCCGCAGAAGTGTAGAGAAGCTCACGGTGCGAGGGATGCTGGCTGCTGGTGGCCCCTACAGTCCTGATAGAGCTCAGCTCCTCCCTTCGGGATGTACAGTTTCCCAGTCCTTTTTCAATGAACAAGTGTTTCTCGCAATGATCTATTATTTTCCTATCACTCCTTTGTCGTTCTTGTTCTGTCTATTGCCGCTGGCACCAGCCACACTGTAAGTGCTTTGCTTTTCTATAGAGTGCTTTGATCACAGGGTGTCCACCCCCTTACCCTGCTTCATAATGAGGTCTCCTGAGATAGCTACAAGTTGACCGAATTAAGCGTCTGGGACAAACTGGTCGCCACATTCCAACCAACATTCCAGGATCTGCAACATCTCCTCAGCATTCCACCAGGGGCAATGAGCCTAACCCGGTATCTCCATTCCAAGCCAGTTCCCTAGTCATGCTCCCATTTACACCTGTCATTGATGAGACTAGTTTAGCAATATTGTGACTGAGACCCATGATGTTCACATAATAAGAAAGGGGAGGAGGTGGGAGCATGGGGGTTGTGGTCATATCATTAATTATGCTAGATAATTGTTGCATTCCGCATCATTTATTTCACTCACATTTAATGTGCCTGTGTTATTATGGCTATTATCTGGGCGAGCAAAGGCAAAATGCTTTAGTTCAAGGATAGTTTCTACTGCATTCTTTTAAATCAAGTCATAGATTTATATGTTTGTTCTTGGCTTGTGGAACAATACATCCGTGCTTTGCAGAATGATGCCAGCGTACAGTTATCAAAAGGATGATTTGGCAATCTCATTGGAAGAATTGTAACACTTGTTAGTAGACACAAGATGTATTGCAGGAATGACAGCTGCCCTCTCTAATTGACTAAATGAATCAATCAGGTGCTGTGTCTGTGTGCATACTACATGCTTTGTGTGCAGATATTTTAAGGAAATAAGCCTGTGCATGGCAGATTGTGATTATTATTCTGATTAGTGCATAGACAAGATGGCTTAATGCATTTCCCCCTATAATTCTGCTGAAATGTAATCATTGTAGTCTTTAGATGTGTTCCTTAGGGAGATGTATTTGCATTTCATATTAACATTAAAGAATGCAATCAAAGGTTCTCCTCCAGACATATTAAAGTCTAGAAAATATCCATCTGACAGTAACAATTATATTAAATATACTTTAGATTTTTTGACAAAAAGCAATCTTTTTTTGTCAGCATTTTGTATATTTTAAATGTTACATTGAAAAAATTGAAAAAAAATGTAATATGGAAATAAACCAGTAGAGGGTGATGTGGTTCCACGGGGAAATGGCACATGGATTATCAATACTAGTTAGAAAGGTCATTTTTCCTATTTGAATTTTCTGTGCTGTGTCAGAGAGTGGAGCGATTGGACCATTGTAATAGTTACACCATTCTTTCTCAAAAGAAATTGATTTAGCGTTCTCCTTTTACTATCTACTGAGTAGAGTTCTTGAAACTTACAGTCCACACTGGGCATTAGTCATTTAAGATGACTACTAAGGCTATAAACTGAAAATGTAATTGACCTAAACCATGAAAAGGAAAACGTTCTTCCAACGTGCTCCAGGGATTCCTTCCCAAGTGCACATTTGGAGTTTGGGAGGCCACTACAACAATCTGTCTATACATTTGTTAATTACACATGTCTGCAAGACCAAAACAGCTGTACTCAACTTCTTATAGGGGGATTTATCAAGGCAAAATCAGGTGCTATTCTGAGGCAAAGTGGTAAATAAAGTTCAGTCACCGTGGAAAGAAATAGAACATCTCTCAACATTTAGTACTTTGCCCCCACACAATAGCATCTGTGTTGCCTTGATAAATATTCCCCATTTAGACTAGCACAGCAGCTGGAACTTAAATATTTTAATTGCCATAAATATATTATGGATTATGGATTTTGAAAAAAAAGATTGCCTCTTTGTGGGTTATTTTAAATACACAGCTGGATGTTAATGTCTCTTATTAGTGCATTGCCTGAGTTACAATTGTTCCATGAGTATGGTTTGTCTTAACCCCTTAAGGACACATGACATGTGTGACATGTCATGATTCCCTTTTATTCCAGAAGTTTGGTCCTTAACCCCTTAAGGACCAAACGTCTGGAATAAAAGGGAATCATGACATGTCACACATGTCATGTGTCCTTAAGGGGTTAAGGGGTTAAAGGACCACTATAGGCACCCAGACCAATTCAGCTTAATGAAGTGGTCTGGGTGCCAGGTCCAGCTAGGATTAACCCTTTCTTCTATAAACATAGCAGTTTCAGAGAAACTGCTATGTTTATAATAGGGTTAATCCAGCCTCTAGTGGCTGTCTCATTGACAGCCGCTAGAGGCACTTCCGCGCTTCACACTGTGATTTTCACTGTCAGAAGACGCCAGCGTCCATAGGAAAGCATTGAGAATGCTTTCCTATGGACTGGCTGAATGCGCGCGCGTCTACTGCCGCGCATGCGCATTCAGCCGATGACGGCGATATGGAGGTGGAGAGGAGGAGGAGAGTCCCCTGCCCGGCACTGGAAAAAGAGGTAAATTTAACCCCTTCCACCCCTAGAGCCCAGCGGGAGGGGGGCCCTGAGGGGGGGACAACCAAGAGACCCTATAGAGCCAGGAAAACGAGTATGTTTTCCTGGCACTATGGTGGTCCTTTAATGTTTGCTTTGTTCAAATACACCTCTTCCTGACTAGAGTGCCAATTGTTCATTCAAACTCTGGAGCCAAATAAAGAGCCGTTAGAAAATTGTTGGTCTCATTTTGTTCTTCCTGACATCAACCAGGAAGTAATCAAAGAAAGGATCAAGATCAGCCAGAGGTGCACAAAACATCCAATAGGAAGACTGTTGTACTTATTGAAGGGTATATATAAGGAAAATTGAGAGAAAGGGGGGTTATGCACTTTGTATTTGTTTCAAAATTGAGAAACTGTCCCTGAGGAAGTCCCTTACCGGGATGAAACGCGTAGTAGGACTTATCCTGTAAACCTGTGGTTACCAATTTCACCTCCTACTGTTTACTTCTGTGTAAGTACATCAGTCTGCATTGTGTACTTAATCCTTATGGTTACTTTATCTGGTTGCACTTTATCTTTTTTTTTATATGAATGCGACTGACATCACTAAAGTTCAAGAATTGAGAAAAATGACACCAACTATTTTCTGAAGGCTCTTTATTTGGCTCCAAAGTATGAGTGACCAATTGGCACTTAATATACACCATCACTTTATTATACAGTTTTGCACTATGTTGCACTTGTATTTGATTGAAGATTTGACAAGATCTTCGGGTGACTCCATTGCTAAAGGGAAGTTTGAGTGTCCCAATATATACATTTGAGCACTTTATGAAGGAGAGTGTTATCTGAAACGTGCACTTTCTTCTTAGTTTGTGATGTTTTGAAAGACACTGTTTTGTTGTATTTGTATTATTACCAACAGACAGCAGCTTGTTTGTTAATTTTTGTAGTTACCACTAATAAGGGCTGGTTCTAAAACTATTTGCATATTGGAAGATGGCCAGTGAGGCACACATATGCATACTTCACCCTGTGTAGCCAGTAGTGACAGGCAAGTAGCAGCTGACTAGTTAAAATTAGCAACAGGTTGGGGGACGTGGCCAACCACCGAGCAACCTGGCTGCTTAGGAAATTGCCCCGGCACCCGGGCTCTCAGAATCCGACAACATCGTTTCTCAGAGCACTAAAACGCCTCTCAAAACACATGATGTCGAACCTCAAAGGGAAGAAGAATGCACAGAAAAACGAAAAACTGAATTTCTTCACTTAAAAAAACGCGAGTAACTCCGAAGCTGAACGCGGCCCAAATCAAGATGGCGCCGATGACCAAACAGCGGGAAACATCCCAAGCACAGGCCCATCATATGAAAGCCAGGAAAACCTGACCAAAACATACCTAGATGAAGCGATGAACACCATGGCTGACAAACTTATAAAGACATGGCAATCCTCCCTAGGACAACTCTGCAAGGAGGTACAAGACATTGGTAGCAGAACCACACACGTGGAAAATAAACTAAGCGAGTATGCCACAGCGCACAACAACATGGCCGACCATGTGGCGACATTGGAACAAAAAATAGAAATAATGGAAGCACTATGGCTGATGCAGAGGATCGCTCACGGAGGAATAACCTCAGGCTGAGAGGAGTCCTGGAGACCATCATGCCGAATGATCTGCAGGCTTATGTTCAGGGCCTACAGGGTCCAAACATACCCACAGATATGCTCTTAGTGGATCGGGTACATAGGGTGCCCAAGCCACGCAACTTACCTGATTCCATTCCTCGAGACGTCCTCCTGAGGGCACATTATTTTCATATAAAAGAAGCAGAACCCCCTATTGGGACAACATAACTACCATTATCCATGACGGCACAAAAATGCTTCTACCTCGCAAACCAGAAACATACCTTCTCCAGTTATTTCCAAAGGGAATGCAGAGTAGACAGAAATATTTAACTTACCACATACTTATGGCTGCATTAACTGTCATTAGCAGACACTGGAAATCCGCTATCCCGCCCATAATTACAGAATGTATACAAACGATAGAAACAACTAAGCTCTATGACCTAGCAGCCAGACGATCAAGTCACTCCCAAAAAGACTGGTCACAAGCCTGGGAAACCTGGCAGCTATACATGGGGCGCGACATTATGCCATCCAAATGAGCTGACTGCGGCAAGGACCTACGGACCGACAGCTGTGCCCTTTAGATAGTAAAAACTGTAAATAAAAACAACATACAAACAAAAGGATAAAAGTACAACAGAAGTGACCGCAAGACTTTGAACGCCTGGGAGAACCCCACCCTTCACCCTTTATCTCCTTCCCTCCCCCTCACCCCCTAATTCAGTCCCTTCTCCAATGTTTCCCCCCCTTCCAGTGGTACATGGAATAGTAAGACTCTACACCCACTACCAAAGACAAACCCAGGCGACTGTGGACCCTGTAGGGTTTAGCGTGATTCCTCATCACTGCAATATGAAGACCACAATGCTAGACTAACCTAGAGAAACACAATGCTTGTATACCAAAACGTTGTACATGATAAATGAGTAAAATGTCTCTTTATGTCAATACTTTACCATACCACTGTTCCCCATCCATATTCTCTTCTGTACCCTTATAAAACTTTAATAAAAATTGTCAAAGTTTAAAATTAGCAACAGGTTTAGAACAATACTTTTTTTTCCCCAAGGGGATGTATAGGGAACTCAGCTGTCATTAACTTATTTCCACCAGTTCAGAGGCTGTTCATAAGTTTTTTAGGTTAGGGGCAGCTAGTATTGAGAAGTGACCGGGTTGGAAAGCAGATGCTAAGTTATAGTTAGTGGTTCCTATACAATATATTGTTAGCTGTTAGCTTCTACTTAGTGACTGGTTTTCAGTAGCGCCTGCAGGTAACTCCCTGTCACTTCTGTAAACATTTTGCAGTTGATACCCAGGCACTACTATCTAACTGGAGTAACATACATTTTAGCGAGTTACAGCTACCCTGCAAAAGTAGCGGCACGTTGTAAATGAGCCTCCGTTTAAATACACACACGAAAATAGAAAACACAAAGCAATGCGTTAACCAAGAGTGCATTTAAAAATGACTAGGCTTTTATTTTAAACAAGATCAAATCATTTATGTCACATCTAAGCCAAGTTCTGTATCTTTATTTCTGAAGTATCTTCTATCAATGTAGATTATCCAAACTGTACTGTGTATCTAAAAGTTGAAATTCCAGACACCTTTTAGTACTAGCATTTACATTTATCATAGGAATAGGATTGACACTATCATTTGTTTAAATCACATAACATTAAACATTTCACCAACGGATTAGTTGCTTATTATTCATTCCTACGCAACAGCCATCTAGTTCAGTGTGGGGACTTTGTACTGTCAATCAAAATACTTTGACTTCAAAAATAATAGGAGGTTTGGGAAGGGTAGTACAACATCAGGTATGACATTTAAGGTGTTTGTAACGCTTCAACTATTCTGTTTGAATAAAAGATATTTCAGATTAAATCTGTTCTGCGTTGCTTGTAAGTTAGCATTTAGAAGCTCCTTTTTCTGTTTGTTACTGTAAGATATTGCAACTGTTTATAAACTTGTTAATTGTGTGTCTATACCATATGATTGTCAAGTGTCAATAATAAAAACAGGTTTGATTCAGTCAATATCATATTTCATTATATGCAAGCCAAAGTTCTCACAATTACCACATGTTCTTAGATAACTGGTGTTTATCTCGCACAATTCAAAAACAAGTAGGAATGGCTGATTTATGTTTCAGTTACTCCAGAGAACCTCTGCAAACAATTGCTCTTTTACGATGTTGCATTATAGCTTTAGAATTAAAGAGAATCTAGATTTAATTTCATCTTGTCTGGATTCAACAAAATGGATTAAATCAAGAACCATCTGACGGAAATGCACAACCAAATACTCAAAGTACAGAAAATAATAATGGAAATTAAGTAAGACCAAAATCAGACAGTAATGCCTCTTACGTGCTATTACTAGAAAAAAAATAATTTATAGTAGGCAAAAAAAATCATCAAGTTATGAACTAAGCAACCAATCATTGTGCAACACAATTATCAAAAGGCTGCATTCCTATTCAGTTAAATTCATTTTTACTGCAATAAACGGCAGAAAGGGCAGACACAGGTAGTGGCATAGTATGGGCGGGGTCACAGGGTCAGTTGCCCTAGAAGCAAATTCAAAATAAGAAAAATACAAAATGTAATTATTATTATGAGTTATTATTCAATTATTTATTAAATTCAAAAGAAAAAAAATATTATCAGCCAGCAAAAGCAACCCTTCTGTACCCAAAAGGAAAGAAACAAGAGGGTAGCTAAAAAGATTAACGAGCATGTGTGTGTGTATTTGTGTGTCTGTGATTCTGTGTGTCATTGTATATCTGTGTGTGTTTGCATGTCTGTGTCTATGTGTGTGTATCAGTGTGCATCTGTGTGTCAGTGTGTGTCTAAATATGTATCTGTGTGTATGTGTGTCTGTCTTTATTTGTGTATCAGTGTGTGTTTCTGTGTGTGTAATGCTGTGTTAGTGTGTTTCTGTGTGTATTACACTGTATTAGTGTGTGTATGTGTATCTGTGTGTCAGTTTGTTTTTGTGTGTGTATCTGTGTGCCTGTGCATGTATCAGCAGGGGTTAGGGAACACAATACTTGCCTTTCCACAGGCACTGGCAACCCATGCAATGCCAGTGGACACAGGAGAACTGAAGAAAGCCCCTGACTGACCAAACGAGATTGTTCACACAGACATGGACATGGAAGCAACGGTGGACACAGATGAAGAGAGAAATTGCCAACAAGTTAGAGATGCAAGTGGAAGCACAGATATTCTAGCACCTCTAAATATAGCTGTGGGTCAGGATGTGTATCAAAGAGGAAAATATGTACAATGATTTTGGCCAGGGGAGAATGCAGAATTGGAATCTAAATTGTGCCTGTTCTACTACTTTTATATTTTGGAGGTTGCCACCAAAAATCCGGAAGAATGAAGTCAATGCAGTTGGTGAGAATAACAGAGATATAGACATCATAGACATGATGAACAAACAGTAAGTGCATGCATATTTATACACATACATATCCACACACACTCAGCTCATCTGTACACACTGCATAGTGCTTGAAACTCTTTTAATTGTGATCAGCAATGTTGGTGGATGTCACTTAACTCTCACATCCATTTAGGCATTACATTAAACTGTTTTACATATGATCAGAAATATCATGTGGGTTTGCAATTAACCCACACGTGTTTTAACTGTGATAAAAAAAAATAACATCATAGACACCCATATGTGCATATTCCATACTTAACTGTAATATTGTTTATGGGATATGAATAAGTCATTTGTCACCTAGAAATATCATATTTCTATTTTATATCATAACTACAGAAAATGCCAGTGTATTTATAGCATCTAAATAAACAGTAACCTTAACAGTAGCAATGAAGATATCCATCTATTAAATATACAATTCCCTATATTCTTATATCAAGCAGATTGTCAAGAAGGTGTGCAAAGCCACTGCTGTCTCGGAGAAGATCAAAGGTGATTCAACAAAGGAGACATACTTATTGCAATATGAAGATTAGCTTCTTCAGGTCATGCTGAGAGCTACATTTTTTGAAAGGATGGTTGATTAATATTAAGATGTTAAACTAGTAGATATAAATGCAACTGTTAATATCTATGTATTGATGCATATCCTTTTTGGTTTCTACAATGCCAACACTTCAAACCCAGGAATAAGCTGACATGCCAAACCCAGTACTGCAGGAGAAGAAGACAAGCCTACTGATCCACAACAGTCATACTATCTGGCAACAGGACAAACTAATGTCTCTCTGGAGGAGTGTCTGGCTTAATGATTTCTGCAAAGTATTGTAATTCCATTGTTCCTACTTCTTTGTGTAAATGTAGTGTATTGTTAACTAACATCTCTTGGATATCTTGTCCTCAGTCCGTCCACATATTATGCCTTTACCACATCAGTCACCTGTTAAAGTCCACCAACAGCCAGTTACTGATGCAGAAGATAGGAATCAACTCCTGAGTTTAAGCATCAAATTGTGAACAAATACATACCATTGCTTGAATTTACATTTTAATAAACAAGCATTATTTTCTTTACTTGAGCAATGTGATGTCGTATGGTTTTATATTAATACCCCAACATTACTTGCAGGCACATGCAACATTTTTAGACGTGTTCCACCAGCATTACTATCTTAATTTTTACCCCTTAATTTAATATATGTTGTTGGGCAGCCATATTCTGCAGATATTGCATATAAGTTAATACTTACATGCTGTGGTACATGTTCTGTAAAAAGAGAATTCATATGAAATGATTAATTTGTAAATGTAATTGTATACAATAAGCTATAGTGTGTGCATGGATATGAGTGCTTTGTTTTATCCACAAATTGATAAACATCATCAAACAAAGATGCAGTAAAGCAAAATTTACATTTATCAGTGGACATAACATATAATGTATGTGCAAAATGGATATAAAATATAGTATATTTGCAGAGCTATGTATACTTCAACCTCTGATGTTACTGATAGCTATTAATATTATTAATATGATTGTATAAAATCATATATTGAAGATTCTTAAAAATTATTTTAGTTTTCTCTCGCATATAGATTCAAGGTTCCTGTATTGGAATTTGATGAGTAAGAACAAGTCCAGGTTTTTCTCTATATATCAATGCATCCCAAATTTGCAGACAAATTATCAACATTAGTGGCCAAAGAACCTCGAGAGCTACTTCTTCCACAGCTCTTACTGAACAACGCTACACTTTGTGACTTCGTTCAGACTAGCCAAACACAACTAGATAAGTTTTTATGGCAGGATAGAGGCAAACAAATGCCAGAATTAGACAGGGTTATGATAAACATAACATCTGTTGGTAATGCTTTTAGTGAGGACATGATGCCAATCAAGGCCTTATTGGATGCTATTATTTGTAATGTACAGTGCATAGTGAATGCACGGCTAGAAGGGTGCATTATGGAGCATATTAAAACTGGTCATCTTTGGGGCATAAACCTTGATTCCTTGCATTACTAAATTGAGGCAGAATATAGAGCAGTTGCTAAAAGAGATAATGATTACCATCCCACGAGTGTGCGACAAATGTACTTAAAATCCTATTTAAAGCAATTTCATTGTCTTGTACTCTGTTTGGTATATGTGTTCTTCCCCCACTCCCCCCCAAAAAATATAATTCTTCATTCTCCTCATCCAAAATTCCTCTCTTAACTGCGCCCAAAATTGGGGCTTCTTTTGTTTTCTTCAGTATTTTTATGTGCATGATATTTATAAAAAAAAATAAATAATAATAATTGGCTGCAATTTCTGTCTCATTAGTTTTCTAACATTCCCTTTCATTGTCTCTGAACATGCTGGTGCCTTATTAGGTACTTGTCTTGATGGTTTGTATTGACAGTGACAGAAATGATGTATTATAATGGATCTGTATCCGTGTTGATATAGTGTTCCCATGATGCTGTTCACATCAGGGTATGAATATAATCATGGGAGTGATAAACCAACATTAGATGCAGTCATGGGCTTGTTAAATACTCTAGAACCGCTGAACACTGCTAAAGAAAATATCACCCCACATCTGTTTTCCTCCAATATAAAATCATGCTATGCTCATGCAATGTGGCTTTTTCCTCTCGTAAAGAAAATGACTTCAATAACCTCATAATCACAATCTCCCAAGAACCCAAATGCCTCTTTCACACTTGAAATACTATTTTTCACCCAGTTGCCACTTATCTTCTTACTAATCTGACTACTCCAAATTTTGCAACCACTTCACTGAGAAGATTACCGCAATCATGGTATAGCTCTAAAATTCAAGGATTTTACTATTACCATGACGTAAAGTCATGATTTTATTAATGACACAGAGGCGAGTATTATGCTGCACTCTTTCTTTATTTCCCTCAGCAGCAAAGAAAAAACTTTATAAACATAACCAATAATAACATTAACAGTCTCAGGTGTATTCTTCCTAGTAACAGGAACAGCAAATCAGGTTCCACTCCTCCAGCATAATAGGCTCTGGCAACCAATCCTGTTCCTCTTTATTTGCAGTCCCGAAGAAGTAAAATTATCCAACCAAACATTGAACGGTATACAAAGGGAATGTCCCATTCAATGTGGGGTAGATTAGGCTGTAAGAGAGGAAAAATATGGTAATACCTTAGCAGAAAACTGGGTGTACGCATAGTCATAGGTATTCGAGATAGTGTTTGGTCAGTGTTTTTGCCAAAGGGAATATTGGTGTTTAACCTATAAAATGGGTGACCGTATAGGCAGTAGATTATCATAGCTAGAGCTTACCTGGTTCCAAGCACAACGGTAATTTAACATGTTGGCGAGTATAACGGTAGCAAATATACATGTTTAAAATGACTTACCGTAGGTCAACTTACCCAACTTCCGTCAACCTCTCCACCGTCGTCGGGTGGGAGGGAGGGATAATACTCGCCTCCGTGTCATTAATAAAATCATAACTTTACGTCATGGTAATAGTAAAATCCTTGAATTTTATTAAGACACGGAGGCTCCTATTATGCTAGTTTAAAGCTGAGAAACTACCGTTCCTGCGAAGTGGTGTATTGGTTTGAAGTAAAAATCACAGAAGGTAGATTCGGAGGACCAGTCGGCTGCTTTCAAAATGTCTTCCAGGCGACAACCCATCGAAGAGGCCTTGGAAGCCATCGCTCCTCGTATGGAGTGGGGTGAAAATATGGAGGTGTCGATTCCTGCCGTAGCCATAATCCATTTGACCCAGCGAGCTAGGGTCGGGGTAGACACCGGTAGGTGTGGTCTTTGGAAAGAGATGAAGAGTTCATGTTTAGTTGGGTCCCGCAATGCAATGGTGCGAAGTTCGTAGGATTGCAGGCATTTAACCGGGCATAAGAGAGGTTTGTCAGGAAAGGATGGGTATGTCACTCTCTTTGTTGAAGTTTTTGTCCTCCGTGATATATCGAAAGTGACCCCTTCTGGAGCATAGGAATGTGCGGTGACGTCTAAGGCCCTAACGTCAGAGACTCTTTTGCAGGATATGAGACATAGGAGCATAACCAGTTTTGCCGACAATTGTTTCAGAGATAGTGTTGCATTATCCGGCCAAGATTCGAGGAAGTTGCGGATAATGGAGACGTCCCATAGCACTGAATAGCGTGGCAGCGGGGGTCGTGCAAATCTGATGCCGCGTAGGAGTCGGCATACCAGTGGGTGGCGTCCTATCGGTGTTCCATTGATGCCTTGGTGTGTGGCAGAAATGGCCGATCTGTAGAGGTTCACCGTGCGGTATGCTTTGCCGCTTTCAAATAATGAGGTTAAGAATTGCAGAATCGAAGTCAGAGGAGCCGATGTGGGATCCAAGTCCCATTCCATGCCCCAATCGCGCCATTTGCTCAAAGCAGATTTATAAGCTTGTCTCGTGCCGGGTGCCCATGCGCTCTCGAGAAGTTGGAGAGTTGATTCCGAAATTCCCTCGATTGAGTAGGGCTCCCTGAAACCAGCCATGCTGTGAGGTGTAGTAAATCTTGTTGAATCAGGGGGTGGGGGGACCCGTCCGGGTCTTGAAGCAGATAGTCGAAATGTGGGAGGGTGCGGGGTATGTCTATTGCCATCTCCAACATGGAAGGAAACCATGGTTGTGACGGCTATAATGGTGCCACGATCACTGCTGTTCCCGTCTGTTGCCATAGTTGCAGTAGGCAGCGGGGAATCAATGCAAAGGAAGGAAACGCGTAGTTCTTTGTGGAGGACCAGTCTTGGGTAAAGGCATCTGTTGCCAGTGCTGCTGGGTCCAGTTTCCAAATGAAAAATCTAGGAAGTTGTGCGTTCAAACGGGAACCGAACAAATCCTTGTCCAGAGGGCCCCACAGGGACTGGATGTCTTGGAAGACTCTGGGTTCCAGGCCCCAATCGCTGGAATCCCTGAGGTGTCTTGAGTACCAGTCCGCCGTTGTATTGCAGAGGCCTGGGATGTACTCCGCTGTGACCGAAATGCCTTGCGCCAGGCAAAACTGCCAAAAGTCCCGTGCCAAATTTGCCAGGACCTTCGATTTCATGCTGCCCAAGTGATTTATATAACGGACTGCCGATATATTGTCCATTTTCAAAAGGATGGCACATCGGGCTTGAGTCGGAGAAAAACTGCGGATTGCAAAGGAACCGGCTAGGAGTTCCAGGCAATTGATGTGAAGCGATGATTCCACTTCAGACCATCTGCCACCTGTAGAGACATTGCGTACAAGCTCGCATCGGATTCTATTATTATGTCTGGTGCGGTGCCGAAAATTGCTCGGCCATTCCAGGCTTCCATATGGGAGAGCCACCATCTGAGTTCTGTTTTTGCCTCTGTGTTCAGAGCGATCATGTCCGTGTATGAGGCCCCGTCTCTCAAATGGGAGGCTTGCAGGCGCTGTAGACAAAGCCGGGTAAGCGGTGCTCGCGGCGAATGTGTAATCACTTGTAACGTGCTTACACATTCATGCGCCGCGAGCAGGGAGCCGGTATCTGTGGGTGGCGGTCGTTCACGGCGGTAATTGGAAAAAAGGGCGCGAAGCGCCGGGTGCGGCTCCAGCCGACGTCCCCGAGCCCGCTTGCAAATTAGGCTCTGGGGGTCAGGCTGGGCTTGGAGACCCTTAAAGGCAAACTAGCAAATATACAAAAAACAAATAGGAAGAAAGTGAAAGCTAATCAGAAGCCAACAATAAAAATTGCAACAAGCAGTACTACAATATAGCACAATGAAGTTTTAAACGATATCATCATAAATAACAGTAATAATAATAGCAATAAAAATTAATAAAATTAATAAATTAATAAAGTTATCACAAGAAACAGTAATCCCACAGTTAAGGAGCCTGAGGGATCAGATATACTGAACTGAGGGAGCAGCAAAGAAAGAGGAACAGGATTGGTTGCCAGAGCCTATCATGCTGGAGGAGTGGAACCTGATTGGCTGTTCCTGTTACTGGGAAGAATACACCTGAGACTGTTAATGTTATTATTGGTTATAAAACAAACTTTACACAAAAAAGTGCAAAATGTACAAGGTGTGGAAGTGGTGTCAAAGATATAAGTGTGACTCCCCAGTGTTTTAAAAAACACTTAAAAACACTAATTTAAAAGCAAGGATACAGAATAGAGATAGGGGGCACAAGAAAAGTAAAATAATACTTTCAAAATACTTATTAACACTTAGTCATCATTTGGATTCCACCTAAGTGAAGAAAAACATATACATAGCATAATACTGTTTAACATAAATAAACAGAAATAGATATAGTTGGTTCACTCACACTTTGCAGAGCCACATATAGTAGGCTCTGACTATTCAGGTTCTTAAGAAAAATCCCTTTCTTAATGTCTCCACTCCACCACTCTTCAGGATATAACCACTGGTGCCACTGGTTCCAGGATACAGTAGAATACAGCAGGTAAAATAACACAAAAATATGGGGATATGTAGTAAAATTTAATGACATAAGAAATAAAAACAGGGATTAAAAAGTGCATAAAGTGAAAAAAAAAATTGATAGCAGCACTGACGCGTTTCGACCTATAGTCTTTCTCAAAGTGCATAAATCATCTGTCCGACTTCCTTGTTTATATACCATTTAGGTATTCGAATTTGGCGCCCTTTTCCTAGTTCCGTTGTCATCCTCAGTTTTCTATTTCCGACGCACGGATTCCCTTCTCTCCGCCCACATTTGCGCCACGTTGCGTCTGACGTCAGACGTATTCTTCCGATACCGGAAGTAGTGTAAGAGGTGCAGCGAAATCAGAATCGCCATATTTAAAAGTCCCGGACATAATTACATATTTAAAAACATCCTGGCATCCAAATTTACAATTGGTTTAGCTCCATTTACAATAACATATACTGACAATAATATATACTTTCCAATTTTGGATCTCAGTGTATTACTAACCAAATTGCCAAATCTAACAGTCTTAATATCTTCTATGTTATCCAACCTATATTTAATAGCAAATATATAACAAATACAGTATAAAAATATTAATTATGACAAATGGAAGAGGAGAATATATCTGAAAGAAAATTGGGGGAGACCATTAATACAAGAGATATTCACATGTTCTACCCAAATAAACTCTATTTGAATAAAAGTACTTCTTTTTTTTTTTTAAAAAAAAGCATCATTAAATTAAAACACTCATCTCAAATTCCATATTAAGACCATTTGGAGATAATGTATCTAAATTAAAAATCCAACCCATTTCACACTTGCTCAGGGTTGAACTAATATCCCCTCCTCTCCAATGTCTAGTTACAGTCTGAATCCCATAAAATTTAATTCCACTGGGATCCTTATTATGTTGTTCTAAAAAGTGTAAAGAGACACTGTGGTTTTTAAAACCTCTCTTAATGTTGTATATATGCTCTCGTACCCTCGTTGCCACACATCTAGAGGTTTTGCCCACATATTGTAAGCCACATGGGCACTCGAGCACATACACAACATTTTTGGTCTTGCACGTGATAAATTTATCTATTTTATATTCTTTTGAATTTGTTTTAGACTGAAAAGACAGGATCTTTTTTTCTTTGGTTTGTACTGTTCTGCACCCCATGCAATTTCCACAATAATCAAAACCTTTAAATAGATTTTTTTGACTAGTTATAACATTTTTATCAGTTTTTTCAATAAAACTAGATGTTAAAATCTGTTTAAAATTTTGAACTCCTCTAAATATAATTTTAGGCTTATCTCCTACATAAGGTGCAATGTCGTTGTCCTGTTTTAATAAGTGCCAATTTTTATTAAAAACACGTCTTCATTGAGAATGATTCTTATTAAAGTTAAAAATTTATGGAATTGTATCCTTATCTTTATCATCTTTCTTTTGTTGATATTCACATAAATCCTCTCTATTTAATTCTACAATTTCCTGAATAGTCCTATTTAGAGCTCCCTCCTCATAGCACTTTTCCAAAAATAGTTTTTTGAGTGAAGCAGCTTGAAAGTTGTATTTATCTTTTTCTGAACAGTTCCTTCTGAGTCTTAGGACCTGTCCCCTTGGAATATTTTCCAACCGGGGACGAAAGTGACAACTTTCCTTCTCAATAAAACTATTTACATCAACTTGTTTAAAAAATGTGCATGTTTCGATCCTATTGTCTTTAATATAAATATTGAGGTCTAAAAACTCTATTTCCTCTCTGCTGACTTTTTGGGTAAGATTAATATTCCACTGATTGGTATTGAGATAAGTTAAAAAATCTAAAACTGGGGGGTCGGGGCCTGCCCGCCATGCTGAACGGTCGCATGCGGGTGAGGCTCCGGCGAAACCTGGCCTTTTCGACCGTTAATTCAGGCTTGCAGCCCTTATCTGAGCCAGAGGGACGCAGGACGGTACAGGAGCTGCAGTGGGCACAAAAGCGGGCTCTGAGACCGGGAGCTTTGGGGCCCCACGGGTCAGAGAAGACTTTGGAGCTAGCGGCCTTCATGTGAGTAGGGCGGGATGGACGGCCGCCACCCTGCCTAGCTGCGTGCTGGATCGCCACACAGCGGCTCTGTGCTGCACCTCACAGGCCCCTACCCCCCCTTTGGGCCGGGGGGGTTATCCCGGTTCCCACCGGAGGACACAGAGGCGACCCTCACCGAGATCTGCTTGGCACACGCTGACACTAAATTTAAAATGGCCGCCGCACTACCTCTCCGCCATGCGGGCAAGTAAGAGTCACCTCACCATTTAGAACACTGCTGGCAACCAGCTGAGGGTCTTGCCTGCCCAAGCCACAAAGTGACTTTACACCCCACAGGACAGCTTTACACTCCTGGAGGTGGAGAGCTGGGAGCCTCACATCCGGCTCTCGTAAATGGCCTGCTAAGGATCAACACCACATTAATGCTGGGAATGGCAAAGGCAGCCGTCGGGCAGGAGAAGAAATTAGAGGAAATCACCAACCTCACAGAGGCTATCACAGAGACTATCGACTACTTACCACAGGAGGAATCTTGAGCCCAGCGGATATTCTCTCCAAACAGGGCAGATACAGGACAGCCACAAGCCCTGAAGATCAGGCTTGCCCCAAAGTTTACCATTTACTGCAGCCCGACGGAACAGAACTGGAGGAACTCGCATGGGGGAACCCGGTGGAGTTAAATAGTTTGCATATTTCATTCACATGTCTATCCTACCTCACAATTATTATAGTTGCTTTATGATTTATTTTCTGAAAAACCACAGTCAGATTTGAACCATTTTGTTTCAGCTTAAAGTTCATAAGTAAAACTTATAATAGATCAATCTGAAATCTACTGTCTAGCAACGTAGTTCTTGCATTCATACATTTTTCATGTATAGCATGATAATGAAGCATGACATAATAATCGAAATGTGCTGTCTAATTGCGTGCCATTTTGTTCTACTATCTAAGAACAGACATAGATAGCAGCTAAAATTGCCTAAGCCTATATGGAAGCTTCGACTGGCTAGCTCGGTGACTTGCTGCCCCCTGGTGGTCAATATTAAGCAGTGTGGAGAAATCTGCACCTGACACTGTCACATAAGCCTGAAACTTAACAACTGTATTATACTTATCCAAATAGCATGTATAGCTCAGTTATAGAGTTTTATTAACATGTACTTAACTTGATATATCTAAAAACTCAAACGCGCTGTTTACTTTACCACGACTTAGTATATCATTATTGTTTAACCTCATTTAATAAAAAATGTATGCATACTTATCGTGCCACAATACTGCTACCATATGTTTATATAACTTGAGCCTGTTGTGGCGACACAGGCACTGTTGTACATCCCTGCATACCAAAAATAAAGAATAAAAAAAAAAAAAGAAATCTAAAACTGATGCTTCACTCCCTTTCCAAATAAAAAATATATCGTCGATATACCTTCTATATAGGACCAGGTTCGCTACCCAGTCATCTTGGGAGAAAATATGCTTTTCCTCCCAGTGGGCCATAAATAAATTAGTATAACTGGGAGCGAACCTGGTCCCCATAGCCGTACCTCTACATTGCAGATAAAAATCCCCCTCAAACCAAAAAAAAATTGTTATTTAAAAAAAGTTCAATAGGTTCCAAGATAAAATCAATTTGGTCATTATGATAGATTTTGGAGATCTGTAAAAAACGTCTCACTGCCTCACAACCTCTTTCGTGTTGAATGCATGTATAGAGACCAGTTACATCACATGTAACCAATAAAACGTTTTCTTCCTATTTCATATTTTTTAAAATCTGTAGAAGGCTAATGGAATCTTTAAGGAAGGAAGGACATGTCTTGACTATAGGCTGTAGAAACGTGTCCACATATTTTGATAGGGGTGTTTAGGAAAATCATAGGCATTTTTTAAGTCAAAGAAGAGGACTATTCTGTAATGGCAGAGTCAATTACCTGATCTCAACCTAATCAAGCATGCATTTCACTCGCTGAAGACAAAATTTAAGGCTGAAAACCCCTCGAACAAACAACAACTGAAGACAGGAGCAGTAAAGGCCTGGCAAAGCATCACCAAGGAGGAAACCTAGCATTCGGTGATGTTCATTCCAGGATTCAAGTAGTCATTGCCTGCAAAGGATTCTCGATAAAGTATTAAAAATAAACATTTTATGTATGATTGTGTTATTGTGTCCAATTACATTTGGGCCCCTGAGGGGATAGTACATGCAAATGGTTGCAATTCCAAAATGTTTCATACAATATTATTGTTGAGTACTTTGAATTAAAGTTGAAAGTCTGCACTTTAATTGCATCTTGGTTGTTTCAATTCAAACCCATTGTGGTGGCGTAGATAGCCAATTTATAAAAGTTGTGTCAGTGTCCACATATTTCCTGACCAAAATGTATGGTATATACATGATTCACATGTGAGGATGACGGATTTTAAAGCAGACACTGCATGGTACATAGAGAGATGTGGGCGAGTTTGTTTGAAACAGCAACATTTTAACTGTGTTTGCATTTGGTAAATATTCTAATTGCATTTAGTTGAAATCAGGTTATTTTAACAGAATTTTGCTAATCCGGACCACATCTATCACTTAGTGAAAGTCTGATTATGTAATTCCATCTTAAACCATATGCCAACCAATCTACATGTATTAACCCATGCACATTTCAAGTTTGTTACAGTTGCAAAATGTTTCCTGATGTTTTGAAATCTTACTGGTCTCTGACAAATGTACATGCCAGCACCGAAATGCACACTAGACCAATTGTTCCTTTTATGATTTTATAATTTAGGTGACAGTGGAGTGATGAGGGAATAGCAGTGTAGTATATATGTCCGTTTGGTTAAGTAAGCCCATGAAAGCCGGTACTTCAGGGGCAGAGATAATTAATTTCACTTCTCTTAGGCTTGCTATACTTTTCTATAGCTTTCATATGTAGTACTTTTGTAACAGTGTAGCCTTTGAACACTGTCTCAATATAGGACACTCTGAAGGTTTATGTTTCCAGCTAGCCTATATTTATAGGGTACTATTGTGCTATCATTTTGTTACAGTGTGGTTTGTGTCTAGAAACAATGTGTCCCTTTATCCTTTGCATCTGTGTATTTAAATAGAGGTAGGCAGCCATAATTAAAGGGAAATACTAAATAGACAGGGACTGCTGCTGAGACTTTCCTTGCCTACTCTTTTATTAATTTCTGAGTTTGGAGATACAACTAAGTGATTTAGCAAATATTACATTGTCATCTCCCTTATTCACTAATTTCTGTGTATTTAAACTGGTAGTGGTGTATTTATTTTCTTGCATTTCATGTTTTGTTTTTGTTTTTTTTCTTTGTTTTTGAGTCCATGTTTTTGAAAAGGTAATAAGGTTTACAAGTTTTTATATATGCATAACGCAAGCTTTTGTTGTTCCCCATTTCAGTGGATCACTATTAGTTAAATGTGATATTAGATCACTTTGTAAGGGTTATCCACTTTCTTTGGCTTTGCCTGGGTTGGTAACATACGCCATTATTCTTTTTTTGTAAATTTGAAATAAATATATGTTAACTATTTAGAAAATTATTTCAAGCATGCATGTTTACCTTAAAAGTATATTCTTACCACCACCACCACAACTTTAGTTTAAAGGGACACATGAAAACAACTTTATCTTACTGAAATGGATTTGGTGTGTAGATCATGCCCCTGCAGTATAACAGCTCAGTTCTCAGCTCAGTCAAATGACTTTGTCTACGCAGAGGCTCCACAATTGTTAGGATCCCTTTTTACTCAATGTGTTTATTTGTTAATTTATTTTCTCCTTCTCTGTTAATCCTACAACATCCTCCTGTGTGTGGTTAAAGTTCAGTTAAAGAAACACTACCGTGAAAAGGAGTACAAAACCATATCCCTAACACTATAGTGCCTCTGTCAACCCCCTGCCCGGCTGGAAATAAAGGGATAAAACCCTTTTTTTACTTAACCAACATCACAATGTCACAGTGGTTCTGTCACATAATACAGCGCATGTATTAGGCCTTCCCCAAAGGAAAGCATTGACTAAGTGAATTTCAAGTTTTAGACCAAAGTAGCATAGCTTACATATATTTTTACCTATTCAGCTATTTTGGCCTTAAATTTGAAAATTCCTTTGAATGATCACTTTAGTAAATAACTCTGTGTTGAAATTAATATTTGAATCCCAAATTCTATACTTAAAAAAACTTGCTCCACTTTTAATTATTGTGCATTCTTTTGGTGTTAATGTTCTAACAGTGTTGATAATATGCTGTAGTAACAAATCTTACATTTGCAATAAAATGAAAATACAAAAAATTTATTTGGCTATTATTTTAAAAATTTCACAGTAATCTAATAAAAGTTAAAATGTTTGCTAAATGTTTTATCCACAAAAATAAATAAAAACTAACACAAGAAAACATGCAGGGTGATATTAATAAAAAAAAAAATATTTTAAAGGATATGGGGATAGTTTCATAAGAGAGAATCACTATGTTACCACATTTTACATTAGGGGCCAGTAGTAATAAAATAGCTTTTGATAAAAAATAGGTATATATTTTGTGTTACTTGTAATTTGTTGTTGTGATTTTTTTATCTAAAATATTACACAGGGGCTACATTAGATTACTTAATGTGCATCAAATTAGTAACTTAACAGAGAATCATAATAAATGTAGACTAGAAAAGCTGAGATACTTATTTTATATAAAATAAATACTTATTTTTATTTTAAATAAGATATCTTATTTTTTTAGATCAAATAAATCATTCCTTAAACATGAGCAGAAACATACGTGTATTAGAAAATCCACCATAATTATCTATTGTGGTTTTGGAGCTTTGAAACCTTTGGGGTCAAAGCTTTAAAACCCATCCTGTCCCACATGAATCTTCGAGATATATTATCTGTGACAAAGGATTCAGGCTGAATCCCAGTACCTATATGTATCTTCCTAACATGTGCTCATATCAAGAATTTAATAAATGGTTTACCGCTGACAGGGCTGAAAAAGGAAACATTCATCCAAAATAAATTGGGTACCCACCGTACATATTAAAGGGTGACCCAAGAGATGTATTAATAAATCCATGACTATTCTATATCTGCCACAATTTAAATCTGTTGGCTGCTTGTTATTATGTGAATCTGCTGCATGGCAACAACAATGGATTTTGAGGTGAATGAGGTGCTTATTTGTTTTTCTACAAAAAAAATAAATATTACAAAAACCTCACAAATGTGGTAAAATAAAAGTGGCATACAAGATTGTATTTTAAACCTGTTACTGTTATAATAAATAAAATATGCTGGCAATTAAGAGATACATTTGTAACCTAGTTGAATCTTCTTCATCTAGCAAAATATTGAGTTGTCTCAGCTAATTGAAGATCCCCCATAGCTTTCTAGAAAAGAAGTACTAATAGATATGAATGTACTGTAACATCTAATATAAAGGGTTATTCCAACTAGAAATAGTGTTTTAATAAAACATTGGTTTTGATCAGAGTAACCCTTGCTGTAAAGAATAAATCTAAAAGGTTTGTTTACTAAAGTGAGAATCCAAGTGAATTTTCAAGTTTAAGGCCAAAGTAGTTGTATGGAAAGCATAGCTGACTTGTATTTTTTTATTCCAATTTTGCTACCTTGTACTTACATTTGAAATTAACTTTACAATTCTCCTTGAATTCCCACTTTAGGTAATAAATCTGTAGAACGTACATCTATTTCAGTGCTGTGGCCAATTTTCTTGGCAGCCCAATTCCTCCTCCAATAACATCACCTTCTTCCTGTGTCAGGACAGAGGGGATGATTTGTTGGCATGCTATTGGTGGTCTGTCACTAGCATGCTGTGTGTAGTGACAACAGACAACCAATATGCTCAGAATTGACATTAGCCAACATGGACTTCTTGTTCTGAGCTGACTAATAATGCAGCTGAAGGCAGGGCCGGATTAAGAGCACAGTGGGCCTGGTGCTGACAATTATGATGGGCCTATTTACGGAATCTTACCGACCAAAAACACTAAAACAGTCATACCTCCCAAGCGTCATGTATCTGATGGAGATGGTGCTGGAGGGAAACTCATAGGATGCAGCTATAAGAAAAGACATACTCTATGCTAATCTCTCTCTAACGTATGCTTTCATCTTTCAAGTAAATCCATAACCCCTAACAGCAGTGTCCAGTGAAGCAGGAAGTCAATGGGTGGGGTAAAAGGGTGTGCCACTGGCGCGAATCACGTTACCAGACCCGCCAAAAGGGGGTGAACATGCCCAAAAAGGGGGCATGTTTGTCCAAAGAATTGGAAGGTCAGCCTGGCATGAATGCATGTCAGGCTGCCTGCAAATCCTGCAGGCTGTCCAACTAAGGGCATACTATGCAGGCAGCACCCTGAGCTTGACATAAATGCGTCTAATGATGCACTCACTCCATGCTTTCTAAGGACTGTACCCTAGCACTTGCTGGTCCACTTGTCTCCTTACCTTCTTAATAGCAGGCAGACGTTCCTGGTATATTGTCTGAGACAGAGAAAAGGTGTATGTAGTGAGTATAGAAGAAAGGGGACATGCCACAGTGTTAGAGAGACCAACGTCTGCATTATCTAAACTAATTTTATTGTCAGCCAGTCCACACAAGTTTTGTTCCCATACATCCCTCTTAAGCTTCCAAACTTAAAGGGACACTATAGTCACCAGAACAACTACAGCTTATTGTATTTGTTCTGGTAAGTAGAATCATTCCATTCAGGCTTTTTGCAGTAAACACTGTCTCTTTTCAGAGAAAATAACTCCACTGGCCGCTCCTTAGATGGCTGCTAGAGGTGCATCCTGGGGCAGTACTGCCTAGTGTGCAGCACTGCCATTCAGAGTCTCCACCCTCTGCATGCAGACACTGAACTTTCCTCATAGAGATGCATTGATTCAATGTATCTTTATGAGGAGATGTTGATTGGCCAGGGCTATGTTGGACTTGTGCTGGCTCTGCCCCTGATCTGCCTAGTTGACAATCTCAGACAAACCTATGGGGAAGTATTGTAATTTGCTCAGACCACCACTTCTGATGATGTCAGCAGACAGTCAGTTCAGAGGCAGAGCCAGCAGCTGTAGACTTGAATACAAGTAATATTTTGCTATATTTAGGGAGGCAAGAAGGGGCCAGGGTGGCGGTTTTAACAAATTAGGGTCAGAAATACATGATTGTGTTCCTGACCCTATAGTGCTCCTTTAAGCAAGAGTATGTGAAGAGTAGTTAAGGTTGCCACCTTTCTTGGAAAAAAATACCAGCCTTAATCATTTGTATAATTAATTTGTATAATGAATTAGTTATGCGTGACATCACATGATGTAAATCACAAGGAGTGACATCAGAGAAAATTCTGTAAAATCACCAACAAACTACTCACAGTTTGATTCTGCTGTATAGATGGATTGCTCCCACTGTCTCCCTGTGTCTCAGTCTCGCAAGTCACCCAGTGTCTCAGTGTCCCTATGTATCACAGTGTAAGTGTCCCCATGTCGCCCAGTCCCCTAGTCTCCCAGTGTCTCAGTGTCCCCATTTCTCCCAGTGTCCTAATGTCTCAGTGTGCCCCCATGTCACTAGGATACTGGGAACACAGCGAGACATGGGGACACTGAGAAATTTAGGGAAACTGGGAGACATGGGGACACTGAAATATTTTAGGACACTAAGACACTAGGGACACAGAGACATGGGAACACAGGCACTGGGAGACTAGGGGACACTGGGGACACTGGCTGGGAGACATACACTTGGGGACACTGGTAGACATGGGGACAGTTGTGGACATAGACATGGGGACACTGGGACATATAGGGACACTGGGAGACATGGGGACACTAGGCACACTGAGAGACATGCGACACAGGCACTGGGAGACTTGGGGACACTAGGGACACTGGCTGGGGGACATGGGGACACTGGGAGACATGAGGACATAGTGTCTCCGTGTCCCAATGTCTCAGTGTCTCCCAATGTCCCTATGTCTCACAGCATCCCCATGTGTCTCAGCATCCCCATGTGTCCCAGTGTCTCCATGTGTCTCAGTGTCCCCATGTTTTCCAGTGTCCCCAAGTGTCTCAGTGTTCCCAGGTCTCCCAGTGCCTGTGTCCCCATGTGTCCTAGTGTCTCAGTGTCCCCTAGTGTCTGTGTCCCCATGTGTCCTCTAGTGTCTCAGTGTCCCCATATGTCCCCTAGTGTCTCAGTGTCCCCTAGTGTCTCAGTGTCCCCATGTTTTCCAGTGTCCCCAAGTGTCTCAGCGTTCCCAGGTCTCCCAGTGTATGTGTCCCCATGTGTCCTAGTGTCTCAGTGTCCCCTAGTGTCTGTGTCCCCATGTGTCCCCTAGGGTCTGTGTCCCCTAGTGTCTCAGTGTCCCCATATGTCCGCTAGTGTCTCAATGTCCCCTAGTGTTTCAGTGTCCCCATGTGTCCCCTAGTGTCTCAGTGTCCCCATGTGTCCCTGCTGCCTTTCCCCCCTCTCTCACTTACCTGAGCTGTAGAGCTGCTGTCTGGACTCTGTGCTGTGTTGCCGCTCCCCCACGGATCAGTGAGTAGTAGAGAAAGGCAGGGATATGCTGTAACTTCCTATCCCTGCCTCTCTCCACACACAGTGAACCCTACTGGCTGGTGCTGGTATTGCAGAGTAATCTCCATTTATTCTGAGAAAAATACCTGCATTTGTATTGCCGTTATTACTGCAATACTGGCATGGCCAGGCAGCTTCAAATACCGGCTGTGCCAGTAAAATACCGGTCAGGTGGCAAACCTAAGAGTAGTGTGTAAAAAAAAAAAAAAAAAAAAAAAAAAAAATTTTTTTTTTTTCTTTTAAATGGGCCTATTCCATGGGCCTGGGCCTGGAGCTGCAGCTCCATCAGCCCCTATGTTAATCCGGCCCTGGCTGAAGGTGGTGTTACAACAAATACTTTGAATTTCATCTTCAACTCTGCATTCTTAACAAATCTCATTTTTGTGAATGACCCTGTTAGCGTGTGACTGTATGTCAAAATAACATATTTTGCACTTAATAATAAACAATACAACTTTCTAAATTAACATGCTAAGCATTGTATGACAATAGTCATGCCCCTGTTTCTGTCTAATGTAGGTATTTTTTTCTGTAAGCTTGTGTACTGCATATGTGTGGACTTTTCTCATTTGTATTGTTCCTTATTCATTTGGTGAGTTATAAATGACTTATTACATATGGCCCAGTGTTGTGTCTCCACTGTGACCCACGCATTTCCAAGTTAAACTCTTATGATCTCTGCACTATAGCTTATATCTGCATTAGTCATGCTTATCAGTTAGTAACTGATGTAAATGTGTTACTTCTTTGTGTTACTCCTCTATTTAAATGATAGTTCATTAAGCCATCATGTCCGATTAAACAAATTACAGCAGTTTTCCTATTGTCGATGATATAAGCCTGGAGTAAGTATTAAACTGCTGGAATAATTTCACCCAATTCACTGCAAGTTGCTCAGACTTAATATGTTTACTGTAACATTTTCCAAAGTCCCTTCACACTCTATGCAGGCTGTTTTATTTGAGAGAAATATGACATGAGACATATTGTGAGCACTAACAAGCAGCACAAATGGTAATGAATCCATTGAGGCTTTCAAATTCAACCTGAAAAATGGTGCTGTCATTTAGAATAGCCGGTGTCTTCCAAATGGAGGCCTTTATTTGATGAAAAATAAAAAAGCTCATTTTTCAAAGGTGCTAAGAAATACCTCAGTGTGAAAAAAAAATCTTACAGCAAGATAGTTGTATCTAAAAATATAAAGAGCATTTTATTTTGTTTAGTTTTACCCCATACTGAAACATTAAGAATCCCTTAAAAGTTTTTTTTCCTGTAAAATGGAAAGAACATTTAGTTTACATTAAAGTGAATTCATCAATGTTCACCAATTATCTGCAGTAAAGAGCAGCTGTCAATCATGCAAGCGAAGTAGCAGGTTATGCTAAGGGTTATGCTAAGGGAATATGTTTATAACCACAAACACTTCAGTATTTATAACTGCTGTATAGACAGGCACTTTGCATTGTTTTCTCTTATTAAAAGTTAACTCTTTAAGAAAAAAATTAGCTTTAAATGAATGTGGTTCTCCAATAAATATAACCACTATGGCTTACTGTAGAGGATATAGTAACTGGTGTAATCCTTAACTTTTTCTAATAATAGTTTGATATCAACCAGGGCTCTTCCCTTACACAGCACAGACATATTTATAATGTCTAATTAACACTCTTAGATAATCATTTATAATTTTGTCAAATCTGGACAACATTGGTTCGCTAAGAGTGCCAGGTTTTGGTTGGTCCTGCTTTCTCAGCCAATGTTCTCCTGGTTGGATAAAGTTGACATTATTAATGCGGACGTGCACATTCCCCATTGTTAATGTAGTCAACATTGAGGGAAAAGACTCTCTTTTTATATTAATCTGTTTGAAAGGATTTGATATTGAATAAAGGTTGCCTGGCAGCTCTAAGCTGCACAACCAATACTGAGAGCTATAGATTTTATCGTGCTTAGAGTTTCCCTTTAAGCACATTTTGAAGAAAGAAAAAGAGATAGAGGTGGAAGGAAGGAAGCTTACCTTATATCCTACTCCAAGGCCAAGTTCTCCATGAACAGTCTCATTGCAGAGGGAGGGATATCCAGTGGATGGACTGAAGGGAAAACTTGGGCAGCATGGAAGGGGTGGCCTTTCTACCATTGGCAATCTGTTTCCAGCATTCTGTTTTAAAAAGCCTTCTTGCTGATCTCAAATATCCCTTTATTCTTTCATGTGGTTTAACTCATTTTTAATTTTAATTTTATTTATTTTTTGGGTGGATGTGTTGTATTCTAATTGAAATGTTTTTTTACAACTGTTAATAGAATTTCTCTCTTTTTTTCCAGGAATGCAGTGGAAGAAAACAAGAGACTTTATGCAATTTATGATACAAGGTATAGATATAATTTATTAAAATTCTATGTTCAAAGTTTTTTTTGTAATATCGTGATAGATATCATTGCATGGTTTTCTTCTAAAGTAGATCATTGGCAACAATGTTTTTATTTAAGGAATGCAAAAGATGATTGTGGAATGTCCCAAGACAGTTTTTTGTTGTTGTATAAGGGATTAAAAGAAGGTGACAGTAAATGGTCTATTTCATCTTTATTAAAAGATGAGATACTATTTAAAAAAAAATCATAAGAAAATTATTTACATAGTGGCATTCTAAACAAGGGGTGTTCTTCCCTAGGTTACAGGATTGAGGGGGTGCAAAGAGCTCATTTTAGCATGAATACATTGACCACATAGACCACGGTAGAGGATCTTTTTAATTCTCTACCCAATCTAGAAAGCTGCTTGCAATGTACTGTGACTGGTGAGGATGGGGATATGATGCATGCAGTGCTCTTAAAGTGCTACAGTGGAGAGTAAAAAAAAACACAAGAAGGGTGTAAGACACAAGAGAAGTAAGAGACACAAGATGGGGAAGAGACACAAGAAGTGTGGTAGAAGACAAAAAATGGTGTAAGAAATACAAAAGGATGATAGGAGGTGGGTAAGAGTAACAAAAGGGGAATATGAGACACAAGGGTCGCAAAAGTGGGTAAGACACAAAAGACACAAAAGGGGTAAAACTTAAGGGCGTAAGAAACAAAAGGATGTGTTAAGAGACATAAAAGGGGGGTAAGAAAAAACAAATGATAGGTAAGTAAGAGACACAAGAGGATGAGTAAGAAACACAAACATAAGCCGGACAAAGGGGGTCTTGAGACTACAAAGGAAGGAAGAGTTACAAAAAAGAGATGGTAGGGAAAAAGAGGGATACAATACACAACTATAGAAAAAAGACACAAATGGGTAATTAGGTACACAAAAAGGGGGAGAAAAGGAGAAAAGGGGGTAAGAGACACAATGGAATAGTAACAGACATAAGAGGAAGGATAAGAGACACAAAGGGGTGAGGGCGGTTAAGGGACACACTCTGGTAAAAGTTAATTAAGAGAAAAATAAGCGGGTTTAAGAAACATACAATGGAACAATAGGGGATTAGAATAACACATAAGGAGGATAAAGAGATATACATCAATTAAAAGGGTTGCTGAATAACAAAAAAAAAAAAAATACAATTCTGGGAGGGAGTTACCAATATACAGTTTCTCCCCGGTGTCAAGCTAACTTGGGTACACCTCCCCACTTTGTTTTGTCAAATTCTTGTAATTAATAATTTATATTAAAATATCTAGAAATAATTCACATGAACTGAAATCTGTTCTTATATGACATTATTAGGAGATCATGTGGTAAAGAAAATAAATATCAATCTCAATTTAGACATTGCAGATACCTCAATTTACAGATAAAAAATATTGGGGTTAGATCTTTGTGTCTAGAAAATCAAATGGAAATTTTCACATAGCATAATACTGTTTTAAAAAAAAAAATCACACAGGAATATATTGATTGCACCCATAGGATACCTCAATAAATAGTATCAGACTGTAAAATTGTTTCTATGATCTATGAGCACACTCAGTCAGTTTCCATACATCATGACATTTTGTAGAAAGACAGTATGTATGCGAATAAGTACATAATGTAAGTATACAGCTGGTATGTAATTGCTGCACTGGTTAATTTTGCACAGTAGCAGAAAGAACCAGAACCATTAAGATAAGGAAAAGTCTGTGGAGGACATTTCTATCGGTGGACAAAAATAAATGTCAAATAAGATTACCTTTACTTTTTCTATACTAACACTTGATATGCTCAGGCTCTTCTCTGCATTGCTATGTTCCTCTTTATCTTTCTTTTCAGCACTTGGTCTATGGAAGATCCTGCATGATTTCTCCAAAAATCCTCTCATAAGACCTGTGTATGGCATATAAAAAAAATTGGTACATCTGAATAAATTCCTCTGACATTTTTTTATTTTTTTTAGTTCAGATAAACTGAGCTTAGTCCATGTGGAGTTTCAATTTGGACAAATTGTGTCCATGCAATCATTATGGGAAAAAATATTCTTGCACACCAAAATGGATCAAAAATGTTTTCTAGTAGGATTTTCTGGTACTTCAATGAATCCATCTTGCGTTCCACACACTGGTTTCCAGTGTCAGAGGATGCAAAGCAGCCCTAGAGCATTACTGAGCCACAACCATGCTTTCACTTTTTTTTTTATATTCATGTTTGTTAATGACGATGATCTCTTCTCTTACCTTTGTGGATCTTTTTATTTATCCATATTAGTTACATACAGTAAAATGTGGCACTCAAAAAACCCCTAGTCCGTTCAGGTGTTTCAAGTTTTCAAGCTCAAGCACACCTGATGCAACTAATGAAGCCCTTGACTAGTTGCATCAGGGGTGCTAGAGACACCACCTGATGATCATATGTGTGCTATTGTGAGGGACTCTATTCAGAGGGTTTAATATTTTTGAGCCTTGAGACGTTATTATAAGTTGCATTTTCAGTTTATTTTGGGGAAACGACTTGAAGCTGTCACGTATTCATACATAAAAATGTGGTTAATGGCACTTACTGTCCTGACAGGGAAAGTTGTGCCGAGCAGCACTACCGTCCTGACAGGAAATGTTGTGCCGAGCTGCAATCATGCACATGGAAACCTGGTAATTGCTTTTGGGGTCAAAGGCTGGTTACAGCCAATCAGATCCACAGGAGGGGTATTTAAACCCAATTATCCTTTTGCTCATTGGCCTGTCGTGGTTTCATCCTGATGGCTATCCGAGAGTGCGTTACTGATCTTGATTTTCTATAATTTAACTTTGGCTTCGTTTTGACTTCCCTGAATTCTGGTATCCTTGACTTTTGGCATTCCCTCATCATTGTGTCTGATTCTGTGTTCCTGACCTCGGCAAGTATCTTGACTATTCTTGGATGATGTCCGGTTATTCTAAGGTCTGGTAATACATTATCCTTAGTCCTAGGTGTGACACAGTTCTGTGTGGTGGATCAACTTGTAATCCTGACAGAAGCATTCATTGTGTTGAGCTATTTTAATTGCTTTTGTTTGATTTGTTCATTGCAAACAGCTGAACATTGACAATAAATCTGATTTTCAATGGTGGTTGAATATTTTTGATTACAACTGTATAAATATGGGCGTCATATTTACCGCATAAGCTTTAAAAAATGTTTTTTTTTAAATTAATGTGGAAGTTCAAATCTCAAAACAAACTAAGTGACTCATTCATTGTCCATTAAGTTGTTTGTCATTTGTCCATGTGGTGTTTCAGAGTTGCAGAATTCAGATAAATCTCTGATCTCTGAGAAGTTTACTTCTCACGCATTTGTAATAAAATACGATAGCAGTCTCCTACACACCATAGGATCCTTGTTCAAATAAGCCATTGTGAGTTATAGCAGAATCCAGCATAAAATGCTCCTCCCATTGCCATATTTTGTCAACACTTTACTCGTACATAAGACAAAATAGCTCCTTCTTTGACTTGTGCATATATTCTCACTGCAGTGAACTTTCAATTAAATTATAATGCATTCTATATTAATTTTTCATAAAGATTCTATCACAAAACCTCAAATCGACTATGCTGCTTCAATAAAAGATTTGCAGCAAAAGTATAATATATAATATATAAATAAATATAATGCAATTGTTATGATGTTGCAAGCAAATCTTCAGCTTATTACATGTTAGTATTATTCTTTTTTTAATAAGAAGGAAATAACCTTGTAGCAATAGAATTATAGTAAGATTATTAGTTATGAGAATTGATTTTCAGTGCACAAAAATATAACTTTGAAAATATTTTATTCAGAATATAACCTTTCAATTCTAGTGCCATTAGTGGAAAATACTCCTTGTTAATCCCAAGGAGATAAGACATGGGCAGTTTAAAAATGTGCAGTAATCTTCTTTTGCTGTAAGAAAAAAAAAAAAAAAGCAACAACCAATGCCAGAATGCAATATACAAGATACATTACATGACAAATAAGACTTTGTATATACTATCTTGTCAGTTTCTCCCACCTAAAAATATCTAAGATAACTGTTCAAGTTATTCTCAATATAGCAGAATGATGCACTAATTTTAGTTCAACTGGTTCAAATGTATTCACTTCAACTTAACAGTAGATTAGGTTACTGAATCATCTGTCATATTCAAACCTAAACTTGTGTGTTGCAGAAAAATTTGGTTTGGCATAACCATTTTTCAGAATATGAAATTTAGTTTGGGGCCTTCCACACTGTTCAGTTGTCGGTGTGACTTCGTCCATGAAAATATTTGGTAAACAATTTTTTAAAAAAAAAAAGGTGTGAAAATGGACAAATCAGTGCACTGTAAAATATATACCTAATATTTTGAATATGTAATGCATATATTTTGCAGTACACTGTGCATTTTCCCACCATTTAGGTCACTTCACAGATTAACGGAGACAAAATAACAAATATAATTTTATTTTAGGAAAAACAGTAAAAAAAATAATTTATATATTAAATATATTTGTTAAATGTATAATATATCAATATAAAATGTTTTAGTGCTCCTCTTTTTTTCCTCTATTGATCACTTTACATTTGATCTGTGAATAAAATTAACATTTAGTGGCTGTCCCCTAGCCATCAATTCATTTTTTACCATCAGTTACCTCTTTTTTTGGTTTTGCTCGGTTATGTCTGCATGTCGCTTTGGAGATATGGAATTATGGAATATGGGTTGGCATAAATTCAGACAAATTGCAATTCGTCCGAAACCGAATGCACACGTCTATTCAAAACATGCAGATGATATCTGTATTGCGGTTCACTCGCTTTAGAATTAGTAGTCTTTAAAAAATGTATTATTTTTATATAGATCGTGGAAAAATCACACTAGATCCATTTGCCCTTAGTTTATGTTATTCTGTTACAGATTCCTGAGTTGATAAGCACACGCTCATCTTCTGGACATTCTTGTGAAATGTAATTGTGCAAGTCTAGGGAAACCATTGAAACACTATACAAAAATGATCTGTCATTTACATACCACAAATAAAAAAAACTTAATGCAAACATCTTAATCTGTCTAGAAGTAAGCAGAAAACTATTTTGTAACTCTTAGCACTGTGACATAAAACCATATTCTTAGCCTCAACCTGAACTCATAAACCTCTAAGAGATTTGAAAGCTCTGAATCCTAGAGAAATCTCCCACCTGCTCCTGTAATCTGGTATGTTACATGTAAAGACTGGCATATCGTTTTTTTGCCAGAACATTTCAGAAATTTAAACAGAAGCCACATGTTATTGATGTTTATATCCAGAACAGAGAGCAAGACATATTGTTTGTCTGTGTGTGTCAAACATTTAGAATTCATCCTATGATTTGAAGACAAATCACAGTTATTTTTTCTAATGTTCAGGGGTTTAGGTTTAGAGCTTTGACTGTGGAAACAAGTAAATCCTTTTTACAGAAACCTAGGGCACTCGATATTTTTTTGACTGGGTCATATAGGTAGTTATTCAATTTTGTATTATTTATGTTGAAATAACATTGGTCATGTAATGAAACATTTTATATTTTCTAGAATTTAAAAACTTGTCATTAATTTTTATCTTAAAGGTTTAATAAGAATTTCCTAATTTTGCATCTGTTGAATGTTTTTTTTAAAGGAGTCTATAAAACATCAATCAAATCAGGTTTGCTGTTAGGTGCGTTTTGGGGATGTGAGAAAAATGTCCAAACAATTACATTGTTCACAATTCATATTGTAAAATACACATTTTTATTCATTTTTGCTAACGCTGTATAAACATTTGTTTTATATTTTTATGGCTAAATGTACAATAACAGAGGTTTTATTCATCA
The DNA here is from genome assembly GCF_036172605.1 of Pelobates fuscus. Classification (NCBI taxonomy): domain Eukaryota; kingdom Metazoa; phylum Chordata; class Amphibia; order Anura; family Pelobatidae; genus Pelobates; species Pelobates fuscus. The sequence goes on along the minus strand of NC_086317.1, from coordinate 316,651,878 downwards.
CTAAAATATGACAAGAATTGTAGGTAAAAATATAAATACTGTTGTCTTATCACAGTCAAAATATCTTCACTACAAAGAGAGTCTTTTGTTAAAGCCCGTCATATGATCTTTTGACTCTGCCATCATAGCACGGTGAAGCATATGATGTTTTGAATTTTAGTCACACTTTTTTTTCTCCCTGTGAATTCTCCTGCTGCTAAATATGAGCTCTGACTGTAAGATGAAGAATAAAAAAACAGACATACTTCTATCCTCACAAAACATCAGTCTGCAACTTTAGAAAGGACAATTTTAGTGAAGAATTGCCTTAATAAAGCTGTTATAAAGCTTTACTAGCGATGAGTGCAACACAGTATTTTTTGTAGAATATATATAAAAATAGAATATAGTAGCATATTCTGTAGTAGGCTAAAACATACATTTGTGTGGCATACACTAAATATAAAGATATTCTACACCTGGGGATTTTACTCCATTGGCTCTTGGATACCGAAAACAGAATTTAACCCATTTCCTCATTTTTCCACATGCACTAAAAGAAGCAGTGGAAAGGAAGTAAAGTCCTTAACCACAACAATTAAAACAACATTGTACTCTGCAGTGATCAGACACCAGGCAACAACTAATGCATGACTTCCTCCAACATCCTCTAGTTAGACTCTAGTTGTTGTTATCCTAGTACAGTCTACTGGGTTGATTGTCTCAGCTGCTATGCCATCCTTTGCTTTGCATCATGCTCTGTAAATGCATCTAGATGTATACAGCAGCCTGACTAATACCCCCTTTTCTCATCAGCTGGTTAAAAAAACACACCATATCAGCCCCATACCATTATCACTAGTGATGTCCCGAACAGTTCGCCGGTGAACATAGCGTGTTCGCAGTCGCGAATACGCCGTGATGTTCGGTCCGCCCCCTATTCGTCATGGAGGTGGGAGGGTCTGGGAGGGAGGGTCTGCTGCTGATTGGCTGGAATGTGTCTGCTGACTGTGAGGTACAGGGTCAAAGTTTACTCAATGATGACGAATAGGGGGCGGACCGAACATCGCGCGTGTTCGGGACATCACTAATTATCACTGCTATTTGTGTTTACTTAGTTTACTTAGTTGGGCATTTTGAATAACTCTAGGGATTCCATTTAACCCTTTGCTCAAACCTGCTACAATGGAATCTTCCTAAATATAGATTTATGGGGACTTAGTAATCCGTAAATACCAATTGATCTGCTTGGCATTTTCCTGTAGAATATTACCTCTGTTAAAGGAACACTCCAAGCACCATAATCACTAAAGCACGTTGTAGTGGTAAAGATTCCAAGAGCGCCCTGCCCCCTCCCCCCATTGTAAGTAGTCAAACCATTTGAGAACAGTTTGACTACTTACCAGCCTCCACTAGCTCACCAAGAAAGCTGGAAGTCTTTTAATCTTTCTTTTAAACTTGCTGAAATGTATGTGGCCGGGTGATCAATGCTGCCTATTATGCCTCTGAGGTTTTCTTTAATTTTCTATATATATCTTTTGGTTAATCCCACATATTGTTTCTTGCAAAGTTTGCCTGTTGTTAAACAGATTACATACTGAATTTCATGGTTTAACAATCAGGTGGTTTTTATGGGTAGAAGACAAAAACAAATATTCAAAGATACATGTATACACATTCATGTACTTCACTTTTTTGTTGGTTGGTTCTAGATTGCAGTTTGGAACATAGATACCTCTTTCTCCTAGTAGCATATTTATTTCCTGGACATAATAGATATCCCCCAATAGTGTCTCAAAACATAAATCTAAATGGTGTTAAAATATTTGTAATCTCAAATTTGTTACTAAAACTAGTGCAATACAGAGTGCTGAGGTTTAATCTTCAGCATTGGATTTCACCTTTTTATTTATATTCTGTCTTGCTGCTATACTGGCTACCAATCAATGACAGTCTGCCTTCTCACATGTCTATATTGCAAGCTCAATAATATTATTTGAACAGCCTCTTTTCAAAAGATCTAAGCTAATTTGATTAGTGTGTAATTCAAAGGTATCCACTTACCTCAATAACATATTAACTGCTCTACTTGAATACTATCAAAGTATGAGCAAGAGGGGGGCGGAGCTTGGCCGCCATGCGGAGAGGATGCAAACACCCAGGGCTCCCACCAAATGGCTAAATATAAGCCTTTCTTGCCGCAATCGAGCCAGACTAAACGGGCACCACATCTGGCCACCCAGCCAAGCCCCGGGTGGGAACAAGCTTGGGATGATACAAGAAACTCAGAGGCACCAACCGAGGCAGGTCCGACCTGCGGCCTAGCAGTTGATGCGGGGCTGGAGGACGCGGCCGGTCCTCCGTCCCCGAAGTCCTGCAGATGCAGAACCTCCCCCCCCCCCCGGGACTGGCGGGGGTCATCGCAGTCCACCATTGCGTGCTCACAAACAGGGGCGAACAAACACAAGCCCTGTTGGATGGCCACAGGCGGGTGGAGGCACGGGCACACCGCTTAATCAAGATGGCGGCAGCACAGAATGCAACCTCACACACCAGGAAAGCCAACGTTTGTGAGCGAGACAAGGCAGGTCTGGCGGCAACCCCACAGTGGACATGGCCTTGGGGGAGATGGAGTAGAGGAGAAAAGCCCCAAAGAAAGCGACGGCAAGAGGCCTATCCATCCCCCCAGGCATCAAACATGGCAGCCACGCGACCCGGTGACATCCAGCCCCGGCTCCTTCCTGGCCGCAACCTGACACCAACAGAGATAGCCACAAACAAGGGCGAATGCTCACCCAACATGGGGATCAAGCTCTATACCCAGCTGTGCGCGCCTCTGCACCAGCCCCCGAGGGTCACCATGCGGGAAGCTGATCCAGACCAACGACAAAGGTTTGCAGCCCCCAGCACAAGCAACAGACGACCCCACAGGGACTGACCGGCTCTAATCCACACAGAGGGCACCGGGGAACACATCATGTGGACTCTATGTATGTTTTCAGCCATATAAGATTTCACAACGCTTACTCAATGATTGCATACTTATTACCTAGACCTAGCTTAAATGTAAATATGCAGTTTAACTACATAACATGTTTACACGGCTAGCGTTTGATAGCAGTATAATAAGTGTCATCAACAGACTAGCCAATACGCTGGTCATGCCAAACTACAGTCTATAATCTTTGAAAATCAAATAGCTATGTGTGCCTAGCTTGAACATTTCTGTATATCACTACTATATCATTTCTTGTTTTCCTCATGTTTCTAAAAAAAAAAAAAAAAGTGCAGTATCTCTTGACTACCCATATCAATTGTTTCTGACAATCTAATATGTTGAACAAGTCTTTGTTTATGCCTGCAATTTACTCTGCACTCAAAAATAAAGAATTATAAAATAAAAGTATGAGCAAGATATACAATTAATCTCTAAGGTATTACTGCTATCAGTGCTCCACTTTTTTTAGAATTCTCTTTTTTATTGAGACAAGATTAAGATACATTATAAGCAAATAGGAGTCATAACAAGAATGCACATGCATAGCAGAACAAAATGAATAAGAACAAAAATACAGCATTTTTTGGTAAAGACATCGGGAGAAACTCCTGAGGGAATCTGCCTCATTTTTTTTTTAAAATCAAAAACATGCTAGGTAATTGTTGCGTACAGAGGTGTGTTCATAAATAAATAAATCGTAGCAACAGCTGACAGATTGCTGGAAATAGACTGTCACATGTCAACTGGCAGGTAATGGGGAAACCATGCTTAACAAGGAAGATTATGGTATATACTGATATGCATGTTGCGATAAGATCAAATGCCAAGCACAACTGCATTGATGCAGAATGAAATAAACAAAACATAAAGTAAAGTAAAATGACTTAACTATTGTGATCTTGCAAGACAGCATTTCTAAGCACAGAAAAAATGAGTCAGCCTACACCCTACACATGATGGATACCACCCCGGCACTCAGATTGACCCAAGACCCAACCCCAGGTCCCAACACAGCTCAGAGCACCAAGCTCATGGCTCCCAGCAGGACTTGGTATCGAAGGCCTCAATTAAGTTGATTTTGCACACGAGTGGTAGTGGCCTTTCGAGGGAGTGAACAGTGAGTCGGGCACTGTCCCTGTTTGTGCCATGGCCCAGGAAGATATTGGTCCATAGCAGGACTGAGCTTTTGACATCCAGGAGATGTAGATTGCTCAGTGGTCTGATGCAAGGAAGGTGCCAGCAGGTCTTCACCAAGAGTGCATTGGCAATGGGTAACTGTAGACAGCAAATAGACTATTCATTATGTCCATGAAAGTGAGCTGCAGGTCTTGAGGGGCTTGTTTGAATGTGGCATCCACCATCTTGTCCACATTAAGCAGGCTGCTACTGATGAGAAGTTGTTGGAGCATCATCAGTGTAGCATAGGTAAGAGGTACCTGGTAATCCCTCACTGGCAGGGGTGAGGGGAGAGTGAAAGCAATACCTTCACAGTAGTGTATAGCAACAAACTGAGGGATCGGCTGCCTTCCTCACATCTGCTGTAATTAGGTCTTCTTGTAGGCCGCGGGTCTACCTCCAGTGAAAGCCACTGATCTTGGTTGGAAACACAGAGAAATCAACTGCAGTGGATAAAAATTAGGAGCCAACGATTTTGCAGGCTCTCGTCACTCCAGTCCCATTACATGGGGTGTGGAGCTCTGCTCTCTATTTACAGCCAGTGGGCTATCAATATTAGGGGTCTACTGTGTGTGATTTACTAAGGGGAGTTTATGCTACATCAGCCTTACGATCTGGGGCTAGTCTGAGTGTGCCGTTACTTTTTATTTTTTATCATATACTCCATCGCTTTAGCATACCTTGTGAGTGGGGGTTCTCTCCCTCCCCTCCCTAGCAACTCTGCTATTTAGTAACTCTATTTGGGGGACACTACTGTTTCTCAAAAAAAAATACAAAATACACACCAATAGCTATTTTTAGCGTTTGAAACATTGTTGCAACTTTTTTTGACAACGGGGTATATTGTGAGGCCAGCATTTGTACAGAGGATTCCTATTCTTTTACACTTTTTCACTGTATATACACCTTTATTTTTACATTTTGTCGTTCTTTATCTTCCCTAGAAGGGACTAATAAAAATTTATTATTTTTCATATATTTCATGTATGTTCTATACTGGCAATTTTTAGCCATGATTATGAACAACTTTATTCAGGGGTATTGAGACTGATGATTGGGAGGACCCGTCTGTAATCCCTTTTTTCAGTCTCTTTCCTTTCTATATTGCAGTGGATACCTCCCATCTCCTGGATAGTTCCTCTGATAGAATTTGGAGCTGTAAGTAGCAAATATAGCTATTTCAGAGTTTTGCATTATGGAGCTCACAAGAGCTCCATCCCCTCCACACATATTTTTGTGTTATTAGAATCTGAATTAACGAGTAGTAGACTTGTGCACAGTGAAAAAAAAATAGTTCATCAAATAATTTTTTTTTTTGTGTGGATGGTCTGCAATTTGTTCATATGGTGTCTTGGTTAGGACAAATTTTATCTATGCAATTGTCTCAGGAAACAAATATTTGAACAAACAAAAATGGTGTGAAATTTGCCAGTCAGTGTGCTGCATATATATATATATTTTATGTATATATTTTGCAGTTCACTGATAGATGTATTTGTGCCATCTGGTTCACAGATCAAGTGAGAAGAAGTAATCAATTGAGGAAAAAAGAGGAGAAACAGTAAAAAAAAAATTAAAATCTACATTTAAATATCACATATGTATTAAATATATAAATATATTTTACTGCTCTTTCTTTTTCACTCTACCGGTTTAATCTCACTTGATCTGTGAATAAAATCATCATTTAGTAGCTGTCCCCTAACCATCAATAATCTTTTACATGTTGGTGCCACGAATGGAAATCTGAATTAAAGAAACAAATGAAAAGACTTATTTTGAGTTTGTCATATGATTTATCCATATGATGTTCCATAGTTCAGAATTCAGAAGTCTAGTTTGTTATTTAGTCAACTACTTATTTTGAGCCTTTTCCAGTATTGCAGTATAGCATATGTTATTATAATTATCTACATATTTGAGTTACTTACTAAGCTTAATGAGCAGTGAGTAATGAGTATTGTATTGAGCTGGAAATTATAAAATGCTGGGTACAGAGTATTCTGCTCAGTGCATTTACCAACTAAGCTATTTGACCAATAGTCAAATTTAGTTTAAAAAAAAACAAAAAAAAAAAAACAATATTGTCTGTAGTTTAAAAGCAAAATCTATTTCCATTTTCAGTTATATGTTTTTTAAAATGTTTACTACATGTTCTTTGTTATGGACTGTTTGGCAATAGTTGGCATAGCTATCCTACATAGGATTTTTTTCTAAAGCCTGAATGGATTTAGCTAGAAATGTGCTGCCATATAATTTTTTTCTCTTAGGAACTCTAAAGATGCATAAAACAGCAAGTAATATGCACAAGATAGAATATGTTTTGCTGCTGAACACGCATTGATGGCAGTTTGGAACCAACCTCCAATGCCCTCCGTCTCGGCTTCTGAAGCTAGAAGCAATGATGCCATTTATTTTTGGAATTTCCTCTCTTTCCGTTTTTGTTTCTACTTTTGGCTGCTAGCTACCCATCCATCCTTTCCTATACCCACCTAAATTTCTCCTTATTTTTGCTTCTGTTAATTTTTTTTTTTTTTTTTATCTCATGTTCTTGTCATTATTTGAAAATATTTTTTTGGTACTCTGTGTTCGGCAAGTCTGAATATAAAGACTTTACAAAAAAGAAGAGCATTCAAATTGGATTGCACTTTCTAACCAAAAGAAAGCCTATTTCCTCCAAACTAGCATATAATATAATTCAGTTCTCAGAGGAATTTGAACGAAGATCTGAGAAAAAAACAAACAGTCATTATAAATAATAGCAACGAGCCATAATAACATTTCATTAGAAAAATCTCCCGAGAATAGATTATCCTGGATATGAAGATATACCATGCAAGCAAAAGAGAGATCACTACAATTTAACAGTCATTGGTAGAGACCATCATGCTTTCTCACTATGTTATCAACTTGCAATCAGATTGAAAGAATGTATTGTTAAACTACTAAAAAAGGTAAACAATGTAATATTGCTACACAGAAATTATCATTGCAGTTACAAAAATAAAATACATTTACTGCTGGCATGTTGTATTTGTAGTTTAGAATGATCTTCCCTTTTTCTCCCTAAATAAAGTAGTAAATTACAATTTAGTGGAAAGAGGGTCCTCTCACTCCAGCTCCACTTCGCCTTAGAGAAGTCCATGCTGATGATCTTCCAGTCAATAGAATGCTTCTCATAAGGAAGCACTAGGAGTCAACACACACGGGCTGTTTCTCATTGGTATATAGATAAGACTTTATCAATTTCAGTAATATTATGCAATTTTGTATACACACAATAGTTTATCGATTTTCTCCATAAAATCAAATTACACTGTTTCCCCTTTATATAAGTTTTACTTAAATATGTCTTATTTTGTCATTTTTGTTTTTTATATTAGGGCTTTTGTTGGGATTCCTTTGATCTGCATACCCAGGTAGCGACTGCTATTTGCAGATGCTGTAATTAATGCAGTTTCTCTCCCCTAATGATATGCCAGCAGCTGGGGAGACAGAATCGCACTGTTTTTATTTAATAATTTCCTCTCCCATCATAAAATGGTAGTAGATCTTAGGGAAGTGTACATTATTAATTGGCATTTATAAATTAATAAGGATAGATAGATAGACAGACAGACAGAAAAACAGAGAGAGATACATATATACTCATACAGACCAAAAAAATAATATAGTCTCTTAGCTTAGCAGCATTTTCATTAGAACTAAATTACATCAAACACACACAGGCTAAATACCCCCCACCCCAAAAAAAAGGATAAGGAAAAAGATCAGAATGTGATGTAAAGCTACAGGGTGGAACCACTACTACTTATCATCATAGATGTTATAAGGGTTGTTCGGTTGAATGAGATGAGAGATGTCATGAATATATAAGTCTTGTTGGGGGTTTTGTATTTTTAAATTTACATGTGGTAACTGCTTGGCAAAGCAGCCACCTATTAGAAGAAAGATTAGTAGTATAGTGCTGCACCATTCTACTTAAAGGGAGGGAATGGTGGAGAACTATGATTGTGAGACAAGTGTGTGATTGTGAGACAGAGTATACTGTAAGTCTGAATATGCCTGATTGCGATAGAAAATAGACATTTAGTATCACATTGTTGTTTGGCTAATTTTTTAATCATAATGATAACATAAATTATCCAAATGGCCCTGATCAAAAGTTTACATACCCTTGAATGTTTGGCCTTGTTACAGGTTCATTACATAGTTACATAGCTGAAAAGAGACTTGTGTCTATCAAGTTCAGCCTTCCTCACATTTGTTTTTTGCGGTTGATCCAAAAGAAGGCAAAAAAACCCAGTTTGAAGCACTTCCCATTTTGCAACAAACTAGGAAAAAAAATCCTTCTTGCATCAAGCAGTTATTACTCTACATTGAAAAATGATATCCTTGAATATTCTGTTTTTGCAAGTATGCATCTAGTTGCTGTTTGAACATATGTATGGACTCTGATAAAACTAGTTCTTCAGGCCAAGAATTCCACATCCTTGTTGTTCTTACAGTAAAAAAAAACCTTTCATTTGCCTTAGACAAAATCTTCTTTCTTCCAGTCTAAATGCATGACCTCATGTCCTATGTAAAGTCCGTTTTGTGAATAGATTTCCACACAATGGTTTGTATTGGCCCCGAATATATTTGTATAATGTTATCAATCCTCTCTCAGGTGACATTTTTCTAAACTAAAGAGGTTTAAATTTGTTAACCTTTCTTCATAACTGATATGTTCCATTCCTTTTATTAATTTTGTAGCCCGCCTCTGCACTTTTTCTTGTGCCATAATATCCTTCTTTAGAACAGGTGCCCAAAATTGCACAGCATATTCAATATGTGGTCTTACCAGTTATTTATAAAGAGGCAAAATTATATTCTTATATACACGTCTGCCAGATCACTCTGGCAGACGTGTATATAAGGAAACACAGATCCTTTAGATATAGATGACCCTGGTTCGCTTTCTAGAGAAATGACAAATGCCAACTTCTGGTGTAGTAATTTTGAAGTACCAATATGTATAGGTGAAAATAAATGGAACTGCTCACTCCTGCCATGCTTTTCTGGTACCAGGAGGACACGCGTCTGCCGCCATATTGGGAGAGTCGCAGATAAGTATGTCAGCCTGGGCGGCTGTGCTCTGTGTGTCCATTAGCTACAGCCAGCCTCTCAGAGGTGGACCGGGATAAACCCCACCGGTCCGAGGGAGGGGGGGGTAACGCAGTTCCTGCCGGGAAGTAGCTGCTTCCGGATCGGGAGATCGTCCGCCTCTCCCACTCGGTGAGCACCAGGCCACACTTGCCACGCGGAGGTAAGTAAGACTCTGTCGAGTAAGTAAGACTCTGTTGCTGACCGCTATTAAGCATGTCGGGTCGGTCAGGTAGGAGCAACATTGCTGTGTCATCCCCTTCTGGGGTGAAATTCGCTTGTTGATAGCTGCTTAAAGTGAGATATTGAGGGAGCTCACATGAAGTGCGTCTTTCCTCTATGACAGCTAGGCCCCGCCCCCCGGAAGCTGCATTCTTAGTGAGAGAAGGGACAGTGTAGCTGCTGCTGATTTAATAGGGAAATCGATAGCTAGGCTAGTGTATTCCGTGTCCACTACAGTCCTGAAGCACTCATCTGATCTCTGCTGTAAGGACAGCACCCCAAAAGCCCTTTTTAGGGCTAGAACATCAGTCTGCTTTTTCTTTCTGTGTAATCTAATTGCAGTTGCCTGCCTGCCAGCGTGTGTGTCAGGCTCACAGCGTATACTGTGCCCACTTGCCCAGTGCCACCACTCATATCTGGTGTCACCAGGGGCGTACCTGGAGTATTTGGCACCTGGGGCGGATCCTTTATTTGGCACCCCCTACACTTTGAAATGTAAAAAACAACTGCAATTTTTTTTAATGTATTTGGCTCTGAACACCGGAACAGACACACACACACAAACACACAGACAGACACACACACACAGACAGACAGACAGACAGACAGACAGACACACATACAGACACACATACAGACACACAGACATACAGATACACATGTATAAGTGTGTGCTTGCGTAGTGAATGCAGTGTATAGTGTGTGCAGTGTGTGTGTATGGTGCATGCAGTGTATAGTGTATGCAGTGTGTGTGTATAGTGTATCCAGTGTATAGTGTATGCAGTGTGTGTGTATAGTGTGTGCAGTGTATAGTGTATGCAGTGTGTGTATAGTGTGTGCAGTGTATGGTGTATGCAGTGTGTGTGTGTGTATAGTGTGTGCAGTGTATGGTGTATGCAGTGTGTGTGTATAGTGTGTGCAGTGTGTGTGTATGCAGTGTGTGTGTATAGTGTATGCAGTGTATAGTGTATGCAGTGTGTGTGTATAGTGTGTGCAGTGTATAGTGTATGCAGTGTGTATGCTGTGTGTGTGTATAGTGTATGCAGTGTATAGTGTGTGCAGTGTGTGTATAGTGTATGCAGTGTATAGTGTGCAGTGTGTGTGTATAGTGTATGCAGTGTATAGTGTATGCAGTGTGTGTGTATAGTGTATGCAGTGTATAGTGTATGCAGTGTGTGTGTACAGTGTATAGTGTGTGCAGTGTGTGTGTATAGTGTATGCAGTGTATAGTGTATGCAGTATGTGTATAGTGTATGCAGTATGTGTGTATAGTGTGTGCAATGTATAGTGTATGCAGTGTGTTTATAGTGTATGCAGTGTGTGTATAGTGTATGCAGTGTGTAGTGTGTGCAGTGTGTGTAGGCAGTGTGTGTGTATAGTGTATGCAGTGTGTGTATAGTATGTGCAGTGTGTGTATAGTGTATGCAGTGTATAGTGTGTGCAGTGTGTGTATAGTGTGTGCAGTGTGCATGTGCTGCCACTTACCTGCCCGTCCTGTCCTCCTCGACTGGTGGTCCGGTGGCAGTGAAGAGGGGCCCAGTACTTTGCATCCTCGTTTCCCATCCAGCAGCAGCAGGGTCCTGTGTTCTCGCGATCCGCGAGAGCGTTGACGCGGGTTGCTATGGATCGCGAGAACAAGACCTACTGCTGCTTGATGGGAAATCGCGTTGATACACGAACTCGTGGTACACCAGTCCCTTTTCATAAGACACAGGGGTGGTGAAATGCTGCCCCTGTGAAAATGTGCCCCGGGCACCCTTAGTGAGCGGTACCCGGGGCGGACCGCCCCCGCCGCCCCCCCCCTTAGTACGCCACTGGGTGTCACAATAGCTTGCATTTAAAAAAAACAAAAACTTTTTTGACTGTAATATAATCCCAGTCAGTTTCCTTCACACGTGTGCGTTTCAGGGCCTGCCAGGGCACAGTGTCACACCAGTGCAACTCATATCTGGTGTAACAGTAGTGTACATTAAAAAAAAATCTAGAAATTTCACTGTGAAATAATAGCAGTCAGTTTCCTTCACACGTGTGTGTTTGAGGGCCTGCCAGGGCATAGTGTCACACTAGTGCAACTCATATCTGGTGTAACAGTAGTGTACATTTAAAAACAAAAAATACAGGGGGCTTGTTGTCACCTTTCGGGGACCCTTGGTGTCCTTCAATGAGACCTTCAATGACATCAGTGAGGACAAGGAACGGGACATGGCTAGCTTGGTATCCAACATTGTGCAAATGGGGAGTTTGCTGTTGTGCAAATGGACTGTTTGCGGTTGTTTGCGGTGCGTTAAACGGGAAGTTTTGGTCTGTCACTGTGAAGCGGACGTAACCCTTACACTACCTGATTGATACAACATCATACCTGATGTTTTAATCAACGTTATTCCAAACAATTTAGGAATGTTAGGTGATTTATGCCCTTTATGGATTAAAACCAGACTCTGCATCAACTATGTAATTTTCCATGGGAGTTTTGCCATGGATCCCCCTCCGGCATGCCACAGTCCAGGTGTTAGTCCCCTTGAAACAACTTTTCCATCACTATTGTGGCCAGAAAGAGTCCCTGTGGGTTTTAAAATTTGCCTGCCTATTGAAGTCTATGGCGGTTCGCCCGGTTCGCCCGTTCACGAACATTTGCGGAAGTTCGCGTTCGCCGTTCGAGAACGGAAAATTTTATGTTCGCGACATCACTATTTACGAGTATGTATAGTTTTCTAATTCTACATTGCATAACTACTGGTAAAACGATACATATTATAGATATACATATAGCAATAATAAATGGATGAAATAAAATATTTACAATTGCTGATCCTACAGATGATTTAGAAAGTGTTTGTACTTTTAATTATCCATAAACTAAAGAATGCACACTAGAATCACTTATGAGTAAAGAATACAATTTATTATGTACATAAATAGTACCTCACAAATAATACAAAAATCAGAAAACAAAATGACAGTAGCAAGGGCAAATATAATAGCAAATAGTACAATACCAATAGAAGCTCCACACAGCCCTAGGACAGAAACACGAGGCACAAGACCCCCAACGTTTCGGCAACCAACTGCTGCCTTTATCAAGGGTAAAAATTTACTTTTACTTATGTCATTCCACCAAGAGGAACTTGAAACAACCGATTATTCATGTTCTATCAACTTTAATTTACCATTTACCATGTTTAAATTGAATTTCTGTATCTTTCAACTGTTTTTGTAACAATTGTAATAATACCTTGTTTTTCCTAATCTCATCTGCCCACTTTCTCCATTTAAACTCATTAGTTTGTGAAACATTTAATTGAATAGACATGCTATCTACTTCTTGTATAGGACTCTTCAATATATTAACCTTGTTTATGTATTACTAGTGGACCCACATTGAATCAATATAAATCTTTCAGTAATTTTTCTGAATGCGTACATTGTGAAAATGTAGCTCTTAACCTGTACACATATGTTATCTTTCTCTATGGGAGTTACAATTTCATGAGGATTTTTGTTTTAATTTTACCAGAACATTAACTTTGGTTATGAAAACATGAATAATAAATGGTTTCAACTTGGTTATTTATGCATATTATTTTGGATGCGAAATGTAGACAACTAGAAAGATCTATCTACTCAAGTACAGTTATGTTATTATAAGAAACAAAATTAGGATATTGTAATTTATAAATTAATAATTGTGTGTTACTAATAGGAATCCCTAACACCGACATTGAAAATAGTGTTTTTTGTAAATATGATCAAGGCATTCTTGTTACCTAAACTTATATACTATCTTAGGGCGATTCCCTATAGATTGGGGAAAAGTATTCTTAACCATTTTCAAATTTTGATTTCTAAATGTATTTGGGCAAATAAACCACCTAGGATAGCGTTTGACACTCTTCGAAGGAGTTATCAGAAGGGAGGAATAGCATTTCCAGATGTTGATAAAATTCATGAAGCATGTATGGCGACTCACGTTTTACAGTGGCTAGACAAGGACCAGGGAAATAAATCATGGCTTACTCTAGAACAGGAGGATAGCCCCAGATATAAATTGATTGTTCTTTTTTGGATGGGTATGTTGAATTTAGGTGAATTGGATACCAAGCATATTTCAAATAGAATTCTGATAGATATGATTAATACCTCAAAATCCTAAATAAAAAATTGAAGTTGGAAGACAAATTACTATATAGGGTTCCATTAGTGGTCCTACAACATGCAATGGATAATAAATAAAATAAATGTTCAATCTTGGACACATCTAGGCATATTGAATAGCTCTGATTTATGGGATGGATTTAAACCCATCCCATTTAAACAAATGCAAGAAAAATATAATCTTTCCCCTAGAGATCTTTTTCAATATCTAAGGATTCAAATTTTTTTACTATCTCGGACTATGCTTAAAGATCACAATGTTACAATGTTAATCCTCTTATTGCACTATATAAAAAGAAGGGAGGGATTTCTAGATTTATTAAATTGCTGGAATCAATGGAACAAGACTCTCCTTTACTCTTTTAACCATTTGTTAACCCATAAATCTGTATGATTTTGAGCAAACGCAAATACTTAGGTAAACTACCTTTGAGTTCTATAGGAGTAACACCACTTTGTAATGCTTGTGTCATCACCTTAAAATCTGTAGAATATTCAACTTGTATCTCCAAACAAGCTTTTTTTCTGTTTGATACTTTATTTCCTCCAAACCAATGTTCTAAGCCTTGTTCCATATATAATAAATGTTCCTTGCAGTGTGGAAATTTTGTTGAGATTTTCCACTGAGAAATATTAAAATGCCAAACTATTGTTGCAAATTTCCCATCTAATAACTAAGACTTTGATTGAAAATGATTCAATTGAAAGGGACTTGATAACTTAAAAACCTGATTCTTGCATTCTACCATTCTGGGAGAAAATTAAGCTTAACATCACCACATCTCTCGTGATGATTTCTTAACATTATACCACATTGATAGTGTCCACTCTCACTGTGGGTAGTATTGTCTAAATAGAAAACAAACATTTCTTCCGACCAAGCCACCTTCCCTAGTAAACGTCTGTGAATAACCATTGGCGTTGTATGTGACATACTACCCAAAAACTTTCCTTCCGTTTTCCATGTCATTACAGACTCAGGGTGTACAATTTTATGTGCACTAGTCTAAGTCTTTCCTTTCCTGATATCTACGAGACTAGACTTCACCATAATATCTGACATAACATAATCAGTTACCAGAAACATCATGTTAACTCTTATTGTTAACGATTCCCTAGATGCTCGTATTTTCCATATCCAAGGTATACCTGGAGCATTATTTTTTTAAGAGGAATTCTGGCTCTAAATGTATAAGCCAATATTGGATAGAATAAAGTATCTCACCACATCATCCTCATGTTGTTACTAAAGTTTGTGCAACCTTCACATTCATATCACCTGACCAATTAACCATTTCCTCTCCATTAACTACAATCATGATATATGCATTTTGTAATATGTTGAGTTCCCATGATCCTGTTTTTACATTATCTTGTACAAGTTAACCTTTTGTCCAACTAAATAAATCATTAGGACCTCTTGTAATGTTTAAATTAATGACACTATCTCCTGTGTTAATTCGTACATTGCATACTTGTAGATACTCATCTTTTGTCCCAAAACAAACATGACCTTTTAATACTTGTTCATTGTCTCTCTTTTTTCTAAAATTTCCCAATAAGTCATCCTTTACTTCCTGATTGAAAATTGTTTTGTTCATCTTAAATATAACTACTACAAGAACTGTAGTCATCAATGTTAGCAGGATGCTGACAAACAGCTTCTTTCTGCTACACTGTTGTCTTTGCGAACTCATCTTCTGTCACCGGACAACTTTCCTCTGTAGGTCTGCTTACAAATGATCTAAAATAAAACCAAGAAAAACAAAGCAGTATCAATATATTATCAAATTATGTTATAGATTTATAGAATTTGCACTGATCTGCATGAACCCAAAAACAATGTTGCCTCAGTTTATTCCGTAAACCATCAAGAGGTCTTTGCTTTGTACCATTGTTTGTCTCATTGTATACTTTATTTTGAAGGATCTTCCCAATTTGCCTCCCAAGGTCCAGTTTTCCTAAAAGTTTTTATCATGACCATACCTCCCTTTAAAAACTTAAAAAAATTAGGAGGTGCCATTTTGCACATACGAGTAGCTACATTCGGAAAGATTTGCTCTAAATTTTCTTCCAGCATTTGCATCCATTTGTTTTTTAGCAATCACATCTTTCTGTGGGGTAGATAAGTATGGATCATTAGGAAAATTCAACTGCATTTTCCTGCCTGTCATCAATTAAAATGGAGTGTATTGTGTAGCTGAAAACATAGTTCCTCTAATACCCAGGCGTACAACAGGAAGTGCCTGCACCCATGTGTTGCCTTTTTTCAAATAACATTTTTGAAAGTCTAGATTTCAATGTTCCATTCATAATCCCAGCAGATTGTGGATGATATGGAACATGGAATCTTTACTCTATGCCTAGAATAGCACACCGTGCTTGTAAGACTTTCCCTGTGAAATGGGTACCTCTGTCTGACTCTAATAGTCTAGGAAATCCCCATCTTGAGAAAATGTTTGTCCATAACGCTTTAGCTGTCCTTTGTGAATCATCTTTTGTTAGTGGAATTACTTCCAACCATTTAGAGAATACATCCCCAACAACCAACGCATACTTTAATCCATTCTTACCTGTTGGTAATGGCCCAATGAAATCAATTTGTAAAGTAGACCAATGACCGTTTGCAGGTGCTATACGTTGTATAGGTGTTTTTTGTCCTTTACGTCTGGGATTTATTTGTGCACATATCAAACATGATTGTACTACCTGTTGCACAGTCTTTTCCATTTTAGCCCAATAACACTTATCTCTGAGTACCTCTAACAGTTTCTGTTGTCCAATATGACCTAAAATGTCATGATTATATTGTGAAAATAACACTTTTAAAAGTTCTGGCATGACCGGACACAGTTCTCGGTTTTGGTCATGACACAAAACCCCGTTCTCATGAACAAATGGAGGTTTTATATCAGCCTGAGAAGCTGCAAGGGAAGAATCCTTTCCCTGTTCTTCTGCAAAAGATGGAGGCTGTGCCTTAGTCTTTCTAACCACTGCTACTGACATAGGCTCTGTCTGCAATGCATTTTCACCTGTTAAAGCTGATCTTTTTGTCAATTTATCAGCTATTTCATTTTCTTCACTAAGTACATCTTTACCTTTTTGGTAGGCAGGTACTTTAACTATAGCATGTAAACATGGCTCTTGAGACGCAATTTCAAATATGGTCTCTAGTGATCTTTGTGTGCTAACACTTTATTTGAAGCATCTACGAAACCTCTTCTTTTCCATATAGCTAAATGTTCTGTTAGTGATCTGACCACATATGAACTGTCACTATATATCACTAGGGGACACCCTTCTTTTTCCTCAAGTGTTAGTACTGTTTTTAATGTGTTACATGTGTTCAGTTTTAACCCAGAGTCTTGCAAAAGGAAAAATAATTAATTTAACAGAATCAGGTGTTCAGTTTCAGTCTGCATTTCATCAACATATTGTAACAAGCATGCTGGCCTAAAAAACTTAGACAAAACGTTTGCCAATGCTTGATGAAAATATGTTGGAGAACTGTGAAATCCCTGGGGTAACAAAGTAAACACATATTGCTGATTTTGAAATGTAAAAGCAAACTTGTATTGGCCACTATGCTTTTAGGGGGAAAAAAACATTACTTACATATAGTACTGAATATACTTTAGCAGTTGACATCAATCGTGACATCATATCTGGGGTTTCTGCCACCACATGCGTAGAAGGTAGTGTATTTATTTAATGTTCTTAAATCAATTGTTACTCTTTAGGACTTTTTGCCTGCTATCAATACTGGCCAAATGTTGCTGTTGCATGGGCTATTTGCTTTACTAATCACCCCTCTCTGTTCCAAATCATTAATGACACTTGCAATAGAATCAATTGAATCTCGGGGTAATCAATACTGCCTCTGTGGGAGTGGATCAGGACTTTGAATGTCAATCAACACATTTTTAAACCTCCCACATTCATTTTTACTTTATGCTTATAAATCTGGATAATTCTGCACAATCTCTTTAAGTTCAAAGTTATCGCTAGTATTAGGCCATTGCATTTCTATAGATACTACTTCTACTGGACAAACAATTCCTAGCTCCCCATGTTCAGTAGGATCCAATAGCACTGGTTTCATACCCTTAGCATCTTTCCAAATAGCTTTGCTTCCCAAATCAACAATTCAACCAGATATCATTTTTTGTTTTTAAACACTGAGGTATTTCTAAAGTAACGTTATTTACTAATGTTGCTATCGATCCTCCACCTCTGTCAAATCCTACAATTGTACATATAGGTGCACTTAGTGATAAAGGTAGTTGTAAACTTGTTATACTTAGTTGAGCTCCAGTGTCAATCAGAACTTCTGTGTCATAGCCTTTTAAAGAACATTTTATGTAGGGTCTACCACATCCATCCAAATTTAATGGAGCAAAAATTCAAGTGGACGTGGCCTGATACCTTCAGATTGTCATTGTGAATTTAAAATGTGGTCTGCCTCATTAGAAATGTTAGAAATCACACCGTCTGTCTTCTGTATTTGAATAAGCTACAATTTCTCTCACTTGCCTGAGCAGAAGAGCATTTAGAAAATCTCTATTGTTTTCTATATTAGGACTATTTTGAATAAATCCATTTGATCTGCCATGATCCCTTGATTTCCTGCAGTTTCTTTTTATATGGCCTTGCTTATTGCAATAGAAACAGACAAGACCACGTGTCAAGTTCCTTTCATAGTGTGAGTGGGGCTGTTAAAAGTTTGGACTTCTCTTCTCTTTGTCTGTGAGCCAATAGCTGCAGGAGGCAAGGGACGGGGGCTTTTCCTATACTTGGGCTGAATTTTTAACAGTTTGTTGTCTGGATTCTCTCCTAACCCTATCCAGAAATGATGCTGCATCCTCAATAGTTCGACACTGCAGTGCACATGCAATAGATGTAGGATCTAGAAATTAAATTTTTTATGAATGCATTTATCATGGATTTTGGTGTCTGATCATCAGAAATGCTCATTACCAACCTATATGCTCGTTCGAATTTCAAAAGGAAACCGAAGACATCATTTATAGTTCGTTTTAATTTTTCTAAATCCTCAATATCCACATGCTCATTTCCTGTTATTAATCTTATTAATTGTGTTAATCTATCTCGCTCATTCCTATGTATCAATTCACCATCTTCATCAGAGGGGGAACTGATAGGTGGGGTCAATCGACATGCAAAGTACATTGGCAGCCATATTTTAAACAATCTGTTCCGTTGTTCATCATTAAAATTATGTTTTGATAAATTAGACTCAAATACGTCTGCATTACCAAAGACATCCATTGATGGATTATATGGAGGAATATCTTTGGTAACTTTCAACAGCTGCTCTTGAATTTTTAACTTAAGTTTTGCAGCTTTATCGAACAATTTTCTAAGTTGCAAATCAGAGTGTAATGATATTTTTGTGACATCAACTGGCTCTGGTATCAAATTCTGATCACTCCTTGTAATCACACACAACTGTTTGGCTTCAATTCAAAGTTTACAAATCAGTTCAGATTTAAGATCCAACTGTGCTTCCAAATCACAAACATTTGCCTGAAGTCTATCACGGTTAGTACATTTAATTTCTTTTACACATACAGATTTATCTTTAATGTCTGTCTGTGTACTTTTAAAATATTGCACCTCTATGTGTTTTGTTACTTGCAATTTTGTCAGAGGCACTCCTATTCTAAGAATCATTGTGTCAAATGTCTTTTTGTTTAAAAATAACAATTTATTATCAATTGCTGTATTTGCTTGTTTACACTGCTCATACAAACTTGCCCACAATTGACTATCTGTATAGCTGCTATTATATACAAAATCAAGCTGACTTTTCTCTGCAATATCAGTAACAAAATCCATAATTACTCAACAGACAAGATAGTCTTTAATGCACGACACCGTCTGCCTTCACTCGTACTGCTGCGCACTGTGGATTTTCTTTTGGACACTTGCCAATCTCTACCACATGCTTGCTTGCAGAATACACGTTGTATCTTGTGCTGTTTTCTTTATAACGTGCTTTTCTCTGTTGTAGAATATAATCTTGGAACAGTCTTTGTGATTTGAAAAATATTTTTCTTCTTACACACACCCAGTCCTTTTCTTTTTCTGGTTGCACACACTTCAATTCAAGCTGCTTTCAGAAAGAGTAATTTGATCTGTCCTCTCTCTCTTCCTCAGTACTATCCCCCCCCCCCCCCCCCCTCTCCTTATTGAAGTGTGAAAGACAAAAAAAAACTGGCTTGGCTTTCCAATGTAATATCTGGTTTGTGTTTTCTCAGTTGAATAAGCCATATATATATATATATATATATATATATATATATATATATATATATATATATATATATATATATATATATATATATATATATATATATATATATATATATGGCTTATTCAACTGAGAAAACACAAACCAGATACAAAAAAACAGCACAAGATACAACGTGTATTCTGCAAGTAAGCATGTGGTAGAGATTGGCAAATGTCCAAAAGAAAATCCACAGTGCGCAGCAGTACGAGTGAAGGCAGTAGTTTAGATTCTGGCCATATAAGGACCCTACCCCCAATCGCCCTATACAGTACATTCCAGGGTCCCCATGGTACAGAATAGCAACACCATCTGTTCTTTTTAACCCATTACATGTCCACACCTTAATATGTATTTAAATAGGAACATATAGAATATATAATATTCTACACATGATCTGGAGGCATTTTGCCAAGACGAATGGGTAGCTATACCACCTGCAAGAATTAGGGGTCTCATAGAAAACTATTACAAAAGACTGCAAGCTGTTTTTCATGCTAAAGAGAGCACTCCACAGTAGTAAAACTAAGGATATGCAGACTTTTGAGTAGGGGTAATTTCAGTTTTTTCTTTGTTGCCATGTTTTGTTTTATTATTGTGCCATTCTGTTATAAGCTACAGTTGAATATGAATCTGATAAGAAATAAAAGAAATGTGTTTGGGCTGCTCACTCATGTTTTCTTTAAAAATGGTACATATATTACCAATTTTCCAAGGGTATGCACACTGTTGAGCACAACTGTAATTATGTGAATTATTATAATACTTATGTATATTAGTAAAGTCTACACATGTGAACTTGTGTTTTCTTTTTAGCACAATAGTACTTAGTGAGATAATATCAAACCTACTAACACATCTTTATAAGAACATGGAATGCACAATATTTTCATTAAGTTCCTTTGGTGTCGCAGTCCCCAATGACTATATACTGTATCTCTCTTTGTAAAAGTTGCTTGGACCTGTCTCCCCCATGGGGCACATCAAAGGTGTTATGTCACCTTGTTTCATAAGTGTCTCCCCACGCACTTCCGGGATGTCCCAATCAGTTTGTCTGCACAATGCACAACACTGGTAAGTTACTGCATTGCAACTTCTATATATTTGCCCTGCTTTTAGTAACATTTGATGTTTGAAACAGGTCAAAACGTTGATCACTTGTATCAATGGTTGCACATTGAATTTAATGAATCCATAATGTTTTGAACTTAAATCCTGAGAGTGCACCTCATCACATCCCCTTACCAGTCTGTGACCATGAGGGAGCATCGGCAGTGATTATCACTCAGTGAAGATGCAAAACTGCAGCTCACTCACTGTACTGAAAGTTCAGTCCCAATCAGCGAGATATTTACTCTCCCCACTGACCGCTGCAGCTGCAGTGGGTCTGAGCAGAGGGGATGCTTTAGTGGTAGCACTAACTTTAAAAAAAAATAATATTAAAGATATCAGGATTATTAGCCAACGTGAGAATTGTTGGAAATTCAAGGTCCATTTAAAATTTAAGGCCAAACTGAAAATGAGATTTATTTTTTTCCAGTTACTACTTTGACCTTAAATTTGAAATTAACTTTAATTTCAGGCAATTCACACTTTAGTAAGTAACCCTGTGTATATATACAATTTTGGGGTATGGGTACATAGACTTCGAATCCAGTATATATTATTCCATTAGTGGAGGGGTTAATAAATGCATATTGTAGCTGTTGAACAATACTTTTTTTTTTTTAACTGTTTTCACTTTGCAACTCTCTTGTTATCCACCACACTCCCAAAGGCTCAAAACCATTAAGCATTATTTGAAAATGCAACTATTCGGGAAAGAAAGTCTATTTGCTCAGCAAGACCTTGTTCCAAAAAGAGAAAACAAAATGAGTAAGTGAATGTAGGAATGGTACTCAAAATCAATCAGTTTTATCTCTGTCAATCATCTTTTTATTATTCTTTATTATTTTTTTATAACATGCCATAACGTGATGCAGTACTGTACCATGTAACAAACTCACTGATGTGTAGGCATATGGGAAAAATGACATGAAATATATCACATGGGTACTCATAGATACAAGCTGGCTTAGAAAATATGTGCTATAAATATGCATAGTGCTCTTGAGTCTCTTGTTGATATATAGAGACATGTGAATTATAATAATAATAATAATAATAATAATAATATTTCTGTTTAACATTATTACCATAAAAAGTAAAATAGTATTGCTATAAGCTTTCTAATATATTGCTCGTAGCATAACATATTTACAGATGCAACTTGTAAATCAATAAAATATATAGGTTGTTCTGGTAAACCTATAGTGATTGCATAGTAATATGTTTGAGTCTACTTCTAAAACATGACTGTTAACGCTTTAGCAACAGTGTGTCATTAATCATTACACTGACACATCGGGTTGGAAACTTGGCATTTTACTATGTCCCAGGCAATATTTAAATAAAATCAATTAAACTGCTTTATACTAAGTTTTCAAAGTTACTCTTTCTCTTGCATGTCTACTGGATATGTACCATCAGTACAATGCTTCATTGTAAGCATTGTATGAACAAATTATTGCAAGGCTGATTTCAGTACACAGACTCATTGCATTACTTGTACATTAATATGTCCCAGAAAGGCAGACAGTGCTGAGGTCAGTTATACTACATAATATAGGAAGATTAGCCACCTTCAATTAGTGAAATCCTTATTGATCTGTGCTCTGTTTGAGTCATGTGGCCCTTATTAAGTGTAATGTAGCCTGGCATCTATCCTAAGGAAGGATGTTGTCATCCTAGCAAGTTGGTAGGACCCTAGATTATTATTATTATTATTATTATATTTATACAATTTTAACATATTCCACAACTCTGTATAATAGGTGGCGTAACAAACAAGTAGGTGCATCTAAACAGGTTGGACCTAGAGGGACAGAATGCAGTGAGGGTCCTGTATAGCTTACATTCTAATGGTGCAGCATACAATACCAAGATTCATCTCTTTAGTGACATGCACTGAACTCTTATCAGTATTTTTCCCCACTTACCAGAATATTATTTGTAACAGGGTTGATTTACTAAATGTAGACCAATGGAGATTTCCCTTAGCCCACCTGTACCAGATGGCAGTAGAACTATGTTACTGCAGCTTTTGGAAGCACACACATTCAATGTGAGGAGGAATGCAGCCTAAGCTCCTGACAGACCAATAAATCAATTGCCTATCTCCCCAGTCCCATGTGAAAACTAACATTAACCCTTTAACGCATGCATAACAGTAAAAGTGAAGATCTCTCTGGCTTACAGTAAAAAATAATATTAACATATTCCTGCACAGATACCAATTAGGGTTACTCTATTGTTAATAAACCCAATAAAGGGAATATTTTCTTTAAATCTATTAACAGGAAATACATACAAAAAATAGATACATAGAAACCAGAATGTATTTTTTATTTATTTTGTGTATTATTATTTTTTTTTTATTATTTTTTTTTTTAACCAATTCAGCTATTGTAGCCTACTTTTAATTCACGTTGAAATCCAGAAAGTTAAAATCTTAGTGTATAACCCTGGACGTGTGCATTGGATATGGCATTGGTTAGTGAAGTCACCCTATACAAGTGAAACTTACAGGTCACACAGCACTACATGTGCAATTGTTTAGCACCATTGCCTGAAGGTTTTAAATGAGACCCCATGACCCAGTTAGCTCAGGTAGTTATATCCCAATGAGAAATAGTATCATACAAAGTAACACTGTTTGTGCGCTACCTATGGTCTTATGACCTCTGAAGCCATCCAGTCCAGATATACATATACACATATATATTTGGTCCCAGAAAAAAACATATAAAGTTTTTTTTGTTAAAAACTGTACTTCCATAAACCTTTTCAGTCCCAAAAATTTAAAACTTGGTGTCAATTAACCCTTTCAGTTTCAATGGTTGTTGAAATCACAGCGATTTGTGTCGAATTGTGTCGAAATATAAATTTGCTGCAAGGATTAAGTTAAGCTAAGAAACAAAGGGGGCAAAGGGGGCAATCTATAACCTGTTAGCAGACTAAACCCTCCATTTAATGGGTGCATTAGAGATGAATGGAACCCATGCTATGTGTGCAATGAATGGTTAACATTAACTATCACACAGGAATGGGGAGATCTTCAAAATCTGTGATATTCATGGACTGCATCCCTCTACAAATGCTGTTCTCACCCCCTTTAAATCAGCCCTAGAGCCCCAGCCACCCCTGCCCATGGTGCACTATTAATAGAGAGAGTGAACTGGGCTGTGCTGCCTTGCTCAGTGCTGCTGGTTGTTATATTACTTGCTGGGTCCCGGGTGCTGCTGGAGGAGGGAGGCTTTCCAGCCGTCACTCACACACGTGTTGTGCTCAGCTCCAGCACTTTGCCAGACAGAGGCAGGGAGACTTAACATGGGGATACAGGGAGCAGCACTCTGTCCAGGGTCCTGAAACTGCAGCCTCCCAGATCCGAGGCACATTCCAGCCGAGCAGGCGGCGGTGGAGAGAGGTGGGGGTTACTCGGCTTCCCTGGATGGGGGTGATCATGGGCGGTGTGTACCCGACTTCCATGGGTTCCATGAAGAATCCTATCGCAGTCCTCGGACACAGTTTTTTCTGCTGACGGTCTCTGATGTGCAGAGCTACTGTGATGCTGCAGAGCTTTGCTTCTCCAAGAGAGCTCCTTCTGAGAGCCTGGGGACCCTATTATAGTCTGTCACGCCTCGCTGTGGCTCGTTAGGCTCTAAAAACTCGCCCCGTTTTACCTGAGAGCTCCAGGCACAATGCTCCCAATCACTGATTAGCCCTCTGTAAGTTACTAGCGGCGGCAGGAGCTACACAGTAGCTGCAGGGATGAAGCAGGAGCCAAGAAGGAGCAGGGTTCTCAGCAGCAGAGCACACACAGCCTCCTGTAAAACCTGCCTTGCCAGGATTGTGCTAGAAGACCTCCAGGTCTAGGACTGAGGTGACTGGAGGGGGTCAGACGAAGATTGGATTATTTTATTGTATCACCACATTCCATACCTTTTGTGGCTGGACAGAAAGGATCACCTCTCTCGCCCTCCCCCACTCACACTGACACCCCGGTTACCCTCCTCTTCACATAACTATCTCCTCCCTCCACACATATTCACACTGCTCCCTATTCTACTGCTTGTGGGACATTAAGGAATCCCTGGGTCCAAAGCCTGATGCTGTTCCAGGTCCTTTGGGTTTATCTGTAGACTCTGACTTGGATGTAAGGGACTGCGTGGAGAACAATTGGCATCATAAAGTGTGGGCACAGTTGCTGTGTTAAACCATTTGCACCCATCACTGCTATTTCCTATGCACAGCATGCCTGGAGGCATGTGGGACACTTTGAAAATAAGGCTTTTTGGGTTGATCTCAGCTCCATTCTTGGTGGCTGTGGTCTGCTGTGCTCAGAGGTAAGTCTCTTTATTCATGCTTGTATTTCAAGAAATGCACTTAAATGGGAGATTATTTCTACTATACTACACTCAGAACGACCTGCCAAATGAAGGTACAGAACACAATATGTGGGGGTTGAAGCTAAAATAAAGGGAATATTGATAGTGTGTAAAACGGTGAAAGTGTACTTTGGATAAATAGTTTCTTGGTTACCCTATACTCTGACATATGACCTACAAAGATTTTAAATCATGGAAGCTTTGTCTTGTATTTTCTCTCCGAAATCCATTATGCTAATGTTTCGTTTATTCTTCAAAACGTTACATTGCTTCCTCAAAAAAGTCTAATGTCTGGTCACCATCTGATGGATCTCTTTTTTCATGCCTCTCTAGTGTCAATGATCCTGGAAATATGTCCTTTGTGAAAGAAACAGTGGACAAGTTGCTAAAAGGATATGACATTCGCCTACGACCAGACTTTGGAGGTAAACATTTTACATCTCTATAATATACTCTGAGGTTACAATGTTTTAGTTTGTTTTATTAATTTCTATTATTTACCCACCTTGTAAAATGTCACCTGTGTACTCATTTATGGAACACTTGGGGTTATTGATAAAGATCTATTATTGGGCAACATTCCAAAAATAGACCAATCACAATGGGAACTAATGGAATGTTCCTGACAATTGCTCCACCTTTGCCCCTTATTCGTACTTTACAAGCAATCTCCATAGTGTTCAATAAACTTCTAAATATATCCTTGTATTATAGTTAAGCTGTTGGGCTTGCTTTATACCTACGGAGGCTGCTTAATGGTCGGAGTATTTAACTGACAATCAAGAAAGCATTAAACCCTTTAATTACCAACAGAATGGAGAATGTAATGGTTGATTTGACTCTTTTGAAAGTGAAGGGTTAAAATCTGTCAACATTTTCTGGATTAATATTCTGCTAAACTATGCATTGGTATCTTTCCAGGGTCCCCTGTGTCTGTTGGAATGAATATAGACATTGCCAGTATTGACATGGTATCTGAAGTCAACATGGTATGTTCACCTGGCTATATATATTTTTTATTATTACATCTTATGTCGAATTACTGACTTGTGTTATTTTGTATAAGTGTTTTGGAAGTGGAATATTTTGCTGCATTGCTTACTGCTACGACTAAATTAGGTTATGGCTTTCCTACAATGGTTTTAAGTGGTGGCAAAGTTGCTGTCTGCAGTGCTGAAACGTATTTTGAAACAAACACTTTTCTTCTTTTTTCAAAATAAAGCTAGCCTCTAGAAAATAGTATATCCTCAGTTTAATGTAATTATTCAAGTAATTAAGACAATTTTGGTGTTTAAAGGAAGACACTAATTATAATTTTTTTTTTTTATTAGCACTACTACAAGTTCAAATCACTACTATACTAACCCGTAATCCATCACCGAGATAGATATCTACTTGAAGCATGATCCTCCTTCTGTGAAGTCATCAAGATTGGCGACTTTTGTCCAATCAGACGCTTCACACAGAAAAGCATTGCAGACATATGGCTCACGCTTGGCAGTCACCATAATATGCCAATCCAATGCTTTTCTTTAAATTGGGTGCACACCAAGTATCTAACATCAGCATACTTTGCTTGCTGATGTCAAATGTAAAATAGATTCAGTGATTGAAACTATATTAACCTAAAGCACCTAGTGGATATATATCTGACAATCACTAGAGGTGTGGAAACAGCAAATTGTAAACAAAGCCATTTCTCAAAAATCCCACTTTTTTGCAAAAGCATGACTGCAAGGACAGCACATTGGCCCGAAATCACTTCATTAGTATGAAGTGATTTTGGTGCTTAGACTATATCTTTAATCCCGTGTAATTACGAACTTTCTTCCAGAGTTAAAACTAAATGTTATATTTTTTCTTTCTCTCTTTGACTGGTCATAAGGTCACACTAGCAAATTAACCTTTCCTACTTCACATTCATGATCATTTTTCTAGGTCTCACATTATTTCCCAGTTCCTAATAGTTTTCACACGTGTTATGAATATATTAACACTTAGTGCATGTTTTGTTGAATACTGTGAATCTTCTGATTAGTCTGAAAATATGATGTAATGTAGTATTAACCAAGGTGAAAATAGAATTACTTACAGTTCCACGAGCAGTGACTATTTATTTTCATAATCAAACCTTTTAACCCCTTAAGCACCAGAGCTATTTTTTTCATTGTAGGACCAGAACATGTTTGCGGGATTGTTTGTGCTTCCAATAATTTTCTACTTTCTTATTCAGTGTAGCGACTTATCATATACTGTTTTTCAGACAGCAAGTTGGGATTTCATTTGACACCCTATATACATATATTTTGTTATTTAAATTGAACACACTTTTAAAATGTGAAAAAAAAACTATTTTAAAAATGCATTTTTTTCTTATAACTTGTATACATAAAAGTACAGAACAATAAACAGTTAATGTGAATGACAGCTATATACGGGTGCCCCTTAATCAATGTAATATAGTGATACATGGCTTATTTCTCTTTAACCCCTTAAGGACACATGACATGTGTGACATGTCATGATTCCTTTTTATTCCTGAAGTTTGGTCCTTAAGGGGTTAAAGACAGTTAGGGGATTTGTTTATGGGGTTAGGACGGAGCCATACTTACCCTCAATACTATGTCTTCCACAATAACCAAACAGCAAGTCTTAGGCAGACTTGATGCTTCTTCATCAAAGAATAACACAATGGTGGAGGGGTTATCTTTTTTTTAAGAAAAACGTTGTGGTATTTGGATGAAGTATATGCAGTGTCTATGTATAACCCTATGTTTCCATGTCACTAGCAGTCACTGTGAGTAACAGAATGAGCAATTAAGCTGTTAATTTTGTGATTGAAAAAGAGGTTGAATTCAAAAGGGTGGGGCTATAAGCCAATTCAGTTTACATTATATTGAAGCATCCGTCTAATTTACAATCGCTCTGAGAAGCAAGCTTGAATGCCTTGATTGCCTTGTACCTGTCTAAAATTAGTTTCAATGGGGTAGTGAGTTAGGTCACTGGTTTGAAGATGGAAGCTAGTTCTGCTTTTATCCATTAATTTTATTCTCACTCAGATCACTGTGAGTGAGAAGGAATGCTTGAAACACAGATACAGAGATAGTTACTAATGCTTCCTGCATCTGTTCAGCACTTCTTGGCACATGTATTCACTGTGCAAGAGACTGAATGTTGGAAAATGCTGGGGAGGGGCTATTTCTAAATGCTCTGGTCTTGGATCAGTTACAATCAACATTCTGACAATGATCATAGTGCAAACAGCATCATCATCTTGCATTGATGTTTGGGTACATTGGTCCTTGAGGAACAAATTATGGGACAACAGTCCCATCACTGGAGTATTTAGAGTTTTTGTTTCTCGAGGCCTAGCCATGTGCACCCCTATTCACCATGCACATTAGCACGCATGCATTGGAATACGTCACTTGAACATATGCATGTGCAAAAAATATGTTCTAATTTACACACTTTTATAGACCAGTAATTTGCACCAATATGTTTGCTGATATTTGTACCAATATCTATGTGTGTGTTCTTTAATAGAATGGCTGTTATTGTAGATAAAAAAATAGGAGCATGCTTTCTGTTAATAGACACATACACTCATAACAAATGCTTGCATGCTCATGCTCACTCGTTAACACACATACTTTGTAATGTAAACAGATGCTTACATTGCATGCTCACATTTGATATAAGCTACATGAGTATTGGGTGGCTGGAGGCTGATTGGGTGACTGTGCTTACTATGTGTGCAGCCAGTCATGCAGGCTATAAGAGAGTTCTCAGAGAGACTTAATCTTGCACATAGATACTGTTAATTCTAATACACAGGAATTAACCATGTGAGTACTAGTCTGCGAGGATGGGAATTATTTCAGTAATTTAATACATGCCTTGCTTAACCCAACATCCTTATCAGAGTTAACCTGTCATTGTTTTAGGTGCTGGATTAAAAAAACCTGCACAAAC
This sequence comes from Pelobates fuscus, assembly GCF_036172605.1. Lineage (NCBI taxonomy): Eukaryota > Metazoa > Chordata > Amphibia > Anura > Pelobatidae > Pelobates > Pelobates fuscus. Next base: position 316,622,432 of record NC_086317.1, on the reverse strand, counting down.
TTTGTTTTTCATTTACACACCTTATTTCTGCCGTCCTAGGCATGCTTCTGGTGATAAATGCGTCAATGGTTGTCAATGGGTTAATAAGACAATGTCAACAGTCTAATCAATAATATTATCATAACACAGTTTACCAAATGATTTGAAGTCATTCAAATATCCATATCAAGTGACCTTTTTCTTATTGATACCTTTTCAGTATAGGAAAACAGATTATTATTTATAAATTATTGATATGATAATGGTTTGTTCAGTTGAATAGTGTAGTACCTCATGCAGAAATTTGCATGTCTTGCACTTTTCTGTTTAAACGAATTTTAAATGAAAGAAGAAATGGGAGTCAATCAGTTTTCACTCTGTTGTTTTATTCAGTTTCTGTATTCATCTAGATATATGTTTTGCTTTTACTGATATAGGAGTCCACTAATTTTAGTTAGGGTGTGTAGTTAGAAAGTGTTTTCCAAGATTGGTGCACTGCAAGTTTCAGATGATATAAATATAGACTAATCTTTACATTCTATGTGCTATGCATACAGGGGAGGGCTGGCAGCCTTAGGCCTGGGGGGCAAAACCAGTCAAGTGGCCCATTGCGCCACCAAATCAGTTCACCATCCATGCCCACCTTTTTCTGGTTTTATAACGGATATTGATGTAATGCTAATCAGTAGCTCTTTGCCATACCCGCTCCTTCACGGCTCTGACTTTCAATGTTGTCAGAGCACAGGCTGAGAATCTCTGAGCCTGTGCTCTGACTCAGTAACTGAGCGCCGGAACCACGAGGGAGAGGATATGATCTGACTGCACCTACTGCTGGTGCGCACCAGTGGACCACCAGCGAATCGTTTAAATTAAATATGCTGGTGTACCCAACTTGTGAGCTGTGTTGGCCGCCGGGCGCCTCTGTGGTCATGGCACCCTGCGTGACCGCACAGCTTGCCCACCCCAACGGCTGGCCCTGCTGACACACACTGATGTTACTACTTAGACATCCCTCAATATTAATACAGAGATGAGAGTAAACACAAATAAACTGTGGAAACTAGAGCTGATCCCCCCCAAATTTATAAAGGTTTGCTTAGAGGATTTATTCAAGATTAAATCATGCCTCCTCCTCTCTCCCCCATGCGCTGCTCTGTAGGCTGGGAGGAAATGAAGAGTAATCACAGTCTCCCAGCACAATGCCACCTGTGGCTGCATGGGGAACAGCTGTTTAATGTAATGCTTGCAGGACGGCCAGCTGCCGCAGAACCTCTTTGTTTCCGTCTCTGCAAAGGGCTCCAGGCACTGCTTGTTGTGAGTGTGAGCCACTGTAAATTAGGGGCAGAGGGCACTTGCACTGCGGTCAAGACGGGTCTGGGCAGGAGGAGAGTGCAGTGCAATCAGTGCACTCCCCTCCTGTGGGTCACCAGTAGACTGGTGCACCTGCCCAGGATCAGAGCCGGTGCAAGGATTTTTGCCGCCCTAGACAAAATATAAATTTGCCGCCCCCCCCCATGTGACATCACAATGCCCCACCCGTATGATCTGCCATATGAACTAACGCCAGTGCTGCACACAGTGTGTGTTTACATTAAAAAGCCTGCAGGGACCAGCTATAGACACCAGAACCACTTCATTAAGCTATAGTGTCCCTTTAATGTGAGGTAAATTATAGATTAGTGTCACTAATAATATACTAGATTGCCTACTTACAATTAGATGAGGATGATGATGGGCTGCAGTTTGGCTCCACTGGTCTGGTGTAGAACAGGACCTCTGGAGGCTGTTTGCAACTGTGGTCACAAAATTCAACGTTCTGGGAGAATTGGAAGCAGCTCCATTTTTTGGGGGCCTCTTACACATCTCAAGGTCTGGGCTCCAGTGCCTGACGGTGAGTATGCCCATAAGGCCCACTCATAAGTCCACTTGTATGTTCCACCCACCCATGAGCTCGCTCACAGGGAGTGGAGTGTGTAGGGGATGTGTTATGTGTTATCTAATATGTGTGCTTATGGTATGTAGTGTATAGGGATACCAGTTTGTGCAGGTGATGCAGTGTGTTTGTGTGTAGTGGAAGCAGTGTGTATTTGTGTATAAGGGATGTATTATGTGTTTCTGGTTGTGTGTGAGGGATGCATTGTGTGAATCTGTGTTTGTATGCATAAGGGATGCAAGGTGTGTGTCTGTATGTGTGTGCATTGAGTGTAAGAGATGCATTGTGTTTCTGTGTGTATGTAAGAAAAACAGTGTGTGTGTTTGCATGTGTGTGTAAGGGTTTGCATTGTATGTTTCTGTGTATGTGTGCAAATGATGCATTGTCTTTGTGTGTAAGGGTTGCATTGTGTGTGTGTGTAATGGATGCATTGTGTGTTTCTCTGTGTGTAAGGGAAGCATGTTCTGTTTCTGTGTATGTATAGGGATGCATTGTGTGTTTCTGTGTATGTATAGGGATGCATTGTGTTTCTGTGTATGTATAGGGATGCATTGTGTGTGTGTGTGTGTGTGTGTGTGCGCGTAGTGTTAAAGAGCTCCCTGTCTTGCCCCCTGTCCTATAGAGCTGTCCCTTCTGTCCCTTAGAGCTCTCCTCTGCCCCTTAGTGGTCTCTCCTCTCCCCCACCCTCCCCTAGCGGTCTCTTCTCACACTCACCCACCCTCCCTGTGCTCTTCTCATCCCCCCTCCACCCTCCCTGTGTTCTTCTCACTCCTCCCTCTGTGTGTTCTCACCCCCCGTGTTCTTCTAACCCCCCTCCTCCCTGTGTTCTTCTTACTCCCCCCCTTGTTCTTCTTACCCCTTCTTCTTACCCTCCTCCCTCTTCTTACCCCTTCCTTCTTCTTCTAACCCCTTCCTTCTTCTTCTTACCCCTTCCTTCTTCTTCTTACCCCTTCCTTCTTCTTCTTACCCCCCTTCTTCTTCTTACCCCCTTCTTCTTCTTCTTACCCCCCTTCTTCTTCTTACCCCCTTCTTCTTTTTACTCCCCCCTCTTCTTCTTACTCCCCCCTCTTCTTCTTACCCCCTTCTTCTTCTTACTCCCCCCTCTTCTTCTTACCCCCTTCTTCTTTTTACTCCCCCCTCTTCTTCTTACTCCCCCTTCTTCTTCTTACCCCCTCTTCTTCTTACCCCCTTCTTCTAATTACTCCCCACTCTTGTTCTTACTCCCCCCTTCTTCTTCTTACCCCCCTCTTTTTCTTATCTCCCCTTCTTCTTACTCCCCCCTGTTATTATCCCCCTCCCCTCTTCTTACTCCCTCTCTTCCCTCTTCTTACTCCCCCCGCCCCTCTTACTCCCCCTCCCCTCTTCTTACTCCCCCCTCCCCTCTTCTTACTCCCCCCTCTTCTTACTCTCCCCCCTCCCCTTTTCTTACTCTCCCCCTCCCCTTTTCTTACTCTCCCCCCCTCCCCTCTTTTTACTCTCCCCTCCTCCCCTCTTTTTACTCTCCCCCCTCCCCTCTTTTTACTCTCCCCCTCCCCTCTTTATACTCTCCCCCCCTCCCCTCTTTATACTCTCCCCCCTCCCCTCTTTTTACTCTCCCCCCTCCCCTCTTCTTACTCTCCCCCTTCCCTCTTTTTACTCTCCCCCCTCCCCTCTTTATACTCTCCCCCTCCCCTCTTTTTACTCTCCCCCCTCCCCTCTTCTTACTCTCCCCCTCCCCTTTTCTTACTCTCCCCCCTCCCCTTTTCTTACTCCCCCCCTCCCCTCTTTTTACTCTCCCCCCTCCCCTCTTTTTACTCTCCCCCCTCCCCTCTTTTTACTCTCCCCCCTCCCCTCTTTATACTCTCCCCCCCTCCCCTCTTTTTACTCTTCCCCCCTCCCCTCTTCTTACTCTCCCCCCCTCCCCTCTTCTTACTCTCCCCCCCCTCCCCTCTTCTTACTCTCCCCCCCTTCTTCTTACCCCCTCCCCTGTAGGTGGCCGAGCTGCACTCCGGTCCGCGGTCCCGGCCGGAGTGACAGGAAGGTGCTCAGTGTGCACCTTCCTGTCAGTCCGGCCGGGTACAGGAAACAGAAACTCCTGTTCCGCGCGGAACAGGGGTTTCTGTTTCCTGTACCCGGCCGGACTGACAGGAAGTGCACACTCAGTGCACTTTCCTATCACTCCGGCCGGGACCGCGGACCGGAGACCAGCTCGGCCACCTACAGGGGAGGGGAGGGAGGGGAGAATCTGTTCTGCAGCCGCCTGAGCGCTCTTTACAGAGCGCTCGGCGGCTGCAGCATTTAAAGGGCCGGCCCGCCGCGGCCGGTCCTAAAAGAATTTCGGGCGGCCTGGGGGGCAATTGCCTCCCTGCCCCCCGGCCCAGCCCGCCCCTGTATGCATACCCTCTTTCAACAAATTCATATATGTGGCAGATGATGAACCTGGCATATAAGATAATATTTAAGAAATTGCTCAAATTTACCTTTTGAAAGTGGGTGTAGAGAGAGTAAGGGATGTAGATTAATATGTACCGTAGCGGACATAATGTAGAGATGGCACATCCCAGCAGGGTTGTATTTGTGAGCAGTATCTGTGTGTTTTAATGTAAGCATGTTTCTGTATAGAGTGCAAATGAGTGTAGGGATGTATTTGTGTATAGTTTTGGCATTTGAATTACGTTTTGTGTTTGAATGCACTGTTGCCATTTGAATGCAGTAGTGTATTTCTGGTTAGTGTCAGTGTTTGAAGTATGAGTGTACTTGTGTGTAGTGTTGGCATTTGAAAGAAGTTGTGTGTTTCAGGTGTAGGGAACGCAGTAGTGTGTTTGGATGTAGGCATGGTATTCCAGTGTAGGATGTGTTTATATGTAGTGTTTGCATTTAAATGCAGAGGTGTATTTGTGTGTAGTGTTGGTATTTGAATGCTGGGATGTGTATGTATTGGAAATACACACACACACACTGACACAGAAACCCACAGACACTGACACACACAAACACAGATACACAGACATAAACAAGTCTACATTTTCTTTTTTTTTTTACTTTTTTTTTACCTGTTTCCATAGCTTTTGTGTGCAGGAGTGCACTGACTGGCACAGCAAAGGTCACACCTTTGCCTCTTTCTGATCTGGATCAGTCCTGGTCTGGTGCCACTTGAGCTGGTTGTGCTTGTTTCTGGATCCTCCTGGGGTCTCAATGCTGCTGAGTGGGTGTTCCTGATACCCCATCCAGGGGTCTCAGTGCTGCCCGGTGAGCTGGGATCCCAATGGGAGATGGGTCACTTCTCACTCACTCTGTGTCACTATGGTGGGTACCTGTCACAGAAACTCATACGTAGTGTATAATGTGCAGGATGGCTCCAGATTACATCAAACAGTTTCCCACCTCATCTCTGAGTCCAGAAGTATAAATCATGGATGAGAAGGATGACTGTCTGTCAGTCACACATTCTGACCACTCTGATTCTCCTCGCAGTCCATAACTGTCTCTGGTCTAGTACCCAATCCCTCTTCCCTACCCCCCACTTCAGTAATTAATAGTATATTACTTGGCAGTGGACTGGATCGTAGTGATAGACAGACAGCTGCTAGTCCTCCACATTGAAGCAAAAATGGTCAACATTATCTCCTCTTTGGTTCCTCCTACCTTGAGAGTTTAATCTTGAAGAACCCCACACAAGCTATGTTGCATTGTGACTTTAAATAGCTTACAACTTGTGCAGTTGAAGAAGTCATCTATTTAACCCCTTAAGGACACATGACATGTGTGACATGTCATGATTCCCTTTTTAAGACTGGCACAAATTACAACTTCAGCTTAAAGCTTTTTCTAAAATACTGTTTAATGGAATAGTATAATTATGTAAGATGTGCAATATTTCAACTATATAGTAGCCAGTATACTTATATACTATAGGCACCAGTTAAAAAAAAAGAAAAAAGGAAAACACACTTCTTAAATCATCCCTAAGTTATAATATTGTTTTAATAGTAATATAAGAAACTAAATTACACCAGATTACTAATTAAAACACTTTAAACATGTATGTATCTTCATTTAATGAATCTAGTTAATACAATCATTGCTGTTACTGCACAAGCTATATATAACATTTTTTTGTTTGAGTGTTTCATGTATGTATACTAATTTTGTTTGTCAATTTGTTTTAATCTAATTACACAATGTAAATCTTAATGTGTTGCTGTCATGGGGTACATAAATTATGCTCCAGTAAAAGAGCATAACTTTGCATATATATGTTTTGCTAGTAGAATTGCTAGCAAGTGTATAGATTTTCTTTCAAGTCTGACTAAAAGAATGCATTTTTCCCTAACCTGTCAAATGGTCCCTGGCAAAGCATGGAAGTAACAATTGAGCAGCTGGAGAACCCCCCCAACAGACATGTACCTCATCAGATTCACAACTACTAGAGATCTGTAGCTGCTGTGATTTGAGTTTCAGATGCTCATCACATAAAAAAATTACACTTCATTCATGCACTCCAATATGCTGGCAATGACACCTTAGTGATAGCATGATGATGATGTGTGCCTGCTTAGGGAAGTGCTGATACCGTCAGGCAATTTTTTGAGCATGAGCAAAGAGGGTGTGAGGTATGGATGCCAATTAATGACATGAACAAACTAAGAATCATGGTGACTGCAATGATAGAAGATCATTTAACTATTAACTCCTAAAGCACTTAATTACTTAATTGTAAAATTGATCACATATATAAATAGATATAAAGTTTTAGCTTCATGAACCTTTCGAACTTAAGTTGAACTCTTAATGACAGCTCTATTTTAAGGAGACTCATAATTATATTGTGTCAAAATGTGTTTCTTTTAGCCCAAATATCATGGATAACTTACTTATGATCATACTGAGCAGCTGCCCCATGACTCTTAATTATTATTAGTATTATTATTAGTAGTATTTATATAGCATCAGCATTTTTTTCAGTGCTGTACAATTATATACTGGGGATATTTAACAAATAATAACTGACATACACAAATAATATTGATAGAATGCGCAAAGAAGCTTACAATCTAAGAATCAAATGTCAAGCCCTTTTCATAACTCGACAGTTTACTTTTTACATTTTCTTATATCAATACAAAGCCCCAAATATGGCATGGTTGGTAAAAAAACAAACAAAAAAAAATTACCTTGTTCAGCGATCCCTAGTAGGTAGGCAATTGTAAATACATTGATTTTAAGTATGACTGTTTTTTTGCGTTTTTTTTTATTGATTATATTAACACTGGAGAGTGCACTGTATGGTTTTTCTTATTGTACCAGCAATGGGTATTTTTCAGGAAATGTTGCAATATGTGAGTAGTGTGTGCTAGATCATCATAGTTGTGTATTTTTTAGCTAAAAAATACAAATTAGTATTGTTTCAGTGCAGGGACACATCCAGTACCTAATCTTAGGAGGGGCACTGGTAGATTATTTAAAGAAACAATCCAGGCACAATAACCTCTACAGCTCTGTGGTGCCAGGAGTTCCATGGAGCCCTCTCAGGGAATAGGGACAGCAGTAGGGAATAGGGGAGGTAGTGTGTGTGATGGTTGCAGTGTGTGTGCAATGCAGTGTGTGTGTGAGGGTGCAGTGTGTGTGTGTGTGTATAGGGGTGCTTTGTGTGTGTGAGGGGTGCAGTATGTGTATAGGGGCAGGATGGGGTGTAGTGTGTATGTGTATGGGTGGCAGTGTGTGTGTATGGGGGCAGTGTGTGTGTGTGTATGAGGGTGCAGTGTGTGTATTGGGGCAGTGTGTGTGTGTGTGTATTGGGGAGCAGTGTGTGTGTGTGTGTGCGTGTGTGTGTGTGAGGGGTGCAGTGGGTGTGTATTGGGGCCAGTGTGTTTGTGTATGTATTGGGGACAATGCTGTGTCTATTGGGGCAGTGTGTTTATTGGGGTGCAGTTTGTGTGTTTGTGTGTGTGTGTGTGTGTGTGTGCGTGTTTAGGGAGGGTGTGTGTATTGGAAGGCAGTGTGTGCGTGTATTCGGGTGCAGTGTGTGTGTGTATTCAGGTGTAGTGTGTGTATATTTGGGACAGTGTGTTTGTGAGGGGGCAGTGTGTGTGTATTGGGGAAGTGTGTGTGTGTGTGTGTGTGTGTTTTGGAAAGGTTTGTGTGTATTAGGGCAGTGTGTGTATATATTGGCGAGCAGTGTGTGTGTGTATTGGGGAGAGCATTGTGTGTGTGTATTGGGGCAGTGTGTGTGTGTGTATATATTGGGGAGCAGTATGTGTGTGTGTGTGTGTGTGTGTGTATTGGGGCAGTATGTGTGTGTGTGTGTGTATGTGTGTATTGGGGCAGTGTGTGTGTTTTGGAAAGGTTTGTGTGTATTAGGGCAGTGTGTATATATTGGAGAGCAGTGTGTGTGTGTATTGGGGGCAGTGTGTGTGTGTATATATTGGGGAGCAGTGTGTGTGTGTGTATTGGGTCAGTATGTGTGTGTGTGTGTGTGTGTATTGGGGGGCAGTGTGTGTGTGTATATTAGGGGGGAGTTTGTGTGTGGGGAGTTATTGGGGGTCAGGGGACCGATAAATATGTTTTTTTTCTTTTATTATTAAAATAAATATTTTTTATACATCCCCCCCCCCCCCATACTTACCTTTGCTGAGGGAGGGGGATATTTTCTGAAATCCCTGGTGATCAGGTGGAGAATCCCTTTTGGTCCTAGTGGTGAGAGTGAACTATAGCCTGCAGCTCCTGAGGCTAGTGTTCACTTTCGCTAGAACTGGAGAATTGCTGTGGTAACCGCAGCAATGCTCTGTGCTCACAAGAGGAGGACCCGTAGGAGCTGCAACTGAGCTCCCGGGTCCTCTATCCCTCCCCTGCCGGCTGCCAGCAAATTGCCTACGGACTAGTGAGGAAGATCTCTAATCTCCCCTCCAGTCCTTGAAGGCACACAGCAGGGCTGGCAGGGGAGTGCAAGGCACTGTTATTTCTCAGGGGGAGACGAGGGGGGGCAATTGTCCCATTATCTCCCCACCCTGGATCTGCCAGTGTTCCAGTGTCTTCATATCAAAGCAATGCGCCTGTAAATTATTATGAATTCCCAAAGTCATTAAATTAATGCCAAGTTGTGGAGCATTTGGCACTAACCCAGTACTTCTTTGGCAATTTTATAACAGTTTTTATATAACGGTTGATTGCTTATTAGCCCGGGAACTTTATACTCCATCATCCAGATTTCTGCTGAACCTGCCCATATGCCAAATGACAAAAAGAACTACGATGACATTCTCTATATTAAATTCACCTTAGTCATGAGCAACAGTAATTATGCTCTTGTGCTTGCGTTAGTTGTACAATTTGTTTTTTTAAAGGGAATATGTTTTGATAAACCTTTTCTCATGTATTATCCTTTCTTTTTAACAATAATAATTACAAAGTATTTAACCAGGAAAGATACATTCAGATTACTTTGGTTTCAATGTACGTCCTAGGGATATTAATTTTGCCCAACATCCAGGGGATGTTACTACAGTATGACCCAATTTAATAGTATTAATTTTATTAACAGATTCTACTGATGATGCATTAGCCCACTGAGCTATCTCACCGGCCTAGCTCATGAAACATATTTAATATAAGTAATTTGTGTTTAATTTGGGAAATCTAACTCTGTGTTCATGGTTACAACTTTGCCACTTGCATGGACTTACATCTATGATAACTGACATATGCTTCTACAGTAGGATGTTTGTTTAGCTTGTTACTAAAGTTATATTTCAGCAGAGTGACGTTATGGAAATCTTTATTAGAAATAATATATTGCAGTTAACTTTTAAATATATGGAGAACATTTCAAAATGTGGTGCATCAGGAAGAGAACATAGTGTAAGTGGTACATGAATCTGGGAAATGAGACAGCCTGAGGCAACACCTACATAGAGATGTCACAAGTTCAATACAACCAAATATCAAAATCTAGAAATAAATGGTCAAAAAGGGAGAAAAGAAAAAAAAGTCCATGTTCTGGAAGCAAATATTGAATCTTAATGTATCCATTAAACAGAAATAATTATGATGATGCTAATAATGATTCTCACATTAAAGTGACAAGTGTAGGCACTGCCTTGCTTCATCTCTTTAAGTGGGTATAGTGTCTAGTGTTAAAAATAAAGCAAGTAAGGGTAACCAAATAATGTACAACATTTACATAAAGTATAGACTGCAAAGAGTATTAGGAACCACCCCCTCTAGTGGTATATCAGTAATCATATAGTTAAATACTTACACTAACATAATCAATAAAAATCAAATTTTATTTCAGTACATAATCAAAAGTAAATACAAATGCATCTATATACACCTATACTATCAGCATCTGATCCTCAATCAATACACTGATATACATGTATCTTACATATATATGTAGTACGAAAATGATCAAATAGTTATTTATCCAAACACATATAAATAAGAAAAAAGTAAATAATTGCGGTATAATATATTTACCTAACAAGTGGACAGAGCTGAACAGCCAACGTGCCTGGTGCCAGGGGTGTCGCAATGGGCCATGGCCCCCCTACATCATGCAGTGCCCCAATTTGTGCCCCACCAATTGAAACTGGAGCTGGGAGCACTGAGTCTCCCTTCACAAGCTGCAGCAGCAGTGCTATCAGTTCCACCACTGATTTCCACTTGCTTGATGGGCCCTCCGAATCGGCGGCAATGCACAGAGGTGGGTGGTCCTTCAGGGCCCCTACCTCCATCTTTCTTTGAAAAATGGAATCCAAGGTGGAAGTTCGCACATGCGGCCAAAGGGGACACTGTGCTGGGAGGAACTTCCTCCTGGGTCACAGGGGAGAGACAGAAAGAGGAAGCTCAGCTCTGCACAGAGGCATCCAGGCAGCTGCTTGTAAGTGGTAGTCTGTGTGTGGGGGGCTCAGTCTGTGTGTGGGGGGCTCAGTCTGTGTGTGGGGGGCTCAGTCTGTGTGTGGGGGGCTCAGTCTGTGTGTGTGGGGATCAGTCTGTGTGTGTGGGGATCAGTCTGTATGTGTGGGGGGCTCAGTCTGTATGTGTGTGTGAGGGGGGGTCAGTATGTGTGGGTGTGTGAGGGGGGCTCAGTATGTGTGTGTATGGTTCAGTCTGTGTGTGTATTTGTATGGGTCAGTCTGTGTGTGAATGGGTCAGTATGTGTGTGTGTGTGTGTGTGTTTATGTGAGGGGGGATCAGTCTGAGTGTGTATGGATCAGTCTGTGTGTGTGTATGTCATGTTATGTGTGTGTGTGTGTGGGAGGGGCAGTCTGTGTGTGTGTATAGGTCAGTTTGTATGGGGGCAGCAGTTTGTGTGTGTGTATGGGTCAGTCTGTGTGAGGGACAGCAGTGTGTGCGTGTGCGTGTGTGTGTGTGTGTATGGGTCAGTCTGTGTCTTTTTATAGGTTAGTGTGTGTGTGTGTGTATAGGTCAGTCTGTGGGTGTGTGGGGGTCAGTCTGTGTAAGTGCTTGAGCTCCAAGAGAGATACCTCTCATCTTGTGACCTCCCCTGTACTCGATGGATAGGCAGCCTCACAATCACCACAGATCTGATTATGCCACCCACTCCATGTAGGGTAAGATCAGGGAAAGGGGAATATTATTATTATTTTTTTAAACAATTATTAAAGTAAAAACTTCATCCCGCACATGCATTTGCCCCCATACACACATACTTCACCCTACTACACACTGAATCTCATATATATATAACCTGTACACACACACACAGACGGACATATACACACACACTGACAGGCACAAACATTTTCTAACACACTCAAAAAATTGCTATTTAAAAAAAAAAAAAAAATCCACCCAGCTTCCCTACCTGAGTGGATCTTTCCCTGGTGTCCAGTGGGGCTCCTCTCTCATCTTTCTGCAGTTGCTCTCTGCTCCCCTGCACGCTCTCTGTAGTGATGCTGGGGCCAGAGTGATGTCATGTTACTAAACAGAGCGCAACAGAGCAGAGAGGAACTGCAGGAAGGTTACTGCTCCCTCGTGAGCTTCCTCCATGCTCCTCGCGGTGGCTGGCTTTAAAGCTCCCTGCGGAAGCTGGTTTCAATGTTTCCTTTGTGGCATAGGAAAGGGCTGAAAAATCGCAGGCGCAAGGGCAATATTTCTAGTCGCCATGGTGACCTGGTGTCTGGGGTATATCTATATATATATCTGTGCACACACACACATATATACACGTTTTATAACTGTCCCCCTTACTTTTTTCCCTGGCCCCTCATGGGCCCCCTAAATATAAATCCTGAAAATGCCACTGCCTGATGTTCCCTTCTATTCATCATTAAATAGTTTTTAATGTTTTAATGGTAAATTAAAGTCAACAGCAGCCTATCCTTTCTGTGCTGCTTGGGCTGATGAGGAAGCATTAGCCTGAGCAGCAATTGATGAGTGATTGGATCAGAGTGTCATCTGGCCACTTTCAGCCTTTCACAGAGCCTATTATTTTCTTCTTTTTTTTTTAGCTGATGGCTGAAGTATACTTGCTACTATATACGTAGATGAAATATTGCAGATCTTACATAATTATACTCTTCCATTAAACAAGGCTGTTATGTTTAAACCTTAACCAGTATTGTAGGACAAGTTGTATTTGTGCCAGTCTTAAGTAGATGACTTCTTTATATGCTCAAGTTGTTTGAAGCCACTGCAACCTATTGCTGGTGTGAATTGTAGGGACCCTTATTTAGTGTTAAACTGCTTAAAAATGATTTGAATACTGAGTGGGGGGACAGGGTCATGTTAACTCCAAGCACTATACATATGAGTTAATGGTTTCATGGTTTCTTTAATACAAAATGATGAGTGAATGAACCTACTGCCTTATTAAGAGAAGCGTCAGATTGCGCATTGTGATAGTGTATCTTGACTAAATTTAGACATATATACATGTTTGGAATTTATAGAGGGCAAATTAAGTAAAAATGTATGTTGTGATTTTTCAATGCCATCATAGCTATTACTAAACTTGTGAATTGCAAAAAATTTTTTTACTGAATATTCCCCCCCCCCAAAATAGATAATCTTTGTGGTGCCCAAATTTTGGTCAGTTCAGCTAAACATTTGGCACCAAAATCTAAATTCAAAGGGGCACAAAAATGGGTGCATAATATATTAGTATGTATATATTTTGTAGTACACTAGAGATGTCCCGAACAGTTCGCTGGCGAATAGTTCCTGGCGAACATCGCTTGTTCGCGTTCGCCATGGCGGGCGAACATATGCGATGTTCGGTCCGCCCCCTATTCCATATCATTGAGTAAACTTTGACAACTCCCCCACCCGCCGCTCGGGGGTGTGGGCGGGGGGGTTGTTAAAGTTTAATCAATGATATGGGGGGGACCTACTGTCCCCCCCGGCCCCCACCCCTGAGCGGTGGGTAGGGGCCCTAAAAAAAACAATAGGGGGGAACTTCTGTCCCCCCCGGCCCCCACCCCTGAGTGGCGGGTGGGGGCCCTAAATACTAATAAGGGGGGGACCTAAGGTCCTCCCCCCCTGGACCCCACCCCTGAGTACCTGTAAAAAAAAAAAAACTTACCATTCGATGTTTTCTTTCTTCTAAATCTTCTTTTTTCAGCCCCAAAAAAGGGCAAATAAAAAACCATAATAACCGACGCAATAAAAAAAAAACGAGCGCAAAAAAAATAATCCATGTTCTCCCGGCGAGGGCTCCGCGCAGACTGAGCTCTGCAGGGGGGGGGGGGGAAGGCTTATAAAGCAATTAGGCTCAGAGCACTCTGATTGGTGGGTTTAAGCCATCCAATCAGAGTGCTCTGACAGGTAAATGAAGAGACTGACAGGTAAGTCTCTACATTTACCTGTCACAGCACTCTGATTGGTTGGTTTGAAATCCACCAATCAGAGTGCTCTGTGTCATTTTACACAGCGTGGGAAAATTCCAAAGAACTTTCCCACGCTGTGTGGGGGGGTTGGGGGCCAGGGGGGAGGACCTTAGGTCCCCCCTTTTTAGTATTTAAGGCCCCCACCCACTGCTCAGGGGTGGGGGCCAGGTGGGAGGACCTTAGGTGTCCCCCCCTTTTTAGTATTTAGGGCCCCCTCCCGCCGCTCAGGGGTGGGGGCCAGGGGGGAGGACATTAGGTCCCCCCTCATAATTTTTATGGCCCCCACCCACCGCGCAGGGGTGGGGGCGGGGGCGGGGGGAGGACAATAGGTCCCCCCTCATTATTTTTATGGCCCCCACCCACTGTGCAGGGGTGGGGGCAGGGGGGAGGACAGTAGGTCCCCCCCTCATTATCTTTATGGACCCCACCCACCGCCCAGGGGTGGGGGCCAGGGGGGAGGACAGGAGGTCCTCCCCCCATTGTAATACCCAATAGGTTTTTTTTTGTGTGTTTTTTGTGTTTTTTACAGTGAGCAGCCACACTGCTTACTAGACATGCCCCTACTCGCGGTATAGCGAGTAGGGGCAGAATATACTAATACTAAGTAATCTTTACTTAGTATTAGTAAATGTGGCTGAAAGACCAATTTAGGTCTTTCAGCCTTTTAGTAGATAACTCCCTAATACCGTGGGAATTAGGGAGTTATCTACTAAGCGGCTGCAAGATGCAGCCACAGATCGGAGTTTGCATGCCACAGTCCAGGTGTTAGTCCCCTTGAAACAACTTGTGGGTTTTAAAATTCGCCTGCCTATTGAAGTCTATGGCGGTTCGCCCGGTTCGTGAACCGAAAATGTTATGTTCGCGACATCACTATAGTACACTAATACAAAATTTTTCCACCATTTTTTCACAGATCAAGTGAGACAAATAACATATAGAGAGGGGAAAAAAAGGAGGAGCAGTATTTTTTTTTTTACATTTGTAATATAATTATTAAATATATATCAAAAATATTTAAATTGAAACTTTATTTTACTGTTCCTCTTTTTTTTCCCTCAATTGGCCACTTCTCATTTGATCTGTGAATAAAATCAAAATACATAGGGTTATTAACTATAATGAAAATTCAAGGTGAATTTCAAATTTAATAGCCGAAATGGAAAAATGTCTCTAGGACAGCTATGCTTTCTGTTCAGCTATTGTGGCCTTAAATTTGAAATTCACTTTGAATTCACTCTGAATTCTCACTTACCCCTGTTAGTGACTATTATTAACGGCCTTGTTGCTTTTAGCAACTAGCTACTACTTGTTATCATGCCTGATGCTACTGTTAGTGAATTACAGCTTTATCCTGACTGTAACATTTCACGAGTAGCGACAATAAGTACCGTATATACTCGAGTATAAGCCGAGTTTTTCAGCACATTTTTCGAGACATACTCGAGTCAATGTCTGTATTATGGCAATTTACCTCTCCTGCAGCTCCTGTCAGCTCCCTTCTCCTCCGCGCCGGTCCGTTCAGCACCTCGGTCAGCTCCCAGTGTAAGTCTCGCGAGAGCCGCGGGGTCATAGTGCGGCTCTCGCGAGACTTACAGTGTGAGCTGACAGAGGAGCTGCACAGACCGGCGAGGAGGAGAAAGGAGCTGACAGGAGCTGCAGGAGAGGTAAGTGCTCTCTGCCAGCCCCCTTCCCCCACCCCCACTGAACTGCCAATGCCACTGGACCACCAGGGAAGGAGAGCCCCCCTCCCTGCCATGTATCAAGCAGGGAGGGGTGACGAAAAAAAAATATAATAATACAATAATAATAAAATAAAATAATATTTTAAAAATAATAATAATAATAAAAGAATTATTAAAATTATTTTAAAAAATAATAATAATAAAAATGCCCACCCCCCCCACCAAGGCTATGCAACACACACACACACACACTGCATCACACACACTCACAATGCATTCATATACACACACACACTGCATTCATACACACACTGCATTCATACACACACTGCACTCATACCAACACACACTGCACTCGTACACACACACTGCATTCATACACACACTGCACTCATGCACACACTGCATTCATACACACACTGCATTCATACACACACTGCACTCATACACACACACTGCATTCATACACACACACACTGCACTCATACACACACACTGCACTCGTACACACACACTGCACTCGTACACAGACACTGCACTCATACACAGACACTGCATTCATACACACACTGCACTCATACACACACACACTGCACTCATACACACACTGCACTCATACACACACACTGCATTCATTATATACACAGACTGTAAATAATTATTCAATTACCGTATATACTCGAGTATAAGCCGAGTTTTTCAGCACATTTCTTGTGCTGAAAAACCCCAACTCGGCTTATACTCGAGTCATATTGCCATAATACAGACTGGGGCTGTGGGGGCTGCAGAGCGGTTACTTACCTCTCCTGCAGCTCCTGTCAGCTCCCTCCTCCTCCGCGGCGGTCCGTTCAGCACCTCGGTCAGCTCCCAGTGTAAGTCTCGCGAGAGCCGCGGGGTCATAGTGCGGCCCCGAGACTTACAGTGTGAGCTGACAGAGGGAGCTGCACGGACCGGCGCGGAGGAGGAGGGAGCTGACAGGAGCTGCAGGAGAGGTAAGTAAACTCTCTGACAGCCCCCACAGCCCCCCCTCCTACACAGTGCCCATTCACTGGACCACCAGGGAGTGAGAGCCCCCCTCCCTGCCATGTATCAAGCAGGGAGGGGGGACAAACAAAAATTAAATAAAATAAAAAATAATAATGCAAAATAATAATAATAAAAAATAATCATAAAAAAATTATTAAAATAATTTTAAAAAATAATAATAAAATTGCCCACCCCCCATCAAGGCTCAGCTACACACACACACACACACACTGCACTCATACACACACACACTGCATTCATACACACACTGCACTCATACACACACACTGCACTCATACACACACACTGCATTCATACACACACACACACACTGCACTCATACACACACACACTGCACTCATCCACACACTGCACTCATACACACACACACTGCATTCATACACACACTGCATTCATACACACTGCACTCATGCACACACACTGCACTCATACACACACTGCACTCATACACACACTGCACTCATACACACACACTGCACTCATACACACACTGCACTCATACACACACTGCATTCATACACACACTGCATTCATACACACACACTGCACTCATATACACTGCACTCATACACACACTGCACTCATACACACACACTGCACTCATACACACACTGCATTCATACACACACTGCATTCATACACACACACTGCACTCTTACACACACATACACTGCATTCATCCACACACTGCACTCATCCACACACTGCACTCATACACACACACTGCATTCATACACACTGCACTCACACACTGCACTCATACACACACACTGCACTCATACACACACACTGCACTCATACACACACTGCACTCATACACACACTGCATTCATACACACACACTGCACTCATGCACACACTGCACTCATGCATACACTGCACTCATACACACACTGCATTCATACACACACTGCATTTATACACACACTGCATTTATACACACACTGCACTCATACACACACTGCACTCATACACACACTGCATTCATACACACACACTGCACTCATACACACACACTGCATTCATGCACACACTGCATTCATACACACACACTGCACTCATACACACACATCACTCATACACACACGCTGCACTCATACACACACGCTGCACTCATACACACACGCTGCACTCATACACACACGCTGCACTCATACACACGCTGCACTCATACACACGCTGCACTCATACACACGCTGCACTCATACACACAATGCACTCATACACACAATGCACTCATACACACACTGCACTCATACACACACACTGCACTCATACACACACTGCATTCATACACACACACTGCACTCATACACACACTGCACTCATACACACACTGCACTCATACACACACACTGCACTCATACACACACTGCATTCATACACACAGTGCATTCATACACACACTGCATTCATACACACACACTGCATTCATACACACACACACTGCACTCATACACACACACACTGCATTCATACACACACTGCACTCATCCACACACTGCACTCATACACACACACTGCATTCATACACACACTGCATTCATACACACTGCACTCATACACACACACACACTGCATTCATAAACACACACTGCACTCATACACACACACTGCACTCATACACACACACTGCACTCATACACACACTGCACTCATACACACACTGCATTCATACACACACACTGCACTCATGCACACACTGCACTCATGCACACACTGCACTCATACACACACTGCATTTATACACACACTGCATTCATACACACACACACACTGCATTCATGCACACACTGCATTCATACACACACACTGCATTCATACACACACAGCACTCATACACACACACTGCACTCATACACACACATCACTCATACACACATGCTGCACTCATACACACACGCTGCACTCATACACACACGCTGCACTCATACACACACGCTGCACTCATACACACGCTGCACTCATACACACGCTGCACTCATACACACAATGCACTCATACACACAATGCACTCATACACACACACTGCATTCATACACACACACTGCATTCATTATATACACACACTGTATATAAATATTCAATTAATATAATTTTTTTAGGATCTAATTTTATTTAGAAATTTACCAGTAGCTACTGCATTCCCAGTTTTTGGGGATAAAATTAGGGGCCTCGGCTTATATTCGGGTCGGCTTATACTCGAGTATATACAGTAATATCATTTTTTTAGGATCTAATTTTATTTAGAAATTTACCAGTAGCTGCTGCATTTCCCACCCTAGTCTTATACTCGAGTCAATACGTTTTCCCAGTTTTTTGGGGTAAAATTAGGGGCCTCGGCTTATATTCGGGTCGGCTTATACTCGTGTATATACGGTAACCAGTTTCCACTTCTGGACAGCAGTGACTAAGTATAGGCTAACATGTTAATTATTTTTTTTTATAGGAGCTCCTACCCACTAGTTAGTGACGGGTATTGTTAGAACTCTGTCTCAACATTTTACCTTCCTAGCAAGGTTTTCCCCATCACAACTGGAAGAAAGAAGATTTCGTCTAAGACAAATTAAAGTTTTTTTTTACTTTAAGAACAATCAGGATGTGGAATTCTCTGCCTAAAGAAGTGGTTTTATAGTCCATACAGATGTTCAAACAGCTACTAGATGCATACTTGCAAAAACAGAATATTTAAGGATATAATCTTTCAATGTAGGGTAATAACTGCTTGATCCAAGGATAAATCTGACTGCCATTCTGGGGTCAAGAAGGAATTTTTTTCCTAGCTTGTTGCAAAATTCGAAGTGCTTCAAACTGGATTTTTTTTTTTTTACTTCTTTTGGATCAACAGCAAAAAACAAATGTGAGGAAGGCTGAACTTGATGGACGCAAGTCTCTTTTCAGCTATGTAACTATATAACTATATGTAACTATGTAACAACACTTATTTTTTAAAACACTGTTTTTGATTGGAGTAACCTGGTAAATATTCCCCTGCAACCACTTTTATTTAGAGATGGCAGCAGTCTATTGCTCACCCAAACCCTGTCTATAAATGGGGTTTTAAAAGAAAAATGAAATACATTATCTATCTCTTCTTCTCACCACACTTAAGGTATCCTGTGCTCCATCAGCATTGTACTACAAAATCGGAAATGACCCAGCCTCCCATACTATACACGGGTCTATGAAGCTTAAAGGCACACTCCACTGCTCAAATACAGAATAAACAAAAATATCTGTATAGTAGATATACCCCCAATTAATGTATGTATGCAATGCATGTATTTAATTATTTAATTGGGGTATATATAAAACAGCTTGCATAACCTGCAATACTCTTTTATGCTGCCTTTGCAAGCTCTCCCCATCTGAACCCGCCCAGTCTTTCTGTGGTTGTCCAATCACAGACTGCAGTTCAATGAGACGTTTTTGTAAGGCAGGAGCTAAGAGCAATTGCCGCCTCTTGAGTTTAGCTCCACTGTGCTAACCAAACCAGGAAGTAACAGGGGTTGTAACCAGGTTAATGTATATGAGTGTCAGTTTCTATGAAAATCTGCACTTTTTTCAAACTAAAAAAAAAATAGGACACACTCATTGCATATAGCAAACCAAAGTGCTTTAGGGCTCTGGAGTGTCCCTTTAATGTACAGTAGTCAATCGGCCAGAATGTACAGTAATGGTGGGAGATGCTAAATAATTAATTATTGTAGTTTCTTGTAATGCCTTTTTTTTTATTGGACTAAAAAAAAATTGCAGTGACACGCTCCCTTTCAATCATTTTTGACCACAGTGAAACAAGCAAACTAAGAGAGAGAGGAGGTTTTGAGACAGGCACCAGAATAAACTGACCTTCATATTCAAAAGGTTTAACATTTAAAGTCTTAAATTAATCTCTAATTTGTGTATTTATACCTGTAGAGAATAAAGCATCTGGCAGATTTTGGAATTCAGAATTAGATTATAAAAAAATGTGAATCTCCAATAGTATTAGTGCAACACCCACATGGCAGATGAGGATAGTCTTGAATTATCTTTAATTCTCTCTTCTGTGCTGATAAATACATTCTTGCCATGGAATATTTGTGTTATTAGACAGTGGACGACATATTACAGAGACATATTTGAAGAAGGCCTACACTAAATGATGTCAAATATTTAACTACATGGTTAGGGAGTTATTTAGAAAAATCTAATGGTTAGTATTTTCGCTGGATATTGAACCAAACTCTACAAAATTAAATGTATTTTTAGAAGGTATTTTATTCACATAATGCTTTGAGGAAATCAGGGTATTATCATGGGAAAATAATTAGCACCATATCATAATACAAACTGTTCTCATAAAAGCTACAATTCAATAGTTTGGGATTGAAATTAAGTAAGTATATCTTATACACGCCACAGTGTGAATTCCATGTATTAATACAAATAGTATTTGTACAACTAAGGATAACTAAGAACTTGAGTTTGGAGCATTGATATTGGACAATGAAGGTCAAAGTTTAAACTAGTGAATTCATTACTGAATTATTAATGTGGTACAAGGATAACTTTTTTGTATTGAAGGAGATTTAAAGTGTCTCTCTCATGTAAGTGTCAACAATATTTATATATAAATAAACAAACCTCCCCTTTATGTCACGGAATCAAATGGACATAAGGATTTATTAAATTAACTTTGGCAAATAATACATTGTGAAATGAATGAGGCAATATTACTGGCAAGACTATGAAAGACATATGCAATATGCCTAACTGCCTTTAGGATCATTAATGGAGACATACTAATATTAAGTGACAAAGGACTCTTTTGCTTAAAGTGAGAAGGATCTCTTATAAAGAGATTTGATACCCCTTAACTCAACTTAGCATGGGAATCGATAGTACAGATCTTCTCTTGTTCAAAGGAGGTCTTATGGACCCCAGCAGTTAAATATTAGACTACTTATCCCACAGTCTATAGGATGGGGAAAAAGCAAAGGCTGTGCTCACTGCCCCACAAAACTAACTTATATTCAAGGTAAGAAGGCCTATGATGGTATGATGGGCATTGATCATTCCTTTGCACAGTCCCATATGGTTGAAATTGTTGTGAATTATAGGATGGCAGCCATGACAGACTCAAGCTGTATTGATCTGACCCCACCAAACCTATTTCAACAGACTTCTAAAATTCAGATCCTCATAAATATACACCATAGCATTAACAGTTGTTAGTAATAAAACACTTTAGTATAGTATTATTTAAGTTAGAAATATTTAACCTCGTACAACTATTTGGACTGCATGCACACACTACAAGTTTGTGTAAGGTAAAATCGAAAGTGACTTTACAGCCATAACTGTTGCAAGATAATCAATTAGTTGGCATGTTCTGAATGAACAAATATAGGTTCTTGACAATGTGGAACCTGAGCAGCAGAAGCACCATAAGGAAGCAATGTTGATTTGGGGCAGGATGAGGCCTAGATCAGGGCTGTGTATGCTGTACCATTACAATATGTTAAAAACGCATGAAATGGCGACCAAAGCTCCTAACCGATGTACATGGAAGACAAATGTTCATGTGTTTGATGTCCTGGGCCATACTGCTGCACGTGCTTTGCAACTACCTCAGAAATTATAAATTGAAAATTGATCATTCCTCTGCGCACTCCCATACTGTTACAATTGTTGTGAATTATGGGATGGCAGCCGTGACAGATTCAAGCTGGTCTTGATCTGACCCCACCAAAGGTATTTCAACTGACTTCTAAAATTCAGACTCTAATAAATATACACCATAGTATTAACAGTTGTTAGTAATACAACACTTATGTTATTATTTCAGTTTGAAATATTTAACCTCATACAACTATTTGGATTGCACACAGACCGTATAAGTTAGTGTAAGTTAAATTGTAAAGTGATTTTACAGCCATTACAGATGCAATATAATCAATTAGTTGGCATGTTCGGTACAAATAAATATAGGTTCTTGACAACGTGGAACCGTGATAGATTGCTCATAGCCTAATTAAAAATGATATACGTTATAATGGTCTCATGTGGCCTGCAATTATGTCAATTGTACTTGTTTTACTTTTCTTTTAGAATTATTGAACATTTCTCTAAGCAAATTGCAGAAAAAAAGGAACAAGTCATTCCAAATAAAACATGTTGGTAAAATGTTATTAATTCTAAGTTATAGCTAATTCATACAATTACCTAGTAAACTGAAAACATAGAAAATATTTTCTATTGCATGCTAGAGTTACACTCCTTTTCTTTTCAGCAGACTAATGGATTGTTAATGCATTAAGATATTTATAACATCCATAAGAATGCCTGTAAATGCATATGTGAAATAACTTAAAAAGCTAATGAAGCAATATCTGTGTGCTTTTCAAGTTACTTCAAATGGAAAATATATTTAATATGCACACTCTCTTTAACCTCATTAGCTGGAAAAAACATCTTGACACAATTGTGAAGTAATATAAATATGTTCTTTGATTCAAAAGAAGAGTTTGTTGACACCTTTCCTTTAATTTGCTAATTAAAAATCAAGAGCTTGATCAATCTTCTGAAAGATGGCATATAGTAGTATAGGGTGTAAACTAATGGATGATTGTGTATAGCACACATACTGTTCATGGTCATCAGAAGTAATAAAACTCAAAGTATTGCATTTACGTTAAGTCATATCTCACATTTTCATTTTCTCTCTCCGAATCTGTATTGATATGTAGAATTTGTTAGGATCCATAAACTCATCTACTCCAACATCATATGTCAACATTCTTTCAATTGGTCCTCTAATGTTTGGTGAGCAGAGACAATGGTCATATCCTTGTCATGGCTCCCTTACTATAGCAGCAATAGAACCATGAGGAAGCAGTGATTGCTCTGGGCTGGAAGAAGTCTAGACCAGGGCTGTATCAGGCTGTACCATTATGATATGTTAAAAATGCATGACATGGTGTCCATGGCCCCTAATCTGTGAACTTGGAATACAAATGTCCATACATTTGCTTTTCTGAGCCATACTGTTGCATTTGGTTTGCAAACATATCAGAAATTATATACATTTCATGATCCCATGTGACCATGAAAGGTCTACAGTTCCATATGTGGGAGCTTGCCTCAGTGCAACATATCTGGACCCACCTCTGGTCCTTTAACCTATGATCAGGGAGATCACTACCAGAGAAAGCTTAAAATGAGCTCGGTATCACTAGAAGTGAGTCGAAGCATGGTTAAACCTACAGCAGCTGAAAGAGAAAACACAAATCTTGCATGGGACATGTGTCACACAGCAGGAGTATCTGAAGTGGTTGCTGAAAAAGGTAAAGCTTCATCATCATACATCAGATATGATGTATAGGTCAGGACAGGGAGCAATGGATTATTTTGAGAACAAACCAGGAGAAACATTAAGTATATTTCGTTTTAACTATTGATTTATCTATTAATATGTGAATGGCAAAATTGGATCTTCTGGGAAACGACTATTAGCATTTCTAAAAATCTATTTAAAGTGATTTGAATGGTGGTTATGGTGCTTGGAGTCATTTACACATGCTGCATTATTGTGATATAGCAACTTGTTGTCAGAGCTGTGACCATCTCTGGTTTTTGGGGTGTTTTATTAAAATACTGTTGTTTTTGTTGTTGGAGTAACCCTTTAAAAATAAATAGTGTAGAACAAGTATTTAGAAAAGAGCTATTGGATACAAATAAATAACAAGTAATGTTCTTGAAGCACATATAAAATATGTACAGCACTTGAGCCAAAAACAATTCTGATATTAACAAGTGTAGGAAACTGCAAATACAGGACTCCTAAATGTCCTGCTTTCGCAAGACTGCCAGATTTCCTGGTCCTGTCCCACTGTCCCATTTTAGCTCACTGGTATCACCTGGATGGAACTGTCCTTTGGCAGCACAGTGTGCCTCTTCAGTGATTGGACACACCCACTTTTTAGGTGTGCCCAACCATCATGGGTGTTGCCAGTGATGCAAGTTGCATCACTGGTGATGTCCCATTGATGGCCTGCCCACCTATACCTATTTCAATCTTCCCAATGATGATTGAACGTTTTTTTAGCACTGTAAATGTTCGTGACCTTGACTTTAGATTTTATGCATAGCAGCGAGCTCTGTCATAGCTTTGTTGTAATAATTTGGCGGCTCTTGGTAAAGGAACTGTTTAATATATCTCCTCATAGTATTGGTTTTAGGGTGAAATTTTATACAATTGTAGAGTGACTGTTCATCCCCTCATTGCATTGTTATGTTCACTTAATGTGACTAGGGATGCACATCTTGTCTAGTGTCTACCAAATAGGCATTGTTATTCTTTTGATATATTACTGTCCTCCTATATTAAGGACGACATGCCTGGCTCTATCATTTTACAGGGAAAGCATTAGATGAAGATGTCAAATCTAAGAATAAAGATATCTCAGATCTCAAACATTTATTCTGTGTTTAGGCAGTATTCTTAACTTACAAATAGCAGTTTCCTACAATACAGAAATATTCAGAAATGTATTACGTAAAACAAAACTTGTGTGTCCTCATGTTAGTTCCTGGCCACAATTCAAAATACCCAAAAAACAAAATACTCAGTGAAAATAAAAGTAGACAAGAATGAGGTAACAGATTCTCTGTTGGTAGATGTTGAAAACGCTATTTAGAAACCTGACAGCCCAATAAACTGTGTGTGAAGCAACTGATGTATACAGCAATCTTCGTTACCTGTGCTGCAGGCAAAGTTCCTCTTCCATGGGACCAATATGTAATGAGAAAAAATGGAGACTCAGCACTTGGCAAAAATTGTTATGTAATTGTGGTTTATTCAGACATTACACAAAGGCAATGTTTCAACACATAAAGTGCCTTTCTCAAGTCATAGATTTAGAAAGATACTTTGTGTTTCAAAACGTTGCCTTTCGGCGATGACTGAATGAACCACTATTGCAATAGAATTGCTGCCGAGTGCTGGGGCCTCCCTTTTAAAAAAAACAAAAAACCTGAGAGCGTCATGTTCTTATCTTTCCAATATGAATGCTTGCTGATATTTCCAAAGGAATGCTAAGGCGTTGGCTTTTTAGTTAAAGGCACCATAACATTTTTATCTCAATATAGTTATTATGGTGGAAGGAGGTCCTGGGTGCTATCTTACCTTAAGGGGTTAAACATTTTATAAATGTTTTAACCCCAAAGTTGTGAAGAAGGCACCACCTAAACTCTCGGGGGAGATTTCTAAAAAGTGGACTAAAATACTGAATGTGTTGCAATCACCATGGAAGTCAGGGGAATCAACATTTCACAGGTATCTTTCTTTTTACAAAAACAAAACATTGATAAATCTCCAATGGTTCTATGAATTTCCTTTCCTTTACTCACCCTTCTTTTATCATGGGGTTGGAATGATCTTTGCAGGTTTTATAACTGAAAATTTGGCAAATGGGGTAAACAAAAATGGTATAGTGTATCTTGCGTCGTTTCTGTTTTTTAATGCATATGTTTTTTTTTGTTCTTATTTTGTTTGTTTTTATGTGTCTTTTGGCAGCTTAGAGAGCATTACCAATTTTACATTTATTTGTTTGTTTAGTAGGGAATTTAGTTAGCCTGGTGAAGAGTTTATAAATCAAAATCTTAAATGTACCCCAAATAAATAATTCCAGGGCTGGTTCAGCTAAAAAAACAAAAAAAACAAAAACTGTTTAAGTAGCCTATACTACTGAGTAATTCAGTTTATTTTTCAACATACTGAGACTTTTCACAAATACATTAGCTTATTTAAATATAACAGTTGAATTTGCTCATAAATAACATAAAACATCCAGATTTTCTGTATGCAGTATATAACCGCTAATGACTTTTCTAAGTTTAAAGTTTGTGAAGCCAAAAATATGAATTGGCAAAATCTATTTTTATAAAAAACAAAATAGTCAGATGGATTATTCTTATTAGTTGTTGCAGAGAGAACAACTATATGAAAAATATAGTTAATATTTTCATATAGGCTGTAAATGATGGTTCTCTCTGTTTATTCGTTTGTTTAGTGACTTTTTCTAATTCTTGATTTACTGTATCATGTATTTCACCAAATCCCCAGAAAGTGACTGATGTTTGTTTTCAGATGAATGGACTGAAACGAAATGTAGAAAGATTAACAGCGCTAAAATGCATTTCTGAGTTTAGAAATAAATTAGCTGCAAACTAAATGTAATCTTCTAAGATATCTTAATAAATGAAGAGCTTTTTTAAAATTCTGTGCTTGGCAATCAATCACTACCTAGTTTATGTCTGCTACTGTTCTTTGTTGCAACTGACTGCAGTCTTCACAGAACAAATCTATATTTTTTTCTCAAACATGCTACTGTATTTAAACATCCAATAATTTAAGCAAGCATGAAATCAATCTTTTTAATCAAGTTTCACAGTTTTAAATTCATTTGATGGTGGAAAATACAAGTTAATAATTATGTTTCTTCAAACACCACTAAACTATTAATCATTGCAAATATGATTTTCTAGCAGTGACCTTTGTCTTGAAGGCTTTTTGAATAAAACAGTTTGTGAAAATAAACATTTTCAGATATAACCTCAGTTGTTTTTTGTTGTAGTGAGTGTATATATTTATAACACATACCATACTACAATATGATGAAAATATACAAACACATACTGATATATTAGTATTGGTATACAGTAACTACTAAATTATCTGATGGTACACATTATGTTCTCATTATGGAGTTCCCTATTACGGGCCAATCCAGACATTGTGGACCACATATCCCCTAATGTTTTGCCAGCACTTTGGCTGTAAACGTATTATGGGAGATGTAGTCCACAAGAACAGGAGTACCTAAGTCTATCCATGTCCTAGAAATATGTCTCTCTAATGTTATCTCATAATTAGTCTACACACATAAAGCAGACTCTGTTTAGTTTTGTTTTATATTAGATATAATATCTATTATTGACATTTATCTAGCTCACAGTACTTCACATAGTGATGGGTACAACATAGCCCATATAGAACAATACATAGAGAGTTGCATTTGGAACACTCAGTATAATACTTTTGAGGCTAAATTACAAGTATTTATATGGTGAGTTGGAATGTTTAATAAGTAGATAATTATTGCTATGTGTAATAATCCAATGAATAACACAATAAACAATGAAATCTACTATACTTTATCATGAACCCAGTAAAGTAATGCCTGTGCTGTATAGCAGGTTCTAAAAACAATATCTAATCTTATTCCCCATGAGGTTGAAACATATCTATATGTCATGCTAACTATAAACCAGCAGTATACTGTTATTCATATAATATGCATTCTAATTTGACATTTGACTGTCTTCTGGACATTATATCTCTTATATTTCAAATGTCTGCCATCTCTCCATGTACCTATTCATCATTTTATATATACATGGAGTAGTCATCTGATAAGTGCAGATACATAGCTTGCACGACTAATAGAAGGGTTTTGAAAGGTTACCTTTCTGGAGCATCTGGTAATAGCTTCAAGAATTATAGGCCATGTTGGCTCAGTGAGTTCTACTGTTAGCTTTGTAATAGCTTTCCTGGAAGACTAATTTGGCATGTATTGCTAATATCAACCACTTGGAAATAACCTTAATGCTCAGAAGACATTATGTTATATTATTCTTCCAGGATGATGATTTTAGCCTGCAAATAATATTATAAATCACTCATTTATGTTGAGGAATCCATTTCGTCTGTCATTTTATTCTACGTTGAAACATGACATGCCATAGATGTTTCAGGATACTGCTACTAATTGCCAAGTGTAGTTATTTTTTCAATATATATATGTTTTATTAAAGTTGCACCAACATCATTCAGCCTTTAGAAGTGTTGACCAACTGTATCTCCAAAAACCTCAACAAAAAATATTTGTCTCTATCTCTCGTTTGAGTTTAACTATCTGTGCTACTTGTATAACCACTTGCACAAACTAGTAAACTTGCTTACTAAACAGTGAGTGGTGCTGACTTGACAAATGTAACATTTAGGGTGAGTTAGGACAAATAGTTAACTAGAGAGACTTAGTTTGGATGGGTTTTGTTTTCCAGAGTTGACATTTTAGTCTACATGCAACTTACTGGTTAGTACATTAACTCCATGGCTTGATGCAAAAGCTCATATTTTTAGTTTACTAATATTATAATATTTGCTGCTCTTTTTGTTCAGTCTATCAGACAGCTGTTCTCAGCTTTTTTATATTGTTTCACATTAATTTAAAGTTTTATATATATATATTTTTTTTATCATAACAAAGTGCATTATTAACATTTGAATGGAAAAATGAAATAATAGATTAATGCTATGGCATTATGGCCTTTTACCTTCACCTTCTGTTAGCTCCATTGAGTTAAGCCCTAATGTACAGGATCAGCTTATTATTAAAAGCATCAATTTTTATCCAATGAACATGGTCCTGCATCACTAGACTTGCACAGAGTAGGAACTTCGGTTGCAGAGGAGGCAGTGGCAGGGTTGTTTGTCAAACTGTACGTTTGACTGTAGTGGCTATGGTCCTTGGGGTGTTCCTTTTAACTTTTAGAGTATCTTAACTAGTGTTTAATTTGCTTTCATGTAATTCCATGGGATTCTGTACATCAGGTTTTTATTTTTTTTTCTTAAAAATTTGCCCATAAACAAATATTTAATTATTGCTTAAATATATATTTGTGGTTGATTATATATTTCCTACCTGTTCTATGTTAAATTTTTGTATTATATATTGTGTGTTAATATTGTTTTTCTATTTTATTGTACCCTATTGTATTGATGCAATTTTTTGTGGACCCAGGACATACTTGAAAACGAGAGAAATCTCAATGTATCCTTCCTGGTAAAATATTTTATAAAAAAATAAATAAATAATATAGTCTGTATCTGAGTTTGCAGAGCCTTACTCTGACCTTTTTTCTTTTGTGCTTATTGTACTCTACAGCATATGGATAGTTCCTTTATCTTAAATGCCTTATTGACAAATAGAATTATTATTGAAATCAATATGTGTAAAATGCGAACTGTGACAATTTTTCATTAAATATAATGACCTCTTTTTCCCTTTGCTGGGATGTAAGTAAATTACATAGTGAGTTTATTTTATTTATTTCATTTAATTTTAAATGCTTTTCAGTTCAATAGAAGTGATTTGAATTGAGGAAAAAAATGAATAATTATTATAAATGTAACCCAATAAACAAAACCCGATGGGTAAGATTTATTATGAAAAAAAAAAAAACGTGAAACTTAATTTTACGATCTTAATGATGTAATGTTTTGAAATACATTTTCCTACACGTAATTGTATAAAAGCTAAGTGAACTATGACGTTTACAAGCTTTAGAAATTGAATTTGTTGCAAATATTACATTATACAATGCAATTTTATATTCTTATATATTCACCATTTTATTCACACTTTCTCTCTCATCTTTCTCTCTCCATTTGGATTTCTTTTCAGTTTGTACTTTTATTTAGATGTTTTTCTTTATATTCCCATATCTATTAACTTGGTAATTTTTATCCTCCTTTGTTCTATTAATATATCATTTTCATAGTATTTATCATTTACACACTTGCAGCAACTGTTTGTCTCACTTTAAGATATATGCTGAGGTTGTGCTTAGGGTTTTTCAATGCCTTGATTTCTATATTAGTAATCAATGGGTTATTTTCTCTTTTAAAAGTAGCACTGGGACATTATTATGCATTCTTTGAATTATATACAAATATGGGTGGCACTTTGTCACCGCATAAAACAGTACTACAATGGCTAAACATCTTTCCTTTAGAGGAGTGATGTTCTATGCATTGTGGAGGATTGGTACAGTCAGTAGATATGACTTCAAGCCTTAATGATTATTATGAGCGAAGTAGATATTTAGGGTTCCATTGGCAGGGGTGTTGCTGGTGTCAAAATATCCAAGGACTTTGGCCAAATAGTGAATTTTATGACCCCTGCCTTTATACATTGCCTTAAGCCCCTACTCAAATCAACCCTAAACAATTCACTAAATCCAACAAGATTTAGGGGAAAAAAAGAGTATTATGTGAATCTATATTTATAAAATTCACACCTGGCATATTAAGCCCAAACCATGGAGTATTAATCGTTCAACCCATGACATTAA
Organism: Pelobates fuscus; assembly: GCF_036172605.1. Lineage (NCBI taxonomy): Eukaryota > Metazoa > Chordata > Amphibia > Anura > Pelobatidae > Pelobates > Pelobates fuscus. The sequence continues at coordinate 316,591,779 of NC_086317.1, read as the reverse complement.
AGCCCTGCACCCACAACAATACCCCTGGGTTGTGCTGTAAAATTAGCTTCAAATAGGATGCATTAAACTGGCACTGTCATATATAATATTATAGGAGGTGTTATTTATTACAGGGGACCCAGGGCTAGAAATAAAATTATGCTGAAATTAGACTTTTCAGGACCACACTTGGGGCTCCAGCCACTGTCAGCCCCCCACCTCTACAGTTACTGCATAACTATGCAAACAAAGTGGTAAAATAGTCCTTAAAGTAGAGGTGATTTGGGACCACTGTGGTTTGAGGCTACATAATCCTGCAAGAGTGTGAGTGAGATGGGGGATCACAATTTACTATGGCAGAATTTGGTGATTGTTTCCATTTGCGTGAATCAAAATGGCTTCCGTCTTTAAGAAGTTAGGAGTTGGTTTTCACCCGCCGATTACAGCATGAGTATTAGCACAGTGATCACTTAAATACATTGGCATAGGGGCATGTTACTTGTACCTTGTGAAATGTTTTATGTGATTTATCAATGTATAATTTTCCTTTAGCGGTTAAAGAATATTACAAATCTTTACACTAAACCAAGTATTCATAATCATACAATATAATCAATTTACTTTATTTACCTGTGGTATTAATTCTTACTTGACAGTATACCTAGTAATTTACAGTGAGGGAAAAAAGTATTTCATCCGCTGCTGATTTTGAACGTTTGCCCACTGACAAAGAAATGATCAGTCTATAATTTTAATAAGTAATAAGTAAGAAACGTTGCACATATGCAGATTAACCCCACTGCTGAACCCCATCTCTGGCACAGTCATTGGAACAAGAGTTTCAGACTAGCTAATATCAAGTCTGCGCCAAATTGGCATCTGATGCCAGCACACAAAGCATGCATCTGTAAGAGAGCCAATGGCAGCTTGGCCCATCATTCATGCCACCACTGTCCTCCACCTGGTCTTCACTCCCTGACCTTCCTTTTCCATATGGTGAGGTAGTGTTTTCAGTCAAGGAGGATTGGGCTGAGGAGAGAACCTGGCCTTGGTGATGGAAAATAGTATTTTTTCCCTTTATTTTCTTTTGTTTTAATTGGTTGGGGGCTGGCAGTCTATTATAGAAAGAGTTACTCTAAGTAAAACCAGGGATTTCTGAAAACATTGTTTTTTGGTTGGAGTAACACTTTAACTATTAAACACACAAAAAAAATACTCTGTCTATTATTGGAAACGATTTTAAGGTGAGGTGTCATTGATGTTTATATTAGCACCAGCAATCCCTTTTAACTCTGACTAATCTTTCTTCCTATATATTAAATTGTATTTCCCTCTATTTATTTAATTGTTAGTTTTATGATATACACAATCGCAGGATAGTATTACCAAGGTCATTTTCTTCCCCTTTTGGTATGTGTTTATGTATGTGTGTGTGTGTGTGTGTGTGTGCATGTGTGTTTTGTTTTGGGGTGAGGAGGAGGTGTTTGGTGTCCTAAATGTATAATTTTGCATGTCCTAGTGTTAAATAATTATTCCCCCTGTTTACTAAATTCACTACTTATTTGCATAATACAATAATACATTGTTAAACACAGATCTGCACACCAGTCAAGCAATAAGACTTGCTTTTCCCACAGACATTTTAAATTTGCAGTGATGTTACTACTGGGTGGGCATATGCAAATAAATTCAACAAAGAATTACCTTTTTGCCTAATTTTTCCATTTTAAACATGGATTCCTTGGAGTTTATGTTTGCTGTATACAACATCTTCAGAAAACAACTCAGTAAGAGATGCAAAGCCAGTGAACCACTCATGGACAGCAGTTTTGTTTTTAATGCAACTCACCACAATGAGGTTGGTTACTGGCTTGCTATTGAGGCTTGGTGCTACTTGCAGAGCACAGACCAAGAATGTTATGGTGGAAACAAAAGTGATTGAAATCCAGTCAAGCCATAAGACTTTATTTTCTCAAAGAAATCTCACATTTGCAGTGATTTTACTGTTGCAAGGGATTCTGGGTGGGCATACGCAAATGAGTTAAACACAAAATCACCTTTGTTTCTTTGTTAAACTCATTTGCATATGCCCAACCAGAATCCCTTGCAGTAGTAACATCACTGCAAATTTGAGATTTCTGTGGGAAAAGCAAGTCTTATAGGCTTGACTGGTGTGTGCAGCATAGGCATGCACACGGGGTGTGCCGGGTATGCCTGGGCACACCCTAATCACACCTCCGTGCTGCACTGCCTTAGGGCAGACTAACATGTCGGGTCCTCGGTCTATGACCGAGGACCCGACACAGGAAGGGCCCCGGCGGCTTGCCCACAATGCCGCCGGGTGCGAGGCCCCTCCTGTCAGTCCGTCCTGATGGAGATCCAGCCTCAGTCTACAGCTCCACCGGGAGTGAGCTGCAGACTGAGGTGTCTCGCAATCTCCAGCCGCGGCAACGCTCTGACTGGAGATCGCGAGACAAACCATGTGGTCTGCAGCTCACTCCCGGTGGAGCTGCAGACTGAAGAGAGAGGGCACCCAGTGGACTACCAGGGCAGGTATTTATAAATCCCCTGTCACTCACTGCCCCTCCACCCCCTTTCTTACCCTTGTCACTCACTGCCCCTCCACCCCTTCTACCCCCTGTCACTCACTGCCCCTCACCCCCAACCTACCCCATGTCACAGCCCATCCACCCCCACCCTACCCCCTGCCCCTGCCCCTCTACCCCAACCCCTGTCACTGTCCCTCTACCCCCTGTCACTGCCCCTCCACCCCCAACCCCTGTCACTGCCCCTCCATCCCCCCTAACCCCTGTCACTGCCCCTCCACGCCCCCAACCCCTGTCACTGCCCCTCTACCCCCTGTCACTGCCCCTCCATCCCCCCAACCCCTGTCACTGCTGCTCCACACCCCCTAACCCCTGTCACTGCCCCTCCACCCCCCCCAACCGCTGTCACTGCCCTCTACCCCCTGTCACTGACTCCCCACCCCCTAGCTCCTGTCACTGACCCTTTACCCCCCTAACCCCTGTCACTATCCCTTTATCCCCTGTAATTGCTCCTCTCCCACCTGTTACTTCCCCTTTATACCCTGTAACTGCTCCTCTACCCCCTGTCACAGCTCCTCCCCCCACCCCTGTCACTGCCCCTCCACCCCCCAACCCTGTCACTGCTCCTCCACCCCTCAACCTGCTCCTATACCCCCTGTCACTGCTCCTTTCCCCACCCCTGTCACTGCTTCTTTCCCCCTACCCCTGTCACTGCTCCACCACACCCCCTGTCACAGCCACTCTACCCCCGCATCACCAGTCACAGCCACTCTACCCCCAGTCACAGCCACTCCACCCACACCCTGTCACCCCCACCCACACCCTGTCATCCCCATGGACACACCCTATCACATCCCCTCTCCACACATCCTATCACCCCCACTCACACCCTGTCACCCCCATGCACACACACCCTGTCACAGCCCCTCTTCACACACCCTGTCACCCACACCCTATCATCCCCACGCACACGCATGGTCACCCCATACACATACACTATCACCATTCCCAAACACTTTCACCCCTCACATGGCAACGCTCGATTCCATGTCGTGCCAGGACTCGAGAGAGAGCATTAACCCAGCGGAGCTGCAAAGCACCTACAGTGCCACCGGACCACTATGGAATATATTGACCACCCCTCCTCCCTGGATGCAGGTAAGAAACAAGGAGGGAGGAGAGGGGGGTGCGGGTAAACACTTAAAAAAATATTAAAATAAGTATAATGAAATTAAAAGGCTGCTCCCCTCTCAGACCCATATCCTAGCCTGCAAAGCTTCTCTCACACAACAACCCACCCCACACAATCACACGCAATGTACCCGGCGTATGTTTGTGCTTTAGGGTGCACACCCTAATGCAATAGGCTGCGCACGCCTATTGTGTGCAGATCTGTGTTTAACAATGTATTGCCTATCCTCTGACTTCAGGTTGAAGGGGTTTTCAATCACTTTTTTACCCACCATAACTTTCTTGGTCTGTGATCCGATAATACAATAGTAACATCTGCTCTTTTAATAATCTTTATATCAGCTGCAATAAAACATGATGTGGTTTCCAAGGTATCTGCGATGCCACTAATGAACAAATGAAAAAGGACAGTATTTTCCAAGAAAATTCTTAATTCATTGCCATAATATGCCCTTTTTTTTTTACCAGTTACTCGTGCTATAGTTATTATGTTCACTTCTTATCTGTATGATATCATGGTATTTTGTTTTGCAGCAGCAGAATGTAATTTGGCATTATCATACGGAGTATACTTTTAGACATCAAATCTTCTACTCCACACCATTCTTTCTCGTTCTCCCTTCTAAACTCCTTCAGTTATCCACTAATGTTTATCCAGTGATGTGCCATACTCCCACTTAATGAACTTCATCCTATCTCAAACAACAAAAATCAAATCTAATTGATTTGGCGATAAACCACATAAAACAATAGTGTGAGTGGGTTTTATGTGGTTTATCACCTAAACAGTTAGATATGGGTTTTTTATGCTTGATTTATTGTGTAACACGGGGGATGTCTACAGAGTGTAAGAGCTGATAACACTTTAAATAATTTTCCCAACTGTTATAAGCACATCTTTCACACATTTTGTGCATGCTGTAATTCATCCTAATTCAAGTATCCAACTTCTGGAAATAGCCATGAGGAGTCCACACATTTGGTTTCAAGCAGCAGGATGTATCTCTCTTCTGAAACTTGAAGTTTGACTCCTGATGTTTGACTGTTGGCATCTGAGTTTTAATTCCTGAATCCGAATTTCTAATGTCGGATTCATGGTGTCCAAATCCTGATGTTTAATGCCAGACTACTGTGTGCATAGGAGACAATGATTTCTGACACCTCATGCTTGACTCTTGATGTTGGATTCCTGATGTTTGAATGCTGATGTTTGCATCCTGATTCAGAACACTCATATCTGATTCTTTATGCCTCATGCATACTGTAGGATGGACCCCAGAGGTGCAACACCTCTCCGGATTCCTGTATTTCACAAGTCAGAGGGTATAATGATCCTCTTTACCTTTGTGTAGAAATAGAGGGCTTGTATATTACTGATAGATAGTTATATGATTGTCCCAAATAAATTTTAGCCAATCACTGCAGTACAAATATGTGTATCTTAAGGTGCGCAAAATAATAATTAGGATAACACTTAATATCATGATACACACAAAACTCCTTACAACCAACAGAAATGTGTCTGTTTGGAGGTTTTAATTTTCTAGGACAACTGGATTTAGGTGAGTGACTGATCTTTTGTTTCCACGACACTAGCTAATTAAGAATTACAAAATATCTCACACTATGTTAGTCTAAAACTCTTAGTACAGAACTAGCAAAATAAGGAGATTATAAACTAAGATACTACACAAACACATTATATTTAGCTGGCATGTTATTCTAAATAAAGATCTAAGTAAAGAGATTATGAGATATTTGGTGTTCCCTTTATCTGTGAGAGAGCTAGAAATAGCTTGATCTACTTAGACCACTTCTAGATGTGAAGGGCAAGTCCACAGGAGGATATTTCCTTTATTCTAAGGAAAATATTAATTGATGAAATATTGATATAATTGATTTTTTTAATTGACATTTTTATTGACATTTTTAAATGTGAAGGCAACAAAAAAGGAGAATTGCTAACTAAACAGCAAATGGAAATATAAATATTTTTTTGGGACTGTATAAATAATAAACTAAGTAACATTGTGTATTTCAAATAATCCAATCTTATGAAAGTGTACATACATACTAATGGTGAGGTTTGGCAGTTGAGAAGCAGACGTTACACTGCAAGCTTAGCAACGGCTATCTTAGTGAGTAACTGCTGGTCTGTAAAAGTAACATGAGAAACAAACCCTCGGTGTGCTGATGCTGAAAGTTACATAGGGACAAATTTATATATCTTTCATGAAGCGTGTAAAGAGAGTTTGATTGACAGCCAAGGGAGGTGTAGCCAGTGCTGCAAAATTAAAGAAATGTAACACCTAAGTGAAGGGAGACATGAGTACCTAGACTGTAGGTGCATGATCTTTTTACCAAAACAACCTAATTAAGCTAAAGTGATTTGGATGCTGAGATTGACCCTTTAACCCATTAACACCACTGGGCTAGGCCATACTGAAAACTGTGGGCTTAAACTCTGCAGGGCGGCAAAGCACATCCAGCAGATCGCACCACCCCACTGCTCTACACTTACCCTCCACGGTAATTCAGTTCATGGCAAGCTCTATATTTAACCCTGTAACTTATAAAATCTGCACTTGGGATACTGTTGTAATCAGGGGACTTCACTGACCACAAATATGAAATACATTAACATATAATGACAATGATATCATCAGTGAAAGTACAGTTTATGTGTGAAAAATACAAAAATAAAAACATAAACACTAACTTTGGGGGGGGGCGGAGCCAGCGCCAGAGACAGCAAGACGCACACTACCACAGCTCCGTCTGCTTAACCCGCAATTGACCGAAATTGGACACGAAAACTGCATATTGCCCGACTATAAACAGCTCCACAGGAGCCTTAAAGCATGGGGAAGAAAACCAAGAAGTCTCGAGCGGACCCCGGCCCCGGCTCCCAAGATATTGGGACTTTCATGCGCTCGGCCATGCGGCCTGACATCCCCAAGATGGCGCGAGCTGAGGCCTACTCCTCTCCCTCGTCGGACGACGACGGCCTGATGAGCGACTTACCTGCTCCTGCTCGGATGAAGCCCACGGCACACATGGATCTGGGGGACAATGCCCCGGCCACGAAAGCCGACATAAATCACCTGATGAAGGACATTCAAGCTATGTTCCAGGCCGATATGGCGCAGGTACGTGGGGAGGTCTCCACACTTACAAACAAAGTAAACGCGGTAGAAGCAACTGTCCAAACCATTGGAACAACACAAATGGCCGCAGATACTGCCATGCACTCCCTGCAGCAGCAATGTACCTTACTAACGGCACAAGTAGCCGACATAGAAGACAGGTCTAAAGCACGCAATTTGAGAATCCGGGGAATCCCCGAAGATATCACTGAGGCTGAGCTGCCACATTACTGCAGACGGCTCATAGCCACCCTCCTCTTGCCTAAACAAGTAAAACAGCTGGGAATTGACTCCTGCTTTCGCCTACCCAAAGCCAGCAAAGCACCAAAAGACACCCCGAGCGATGTCTTACTTAAACTTGTGAGAGACTCTGACCGAGGGGTGATCATGGGGGCGGCTAGAGGCTCTCCAACAATCCCCTTTGAAGGGGCTCACCTGGCATTCTTCAGGGATTACTCCAGACACACACTTGCATGGAGGAGATCCTTTAAACAAATCACGCAGCAGCTCCGGGACAACTCCATACCATACAAGTGGGGACCCCATCGCCTGATAGCGGAGAAAGGAGGCAAGAAGCACCCTCTTTTTCACGTCTCGGACGCTCCGACTTTCCTCGAAGCTCTCGGGGTGCCGACTACAGCTCCACAAGCAGCGCAAAGCCAAATCTGGAATATGGCCGATATTAGACCTTTTGTACCAAGGGGACTTAAACCGAACACTTCCGAACCCCCTGCCTGAAGCTGACGGCAGTTGCTCAACTGGGACTCTGTGGTTCTACATTTATGTTTAGTTTATATTACTCGGTATCTATAGTTACACTGCCGGGATGTCCATTTAATTTCAAGTTTGCATTTACTTTGTGTTTTATGATTTGTATATATCTTTCAACTGGCTCCGTAAGCGTAAAACCAGACACCTAGCCTAAATTGCACCCCCCCTACACCATTTAACGGGTCGTACGAAGCTCCCATCCATGCTGGTGCAAACCATTACTAGCACGCCCCGAGGCAGACCTAATACAGCCTGCTTTTATACCAGCTATCATGACACACGTCTTAGGTCACTGACCGCTCCTTAGGCTGAGCGACACCTCTTAAATACAAGCGCCTTAGGTAACTATTCAAAAAGCCCTACACCGCCAGAAATCAGGGCGCATCCCGCTCTTACCAAGCACCCTCCAGTACTAGTAACACGCGCTGTGGCGCAGACATGAGGGAATTTAGCAAACAAACCCCAAAATACTCACAAAAAAGGGGTTAGCATGATGCATGTGTTGTTGTACTATAACCTGAAACCGTACTATTGTCTGTTCAACGTCTCTTTAACTTCAACTGAAATGCTTTGTTAATATCAACCCGCAAAAATAAAGAATTAAAAAAAAAAAAAAAAAAAAACACTAACTTTGGCTGGGGTTTGTGACTAAGTGGCTACTAACAAAGACCATACACCCCATTATTTTGAATACCCTGGGTTGTCTACGTTTGCAAATGATATGCCATGATGGGTTGATTCTTATTCCTTGACTGCCATATGGTCTCAAAGGCAGATATGCCTAGGAAACCAATCTGACAAACTGAAATAGGCAAGCCCTATATTGACCCTGTACCCTTTCAAAACACCATAAAACCTATACAAGGTGGGTATTATTGTACTCAGTAGACTTTGCTGAGCACAAAAAAAAGTTAACTGTATCAAGACAATGATATCTTCAGGGAAAGTGTTGTATTTATGTGTAAAAAGAGTAAAAAAACAAATATGAAAGCTAAAATTGTCCAGGATTTAGTGGCTACTAAAAAAGACTAGACATATCCCATTTTGAATATCTTGGATGGTCTACTTTTGCAAATGGTATGCCATCTTGGGGGTAATTCTCTTTCCTGGGCTGCCATACGGTCTCAAAGGCAACATAACCAATCTGAAAAATTTCAAGGGGAAAAAACTGAAATTGGCAAGACTTATATTTGACCCTGTATTTTTCCAAAACACCTTAAAACCTGGACATGGTGGGTACTGTTATACTTGGAAGACTTTAGTGAACACAAATATAAGTGCTTTAAAACATTAAAAGTATAAAGACAATGATATGATCAGTGAAATTGCAGTTTTTGTGTGAAAAATATGAACACTAAATTTGGTCAGGGTTTGTGACTAAATGGCTATTAAAAAAAGTCTGGACATACACCTTTTTGAATACCCTGGGTTGTCTACTTTTGCAAATGGTATGACATGATGTGGTTACTTTTCATTCTTGGGCTACCATCCAGTCTCAAAGGCAACAAAGGCCCAGCAAACCAATCTGGCAAATTTCAATATGTAAAAACTGAAAGGGGGGAAGTTTGACCTACAACTTAAAAAAAAAAAAAAACATAAACCTGTTGTACTCATGAGACATTGCCTGACACAAATATGTATATTTTAATGTATTAACAGATAACAGTATTATGACATCCACAGTTAAAGTGCCATGTAGAACTTGAAAAGTAACAAGACCTCTTAATTCTTAATTTCTCAAACCTTTTTAGATTTTATTCATATTGAAATGCAATCCCTGTTTCAATATGAGGCTAAATAAATGTATTAACAAAAATATTGATCCAGGATGAAAATAATTTTTTTTGGTAGAACAGCAAATGTGAAATACTGTTTTGCTTTTGTTTTTTGTTTTTTTTACTTCTATACATAGGTTTGGGTGATATACATAAATCATAAAATCAAAATATTGCACATCAATGGAAACCAATACATCACAGAATAGACAAAGGCAACAATGGTGTGACCCACTATGTAGTAAATTAAATTAATATGCTTTTGTTGAATCTACTCACATCAACAATGAACAGGTATGGCCAAATACCATGTATTTACTTGTGGTGATGTGATTCAAAAAGCCCATCCATATTCTGTGTCAGCATTTTCAGCTATTCAATCCTAAAAGTGAATGCATTTATGCAGTGTTGTAATATGGTAAAACAGAGGAATAGTGCTGTATATTTTATGGTTGGGACTGTATTTAAATGTTAAAGGGACACTATATTCTTTATATTTGAGTGCAGAGTTAAGTACAAGTGTAAACAGTGACATGTTCAGGATTACATAGCATATTAAACATTTGGTACATGTAGTCAAGAGGTACTGCACTTTTTTTTTTTTTTTTTTAATTCTTTATTTTTGCTGTGCATATGTGTAGTACAGGCGGGTGAGAGGTGCCCCAGGAGCAGTCCTCCAACATTTCCCACGCTCAACATGCGGGGCACAGGATAGACAAGCACAATTTTATATTGATAACATGTATAAACAAACGATTGTATAGTAAGATGCATATGTCAAGGTGAAATATTCAGAGGTGTGACAAAGGTAGAGAACATGACATGTGCAAGTATAATATTAACATGGAAATAGCAGGCTAGTAAGCTTCATCTTCTGGTATAGCATGCACGATTTAAACAGACTGATAGCTTAATTGTATGCTTGCTTGCTTATTGACACGTTTAATTAACATAAGTCAGAGTGTTTAGGTATTAAGTAGCATATAGGTAGGCAGTGAACTGTCCACATGAGTGATAAAAAACATTGCTTAATGGGATGCACATTTAAAGGTTATGCGTTATATGACATTATTGACATTTCCTGGTTTGGTTATAACCGGTTGGACTTAACAAGCTAAGTACACCTCCTGAGTGCACAGTAGCATAATATACATTAGATAGGGTTGCAGGCTATTCTGGCATGCCTCTCTACTAGATACAGAGCAAGCCTGCCCTAACAGTCTCAGGCTCACAATTCAAATGTGCACTGGTACTGCAGTTAAGTTTGAGTATTTAGGCATGTAGACATATGACTAGATAAACTGGAGTCTGTACTAGACCTTGCTCTTCAGAAGTGAGAATAATCAAAAGCAAACATACTAACTATATGAATAACTATATAAACCACTGTGTCCCCACGCACCCAATCGCTACTTGAGTTGTAGTGTAGAGTAAGCCCTGCAAAGTTTAGACTTATAGAATAGAGTGATGAACGGTAGGAACTCAAGTCCAAATTAGTATTTTGCTAGGTTATAAATAGCACATTAGCGTAGGGTGGTGGCGTTGTCCAATTAGGTAACAGCCAAAAGCGGATGGGGACCAAACCTGTAATGTGAGTCCAGCTTCAGCCGGCGCCAGTGCAGGGGAGCCCGCTGAGGCAGGCATGGGGTGTTTTGAGGCAGGTGTAGAGATCGGCATCCCTCCAGCCCCAGGCCCTGATGAGAGCTTGCATCTCATTGCCACGGATTCGGTGGCTCAAGTTAGAGTCCGGATCCTTCCCATGTTGGGGATAGCATGAGCTCCAGGTGTTTCTTCGCCGCCTGCGACGTCGGGGCTTCAGCGTTTGTGGATGGTGCTGGGAGATTGCCTCCCAGTGTGCTCTCCGCCCGGGTGGGCCAGTGAGTGCAGGTACTTTATGCGGGGCCTACTCTTTCCTCGCCCCTCTCCATTCCGCTCGCCACTCCAGCCCTGTGCCGGCTCCGCATGTGTATGAGCCTCCAATTTGGCCCAGAAGCACTCGAAGGCTGCATCTATGCGCTGTGCTAGGGAATCCATTGTGCTCCCCTGGGTCGGCGCCGACAGCGTGTTCTTGTGTTGGGTCTGCACTGTCGCCATCTTGCATGTTGTTGCTGCGGTCTGTGCTAGTGCCTTATTCTCAGGTTGCTGTGTGTTTGGGTTTGCGTGGTGGGCCAGTGGGGACTGGGATAACCCCCGCCGGTCCAAAGGGGGGGGGGGGAGGACAGCTTTAAGTGTAGGTCACACCGTTGGTCCTTGAACCGGGAGAGCGTCCGTCTCCCCTCGGTTCCAGCGCGGGTAGGCCGCAAGCCTCGAGTCGGGCAATTCAGCAGGGGAGACCCTTGCAACGGGTATCCCTGGGTGCTGCGTTGTTCCGTGAGCAAGAAGGTTGCAGTCTGTGGTCTGCAGGAGTGAGTGGACCGGGAGTAATCCCCATGAATTAGAGCAAGGCCTGGGAGCTCTAGCTGAGCACATCCAGGCAGCATGGCAGTCAAGCTCCGTCCCCCTAAAGGGACACTATAGACTCCCAGGCCACTTTAACTCATTGAAGTGGTCTGGGTGCATATTCCCAGGTCCCTTTATCCTGCAATAGTAATTATTGCAGTTATTGCGAAACTGCAATAACTACTGTCCAGTGTTAAAGCAACCTCTAGAGGCTGTCTACCAAAGAGCAGCTTGAGGGATTCCAGGTCATTAGTCGACTTTTGGTCCATGAGGATGTCCACATCACTCCAGGGGGCTCGGCCGCACTGCGGACCCCTGCGACCGGGTACCCGTCGCCATGTTTTGCGGCCCAAGCCAGCACGGCAGACCACCGGGGCCGCACATTTAAGGGGCCCATCGAGTGACCCATGCTGTTAGGGCCACCCGATTGGTATGGATTTCTAAGGGGCTTTGTAGAAATCATATTAATGTTGCACTTGTATAGTTCAATTTTTACATTTTAATATTTCACCTGTGTGTGTTAGCTTGTTTTTATCTTTAATATAAATCATCCTAAGAAGGCACCCTTGAAGAAAATTTAAAAATGAGAAATATTGAGTATACTGAAAAATGTGTAGGTGTTATCCATGATGTAATTTAATTACATTAGTTAAACTGAGGATAAATTGCAAGTGAATAAAAGCTATTGCTTAATAGTGCAATGTAGAGCATTGCACATTGGATTGTGAGTGGGATGTTTAGTCTGACACATGCTGTTGATATCATGTAGAACCTACAAGGAATCAATCCACAACACACCTTGTAAATTTACTGAAAAACATAAAATTCTTGTTTGACCCAAGAGCGCGCATTCCGTATTGGTATTCTAGTATTCTGACTTTGGCTTCGTTTGACTATTCCTCCTTCTGTGTTCCTTTGACCTCGGCTATTACAGTATCGTTAATCCTGATTTTTGGTACCCCTGACCTCGGCTTGCTATTTGACTATTCTTTGCATGTGTAGTGTTAGTCCGGCCATCCTAAGGTCCAGTATACATGACTAGTATTTCCATTCTACGTGTAGGATCCCCGAACGTTCCTGACAGTATTTAGGAAGGCTGTACAAGTCACATCCAGGGAGGTGTGACTAGTGCTGTGTAAACAAAGTGATCTAACTTCTAAATGCAAGAGAATTGGACAGTGTTTATGCAGTAGTTAACATGCTGGTAATGTTGGTTTGGTTTGTATAGGATTGTGAGAGCTTTTGTTCAGTTTATCACTAGCAGCAGATCTTGTAACAAATTCAAACATTTCCATAAAGCATATCTGTCACCTTTCCTTATCAGAATATTTAATCTAACAAATAAAAGTAGTTATTGCATTTTATACATACACTTCAAATTTTAGATACACTAAAATAATTAGCGTTTAATATCACGTCTTCCTTTTGAAGAGGCAGAACTAAAGCACTTAATGCAAATTAACCTACATTTTGAATTATTTCTGTCCCATTATGAACAAACTACCCAAGCACTAATAGTAGTTGAGGGGACTGAATGTACTATGATAAAATATAGAAATGGGAATAGCATGTCACTTTAGAACATTGTCTTTTTAGTGTATGACAGGGAGCTGTAAAGAAAAGGTTATTAAGCAAATGAATATTACAACAACTCTATTGGCAAGGCATTATTAACAATACAAACTGTGTAATTAACCCATATTAGCTCATTTATCATTATCACATACAATGCAGTATTTATTTAATGAGGCCTGATATTAGACAAAAATAAAAGTGTATGTTCCTCTATCATCATAAAAGCTTGAATTTAAAATGTACAGTTTGGGCTTTTCAATTTAGCAGGAAACTACGCATAAGTGTACCTCACAACTATTTCAGATTAAAGAATTATACCAGCTATAGTGTGGTAATAATTCAGTTTCCCTTATGGATGTTCAGGGAGGTGGTGTAAGAGACATATGTCCAGCAATGTGAATCACCCTTCTTCTATATGTTAGCATTCTGGGAAACATAGATCCCAGAGGAGTGATTACACATTTGACTTCCCTTGTTACAGAAAAGAAATGGCTGAGCAGCAATCATTTTAGGAAGCCAAGCAGTCACTCAAGAAGAAGCAGAACATTCTAAAGCAATATGGATTGTGGAGATTTTAAGCTCATGTTAATGCTGTCCATTCTGCTAAGCTCATTTATACCCTGGGATAACTAATATGGAAGCGCTTAGAAACTCTAAGGATAAATGTTGTACATCAGGGAGACTGTAGGTTACATCCTCTCAGCCAGTGATGCAATAGTGTTAAGATGAATCCTGTAGTTGTTTTGTAATTTTTGTATTGTGTAAATTACTTTGCAAGTAATCCATTAACTACATAAATCGCCTTACAGCAAACAGAACTCCTGAATTTTAGAATCTTAGTGACACATTAATGCACTGTAGCGACATCATATGAAATACATTAAAATAAAATAGAAAGTTCAATGATACCAACTCATACATTAGGTGTCTAACTAGTGTACAACCTTTTACTACAGCCAGCCTGGGATTGATGGAGTTAATACTATGCTGTATGGGCTTTATAATATAGCCATAAACCACCAACCCCCTACCAGTAAATCTTCCCTACACAGTCATTTTACTGCATTCACAAATGAGTAACTCATAGCTATCACATACCAGTCATAGTGCTGGACATGTTGTCCTTCCGCTCGCTTATTAAGGTCATAACAAAGTGTGGACATTAGTGATAACTGTGCTCAGCTACAGGCCATGTTCACAAACACAGCTTTATATTTCCAATAGGATTTCAGATTTACCTGTGTGTATCTGTTGATGCAGAGAAATAAGCATCAACGCTAAAATAATAATAATAATTATTAAAAAAAACAAAAGGTAAAAAAGAGATTGATCAATCATAATATTGTACACAATATTATTGAGAACTATCTACGATTTACAAACCATCCAAAATGGGGACATACTAAAAGGAATGACAGATTGGAATGCCCATAGACTTTAACAAGGCAGTGGAATGCCCATAGAGAATAATGGACATAAAAGGAATGCCCATAGAGAATAATGGAAACAAAAGATTTCAATTAGAGACAAAACTATTACACATATGAAATAAATATTTTGCCACAATACTCTCCAGATTCAGTGTCAATTTTTGAAATTGAGATTAAGTGGGATTATCATTGTTTTCTATGGAATGACAATGGTGAATGACTAAAGAGAATGCCCATAGACTATAATGGGAGGCAACACATAAACGCATTTGCAGGTAAATCTGTGTAATGTAGCAAATTCATCTTTACCACAGGTGTTCCCCAAGTACAGCAGTAGATTGTAAAATTAAAAGTAACTGGGATTATAGCTCTTTTCTATGGAATGACAGGTAAATGATGCAATGGAATGCCCATAGAGTATAATGGGAAGTAATATGTGACTTGGAATCTGAACCGTGAAACATATCAAGTAAATCTTTTGCAGGCATACTCTGCGAGTTCAGTGGCATTTTTTGAAATTGAAATAAAGTGGGATTATCATTGTTTTCTATAGAATGACAATGGTGAATGACTAAAGAGAATGCCCATAGAGTATAATGGGAGGCAACACATAAACTCATTTGCAGGTAAATCTGTGTTAAGTAGCAAATTCATCTTTACCACAGGTGTTCCCCAAGTACAGCAGTAGATTGTAAAATTAAAAGTAACTGGGATTATAGCTCTTTTCTATGGAATGACAGGTAAATGATACAATGGAATGCCCATAGAGTATAATGGGAAGTAATATGTGACTTAGAATTTGAACCGTGAAACATATCAAGTAAATCTTTTGCAGGCATACTCTGCGAGTTCAGTGGCAATTTTTGAAATTGAAATAAAGTGGGATTATCATTGTTTTCTATAGAATGACAATGGTGAATGACTAAAGAGAATGCCCATAGAGTATAATGGGAGGCAACATATAAACTAATTTGCAGGTAAATCTGTGTAATGTAGCAAATTCATCTTTACCACAGGTGTTCCCCAAGTACAGCAGTAGATTGTAAAATTTAAAGTAACTGGGATTATAGCTCTTTTCTATGGAATGACAGGTAAATGATGCAATGGAATGCCCATAGACTATAATGGGAAGCAATATGTGACTTTGAATCTGAACCGTGAAACATATCAAGTAAATCTTTTGCAGGCATACTCTGCGAGTTCAGTGGCAATTTTTAAAATTGAGATTAAGTGGGATTATCATTGTTTTCTATGGAATAACAATGGTGAATGACTAAAGAGAATGCCCATAGACTATAATGGGAGGCAACACAAACTCATTTGCAGGTAAATCTGTGTAATGTAGCAAATTCATCTTTACCACAGGTGTTCCCCAAGTACATCAGTAGATTGTAAAATGAAAAGTAACTGGGATTATAGCTCTTTTCTATGGAATGACGGGTAAATGATGCAATGGAATGCCCATAGAGTATAATGGGAAGTAATATGTGACTTAGAATCTGAACCGTGAAACATATCAAGTAAATCTTTTGCAGGCATACTCTGCAAGTTCAGTGGCAATTTTTGAAATTGAAATAAAGTGGGATTATCATTGTTTTCTATAGAATGACAATGGTGAATGACTAAAGAGAATGCCCATAGAGTATAATGGGAGGCAACACATAAACTCATTCGCAGGTAAATCTGTGTTATGTAGCAAATTAATCTTTAGCACAGGTGTTCCCCAAGTACAGCAGTAGATTGTAAAATTAAAAGTAACTGGGATTATAGCTCTTTTCTATGGAATGACAGGTAAATGATACAATGGAATGCCCATAGACTATAATGGGAAGCAATATGTGACTTGGAATCTGAACCGTGAAACATATCAAGTAAATCTTTTGCAGGCATACTCTGCGAGTTCAGTGGCAATTTTTAAAATTGAGATTAAGTGGGATTATCATTGTTTTCTATGGAATAACAATGGTGAATGACTAAAGAGAATGCCCATAGACTATAATGGGAGGCAACACAAACTCATTTGCAGGTAAATCTGTGTAATGTAGCAAATTCATCTTTACCACAGGTGTTCCCCAAGTACATCAGTAGATTGTAAAATGAAAAGTAACTGGGATTATAGCTCTTTTCTATGGAATGACGGGTAAATGATGCAATGGAATGCCCATAGAGTATAATGGGAAGTAATATGTGACTTAGAATCTGAACCGTGAAACATATCAAGTAAATCTTTTGCAGGCATACTCTGCGAGTTCAGTGGCAATTTTTGAAATTGAAATAAAGTGGGATTATCATTGTTTTCTATAGAATGACAATGGTGAATGACTAAAGAGAATGCCCATAGAGTATAATGGGAGGCAACACATAAACTCATTCGCAGGTAAATCTGTGTTATGTAGCAAATTCATCTTTACCACAGGTGTTCCCCAAGTACAGCAGTAGATTGTAAAATTAAAAGTAACTGGGATTATAGCTCTTTTCTATGGAATGACAGGTAAATGATACAATGGAATGCCCATAGACTATAATGGGAAGCAATATGTGACTTGGAATCTGAACCGTGAAACATATCAAGTAAATCTTTTGCAGGCATACTCTGCGAGTTCAGTGGCAATTTTTTAAATTGAGATTAAGTGGGATTATCATTGTTTTCTATAGAATGACAATGGTGAATGACTAAAGAGAATGCCCATAGAGTATAATGGGAGGCAACATATAAACTAATTTGCAGGTAAATCTGTGTAATGTAGCAAATTCATCTTTACCACAGGTGTTCCCCAAGTACATCAGTAGATTGTAAAATGAAAAGTAACTGGGATTATAGCTCTTTTCTATGGAATGACGGGTAAATGATGCAATGGAATGCCCATAGAGTATAATGGGAAGTAATATGTGACTTAGAATCTGAACCGTGAAACATATCAAGTAAATCTTTTGCAGGCATACTCTGCGAGTTCAGTGGCAATTTTTGAAATTGAAATAAAGTGGGATTATCATTGTTTTCTATAGAATGACAATGGTGAATGACTAAAGAGAATGCCCATAGAGTATAATGGGAGGCAACACATAAACTCATTCGCAGGTCAATCTGTGTTATGTAGCAAATTAATCTTTAGCACAGGTGTTCCCCAAGTACAGCAGTAGATTGTAAAATTAAAAGTAACTGGGATTATAGCTCTTTTCTATGGAATGACAGGTAAATGATACAATGGAATGCCCATAGACTATAATGGGAAGCAATATGTGACTTGGAATCTGAAACGTGAAACATATCAAGTAAATCTTTTGCAGGCATACTCTGCGAGTTCAGTGGCAATTTTTAAAATTGAGATTAAGTGGGATTATCATTGTTTTCTATGGAATAACAATGGTGAATGACTAAAGAGAATGCCCATAGACTATAATGGGAGGCAACACAAACTCATTTGCAGGTAAATCTGTGTAATGTAGCAAATTCATCTTTACCACAGGTGTTCCCCAAGTACATCAGTAGATTGTAAAATGAAAAGTAACTGGGATTATAGCTCTTTTCTATGGAATGACGTGTAAATGATGCAATGGAATGCCCATAGAGTATAATGGGAAGTTATATGTGACTTAGAATCTGAACCGTGAAACATATCAAGTAAATCTTTTGCAGGCATACTCTGCGAGTTCAGTGGCAATTTTTGAAATTGAAATAAAGTGGGATTATCATTGTTTTCTATAGAATGACAATGGTGAATGACTAAAGAGAATGCCCATGGAGTATAATGGGAGGCAACACATAAACTCATTCGCAGGTAAATCTGTGTTATGTAGCAAATTCATCTTTACCACAGGTGTTCCCCAAGTACAGCAGTAGATTGTAAAATTAAAAGTAACTGGGATTATAGCTCTTTTCTATGGAATGACAGGTAAATGATACAATGGAATGCCCATAGACTATAATGGGAAGCAATATGTGACTTGGAATCTGAACCGTGAAACATATCAAGTAAATCTTTTGCAGGCATACTCTGCGAGTTCAGTGGCAATTTTTTAAATTGAGATTAAGTGGGATTATCATTGTTTTCTATGGAATGACAATGGTGAATGACTAAAGAGAATGCCCATAGAGTATAATGGGAGGCAACATATAAACTAATTTGCAGGTAAATCTGTGTTATGTAGCAATTTCATCTTTACCACAGGTGTTCCCATAGGCGTGCGCACGGGGTGTGCCGGGTGTGCCTGGGCACACCCTAATCCCCGCGGCACGCCTATGTATTGAGACCGGCAGGGGATATCTCAGGATCTCCCCTGTCGGCTCATGCACAGCCGGCGCTATCCGAGCGCCGGCTCTGCTCTCAGCCTCCCTCCCCACCGACCCACAGGCAGGGAGGGAGGCAGGAGAGGACCCGGGGAGCTCAACCAGCAGCTCCGCCGGGTTCCTCTCGCGAGATCTGAACGTTGCCGCAGCAACGCTCAAATCTCGCGAGAGTGAACTCTAGCCCCGCAGGGTAGAGTTCACTCTCCACTGGACCACCAGGGATGGCGGTAGCATGGTCCCCCCTCCCTACATAAGGTAACAAGGGAGGGGGGATATTAACTAAACGGCACCTCACCTCCACTGGACCACCAGGGAAGGCAGCAGGAACAAGAATCCCCCCTCCCTACATAAGGTAAGAAGGGAGGGGGGATATTGAGTCATGTACCCCCACCTCCACCCCCCACAATCACCCACACACATACAGCACACACACCCACACACACACACAGGGCCGTCTTTAATATTGATTGGGCCCTGGGCAAGCATTTGCTTGGGCCCCCTGGACCCAAGCCCTGGCATGCAATCATGTCTCCACCCCAACGCAGTGGGCAAACTAAAGTAGAAAGAGTCCTGGTGCAAGAATTTCATTTGGACCCCCAATTGCAAGGTTGGAAAGAAGGTAGAACCCTATCTGTCGTGCAACTCCAACAATGCATTGACAGCTGGGGTTATACCCATGCTTGCAGGGTTGTATTTAGCACTGTGTTTTTATGTAAAAAAGATTTGTTATGGAGTATGTTTGTGTGAATGTGTTTGTATGTAGTATTAGAGTTTGAATGCAAGTGCACATTTAAGTGTAGTGCTGGTTTTTGAATGTAGGGGTTTGTTTATATTTAATTTTGGTGTTTAACAGAGGTGTGTTTGAATGAAGTGTTGACTTCCAATGCAGGAGTGTGTTTGTATGTAATGCTGAAGTTTGAATGGAAGGGTGTATTTGTATTTATTGTTGGTGCTCTGACCCAGGTAAACATGCTGACACACAAGCAGATACACACACTGACTACATACATATACGCACACAGATAAACACACACACACAGATAGATAAACTGAGACATACTAACACACATAAAAACATACAATGATAGACATACTGACACACAGGCACATACGATGACAAACATACTGACACACAGATACATATACTGACACACACACAGGCACAAACACTAATAGACATACTGACACACACACACAGGCACATATACAGACATACTAACACACACACAGTATCTCTATCAGCATAGGTGGCTATGTGTGTGTCAGTATGTCTGTATATGTGCCTGTGTGTGTGTCAGTATATCTATCAGTATGAGTGCCTGTGTGTGTGTGTGTGTGTGTCAGAATGTCTGTATATGTGTGTGTGTGTGTGTCAGTATGTCTGTATATGTGCGTGCGTGTGTGTGTGTCAGTATGTCTATCAGTGTATGTGCCTATGTGTGTGTGTGTGTTAGAATGTCTGTCAGTGTATGTATCTGTGTGTCAGTATGTTTGTCATTGTATGTGCCTGTGTGTGTCATTATGTCTATCAGTGTGCCTGTGTCAGTATGTATATCGGTGTATGTGCCTGACACACACACACACACACACACACAGCAGGTACACACACACACAGACACACTGGAAGACATACTGACACACAGGCACATACACTGGCAGACATACTGACACACACAGACACATACACTGATAGACATACAGACACATACACTGTCAGACATACTGACACACACAGACACATACACTGTCAGACATACTGACATACACAGACACATACACTGCCAGACACACATACTGACACACACAGACACATACACTATCAGACATACTGACACACACACACACACAGACACATACACTATCAGACATACTGACATACACTATCAGACATACTGACACACACACACAGACATACTGACACACACAGACACATACACTGTCAGACAAACTGACAAACATATAACATTTACATTTAAGCCCACCCTCCAGTTGCCTACCTTTTGCTGGAGGGTGGCATCCCTGGGATCCAGTGTAATGCCTGAGGATGATGTGAGTGAGGAGCCCCCATCCTCACTGGCTCCTCCTCCTCCCTCCCGTGCAGGTCCTTCTTCTCCCGCACAGCAGCTCTTTATGGGAGGAAGTGACGCTCAGCACTCACTTCCTCCCAGTGCTGCCAAAAAGCAAGGGGCCCGGTCGCGCTGTTAAAGGGCCACAGTGCACGACCGGGCCCCTGCTGGTACAAGCCCACTGGGTGGCCCTAAGTGCATGGGCCACCCGGTGGGACTACTTACAGGGCGTGGCCCACCTAAAGTGGCCAGGAAACATTTTTTTTTAGGGTAGCTAGGCCCACGGGACAGCTGCTTTGGGCCCCCCAGGAGTAATTGGGCCCAGGGCAGCTGCCCCGTTTTCCCCTTGTTAAAGACGGCCCTGCACACACACAGCACCTACACACATACAGCACCCTCACACAGCACACACACACATACAGCACCTTCACACATACAGCACACACACACATACATCACACACACAGCACCTACACACATACAGCACACACACACAGGACCTACACACATACAGCCCTTTCACACATACAGCACACACACACATACAGCACTCACACACATACAGCACACACACACATACAGCACACATACAGCACACACACACATACAGCGCCCTTACACACACACACACACACACACACATACAGCACCCACACACATACAGCACACATACACATACAGCACACAGACAGCACCCACACACAAACAGCGCCCTTACACGCACACACACACACACACAGCAGTGTGTGTGTGTGTATAAATATATATATATATATATATATATATATATACACACATACATATACACGCGGCGTGTGTTTGTGCTTTAGGGTGCACACCCTAATGCAATAGGCTGCGCACGCCTATGGGTGTTCTCCAAGTACAGCAGTAGATTGTAAAATTAAAAGTAACTGGGATTATAGCTCTTTTCTATGGAATGACAGGTAAATGATACAATGGAATGCCCATAGACTATAATGGGAAGCAATATGTGACTTGGAATCTGAACCATGTAACATATCAAGTAAATATTTTGCAGACGGGTGGAGGCCCTAAAGTAAAATAAGAGGGTTGGGACCTACTGTCTTCCCCCCGGCCCCCACCCATGAGCTGCGGGTGGGGGCCCTAAATTACAATGGTGGGGCCTTCTGTCCTCCACCCTCGGCCCCCACCCCTGAGCGGTGGGTGGGGGCCCTAAATAAGAATAAGGGGGGACCTACTGTCCCCCCCCTGGCCCCCTCCCCTGTGTGGTGGGTGGGGGCTCTAAATAAGATTGAGGGGGGACCTACTGTCCTCCGGCCCCCACCCCTAAGCGGTGGGTGGGGGCCTTAAATAAGAATGAGGGGTGGACCTACTGTCCTCCCCCTAAGCCCCCACCCCTGCGCGGCGGGTGGGGGCCCTAAATAACAATGAGAGGGGGGAACTACTGTCCTCCCGTCCCCCCGGCCCCCACCCCTGAGCGGCGGGTGGGGGCCCTAAATTTAGAATAAGGGGTGGGGACCTATGACCTCCCCCCCTGGCCCACACCCCTGCACGGTGGGTGGGGGCCCTAAATAAAAATTTAACACCCAAAAAAATAACCCCTACCTACACCCTCATCCTAAAAATAATGAGGGGGGACCATAAGCTAGATACCTGTAAAAAATAAAAATAAATAAACTTACCCATTGATGTCTTCTTTCTTCTAAAATCTTCTTTTTTCAGCCCCAAAAAAGGCCAATTAAAAATCCATAATAACCGACGAACTTTAAAAAAAAATAATAATAAAACAAGCAGAAAAAAAATCCATCTTCACCTGGAGAGCTCCGCGCAGACTGAGCTCTGCAGGGAGAGGGAAAGGGTTATAAAGCCTTGCCCCGCCCTGCAATTAGGCTCAGAGCACTCTGATTGGTGGGTTTAAGCCATGGGTTTAAGTCTCTACATTTACCTGTCACAGCACTCTGATTGGTTAGCTTGAAATCCACCAATCAGAGTGCTCTGTGTCATTTTACACAGCGTGGGAAAGTTCTTTGGAATTTTCCCACGCTGTGTAATTAAACACATAACAACACTCTGATTGGTGGATTTAAAGTAACCAATCAGAGAGTTATGAGTCAAATTACACAGCGTGGGAACATTCCAAAGAACTTTCCCACGCTGTGTAAAATGACACAGAGCACTCTGATTGGTGGATTTCAAGCTAACCAATCAGAGTGCTGTGACAGGTAAATGTAGAGACTTAAACCCATGGCTTAAACCCACCAATCAGAGTGCTCTGAGCCTAATTGCAGGGCGGGGCAAGGCTTTATAACCCTTTCCCTCTCCCTGCAGAGCTCAGTCTGCGCGGAGCTCTCCAGGTGAAGATGGATTATTTTTTTCGCTTGTTTTATTATTTTTTTTTTTTAAAGTTCGTCGGTTATTATGGATTTTTAATTGGCCTTTTTTGGGGCTGAAAAAAGAAGATTTTAGAAGAAAGAAGACATCAATGGGTAAGTTTATTTATTTTTATTTTTTACAGGTATCTAGCTTATGGTCCCCCCTCATTATTTTTAGCATTATTTTTTAATTTGCTACATTACACAGATTTACCTGCAAATGAGTTCATGTGTTGCCTCCTATTATAGTCTATGGGCATTCTCTTTAGTCATTCACCATTGTCATTCCATAGAAAACAATGATAATCCCACTTAATCTAAATTTTAAAAATTGCCACTGAACTCGCAGAGTATGCCTGCAAAAGATTTACTTGATATGTTTCACGGTTCAGATTCCAAGTCACATATTGCTTCCCGTTATACTCTATGGGCATTCCATTGCATCATTTACCTGTCATTCCATAGAAAAGAGCTATAATCCCAGTTACTTTTAATTTTACAATCTACTGCTGTACTTGGGGAACACCTGTGGTAAAGATGAATTTGCTACATTACACAGTGTAGCGGAGGGCAGGTATTAAAGACCACAATCTCCGCTGGTTCCACGAGTACATCCACAGTCAGCGCTGAAAGGTAAGACAAATCCCCAAATCCTCCCAATAACCGGACGAAACACAGTTTGGGAGTCAACTAACTCGTTTTATTCACAGCTGGCATATTTATACAGTTCCCCATGCAAGGGGTTTCCAGACAGTAAATCCAGGGGATTTCTCCCATCATACATTGTAACTTTCCCAACAGGCTGTGCTGCACGAGAAGGATACTCCCACTAAAATGGACGATTAAGTGGATTATCCCCTCGTGCAGCAGAACTGACAATCTATATTAAAATACGGTTTTCACATTTTATTCGGTAGATTTAAATGACCGAACGTTCGGCAGGTAGCTGGGGTCTGAGCGCACCTTTCGTGAGAATACCGCTCAGATCCCGGCGGAATTGACCGAACGCCGCACAAATATAACTTTACATAGAAGTTCCCCTCAATCTGTCGAACATATCCAGGGGAACGATTCTACCGAAAACCGGGCTCCCGAATGGCTTGGAAGTGCAGCGGTG
Source organism: Pelobates fuscus (assembly GCF_036172605.1). Classification (NCBI taxonomy): domain Eukaryota; kingdom Metazoa; phylum Chordata; class Amphibia; order Anura; family Pelobatidae; genus Pelobates; species Pelobates fuscus. The sequence continues at coordinate 316,567,102 of NC_086317.1, read as the reverse complement.
CTCGCATCATCGAGTAGCCGTTTTTGGTTCCAGGCACTCGACGACCAAGCACCGCTGCCAAATAGACGAATCCAAGATGGCCGACCGCCGCATGGTCGGTAGTCGAACGACGGCCACCCAGAATAGTCTATAATTACCGATTGCAACATTGTTGCAATCGGTTAACAATTGCCACACGACCCTAAGTGTGTGGTCTATCAGGGGAGCCCTTATTCGTTCGGCGAACGGCTTAAGTCACCGCTGTTCGTCGAACGAAGTACTTGTATGCTGGTAGCTTACGGCTGCCAGCATGCGAATCACCATAACATAACACATACACAGCAAATATACATGGCACATAATACAGCCTCCAGACAACCTTCCCAGATTATAGTTCCACAGTGGCTAGGTTTGCCACAATGCTCCCCCAAAATCAAGCCGGCATACACAGTCTGATCCCAACGGATCGGCTTGGGGAGGTCCGGGAAAATACTCACAGATCATTTTTCAAGTTCAGTTTGTCTAGATAACCCGTCGGCGTTACCGTTTTGCTTCCCTGGGCGATAGTGTATCGTAAAGTCAAAGGGCTGCAGCGCCAAACTCCAGCGCAGCAGCCGGCCGTTGTCTCCTGCTACACGGTTAAGCCACACCAACGGGTTGTGATCTGTGAGTAGGGAGAAAGGTTGTCCGTACAAATAGGGCTGTAATTTCTTAAGGGCCCACACCACGGCCAGGCACTCCTTCTCAATGGCGGCGTAGCTTACTTCGCGTGGTAATAGCTTTCGGCTCAAGTATGCTACGGGGTGTTCGCCGCCATCAGTTCCAACTTGGCTCAGCACTGCCCCCAATCCAAACATTGAAGCGTCTGTGTGGACAAGAAATCGTTTAGTTGGATCAGGAGCATTCAGTACTGGAGCATTGATTAGTGCCGTTTTTAGTTGTTGGAAGGCCTGGTCACACTCTGGGGCCCAGATAACCTGTCGAGGAAGATTTTTACGGGTCAAGTCAGTCAGGGGTTTGGCCAGGGCGCTATAATTGGGTACAAACTTTCTATAGTACCCGGCGGTACCTAGAAATGCTAACACCTGGGTTTTCGTTCTAGGGGTTGGCCATTTAGCTACCGCTTCTACTTTAGCGGGTTCGGGTTTCTGTCGCCCGCTTCCCACCCTGTGGCCCAAGTACTGCACCTCTGCCATCCCTATATGGCATTTACTGGGTTTCAGCGTCAATCCTGCCTCTCCAATGCGATCGAGAATGGCCCCTATGTGTTGTAGATGTTCGGCCCAGGTCTGACTGAATATAGCTATATCGTCTAAATAGGCACAGGCGTATTCCTGGAATCCATCCAGTAGCCGATCTACCATCCGCTGGAAGGTTGCCGGAGCGTTTTTCATCCCTAATGGCATGACCCTAAATTGGTACAAGCCAAACGGGGTGACAAACGCCGACTTAGGGATGGCATCCTCGGCTAGTGGAATCTGCCAGTATCCTTTGCATAGATCTATGGTAGTGAGATACTGACCCCGTGCCATCTTATCCAGCGGTAGTCGACACAGAAACGTGTCGTGCCGTCCTTTTTGGGTACCAACACTACCGGCGATGCCCAGGGGCTATCTGAATGCTCGATCACCCCTAGCTGTAACATTTCCGCTATTTCCTTTTCCATGTGAGCCCTGACGGCTTCAGGAATGCGGTACGGAGTCTGCCGCATGGGTAGCTGTCCTGGGGTTTCAACTCGGTGGGTGGCCAGCTGAGTGTACCCTGGTAAATTGGAGAAGGTAGCCCCTTTCGCTACGATCAACTCTTGTACCTGGGCACGCTCTTGTGGGCTTAGCCGCTCCCCCAGCTGAACCCCCTTGGAGGGCTCGGTCTGCTCCTCCGGTTCCAATAGGTCGGGTAGGGGTAAATTCTCCTGATCCTCCGAGGCTGAGGCGCATATCGCCGCCACGTCCTCTATCCTCTCATGGTAGGGTTTGAGCATGTTCACATGGAGCATGCGTCTCTTCCCTACCCCTGAGCAGGGGCCAATCACGTAGGTGGTGTCACACTTCTGTTCCACCACCTGGTATGGGCCTTGCCAGATGGCCTGCAGCTTGTCTGTGCGGACAGGTTTTAAAATCAAAACCTTCTGTCCCACCTGAAAGCTGCGGTCCCTGGCTCCCTTATCGTACCAACGGCGCTGGCGTTGCTGGGCCGCCTGAAGGTTGGTGCGCACCTCCTGAGTCAGCGCCTCCAGACGGTCCCTGAATTCCAGCACGTAGGATACGATAGGGGTTCCGTCGGGGCTACTCTCTCCCTCCCAATGCTCTCTAATGAGATCTAATGGTCCCCGCACCCTCCTCCCGAACAACAATTCAAACGGGGAAAATCCGGTGGACTCTTGGGGTACCTCTCTATAGGCGAAAAGTAAATGGGGTAGAAAACGTTCCCAGTCTCGATGTGCCTCCCCAAACGTACGGAGCATTTGCTTTAACGTACCATTAAATCTTTCGCATAAACCATTGGACTGGGGATGGTATGCGGAATTTATTATGGGCTTAATGCCACATATTTTCCATAGTTGCTGAGTGACCTCGGCGGTGAATTGGGTGCCCCTATCAGATATTATTTCTTGGGGAAACCCTACCCGGGAGAATATTTTCATCAATGCCTCGGCTACTGTCTCGGCATGGATATTTGAGATAGCTACGGCCTCGGGGTATCGGGTGGCATAGTCCACTACCGTCAAGATATACTTTTTACCGGAGGGACTGGGTTTGGATAGTGGCCCCACTATGTCTACGGCCACTCTACTGAACGGTTCGGAAATGATCGGGAGGGGACATAATTTCGCTTTGTGGCGGTCACCTCTTTTGCCTACTCGCTGACATATATCACAGGACGTGCAGTAGTGTCTCACATCTTTAGAAATCCCTGGCCAGAAAAATGCATGTGTCAATCTATATCGGGTGCGAGTCACCCCTAGATGTCCGGATAAGGGAATATCGTGCGCAATCTTAAGTAGCTCGGGCCGGTACTTTTGGGGAACCACTAACTGTTTGGTAGATACTGTGGCGGACCCCCCCACTCCTCGTTCTGCAATGCGATATAGTAGCCCTTTTTCCCACATATACCGCTCCCCCTCTGTCCCCGCTTGGTCATTGCGTACCCTGTCCCTATACACCTGTAATGTGGGATCTGCTTTTACCTCGGCTTCAAACTTAGCTGGGGTATCCCAGGACATACGTATCGGGTGAGGGTCTTGGTCTCTTACCTGAGCCTCAGAGTGTGTAGGTGGAGCCGTGGTGCGGGCTTGTTGCCGGGTGGTGACTGGTTGTGCCTCTTGGTAGGGAGCTTGGGGAACAAAAGCAGAGGTCATCTGTCCTAGGTCATTCCCCAGTACCACATCCGCAGGTAGGTTTTGCATGAGACCGACTTCTACAACTCCCTCCCCCACACCCCAATTCAAATGTACTTTAGCAGTGGGCAAACGGTACACTGCTCCCCCTGCTACCCTCACGGCCACTGATCCCCCAGTGTGAGCGGTCCCGGAAACTAGGTGGGGTGCAATCAAAGTGAGGGTGGCTCCGGAATCGCGAAGCCCCTGCAACTCTTTCCCCTCCAGCGTTACCAGCTGCCGATGATGTTGTCTGTTGTCAGTAGCTCTGACCGACATCACCTCATGTAATACTCCTAGTGGTTCCTCCGGTTGTACACTCCACAGTTCTTGGGCCGCTGGTTCCCGCTGATAATAGTGGGCTGCAGCCCTTGGGGCTGGGTTTGGTCGGGCTTGGTTCCAGGTGGGTCTGCCCCGGTTTTGGGTGCATTCCCGGGCTATATGCCCCCACTGTTTGCAAGAGTGGCACTGGATATTGGCACGGCCGTTGTACCGGGAAGCCGGTGGTACATTCCCTGGGGCCGTGCGAAAAGGGGTTGTAGTGGGACTTGGGGTAATGGGAGTGCTGGGTGACCCCGTGGGTCGTGGGTAGCCCTTGGAGAGGGTTACCTGGTGTCTCCTTGCGTCAAAATGCTGGTCGGCCAATTGTGCTGCCTCGGTTAGGGTGAGAGGTTTCCTGTCTCTTACCCATTCTTGGGTCATTGGAGCTAGTCCATCAAAAAATTGCTCCAGCAGTAGTAACTGCCGCAATCCTTCCATGGTCGTGGCTTGGCTCGCTTGTATCCACCCTTTGGATGCTTGGTCTAACTTGTGTGCCCACTCGGCATGTGAGTCTTTCTCTGGTTTCTTTAGGTCTCTAAATTTTCGCCGGTAGGCTTCTGGGGTGATGGCATACCGGTCTAGTATCGCTCGTTTTACTTTCTCATAGTCCTTGCTGTCCTCGCTGGGTACAGCGCGGTATGCATCGGCTGCCCGCCCTGCTAGTCTGCTTGCCAGCAGGGGGACCCATGTGGGTCGTGCCAAGTCATGTAAATCACACAGCCTCTCAAAATCTTGTAAAAACCCATCGATTTCCTCCTTCTCCTCGCAAAATACTTTAAATGCTTGATAAGGAACTTTGGGTGGTACCTGGCTGTGTGATGACTCGGTCGTGGTCCCGGTCCGAGGGGTTGCATACTGTGGGCTGTGTGCCATCACGTACTCCTGCACATTCGCCATTACTAGGTTCATCATGTCCGCTGATATAGGCTGTGGTAAAAATGCCAGCCTGGTCCTCATTTCTCTCTCATAGAGCGTTTCTTCCATGACTACTGGGGGTGTAGCGCTGCGGGCTTGGTCTCCCTCCATTAGCTCGGCAATTAGTACAGCCTTAGGTTTGCTGCTGGCTACTTTACCCCTGGCTTCCAGTAGATCTTTTAGTGTCTGTTTCTTTAATTTAGAATAATCCGTCTCCATTCACTTCGGTAGTCGGTTCTTTCGTTGGGTTCTGCTTGCCATTCCCTTGTTCTCCTTCGGCAGTTACGATTTGCACGAATTGCGCTCTTTCGGCTGTAAGGTCGGATCCCGTCGCTTGCCACCAATTGTAGCGGAGGGCAGGTATTAAAGACCACAATCTCCGCTGGTTCCACGAGTACATCCACAGTCAGCGCTGAAAGGTAAGACAAATCCCCAAATCCTCCCAATAACCGGACGAAACACAGTTTGGGAGTCAACTAACTCGTTTTATTCACAGCTGGCATATTTATACAGTTCCCCATGCAAGGGGTTTCCAGACAGTAAATCCAGGGGATTTCTCCCATCATACATTGTAACTTTCCCAACAGGCTGTGCTGCACGAGAAGGATACTCCCACTAAAATGGACGATTAAGTGGATTATCCCCTCGTGCAGCAGAACTGACAATCTATATTAAAATACGGTTTTCACATTTTATTCGGTAGATTTAAATGACCGAACGTTCGGCAGGTAGCTGGGGTCTGAGCGCACCTTTCGTGAGAATACCGCTCAGATCCCGGCGGAATTGACCGAACGCCGCACAAATATAACTTTACATAGAAGTTCCCCTCAATCTGTCGAACATATCCAGGGGAACGATTCTACCGAAAACCGGGCTCCCGAATGGCTTGGAAGTGCAGCGGTGCTCGCATCATCGAGTAGCCGTTTTTGGTTCCAGGCACTCGACGACCAAGCACCGCTGCCAAATAGACGAATCCAAGATGGCCGACCGCCGCATGGTCGGTAGTCGAACGACGGCCACCCAGAATAGTCTATAATTACCGATTGCAACATTGTTGCAATCGGTTAACAATTGCCACACGACCCTAAGTGTGTGGTCTATCAGGGGAGCCCTTATTCGTTCGGCGAACGGCTTAAGTCACCGCTGTTCGTCGAACGAAGTACTTGTATGCTGGTAGCTTACGGCTGCCAGCATGCGAATCACCATAACATAACACATACACAGCAAATATACATGGCACATAATACAGCCTCCAGACAACCTTCCCAGATTATAGTTCCACAGTGGCTAGGTTTGCCACACACAGATTTACCTGCAAATGAGTTTTTGTGTTGCCTCCCATTATAGTCTATGGGCATTCTCTTTAGTCATTCACCATTGTCATTCCATAGAAAACAATGATAATCCCACTTAATCTCAATTTTAAAAATTGCCACTGAACTTGCAGAGTATGCCTGCAAAAGATTTACTTGATATGTTTCACGGTTCAGATTCCAAGTCACATATTGCTTCCCATTATACTCTATGGGCATGCCATTGCATCATTTACCTGTCATTCCATAGAAAAGAGCTATAATCCCAGTTACTTTTAATTTTACAATCTACTGCTGTACTTGGGGAACACCTGTGGTAAAGATGAATTTGCTACATTACACAGATTTACCTGCAAATTAGTTTATATGTAGCCTCCCATTATACTCTATGGGCATTCTCTTTAGTCATTCACCATTGTCATTCTATAGAAAACAATGATAATCCCACTTAATCTCAATTTCAAAAATTGACACTGAATCTGGAGAGTATTGTGGCAAAATATGTATTTCATATGTGTAATAGTTTTGTCTCTAATTGAAATCTTTTGTTTCCATTATTCTCTATGGGCATTCCTTTTATGTCCATTATTCTCTATGGGCATTCCACTGCCTTGTTAAAGTCTATGGGCATTCCAATCTGTCATTCCAAGCATGTCCCCCAAAATGTTCTTTTGTTTCTATGCCTTACACATTTTTTTTTTATTTTTTTATTTTTTACTACACTGTGCTTTATTAATTTAAATAATAAAACACTACCTAGTGCATTTGGTGAAACAATTTAAAATATATATATTTTAGGTGAGTGGGAATACATAAAAGTGAATATACAATTATATGGCAAGATTGATGTGTATAAACACTAACATTAAAATTATGTAAATGTATAACTTTTTATTTTTTTCATGTATTCATTACTCCTCTACAAAAGCGCTGGTAGGATAAAAAAGTATTAGATAGATTGTGGAAACTCTTGCCTTGCAGAATCGCGTGTAATTGACCAGTTATAAAGTCAGTGAAAAAAGTTCATTGTCCCTTGTAGAAGACTGGAGCTGGAGTGAAGGAGTGGGAAAATGAGAGTTTATAAAAAGGGCTTTCAAAAAATATAGTACTAAATCTGATTATTATTTAAAGTAGTGCACGGATATACTAAAATAATGGAGAATCAAGAAAAGCTTTGTATCTTGAAATTTAAAACTTAGTTAAACTGTTTTCAGACACAAAACATTGAGGAGATTAATTAATCTAGTATTAATAAATCAACTGTGCGTCCAAAAGTGTGAGAAAAGACCTCTACCATAAACATATGCGTAATTAAGTGAGAATTAAGATAGAAGAACTCTATTTTGTCTTAAAATGTTTTAAAAAGGCTTAGTACACAACAGAGAGGTGATTTATCAAAGTCTCCTGTTCTAAAAAGTTGTATAAAAGAAAACTCAATTTCCAGGTCAGAAATCCAAATTGTATTGCTTTACACCATTTCTCACGAGAATGGAATGGAGTATACATTAAAGAATTGGCCAAAAATATGATAAATTATTTTGTTCTTTAAAATACATTCCATAATACAGTGTGAGCAATTGCAAAATTATTTGCAAAAAGTTGGCTTGTGTGTATACTGTAACAGAATAAACTCTAAAAACAAGAAATGTTTAAATATGGTATTCATTATTATGAATGCCATCAGCTGTTTTACCAGTTATTTTTCAAAAGCTTCAATCTGTATTAAAACATTAAATAACACCCTTCATCTGTAAGCCTTACCTTGCCTTACTTTACTTACCTCATCCAATCTGGCCTCTTCCTGTATGGCAATCTTTACTGTTATTGCTTAGTGTGCACTCGTAACTTGCCAAGCTCAGTGGTGCAATCTGTTGACCTCATGCCCAGATTTAAATCATTGCAAACCAGAATGTCAACTGTGGTTCAGAATAAAACCTTAAACGTCACCTGTAACTTTTATTAACATTTTTATTAGCCTTTTAGTAACCTCTTTTATTAATCTTTTTGATGCTTCATTTTCTTTTAAATACATATGAAAGTGGTACAGTCACCCTCCTCCCCTCCAAAATTAACATTTCATAAAGATGAAAATCATTATGAAATAGTCCCATTGACAGTGTTGAAATCTAACTAAAATTCCTACACTTGACAACATTTAATAAAGGTGAAGCTACCTTTGTTACGTTTTGTCATTTTCCCCCAGCTGTCACTAGTAATGAATGTAGGAAAAAGGACTCTATGCATGCGTGGTGGCTGTATCTTTGGAGGATCACCTGCTTCCCGCAACCACCAAACACCAAGTGGTGCAGTGACCGTTAGAGGTCTTTGCATTATACAAATTATGCAAATTAGGTAAATTATGCAAGAGACACTTTAAAGAATTATCTGATTATATCATGATACAGTTCAGTTTAGTACAGCTAAAACAAAGCTTAAAACAAAGATTGACATGAAGCCAAGACGGAGATCAGTTTCAGGGTAACTGAGGATTTCTTAATTTTGTTTAATTTTTCAAATTCCATAAACAGATATTTTTATTTTAGAGGAAAAATAAACACAATTAAAAGTCATTGGAAGTTATCGTTACCCTTTGAGTAAACTTAATACATGTTAGTCTTGTGTCATTGTTGTCTATCCAGTCCTAGATTCAAAGTAATATTCATTTCAAAATTACAAGTCTTGTAGCATCCACTACCAGATTCCTATAAACTTTTCTAGCTGATTGCCATCATTCCTAGCCAATTCCTACTAGATGTACTCAAGAACTATTTCCATTTACCAGTCTTAACATACTCACAAGAGTGTCTGCTCTGACATTTGTACCTTGGTCAGCCTTGTCTTATTTCTCAATTCCCTGTTCCTGAGAGTAGTAGGCCATGACCTAATGGTCACCAACATCCTCAATCTGCAGAAAATAATAGCTGCTAAGGTGAAGACAATACAGTGAATCAACATATGCAACATGACTTCAATGTGAGATGGTAAAGCAAATTCAAACCACAAAAATAATTTTTTGTTTCTGTTTTTGTTTTGTTTCTTTTGCAGTTCTCCAAAATTTTTCTCATGTCCCTCAAGTTCTCACATTTTTTATGTATTGCAAATCTTTCAATTATGCACTAAACCAAGAACTGTGAGAACTGAAAAGGGAATTTGCACATTTTAGTCAATTTTTTTTCCTATGTAGCTGTTTGGTACAAATCCCTGATGAATTTGAGACTTACAAAGTTAGTAGATAATCCCGTTATGGTTAAGAAATGTGATGTGATTATGGACAGATCTCACCTCTGACAGGTGCATTTCAAATTGTAGATCATAATTTCCAAATATGTTTCCAATCCTGTTATTTTAGACTAAAATGTTAAATTCATCCATAAGTTCCTGACAGTACATAGCTTAGTGAACAATCCTGTATCTATACACGTTTTTACTACAATCTGTTTTTGTATAAATGTAGTATACGCCACATAGAAAAAAACAGCTTTTTTAGTCTCTGTAGAGGAGGTTAAACAGTAGACTTGCATCTTCGCAAGAACAACAAATAATTGGACTTTTATCAGGAGGAAAACATTTTGCTTATTTGGTACAACGTCAGCACATTTTCATACAAAACCTTTTTTTATATAAGGACTATAATATTGTAGAAGGAGCTTAATATATTATTGCAGGTTTATTAAATAATACTATTTCTGGAAAAGTGTCCTATTTTGTACTACTGGCAGATGCTGTCTTGTTGAAAAATAGTTTTCTGTTAAGTTATCATAAATATATCATTAATATAAGTTATTATAAATATTTCTTCCTTATATTTTAGTAACAACAAAGAAAGAAGCAATTTCAGCGTTTTTTTTTTTATTAATTTTTTTTCTATTTATCAAGCAATCACTACTAAATGAGAGCAACATTAATTCTAGCCTTTATATGGTACTAATTAAATGTCAAATACTTGTATGGAACATTTTTAGATGAAAATAGTTTGCAGTTAATAGAAATTAACTTTTTTTATGCATGGAAAATATATTTGTACAACAAAGCATGCAGTTCTACAGAATACATATCTATGAAATGTACAGGGTCTAGATGCTATATGCCCTGCAGAAAAATAATTATGCAAAAATAATTAAATTTACAAAACCCTATTTCCAAAGTATACAAACAGTTCCCGATTTAGACTGTATACAGTACTGGACACAATGTATTTTGTCTTCTGCTTAGCTGTATAGATTTTGTATTTATAGTTATACATGAAGCTTTATCAGAATGTACTTATACAAAGTCATTTTAGTTCTATGGAGATTGACTTGGTTCAATAAACCTTTGATGCATTTAAATAAAAAAATGCCTCTAAACAGTGTCTAACACAAATGAAATTATTATTCAATCTAAATTCTGTTGTCGGGTCATAGATTGGATATTTTGGTATATAGGGGCTTATTCACTAAACTTTAAAGTAAATTGAAGAAAAAGAAAAAAGGGGAAAATAGTCAAATTGTGTCTATATATGAGAAGTACCTAAAGCAGTGTTACTACCTAAATTTTGCAGTTTAAACTTCAATACACTACAATTTAGCAGTTAGTAAATAAACTTTGGTTTATGCCCATTAGGACACACTCAAACATTGGGACCTGCATGGGGCCCTTTAACACAATGCTCTGTGGTTGGGCAGATAGGAATGTGTTAGTGCCTATAGGGCTGACTTTCCACATGGGCACACTGGGCAGTTGCCCAAGTGCCCCACGAGCATAGGGCCCCAGAGGCTGGCCAATTATTCTGAATATTATTCCAGGAGATTTATTCAGAACATTTATTAAAATGTTTAGGTTGACTAATCACCTAAGTATCAGCTGGTATCTGTACATGCAATCTTGCTGTTGCAAACACATATCTTGACCCCGACGAAAACAGTGTAGAGGTAGTAATTGCACATAAGCAAGACAAAGTCAACACATATTTTTTTAAAGCCGTAAAGCTATAATACAGTTCTTCTAACATTTGTGTGGATTAATATCTGCTGTACAGCATGTGGTTTTTTTTACTGATAAAATACTGATTTTGTTGGAGGTCCCAATAAATATAAGCTTTATTTTATCAATAAGTTACATTTTCATTCCTGTGAGTGGTTGTGTAGGCAGGGCTTTAGTGCACTGCTTTGCAGGATCCTGAGTGTCTGTCCACTATTGTGTATATAGCTACGTGTATCTGTGTACATTGCCTATGTCTATACTAGTGTGTGGAAATGTGTACTTGTGTGCATATCATTGTTTTTGGCAGTGTATTTCTGTTAAAGGGACACTGTAGGCACTCAGACTACTTCAGCTAATTGAAGTGGTCTAGGTACAGTTTCCCTTTTGCACATAGTGCTGCAATGTTAACCCCTTAAGGACTGAGCCAAATGTACATGTTGTGATCAAAACAAAACGTAAACAAAACCTGGAATTTGATTATGTCTGTTCAACCGTAATTCACCTCTTTCGTGCACCTACACTTATTATATATCATTTTATTCAGGGGAAACAGGGCTCTTATTTAACGTCAAATACTTAGCTATGAAACAATTTAATATGAATAAACTATAAAAACAAATGGGAAAAATGAGAAATTGTATTTTTTTAGTTCTACATGACATTTTAGCTGTGAATGTCATAATACTGTTTGCTTTAACTGCAATAAAATATACATATTTGTATTCAGCGATGTCTCACATGCAAAACAGTACCCCCTATGTACAGGTTGTATGGTGTTTTGGGAAGTTACAGGGTCAAATATAGCATGTTAATTTTTTCAGTTTTTTCATATTGAAATTCGCCAGATTGGTTACGTTGCCTTTGAGACCATATGGTAGCCCAGGAATGAGAATTACTCCCATGATGGCATACCATTTGCAATAGTAGACAACCCAAGGTATTGCAAATGGGGTATGTCCAGTCTTATTTTTTAGTAGCCACTTGGTCACGAACACTGGAAATGCAAGCCTCATACTTGACTCTGTATCTTTTGAAAACACCATAAAAACATATCACAACAATTATATTGTCAGTGTAAATGCCATTTATGTGTGAAAAATGCAAGAAATGTCACTTTCACTGATGATATCATCGTTGTAATACATTTTACTGTTTTGAAACACTAATATTTGTGTTCAGCGAAGTCTTCAGAGTAAAACAGTACCCCCCATGTACAGGTTTTATGGTGTCTTGGAAAGTTACAGGGTCAAATATAGTGCTAGCAAATTAAATTCCCTGGACTTTCGGCCTGGGTTGTTAGGCAGGTCCTGCAAATTGTAATTAATAAAATGACCTAATTATGCAAAAACATTACATAAATATATACGTAGAATTATTATATATGTATGTATATATATATATAGATGGATGAAAAAAGCCAGCACTCTGGGTCTTGTAAATAAAAACTTCTCAGGTTTTATTCCAACAGTCAACGTTTCATTTATGTCCTCAAGAAAGTTCATTAAATGTTGACTGTTGGAATAAAACCTGAGAAGTTTTTATTTACAAGACCCAGAGTACTGGCTTTTTTCATCCATCTATACATTGTGTAAAGTGTGGTCAAAGGGGATTCCCCACAGGTGTATAGAGCTTTTTCTTTCACTCAGCTTTATATTTTCTAGTTTTGATTTTATCTATGTATTTATTTAATTAGGAGAGGTGGATATTTACGAGCAATGTTCAATATGCTAAGCCCCAAATAGTGTAAAGTGTAAAAAATGGTTGAAGTAACCATTTAAGTAATAGGACTTCCTCATTTAGTGCTGCAGAATTTGTTGGCACTTTATAAATATTAATAATAATGATAATAATAATAATAATAATAATAATATAACCACCGTGCTTGACAGTTGGTATGAGCGCTGGATGTGGAAGTCCTTTCACTTAAATGGTTACACCAGCCCTTGTTGACACTTTACTTATTGGGGCTTAGAATACCCTGTTGAACATTGCTTGTGTATATCCCACTCCACTAAAATAATCTCACCCTACTTTAAGGTATCAGCATTGCTAAGTGATTAGTGTTGTGGTGATTGTCTGCCAGCACCGGATACCTCATCGAAAGAGTAGAATGTATTCTTTCCACAGGAGGCTCACATGCTCTCTTTGGTGCTATATAGCAGGAGATATGTACTACGTTGAACTCTCTTTCATTTTTAAGATGTCTCTGGAGATCTATGTTTGTATTTGTTTATGGCAGAGATGTGAGATCAAAGTTCTGAGAGTATCAAGTGCATACCACCACTGACATTATTATTATTATTATTATGGTTATTATTATTATAGTAGTTCTCCACTGCCATACAATATAATTTATTGTGTTGTACCTTGGCATGCTCTGTTACCTATTGCTAACCTATAGACAGCACAAAACTGCACAAATATTTGCCTGTGCCCACTGACCCCTGTCTTTACAGATCATTCTCTTCTTGGCAGCTATGTGGGTTACAATGTTGAAAAGAGCACAAACACAGATGCTTATCAGTTATGTGTCACTCAGGCACCTAGTCAGTCAAGCTTTCTTCTTTGGTTTTCTCCACCCACATAAATCTTTGTATGTAGCCTGGCAATCCTTTGAGCATATCTCTGATTATTTATATATTTTTTAAATGTTCCACTTTTATTACAGATCATTAAATATAAAAAATATTTGTGATAAAAGCAAACATTGCTTTTATAGCAGAATCAGCAAATCACATGGTGGATATTCTAAGAAGGACACACTTAAATCCTTTAATTGCTCTTTTGCTGTATTCACAAAATATTGCTCTAAAAGTCCAAGCTGAATCTCTAAGAGATGCTTTTTCATTCCTCGGTTTAGATTATGAGATGTTCAGGAAAACTTCAGCTAATCGGCTAAAACATATCCATCCCAAGCTGCTCCACCAGGATAAGACCTGAATCATCCGGGGTAGAAGCTCGGTCACTAATCTTAGTTATGTTATAACAATTATGTAATGATTCAATGACCTTCAGAATTTTCAAAAACCTATACGGTCACAATATATCGCCCATAACATAAGTATTGAACACAGCAAATGAAGAGTTTTGACATAGGGTGCCACAATGTTATCATTATAAATTGGTTGGCATGATGTTATTATGGGATATGGAATATTAGTTGAAGTTGGTTAGTATGCTGATATTATATGACATGGAATATTAGTTGAAGTTGGTTAGTATGCTGATATTATATGACATGGAATATTAGTTGAAGTTGGTTAGTATGCTGATATTATATGACATGTAATATTAGTTAAAGTTGGTTAGTATGCTGATATTATATGACATGTAATATTAGTTTAAGTTGGTTAGTATGCTGATATTATATGACATGGAATATTAGTTGAAGTTGGTTAGTATGCTGATATTATATGACATGGAATATTAGTTGAAGTTGGTTAGTATGCTGATATTATATGACATGGAATATTAGTTGAAGTTGGTTAGTATGCTGATATTATATGACATGTAATATTAGTTAAAGTTGGTTAGTATGCTGATATTATATGACATGTAATATTAGTTGAAGTTGGTTAGTATGCTGATATTATATGACATGGAATATTAGTTGAAGTTGGTTAGTATGCTGATATTATATGACATGTAATATTAGTTTAAGTTGGTTAGTATGCTGATATTATATGACATGGAATATTAGTTGAAGTTGGTTAGTATGCTGATATTATATGACATGGAATATTAGTTGAAGTTGGTTAGTATGCTGATATTATATGACATGTAATATTAGTTTAAGTTGGTTAGTATGCTGATATTATATGACATGTAATATTAGTTGAAGTTGGTTAGTATGCTGATATTATATGACATGTAATATTAGTTGAAGTTGGTTAGTATGCTGATATTATATGACATGTAATATTAGTTGAAGTTGGTTAGTATGCTGATATTATATGACATGGAATATTAGTTGAAGTTGGTTAGTATGCTGATATTATATGACATGGAATATTAGTTGAAGTTGGTTAGTATGCTGATATTATATGACATGTAATATTAGTTGAAGTTGGTTAGTATGCTGATATTATATGATATGTAATATTAGTTGAAGTTGGTTAGTATGCTGATATTATATGACATGTAATATTAGTTTAAGTTGGTTAGTATGCTGATATTATATGACATGGAATATTAGTTGAAGTTGGTTAGTATGCTGATATTATATGACATGGAATATTAGTTGAAGTTGGTTAGTATGCTGATATTATATGACATGTAATATTAGTTGAAGTTGGTTAGTATGCTGATATTATATGACATGGAATATTAGTTGAAGTTGGTTAGTATGCTGATATTATATGACATGTAATATTAGTTTAAGTTGGTTAGTATGCTGATATTATATGACATGGAATATTAGTTGAAGTTGGTTAGTATGCTGATATTATATGACATGGAATATTAGTTGAAGTTGGTTAGTATGCTGATATTATATGACATGTAATATTAGTTTAAGTTGGTTAGTATGCTGATATTATATGACATGTAATATTAGTTGAAGTTGGTTAGTATGCTGATATTATATGACATGTAATATTAGTTGAAGTTGGTTAGTATGCTGATATTATATGACATGTAATATTAGTTGAAGTTGGTTAGTATGCTGATATTATATGACATGGAATATTAGTTGAAGTTGGTTAGTATGCTGATATTATATGACATGGAATATTAGTTGAAGTTGGTTAGTATGCTGATATTATATGACATGTAATATTAGTTGAAGTTGGTTAGTATGCTGATATTATATGATATGTAATATTAGTTTAAGTTGGTTAGTATGCTGATATTATATGACATGTAATATTAGTTGAAGTTGGTTAGTATGCTGATATTATATGACATGGAATATTAGTTGAAGTTGGTTAGTATGCTGATGTTATATGACGTAATATTAGTTGAAGTTGGTTAGTATGCTGATATTATATGACATGGAATATTAGTTGAAGTTGGTTAGTATGCTGATGTTATATGATGTAATATTAGTTGAAGTTGGTTAGTATGCTGATATTATATGACATGTAATATTAGTTGAAGTTGGTTAGTATGCTGATATTATATGACATGGAATATTAGTTGAAGTTGGTTAGTATGCTGATATTATATGACATGGAATATTAGATAATGTTGAGTGAGACCTTTTATAATTAATATTATCTCTGTATCTTTTTAAATACAGAGTGGAATAACAAATCTTTTATAGCAGATGAGAATAATATGAAATATGTTGGCGATATAGTAAAGGGAAAGTATAGGTGAAGTACAATTATATAAAAAACATTTTTTCCACTAATGCAAATTCAATTTTTGACCTGACTTTGCTTTTTGCATGGCTGTACCCACATAGAAATTGTTAACTTCTCTGTGTTTTATTTCAAACTTCTCCATCTTGATTGAGCATTGAGAATTGAAGGGTAGACTCTACTATCAGAAGCTTAGTGATATAATGCAGCATCTCCTTTATGGTTATTATTCCTAATGTGTTCCGTAGCATATCATAATACTTTATGATATCATTTTGGAAGCTTGTTTTGGTCTATGCATTTGCATTAGTTTTTTTATTAACTTCCACAAGACTGGGTTGAATATGTATAACAGAAACATGTTATTTTTTTACATTTTCCCAATTATATTTTCAAACAGTAAACAGATACCACATAAAGCACATGATACTACAATTATTTTTTATTAAATACAGAATAGAACTAGACTGCAACATTTTTTTATTTAATGATATGAAATAAGTGGTACAAAGTAAAATTAAATGTTTTTTCTTATATTTATAAATGTTATGTTCACAACTATAATGTGTTTTTCATAGGAACAGAAAATATGCAGATCATATTTAATCAAATTCACATTACATATAATATAATTATATACGTAAAACCAAACTATAGACATTATTATACACGTTTTACTTGCATGTATTAAAATCTCCACAATAGACTGTCTGAGTTATTTAAGTGTGAATTGTTGCAAATTGCACACTGTGAAAATAAACAAACTGAAAATATGGTTGACGCAGACAATTTTTGATATGTGGCAATTTGGGCCAGAAATCTGGCCCAAAATTGACTTTGAATTCCCAGAAATTCACACTATAGTGAATTAAGAGAATATACTCTTGATAGTCTGTGAGGAAGAGCTTTGATAGCAAAGAAATTGTTTAACAGGTTAAACAAAAAACAACCAATCAGAATATATCTAGTCAGTAATATATGGCTGTGAGACTCCTCCCAACTCCTCTTTCTTGATGCAGCCTGAATGTGATGTCAACCGTGTAAACTAGAAAACAAATAATCTTCAAAGAACCGTAGTCAGAGTGATATACCGTTGTGAACAGCAGGCAACACAAAGAGATGACCCGTCAGGGAAATATGGATTAAAAATATGGATAAAACACGGAGGAAGAGGGGACCTTAGTTCGTAGAACAATAGAGAAACGTACTCCTTCAGGAGTAAATGCAATAGCATGAAGGACAAAAGCTTTGACGTCGGAGACCCGATGAAAGGAGACTAGACAAAGCAGTAGGGCTAGTTTGGCAGAGAGTTGCCGTAATGGCAGTTCTGAGTTAGGAGGCCAAGCTTCCAGGAAGACCTGTGCAACATTCCAAAAATGGGTATAACAAGGGGCTGGAGGTCGGGAGCAGAGAATACCCCATAGGAGCCTGCAAACAGATGGGTATTGTTCATCAGGAACCGCAATCACAAAGGAGCCTGCCATCAGCTCGAGGCAACTGATGTGCATCGAGTGTTCTGACTGACCTTCCGTAGAAAGGCCAGAGCAGGTGGCTCCCCAACCAAGGAGGCTGGCATCGAACTATAGCTTTCACATTAAAGGCTTCCATGTTTTGGAGCCACCAATCTAATTTCAGACGGACCTCATCTGTAAGGAAAACCGGTTGGTCGTAAGACTGGGAACTGAGAAGATACCATGTCCTGAGGCGTTGCATCACCCTGTAATGTAAGGGACCGGGGAAAATAGCCTGAATGGATGCAGTCAGTAGCCCTATTATTTGCACTAAATCGCGAAGGAGAATATGATGGGAGGAGAATAGTCTCCGAATGTCTCTTTTAATGGTTTTTATCTTTGACATTGGGAGTTGAAGGATTCACAGCACTGAGTCTATCTGAAAACATAGGAAAAGGAAGGACTGCAATGGTAACAGTGAGGATTTTTTAAAATTGATTACAAAACTGAGGTTTTCTAGGAGAAATTTGGCCATATCTTTATGTTTCCGAAGAGTATGGGGGTCCTGCGCCATGATTAATATGTCGTCTAAGTAGACGATGGACCTGATACCTTGGGACTGGAGAAGGGCCATAACTGGTTTCATTAACTTGGTGAAACACCAAGGGGCGGACGAGAGACCAAAAGGGAGGTAAGTGAACTGCCAAAGCTCCTGTTGCCATATGAACTGAAGGAAGGGACGGTGAGAGGGCGCTATGGCACGGTAAGGTAGGCATCCCTGAGATCGAAACGGGAGAACCAATCTCCCTCGCAAAGTAGCTCCCGGAGCAGGTGTATGCCTTCAATTTTGAAATGTCGATACACTATTAACTGATTCAAACTTCTCAAGTTGATGATGGGGCGAAAGTCATTTGACTTCTTCTGAACTAGGAAGATGTTGCTGACAAACCTGGAAGGGGATGGTGAGGGTTCGATTGAACCCTTGTCTCTGAGTTTGCAGAGTTCTGCATGGAGTATGGTGGTGTCCGGTTGGGACATCCTTAGAGGGGGAGGAGGGAACACTTGTATAGGGTTGGTGATGAAGTCTATGAGAAAACCTGAAACAGTCTGAAGGATCCAAGGATCTTGAGTGACAAGAGACCACTGTGGGACAAAATGGTTTAGACGGCCTGCAATATGTACTAGAGAATAAGGTAGGTGCATTACCTTGAGCAGAGCGACCCCAGCGAGAAGCAGACCCATGTCCCCTGATCAATCCTCTACTGGTGAACAGCTGTCTGTGATAGGGGCGGGTATAACCTGAGTTCCAAGGCTCAGTTGGGGCGGGGCCTGTAGCCTGTGAAGGCAGGTCTGCCGGTAGTTTGGCCTCTATGGCTCTACCAGAAAAACAGTTTGAGCGAAACACTCTGCAGAGAGAGGTCTTAGCTTTATTTAGCGAGGTGAACATAGAGACGTGCATGTTGAGGTCTCGCATGAACTGATCATCTAACAATAGGCCGTTAGCATCCAGACCAAGTTCCTTATAACCCAAATCTGCCAGTTGTGTCTCTATTTTATAGAGAGCAGCTTTTTGTCATTCCATGGACATGCCCACATTAGCTTTCACAAGTAGACATAGGTCTCTTTGCACCCATTCACATACCAAGTGTTGATCCAAGGTACCTTAAGCAATAGCTTTGTCCACCAAAATAAAAATCTGAATAATGAGGCCAGCAATGTCCAATAACTTGTCCTGGACCGTTTTTAGGCCCTGTTCCAGTCCCTTGCAGGGATCTTTACCCGATTTTCTGAGGAATGTAATTAAGAGAGGATCGAGCATTAGAGCCACCTTATCTGGAATCGTCGGATGAAGGCATTCTGCCTATAGTTTGTTTCAAGTCTCGTTTTCAAGATGTTTCCAGAGCCACATTTTGCAGAATTGGGCTATATGGTCCAGGGGAGCCCATTCAGCCGAGCCGGGATGATGATTCTGTTTTGGTCCTTCTCATCAGAGTACCCTGCGCAGTACTCGTACACGACTTGCAGGTTGTGATGCGATATTGAATCCTCCAAAGGGTTGAGTATGAGATGGCTCGTGGAGGAATGAGACAATCTGGGTTTTTTTGGCTGGTGCCTTGCCCTTACCGACTGAGGCACTGTTGCCCTTCCAGGGACGCTTGCGCGGAGCCCCTTAATGATGAGAATAATTATGAGACTCTTCTGAGTCTGAAATATTCAGAGCAACATGTGGGTTAGAAACAGGTTTAGCCTGTTCGTGATAAGCTGCAATTGCCTTGGGCATCGATTCCGCTGTTGCTGAGAAGAGCCAAGATTTGAGCTCAGCAGAAACAGCAAAGTCTAATTGTTTCAGACATTTGGCTGATGTGAAAAAACTATCAATTGAAAAGTAAATTAGGGATACAATAGGGGGTCACCCTGTGATGATGCAGCAGGGGGTCACACTATGATAATAACTGGGGGTCACCCAGCTGTAAAAGGGTATCACCCTTTAAAGTCAAGCTTGGGGGTCATGCAAGTGAGCAAATGGGGGTTACCCAAAATGCAGTAATAAGTGGGGGTCACCCACGGTATTTATTTAAAATAATACTGTAACGGATCACCTGGCACCCCGACTTGGTACCTCCGTTAATGGATGTTCCTAGTGCTTCCTGAGGGCTCCAAGCACTCTGGCAGACACCATAATCACCGAATCCAAGAAAACCTTTAAATTCTCCCAAGCGTATGAATGCTGTAGACCATTGAATAGGAACCATACGAATAGGCTTGTACCCCTAGCAGTCAACTGGAACAGCATACAATAAATCCTTCCCCCAATAATGAGACGACACATCACTTTGAGGTTAAAACAGGAACTCTGGACTGGCTCATCCAGCCTGGCTTTTATTACACTAATCCACATACAGGCCACACCCAGGGGGAGGCATAAAATAACCAATCACATACATGGTTCAGCCCACACATCCCCTCCCCTCAGATAACATTAAACTCAATTATCCGGTACACTTTTTCAGCCATGTTCTGGATGTACCCCAAAACCCGGGGGTACACCTTTAAATCCAGCATCGCTGGATAGCCCTTATTCAGGGGGACAACATATCCAAAATTCAAGTAATTCGGACGAATGGTTCGTGAGATATGGGGTTCCAAAGATTTGACCGACCGCATGGGTAAAGTATCCGAAAACAGTTCCATGCATTTTGGCCCTGCGGTCGGTCACAAACAAGGGAATGAAAACAGGCGAATTGCCTGTGTTATAGAGCCTGGAGAGGGTTTGAATGAATTCCCTTGTTTATGGGGTTCTTTCTACCGAACGGCGGGTCATTCGGTAGTTTCCATACGAATTTCTGGAAGTATGGAGGTCTCAGCGGTGTTTGCCTAGTCAAGTGTCCGATTTTAGTTTCAGACACTCGACGGCAAAACACCGCTGTTCGGTAGTTTAAGATGGCCGCCGCCACGTGTTTGTTTCCCGAATGGCGGCCACCCAGAGGACAAAGAATACATTACACTGATTGCCAATTACCCGTTTGCAACATTGTTGCAAACTGTAATTGGAGGCACACTTATTCCTGGGTGGTCTGGTTGTTCGGTAGTTTCACTCAATATAATAAATGGAGTGATTCTACCGAACAATCAGAAGAATGCTGCATACATATCCCAGGTTAAACTTAACACACATATAATATTACAGGCAGTACACTAGAATATGTACCACAGTCTTAAAGGGACAGTAGTCCCAAAAGTCCCAATATGTCCATAGATGCTGTTAAAAGGGCCAGTAGCAGCAATATACAGTACAATATGCCCCAAATAACCCAGGGGCCATAGTCAGCAGGTAGGAGGCTAGCAAACAGGCTTCTCCAGGGCCCAGTGGCGAGGTTGGTTTCGCCACATTTCTCCCCTTTTCCAAACAGACTAACAGGGTACCTGACCTCTTGCCGGTCAGTGCCCTTGTTAGTCCAGCAGCCCACCCACACAACAGAAACAGCAGTACAGCCCACCCACAATAAATGGTTACTACACCTGAGTAAGAGAAAAACTTGTCCAGGTCCAGGTGCCTCACCATGGCTGTGTGGGGGACTGGTAGGTTGTTTTGGTGGGTTGCTGAGTGGGCAGAGCCCAGCGGTACTCTGCCCTGGTGCCAGCACTACCCCGGGAGTAGTCTGGTTGGAGCCTTGCTGGAGACCGACTGCCTCCCCTTTAGCTGCGCAGCTCTGCTGCTGGAGACCGACTGTCTCCCCTTGAGTTACACAGCTCTGCTGCTGGAGACCGACTGTCTCCCCTTTAGTTACACAGCTCTGCTGCTGGAGACAGACTGTCTCCCCTTTGGCTAAACAGCCCTGTTGTGGGGGGGCAGGACCGACCGTCCCTACCCCCTGTGCTGGAAGTGCAGAGACCACGGTCCCATCTGCACAGGTGTGGGGCTTACAGTCTCCCCCTGGTACATTAAGCTGTCGCTGGGGAGAGGTGGTAACCAGCTCCTCTCCCATTAGAACACTCTGCCCATCGATGATCCGTCGCTGGGGAGAGGTGGTAACAATCTCCTCTCCCATGCCTACTTTCAGTCTTTGTGGAGGGAGACCGACTGTCTCTCCTCCCAATTCAGTGTCCTGCTGCTGGGGAATAGAGACTGGGCTCTCTATTCCCAAACAATCATGCTGCTGCTGGGGGGTAGGACCAACTACCTCTGCCCCCTGTAACTCAGCCTTCCGCTGGGGAGGGAGGACGCTGCTCTCCTCTCCCTGCACTTCACACTGCCTTCCCGGCATATCACTCTGCTGCTGGGGGGAAGGACCAACTACCTCTGCCCCCTGTAACTCAGCCTGCCGTTGGGGAATGGAGACTGGGCTCCCAATTCCCTGTGATTCACACTGCCGCTGGGGAATGGAGACTGGGCTCCCAATTCCCAACAAATCACACTGCCGCTGGGGAGGGAGGACGGCCCCTTCAGCTCCCTGTAACTTGGGCGCAGAGACCACGGTCCCATCTGCGCTGGTGTGGGGCTTACTGTCTCCCCTTGGTGTGCTAAGCTGCCACTGGGGAGAGGGGGTAACAAACTCCTCTCCCTTACACACTTTCAGCCGCTGGGGAGCAGGGCTGACCCTCTGTACTCCCTGTAGGCAGGGCGCAGAGACCACGGTCCCATCTGCGCTGGTGAGGGGCTTACTGTCTCCCCTTGGTGAGCTGTGCTGCCGCTGGGGAGAGGGAATAACAAACTCCTCTCCCTTACACACCTTCAACCGCTGGGGAGAGGGGATAACAGGCTCCTCTCCCTGCACCGTAGACTGCCGCTGGGGAGCAAGAACGGCACCTTCAGCTCCCTGTAACGCACACTGCCGCTGGGGATCTGGGCCGACTGCCCAGCATCCCTGTAGGGCCGGTAGAGAGACCGCAGTCCCATCTCCACCTGCCATCGGTGGGTCTTCCCAGGACCAATCCGTGAGGCCCCTCAACATTTGTGAGTAAGGGCCACCTGCTTCCCCACCTGGCAACTCTGGCTGCTGCTGGGGATCTGGGCCGGCTGCCCAGCATCCCGGTGGAGTGACCTTGGTCCCATCTCTACCTGCCTGTTGTGGTTCCTCACAGGACCAGTCTATGAGGACCCCCACTTCGGGTTCCTCCCGCCGCCTCAGGGAAAGACGGCTAACCTCCTCGGATGCAGCCTCTACCCGGCTGCTGTAACGCTCCTGCTGCTGAGCATACTTCCTCTCTTTTGCCAACCGGAATTCTCGGTCCAGCCTTGTGTTTCGCTCGGCCATGACCTGGTTCCAGATCACCCGGCGTGTCTCCATGGGTATATCATCCCCATACTCAGCCACTCGCTGCCTCACCTCGGCCAGCCAATCATCTCCAGAGCCAGAACCTTCCATACTTGTCTGCTCCCAGGGGCGCTGCACGACTGCTAGCGTTGCCCTCAATTTGTAAATCCAAACGAACTGTGTCTCCGAGCTGCTTTACCTCACACTAGGACGCCATCCCACCGCTTGCCACCAATGTAACGGATCACCTGGCACCCCGACTTGGTACCTCCGTTAATGGATGTTCCTAGTGCTTCCTGAGGGCTCCAAGCACTCTGGCAGACACCATAATCCCCGAATCCAAGAAAACCTTTAAATTCTCCCAAGCGTATGAATGCTGTAGACCATTGAATAGGAACCATACGAATAGGCTTGTACCCCTAGCAGTCAACTGGAACAGCATACAATAAATCCTTCCCCCAATAATGAGACGACACATCACTTTGAGGTTAAAACAGGAACTCTGGACTGGCTCATCCAGCCTGGCTTTTATTACACTAATCCACATACAGGCCACACCCAGGGGGAGGCATAAAATAACCAATCACATACATGGTTCAGCCCACACATCCCCTCCCCTCAGATAACATTAAACTCAATTATCCGGTACACTTTTTCAGCCATGTTCTGGATGTACCCCAAAACCCGGGGGTACACCTTTAAATCCAGCATCGCTGGATAGCCCTTATTCAGGGGGACAACATATCCAAAATTCAAGTAATTCGGACGAATGGTTCGTGAGATATGGGGTTCCAAAGATTTGACCGACCGCATGGGTAAAGTATCCGAAAACAGTTCCATGCATTTTGGCCCTGCGGTCGGTCACAAACAAGGGAATGAAAACAGGTGAATTGCCTGTGTTATAGAGCCTGGAGAGGGTTTGAATGAATTCCCTTGTTTATGGGGTTCTTTCTACCGAACGGCGGGTCATTCGGTAGTTTCCATACGAATTTCTGGAAGTATGGAGGTCTCAGCGGTGTTTGCCTAGTCAAGTGTCCGATTTTAGTTCCAGACACTCGACGGCAAAACACCGCTGTTCGGTAGTTTAAGATGGCCGCCGCCACGTGTTTGTTTCCCGAATGGCGGCCACCCAGAGGACAAAGAATACATTACACTGATTGCCAATTACCCGTTTGCAACATTGTTGCAAACTGTAATTGGAGGCACACTTATTCCTGGGTGGTCTGGTTGTTCGGTAGTTTCACTCAATATAATAAATGGAGTGATTCTACCGAACAATCAGAAGAATGCTGCATACATATCCCAGGTTAAACTTAACACACATATAATATTACAGGCAGTACACTAGAATATGTACCACAGTCTTAAAGGGACAGTAGTCCCAAAAGTCCCAATATGTCCATAGATGCTGTTAAAAGGGCCAGTAGCAGCAATATACAGTACAATATGCCCCAAATAACCCAGGGGCCATAGTCAGCAGGTAGGAGGCTAGCAAACAGGCTTCTCCAGGGCCCAGTGGCGAGGTTGGTTTCGCCACATTATAATAAGATGCAGAGCAAACTAGCGGAAACCGCTGCAGCAAAAAACAAGGGTCTCCTTTAATAATAATTTATTGTTTGGATTTAAGAATGCAGGTTGAAACACTCTTATCAGCAAGTCTGTCTGAACCTTTCAGAGAGGCAAACAGAGAGAGAGGTGCTCAGAATAACTATATAAAATAAAATACGGTATAAACCTAAAAATAATGAATGAAAAACATTGAACTTACCTTGGAACTAGTAGGAGTAGCTAAATAACCTCCAAAACGCTAAATGCTCAGCGAATAAGATCCGCCTTCGAGAAACACTGCCGCACTCTAAGATGGCCGACGGCACTAGAATGGAGTCGGAGAACGCGCGCGTCACAGAAAAAGCGCAGGAAAAAGAAAAAATTAAGCCGCGAACAGATCACAGCATATTCTCTAATAGAGAATGAATAGAAAGGAAAATAAAACCGCGGCCAGATAGTGGTTGGCAAAAGACTGTGGGCGGTTATAGTGGAGTAGGAAGAACACCCAGTGGAAACACAGGGAATTCTGTGGGGATCCTAAAATGAGGACCAAGGACCTGTGGGCTGATAAAGGTCAGCCCCCAAAGCTAGAGACCCAGTAAACACACGGGATAAAGAAACTACCGTATATACTCGAGTATAAGCCGGCCCGAATATAAGCCGAGGCCCCTAATTTTACCCCCAAAAACTGGGAAAACTTATTGACTCGAGTATAAGACTAGGGTGGGAAATGCAGCAGCTACTGGTAAATTTCTAAATAAAATTAGATCCTAAAAAAATGATATTAATTGAATATTTATTTACAGTGTGTGTATATAATGAATGCAGTGTGTGTGTATGAATGCAGTGTGTGTGTATGAATGCAGTGTGTGTGTATGAATGCAGTTTGTGTGTATGAATGCAGTGTGTGTGTATGAGTGCAGCGTGTGTATGAATGCAGTGTGTGTATGAGTGCAGTGTGTGTATGAGTGCAGTGTGTGTATGAATGCAGTGTGTGTGTATGAGTGCAGTGTGTGTATGAGTGCAGTGTGTGTATGAGTGCAGTGTGCATGAGTGCAGTGTGTGTGTGTGAGTGCAGTGTGTGTATGAATGCAGTGTGTGTATGAGTGCAGTGTGTGTGTGTATGAGTGCAGTGTGTGTATAAATGCAGTGTGTGTGTTGCAGAGCCTTGGTGGGGGGTGGGCAATTTTATTATTATTATTTTTTAATTATTTTAATAATTATTTTTTATTATTTTTTATTTTATTTAATTATTATTTTTTATTTTATTATTTTTAATATTTTTTATTTTTTTCCGTCCCCCCTCCCTGCTTGATACATGGCAGGGAGGGGGGCTCTCACTCCCTGGTGGTCCAGTGGCATTGGTAGTTCAGTGGGGGGGAAGAGTGGGGCTGGCAGGGAGCACTTACCTCTCTTGCAGCTCCTGTCAGCTCCCTTCTCCTCCGCGCCGGTCCGTGCAGCTCTTCTGTCAGCTCACACTGTAAGTCTCGCGAGAGCCCCCGTGGCTCTCGCAAGACTTACACTGGGAGCTGACAGAGGTGCTAAACGGATCGGCGCGGAGGAGAAGGGAGTTGACAGGAGCTGCAGGAGAGGTAAGTAACCGCACACAGCCCCCAGTCTGTATTATGGCAATGTAAATTGCCATAATACAGACACTGACTCGAGTATAAGCCGAGTTGGGGTTTTTCAGCACAAAAAAATGTGCTGAAAAACTCGGCTTATACTCGAGTATATACGGTAAGTCAAATATATAAACAAACTATACGGGGTAATAAAATTAAAGAGACATTTAAAGTGTAAAAGAAAAACATATAAATATACAGAAACCTATGATCAAAGTCTTGTATAATTGCAATTGACTCACCTGGGAGGCAAGCAGCAAAGAAAGAGGGGTTAGGAGGAGTCTTACAGCTATATATTATTGACTACATGTGTTCTGATTGGTTGTTTTTTTGTTCAAACTGTTTAACTATTTCTTTGCTGCTGGTAGGATTCAGTAAAGGAAGTAAAGCAAATATGAAGCCTCCTGTCTTGCCATAAAATTGCCTGCAGTCTGGACATTCTTAGAACATATGTGAGGCACCATTCAAGCTTTATAATGACATATATGTATCTGTATATAGAGTACAAAAAGTAACACTGCAGCAAAGCAATTCTCCCTCAACATCAATCATCCTGATTAATTAGAACACTGAACAATGCAGACAGACATTAATGTGATGGTTTTGAAAGGTACATACTATAGTTGGCAGTGCACTCTGTGGCAGTTTTTGCAGTAACGTAAATAATGAAAGTGTTTAAGGTCACTGAAACAGCATGCATGAACAAGACATGGAAAAATATTGAAATATTATCATGTGAACGGTTTGGTATATATTCCAAGCCAAACTCAAATAGAAAATAAAAAATGAGTGGGAGATCTTGAAAATTTAACATTCTGTTTGCGAAATATGGTATTTATTGAAGATCTGCAAAAAAAAAAAAAAAATAACAATATGAAAGAATTATATATATACATACATATACACACAAATTAGTGGTATAGGTTTTACTAACAATATTGCAGTTTTATTTGAAATATGTCAAATATGTATCGAGAAGGAGGGGGAGTGGTAAACTCTAAAAACAAATCTGTAAAAATTAATATTTCAGAACAGTATTTTTTTTGTATTTTTGCTGTGCAGAGATAAACATACAATTGTGTCTTGCCACAACAGCAGTAAGCACAAATAGTATAAAACAGACCTAACCTCTCAAGTGGCAATTAGTTTGAACATGCACATTTTAGGGATATAACATTGCACATAGAACCATGCCTAGAAGACAAACACGGCTTTCTGGCTAAGACTAATGGTGAATACTTATAAGTACTAGGCTTGCTAGAATTGGTGTAGAGTTCCTGGCATGGTCTGATTAGGCAGAAGAGAGTTTTAACCTCGGGTTGAGGACGTAACTATAATATGCTGGTCTGCCTTACGAGTACATAAATGATCAATTGCAGGGTGAGTGCAGTTCGAGTCCAGGTGTCTGTGACCAGTGTCTCTAGGTGAGTGCCCTTTAGCTTCAGTCGATTCCCTTGGGTGGCATATTCGTGGACCGGCCAGAGATGGCTTCCTTCCAGGGTCGGGTACCCCTCCAGCCCCAGGTCTGGATGAGAGCTGGCATCTTTGTTCCACTGACTCAGGTACTTCCAGTGTCTGAGCCTGTCCCTGTACGGAGGGTGTAGGTACTGTGAGCTTCTGCTTACTGCTCGTCTTCCGTCCTTGTGGACGATGCAGGGCTTGCGAGCCCCTTGTGGCTCTCGGCCTGGGAGGGCAGTCATTTGGATGCTTGCCTGCTGTCTCTTTTGATGCGCCCTGAGTAGGCCCCTGTGCCTCCGGTCTTCTGCTATGTCTTGCTCTTTTCCAGTGCCCAGTCGTGATGCGTCGCTGGAGATTGAGCCAGAATCGGGCAAATATCTGGTTGAGCCATTTCAGGGCTTCGGTGACATAGTCGCGGGGATCACCCTGGTGGGCACTCTCAGCACATGTGTCGCAATGGTGGACGTCCGCCATTTTGGGATCCTGGAGCCGGCCACCACAGTATTCTCGCTTGGTGAGTGCCCGTATGCGTGCTTGGTCAGATCCGAGGGGACCGGGATATCCCCCAACGGTCCAGAGTGGGGGGAGGGGGGGGAGGTAGGGGTGTCAGTGGACCCAGTCCGGAAGCCCAGCGTGGGAAGACCGGCCGCTTCTCCCCCGCTCCGCTCCCGGTAGGCTGCAACAGGACTCCCTGGTATTTTCTGGCGGTAAGTGCACAGGTTGCTTGCCCGGGGGTTCCCTGTCCTCTGAAACACTTAGCTTAGGCCGCTTTGGTCAGTTAAACGGGTTTAATAACCTGTTTTTGTAGCTTAGTGTAGGAGCTCTAGTTTTGCACGTCTTGCTCCCTTGAAGGTCAGGCCCCGCCCCCTCAGAACAGTATTTTAACAATAATACAAAAATCAGAAGAGATGCTCTACTAAATGCACAGCAACATATAAACCATGCCTTCCACACTGAACACCTGTAAAATCAAAATCATAATGCAATAATTGGTCAAGATGCAATCGCCATACCGCGCCAATCATGTGAAGTGTTTGGCGTCACCATACAGTGAGCGGAGACAAAAAACATCAGACAAGCAACTTTTGCAGCATTGCAACCAGGAAGCCCATCCAGTGGATGTCAAACAACTTAAAATGCATTAACAGTTGCTCAATAAGCAGTAGTATATACTGCCACCTCTTTAATATATATATTCTTTCTCCTTCAGCTTAACTAATTTAAACAATAGTTATAGAAAAAGTAATACTAGCTTTCATAGCCCAATCAGCTAATATTTGTTATACACTAAGGCAAACGATAATCAGAAAATAAACAAGTGAAATAAAATGATATTCTTTGTAATGTAGACTTATTTTGATTTTGTTTTTATACTGACAAAGCGGTGATTCAATGTATACATTTATTTCATATATGATATATTATTTATTTGTTAAATATCTATTTATTTTAAAGACAGGAGAATATATTTCGAAAAGATTATAATAGCCACAACATCTTCAATGTTCACTTTTCATGTACATTTTCAGGAACAATTTTGCTACATTTGTCAGTTGAGAGAGATTTAATAATAGAACATGTACTAGATAAATGCATTAAGTAACACTTGTCAATCTAATGGGATGTCAATTCACAGAATACAAGTATATTAAGTCAAACTCTAGTCAGGCAGTATATAAATAATCAGACAACAATAAGAGGTCCAAACAAGGTGTGCAAGGTACAATTGCATGTAGAACTATTTTTTTTAACAGTGAATTTCAGAAAGCAAACATTAATACCCTTTGGATATAGTATTTCTTTATTTCAAAGGTAATAACTAATGGACACCCCAAAGTGTAATGTCCAGTACATTCCTATATTGTCTCAAACATTTTGTATTTTTAAAATGTCATTTAATATATACCTACAGAGATGGACAAAATAACAGAGCCAAAATATAAATGTTAAAGTAAATGAATTACCATTGCAAATGCAGATATAATCGTTAGTCATATGAGGTCGATTACCAAGTAGCTGTATATGTCAGAAATAAAAAACTAATAGAACTTTTATGACAATGTTCCAATAAATATGAGCCAAGAGAGTTCCACAGCAGCTAAATAGTCAGTAACGGGATTGCAGGTGTATCACTTTATAACAATTGCAGAATTTTGGACAGGGCCCTCTTCATCTACTGTTCTCACATGTCAAACATGTTTTTCCTAGAATTATTTATTTCTCTAGTTGTTCAATTGTACATTGTTGTGGAATATGTTTGCACTATATAAATCATTATAATTGTATTTGTACTTGTAATTTAATGTGATTAAATCCTGCTTTCTGAAGACTTATTCTGCTATTGAGCTATGAGCTATGAGCACATAGAACATGACTGTTGACAATTTTTACGTGTCCATAAAGGTTTGATGATGGCTCTGCATGATAATGGTCAGGTTACATGGCTAGGTGCACCACATAGTCCAAATATTGTTTGCTCATGATGTTGCAAGATTATAATCCTTTCAAAGAGTTATGATTTAACAAAACCCAGGCATTTGAATACTTTCCAAGGACATCCCTTCTTCAGATATAATCTCTAAACTTTTGTGTAAACTGGAGGACCCAGCTCAAAATATTTTCACCTTGTTCATCTTTTAAATAACTGAATGCATTTTCTTGCTGCTAAATCATTACATAGTTCAATCATAGTTTAAATCGTAAACTGTGATAGGATTCAAAGAATTATAAATACTATTATGAAGGTAAATGTCAACTTGTAGTTTTAGGTCCTCAATATTAAAGGGTTTCTCCAAGCATCATGGAAACTCCATCTCACTGTAGTAGTTATAATGCCAGGAGTAGCATGATGCCATTTTGTGGTAAGAGGGAAATCCATTGAGTCCTACCGGGGTACGTTGCCTCCTACCAGGTTCCCAATGAGTGCTGAGCATACTCTAATGGTGGCTGACTAGCTTCCAGCTTCTGCAGACAAGATGGATGCCGATGCAGCTGTTTAATCATTGCTGGAGAGCATCGCCTAAGAACTCTGAGTAAATGAATGAAACTATATAAAAGAAGTATGCACATAATTAATAATAGCCAGTCTGGATTTCACTAATGATTATGCTTAAGATGGATTTACAACTCCAGCAATTTGCCTAAATATCTCTGTGCAACTTTACTTACAGGCTTCTTGCACCATGACCACATCAAAATACAAAAGTGGCTGTAGTGCTTGAAATAAATCTTTAGCATATTTTACTATAGTCACATTAAAGTTTTTACACCGGTATATACATGCATATTTTTATATTTCTATGTATATACATGTATCTGTATATGATCAATAGATATATATCAGTATAATTTTCATACACAAAATAACTAACCTTGTGTATAAATCTATGGCATTATATTTTGAATTCTGGTGACTTTACAGCTAATGACAGTCAATTACAGTTTATCATATCAAGTCCAATAAACATTGTCATAACATAAATTGCAAATTCAGTGCATTATTTGCATTATTTTAGATGAAAATACCTCCTTTAAAGATGAATGGTTAAATACTAATTTCCCTCAGTTATACAAATATACAAAATACATTTATAACCTATTAATTAAAACAATACCTCTGGGTATAATGTGTTAGTGTATATTAAAAACAAATTAATCATGAAAATGCGGCTCACAAATAAATATAGTAGAAAGGCTGGCAATCACATATTAGCTTTAACAAATGAATGTTCATTATTAACAAATTATTATTTTAAAAGAGTAGAAGTCCATTTTTTTTATTAAAGACAGCTGTTCTCGATTTAGTTTTACTTTGCTAGCATACTTTGCCCATTCTCGCAATATTTTTTTCTGCTTACATTTCAAATTCACCCTTATTTATCACCCACACCGATTCTAGGTAAATTGCACATCAAAATACAGAGTGACAGGTGATGATTTTCAATTAGTTGTGTAACATAAGATCTATTTTCTTTTTCTCACTATTTTAAACAACATTTTGGAATTCATTTGGTTATTTTTATACGTATTGAGTACAAAATATTGCCACTGAAAATCAATTAACCTGACCAGGATATTCTGGATTTGTATAAACGGTTTCTTTGCCCCATTTAAAAGAGTATGCATAAGGGGGAAAAAAAACAGAACCAATTAATGTATACAATTATTTTGAAATACACAGGTTCTATATGAAACACTGTATGGAACACTGAAAAGGTGAAATTATCATGTATTTGCATTAACTGATCCTGTTGCTGCAGTATTAAAATCTATACAATTATTTTTTTATTTTATAGTATCCATTGTTTCGTATGGTTTACATATCTAAACATGTTTAAAATAACTTGTAGTGAAATAAAAAAATGCAGAACCAATTAGAAATTTGTGTCTCTTTTGAGGCCACAAAGAGGATCGCCACTGTTTGTAGTGGATTACAAAAGCTAAAGTGACTGGTTAATAAATTACAGACATCTTCAGCATATATGTGTATGGCCTGTGTTCATCATTGTTTTCACAAGTCCTCTTGGAATTGTAAAAACAATCAGTATCAAGTCTGTAGTGGCGGTCTGTGCCAATTTACAGGTTTCAGCAGAATATTTTTCATAATTTGCTTGTGGAATATTTCTGTAGTCCTTGGATATTATCTTTGCATTGCATTTTTTTTGTTTGTACTTCAAAATGCTGTAATGCTTGCAAGATTGTGTCCCCAGGTTGTTGTAAATATTACAAACTACTCCTTTAACACTCTCGTTCATATGAATGTGATATATAGCCTCTACATTCCTTAGAAGGGTTCTCATAATGAACTCTTTTGTTGTGATAGTGATGTGGATCTTGATAAAGGCCCTCGTCTGGGACTTAAAGTTGATTTCAAAATTCTACCCTATCACTGCAAGACTTTTCATGGTTTATTTTGAAGAGCCATTGTTACTTGCCATTCTAGTGATGGCTAACGTTTTGCTCTTCAATATGTGAGCTACATTTCTCATAAAAGTGGATGAGCTCTATAAGAAAGGAATGTAAAACGGAATGCACCGAAGTGCTTGGTTCCCAACAAGGGGAATTAGAGTGTGGCTGTAGAACTCCGTAGGGGGTAACCCTTGTATGAATACACAAAACAGAGAGAATTGGCGTATTCCCTAGCGAAAAAGGCTTCAGGAGCGCCGGAGGGAGGAGCTCTGCAGCTGTTGTGCTGCTTTAAATAAACGTCTAAAATTATTTAATAGCGGGTATCATTCAAAACATGATCCCAAATGAAAAATATACACAAATAATAATATTATACACAAAAAGAACTTAGAAAAACCATCACCGTACTATACATATGAGGGTGGGTCTGAGAAGTGGAGAGTGGCCCGTCGGCAACCCGTAGTGTGGGTGGTGCTGACAGGGGACACAGCGACTGCTAACACAGTATGGTGAATGAAGGACTATTGTTCTTAGAAAAGCCCAGCCAACCATAAGCTGTCTCAGGTCCCTTAATATCAGCGTGTAGGAAAACCCCCCGCTAGTAGGGTACAGATCAGGCTACCCCCTCTAAGGAAATCTCTAAAACGGCAGAGAGACCCCTTCTAACAACTTGTTGCACCTAAACCCCAGAGCGTTAGCCCACTAAAGATTAAGGACTGGCCCGGTATGGTAATTGCCAAAGTTGTCTTAGTAATGGTCATAGAGGTAATAGTCAACCTGATTCAAATTAGCCCAGATATGAGCTATGTGGATTCAGTGCTCTCTAGTGAAGTCAGGTAGCGGCTTATCTGGAACATAGTATCTTTTCTGTGAACCAAAAGATACACAGTAACAACTTTCTATATCCCATAGAGGACTGTAGTGGACCTGTTAGGGAAGGAAAAAGATTTCTATCCTCATATCTGCCTAAGCTCTTGAGTACGTAACATCTGCTTAGTGCGTTTGATTGTCCAGAAAGTTTGGCCAGGATACTGCTGCTGCAACGGAAAAAGGAATTTTACACTTCACTGCTGCTGAAAAGGAAAAAGATTTCTACACTTCACACTGTAACTTAATAACGCTGACGTAGGTCAGTCAACACTAACACTCTCAGCCCTCCCTCAGTGGTCACATCAACTGTGCAGGTGAAACATCTAAAAGTAAAAACGAGAAAACGACCTAACGTCCGTTTCGGCGCTGTTAGAGCGCCTTTTTGAAAAAGGCGCTCTAACAGCGCCGAAACGGACGTTAGGTCGTTTTCTCGTTTTTACTTTTAGATGTTTCACCTGCACAGTTGATGTGACCACTGAGGGAGGGCTGAGAGTGTTAGTGTTGACTGACCTACGTCAGCGTTATTAAGTTACAGTGTGAAGTGTAGAAATCTTTTTCCTTTTCAGCAGCAGTGAAGTGTAAAATTCCTTTTTCCGTTGCAGCAGCAGTATCCTGGCCAAACTTTCTGGACAATCAAACGCACTAAGCAGATGTTACGTGCTCAAGAGCTTAGGCAGATATGAGGATAGAAATCTTTTTCCTTCCCTAACAGGTCCACTACAGTCCTCTATGGGATATAGAAAGTTGTTACTGTGTATCTTTTGGTTCACAGAAAAGATACTATGTTCCAGATAAGCCGCTACCTGACTTCACTAGAGAGCACTGAATCCACATAGCTCATATCTGGGCTAATTTGAATCAGGTTGACTATTACCTCTATGACCATTACTAAGACAACTTTGGCAATTACCATACCGGGCCAGTCCTTAATCTTTAGTGGGCTAACGCTCTGGGGTTTAGGTGCAACAAGTTGTTAGAAGGGGTCTCTCTGCCGTTTTAGAGATTTCCTTAGAGGGGGTAGCCTGATCTGTACCCTACTAGCGGGGGGTTTTCCTACACGCTGATATTAAGGGACCTGAGACAGCTTATGGTTGGCTGGGCTTTTCTAAGAACAATAGTCCTTCATTCACCATACTGTGTTAGCAGTCGCTGTGTCCCCTGTCAGCACCACCCACACTACGGGTTGCCGACGGGCCACTCTCCACTTCTCAGACCCACCCTCATATGTATAGTACGGTGATGGTTTTTCTAAGTTCTTTTTGTGTATAATATTATTATTTGTGTATATTTTTCATTTGGGATCATGTTTTGAATGATACCCGCTATTAAATAATTTTAGACGTTTATTTAAAGCAGCACAACAGCTGCAGAGCTCCTCCCTCCGGCGCTCCTGAAGCCTTTTTCGCTAGGGAATACGCCAATTCTCTCTGTTTTGAAGAAAGGAATGTAAGTCACAGAAAAGATTACTTGCACACTATCCTAAATCTCTATGCACATTGGAGGTTTTTAGTATCACTCCAATGGCCATTTAAGTGTAAGCTTATCTGCTACGTCAAGGAAAAATTTCCTAGGTGAGTCCTACACTAACCTTTCACCTTGCTGTTTTTGACTAAAAAGTAACATTTCTAATGAGACAGAGAGGGGAATTTTCTAAACCCATACACACTTATTAACCTTTAACAGGAAACACATGGGGTTTTCTTTTTTCCATATGAAAAAATAGCAGATCGACGTTTCGGTCCTCTCTGAGACCTTTCTTAAGATCAAATGGCATAACTCTAATGTGCAAGCAATAAAACATATATACATCCATACTAATTAGAAAAGTGACTTAACCCAGGTGTATATACAAATACACATATTTATTATACTATTTTATTATGTTTTGGATGCACAACACCTCCATTAAATTATATATGAGTTACATGAACCATGAAACATCTGTCCCTAAGTTGTTCACGGGCTTTGCATCTCTTCCTGAGTTGTGTTTCAAAGCTGTTGTATACAGCAATCATAAACTCTAAGGAATCCACGTTTAAAATGGAATAATGAATCAAAAAGGTGATTCCTTGTTGAACTAATTTGCATATGCCCACCCAGAATCCTTTGCAGTAGTAACATGCCTGCAAATGTGAGATTTCAGTGGGAAAAGCAAGTCTTATGACTTGACTGGTGTGTGCAGGTCTGTGTTTAACAATGTATTGACTCACTACTATATTATATATGAAAAGGGTAGTAAATGGCTTTTGACAAACAGGCTGTCATTTGCTGGGATTTTTTCAAATGAAATTATAAAACTTCCTGTGCATTTGGGCTGATTTCCCCTGGAAATTAGGCTTCTGGTATGGGTAATGGATTTACTAATAAGACAGGTCTGTATATCTGCAATGGGTCTCATTTAATTATGTTCCTTACAGTTTTTGTTGACGTCCCTAGAAAAATGGAAGCTACATAATGGAAATAAGTCAGAAATATTTTAAGATGGAGAATAAGTTGTTTTACTTACTGTAATGTATAAGTAATATATTTTGTCACATGCTAATCAATATAATTTAAATTATGTTGATATCATAGTGAAGATTCTGTATATCAAAAAATGCAGTTATATTTTGTAAGGCAGTAGCCTGGTTAATAAAACGTGTAACCAGGGCTAAGATGAATTTTACTGAGAAATTCCATTCATCATGCCTTTGTACACCCTTGTTTAAGAAAGCATTGAAAGGTAATAATTGTGAACATCTGCTTACATTTGCCAGCGCAGATGTTGGAAGAATAAAATGAGCAGATATCACTCAACATCATTAAAGATGTAAAGGTTGAGGTATTCCTGAATTATCTTAGCAAAGAGATTGTTTCCACTAATCTCACTAATTTACATGTCTATGCTGAATTAAAACATTATTTAGTAAGAATAATATGGGCTGGCATAAAGCTGGGAACTGTGGGTCAGTATATTAATTTTTTTTTCATAATATTTTTTATTGGTTTTCATTGTTTTTAATCCATAAAACACATACAATTCACAATGACATACTCTTAACACGTGTAATAATTCCACAGTTTATGACCCACATTTACGTACCAACATTAAGCGATTGGTTTCTTCTAGTCCTACCTTAACAATGCCTTTAGTCTATTATTGGAAAAATTTGGGAAGCGGAATACAGTCACAAAAAAATTAAAATTCAATTTGAAGGGGCAATTATGATCACAAAAAAGCTCTACCCTATGCTTTCACTGGAGAAAGAGTGATTTTATCTATCCATTTTTCAATATTCTCCTTAGATTTATCTTTTTGATTAGCCAATCCCTTTTCCATCTTTAAATGAAACAGTACGTGCTCTTTTATTAAAAACCAGTTGGGCAGTATTTCTTGTTTCCAGTATCTGGCGACAATACATTTTGCTGCCACCAATATATGCATAAGGAAAATTTTGAGACTTTTTAATTAGTTCCAAATGCAATAAAAATATTTCAGGGCTAAAAGGTAAATCTACTTCTGTAATACTTTGAATATGAGCATGTACATTCTTGCAGTAAACTTGAATTAAATCACATTTCCACCGAATATGTATGAAATCTCCTCCACCGGCCTTACATCTCCAACACTCATCAGTAACATTCTGATACATTTTGGCCAAAAGACTAGGCCTAAATACAGTCTATTACTAATTTTAAATTGTAGTTCTATTCAATTCAAACACTTTATAGTTTTTAAAACTAAGTTCCATGCATAAGTCCATTCTATTCCTGAAATGTATTTGCTTAAATCTTTTTCCCATATTTTAGAGCTGGAAATGTTTGAGATGGTTCAGACATTCTCAGAATATTAGCACATTTTTTAAAAAGATTTTTCGTCTCATAGCCTGTAATTTTTTTTTTTTCTATAGCCTGATTCATTTCCAAATTTACTACAGGGCAAAACGTTTTCAAGATTTTTTTGAGCCTTATAAAATTAAAATGTTTAGAAAGTGATAAAGGACATTTTTCTCTAATAGATTCAAATATCAAGAATTTTAAAAGGTAAGGCTTTAATTATGTTATTAAATTTTCTTATAGTTTTTCATCTTTAGCCACACTTTGCAAAGAGAATTCACCACAATACTTCCAGAACTCAAATTGAGAAGGGAAGAGTTAGACTCTTGCATGGACCAAAATAATTTTAACATTTCCATTTTTTCCGTGAGACCTTGTTCAACCTCATACCACCATTCTTTCTTAGATAAAGGCATTTGTGTAATAATACTATGGAATAAGAAACTCGCTTTATAATATTGATGGATTAATGGGAAACCCACGCCCCCTTGAGTTGAGTTTTTTTTCAAAGCTAGGTATTTACTGACCATTCTTGTTTTTTTTGCCTTGCCATATGAAATTTAAAAATGCATGTTGGATCATCGTTAGCCAGCTCTCCGGGATGGGGAGTGGTATCATTCTCATCATGTAAAGCCATTTTGGTAATATGTATGTTTTAATAATATTTACTCTACCCCACCAGGAGAACTCCAACTATTTCCACTCTTTTAGTGATTTATTTGTTTGGGAAATTAAGGACAGGAAATTACATTCAATTATCCTATTTGGGTCTGAGCATGCTTCAATGCCCAAATACTTAAATTAATGTTTTGCCCACAAAAAAATCTAATTTTTCATTAGAAATATTGCTGGGCAAAAGTCTTTATTTATCCATATTTAATTTATATCCCGATACTTTGGAAAATTTGTTTATTGTTTTTAATAATTGTGTTACTGATTGGACTGGCTCTTGTAGTGTTAAACCTACGTCGTCGACATACATATTTATCTTGAGTTGTGATTAAAACCTAACATTCTGTCGTTCTGTCTCATGGCTGCAGCTAATGGTTCCAAAGATAAAATATAAAGTAAAGGGGACAGGGGCAACCAGGCAGACACAAAATCCTGACCCAATACCCTGGCAATCGGAGATGTATATAATGCTTTTATATGCTCAAGAAACCTACCCTCCAGTCCAAACGCCGACAATGAGGACCTCAGGAACTCCCAGCTGACCGGGTCAAATGCTTTTTCTGCATCTAACAAAATGGTCAGCAAAGGAGTTCCCCATATCTGTACGGCGTCTAGAATGTCAATAAGTCTTCTAGTGTTATGAATTGCTGATCTGCCCGGGATAAATCCCACTTGGTCTCGATTTTCAGACTATGAATTATTGTTTTCATTCTCTCTGCCAACATAGAGGAATAAAGTTTAATATCTATGTTCAGCAGCAAGATGGGACAGTCATTTTTAACGAATTCTGGATCTTTATCTTGTTTCGGTATCGTGACAATATTTGCCTGCAATAGTTCTTTAGGAATTTTAGTTGAATAACCTAAGGTATTAGACGTTTTCAACAAATCTGTTTTTATGTTATTTTCCATTAACTTATAAAAAAGATTATTAAATCCATCCGGCTCTGGTGTTTTTTTTTCGTTTTTCATTTATCAATACAAATTATAATTTCTGCTTCTGTAAATGGTTTCTTTAGATGTAGCAATTGGCTTTGTGTTAATTTCAGCAGAGAGGTGTTATTAAAAAAGTTCCTAATATCTGTTTTTAACGGCCTATTTGTTAAATTGTACAGTTTTTGGTAAAAAGTACTAAAGGCTGTACCTTTTTTATCTGGTCTCAATAGCATAACACCATTATCGATTAACTTATTGATGATTCTTTTCGCTCTTTCTTTTTTTAGACGATTAGACATAAGTTTGCCTGCTTTATTCCCTAGATGGTACCAATTTCTTCTTAAGAAATGTAAAGCATTATTAGCCTTCCTCATTAACTGATCATTAATTCGTTTTTCAATATCTGATATTTTGTTAGAAAGTTGTATTGAGGGTGCTAGTTTGTTTTGATAGTGTAAGTCATCTAGGTTTATATATAGCTCTGCTAATTTTATACATTTAACTTTATTAAGTTTTTTTTCCTTAGATGTTAAGTTTATCAGTTGGCCTTGTATAACGCATTTATATGCTGTCAGGGTACCTGAGGCCTCTACCTCTAAGAGAGGTAGAGACTTGGTGGTTTATCCATCCAGGCGAGCTGTTTCCTCCGTTCCTCGCGGTTCATCCAGCCACTTAAACACCGGCCGCGAGGAATCCACACCCTTTTCTAGCAGGACGCTCAATACGTGACGTCATGACGCTATCACGAGCGATCTGTCACTCAAGTGTCCGATATCCAATCGGCACTTGTCAGAGGCGTGCTTACCATCCGGAGCCAGGGTATTTAAGCTTGCTTCTCTCTTCAGCTCATTGCCCTGTCGTGGTTCTAGCTTGTCTAGTCACTCAGCGCTCTGGTATTCTTGTTTGCTCTATTGGTTTTGACTCGGCTCGTTGTACTACCCTGCTTCTCTGTTATCCCTTGACCCGGCTTGTCTCTCGCTTATCTGTCTTCTCGTTCCCTCGACCTCGGCTTGTCTCTGACTATTCTCTATTACTCTCGGTACGTTAGTCCGGCCATTCTAAGGCCCGGTATACGTACCTTTCCTCTCTTTGTACTCTGCGTGTTGGATCCCTGTCCCGATCCTGACATTACGACAGGGCCAATGGATCCTGCAGGTACAAACAGTCAGCTTGGTTCTTCTGATCCCAGGTTTGACGCCATGGAGCATAGGATGGATCAGATGGCTCTAGCACTACAGGCACTTTTGTCTCGTGCTAGTAACCCACCTGAGGAGACACGTACTCCTTCTATTTCTCCTGCAGTCTCAGGTCTAGAGGTAGCCACTGTAGGTGCTTCTTCCCGTATTACCCCACCAGTACGTTATGGCGGGTCACCGGAGAAGTGCCGTGGTTTTCTGAACCAGATTAGCATCCATTTCGAATTACAACCCCGCTCTTATCCTACAGATAGAGCGAAGATTGGATTTGTTATTACTTTACTCATTGAGAAAGCTCTGAGATGGGCCAATCCTTTATGGGAGAATGATAATCCACTAGTCTATAATTATAATGCCTTTGTAGCTGCGTTTAGAAGAACTTTTGACCCTCCTGGTAGAAAGGTCAATGCAGCTAGATTACTGTTGCGCCTTAGACAGGACAATCGAACACTTGTGGACTATGCACTAGAGTTCAGGTCCTTGGCGGCAGAAATTAAGTGGAACGAACAGGCTTATATAGATGTGTTTCTGAATGGGTTATCAGATGTAATTCTTGACGAAGTCGCTACTAGAGAACTCCCTGAAAATTTGGAGGATTTAATTTCTTTTATATCTCGTATTGATGAACGCATAAGAGAGAGGCAGAACACTCGAGATAGGACCCGTAGACCCTCCTTTAAACTAGCGCCTACCTTTCAAAATTCTGAGTTCGAGGACTTACGTATTTCTGAACCTATGCAGATAGGCAGTACTCATCTCACAGAGAGAGAGAGACAGTACAGAAGAAGGGAGGGTTTATGTATGTATTGTGGAGTCAGAGGACATTTACGCCTAAATTGTCCTAATCGTTCGGGAAACGCTCGCACCTAAGTTTCTCTAGAGGACAGGCCTTGGGTGTTTCTACTTTGTCCTCTATTCACAATTACAAAGAGTTCAGGCTTCTGTTACCCGTTTCTTTGAGGTGGGAGAAGGGAGTAGTAAAGACTATGGCACTAATCGATTCTGGAGCTGCTGAGAGCTTTATAGATCAGGGTTTTGTTGCCAAGCATGCTATCCCATCCCAGTTAAAAGAGACACCACTGGCTGTCGAGGCCATCGATGGTAGACCGTTACTTGAGCCTGTTATTTTCCATGAGACCATACCGATTAACTTAACTGTTGGCATCCTGCATAAAGAGGATATATCCTTAATGCTCATTTCTTCTCCGTCTATTCCCATAGTCCTGGGGTACTCCTGGTTGAGGAGACATAACCCTATTATTAATTGGGAGTCAGGGGAGATAGTTTCGTGGGGAGAGAATTGTCAAGAAAAATGCTTGCGGAAGGTCTTACCTCTCGGATTAACTAATACATCGAATACCTCTGACAATCCTACAGAGACACAAATTCCGCCTCAGTATCTAGATTTAAAGGC
Organism: Pelobates fuscus; assembly: GCF_036172605.1. Lineage (NCBI taxonomy): Eukaryota > Metazoa > Chordata > Amphibia > Anura > Pelobatidae > Pelobates > Pelobates fuscus. Next base: position 316,525,287 of record NC_086317.1, on the reverse strand, counting down.
AGTATTTGACAAAAAGAAAGCCGATACCTTACCCCCACACAGGTCCTTTGATTGCAAAATTAACCTACTCCCTGGTACCATGCCTCCTAGAGGTCATGTATACCCATTATCTATAAAAGAGAACTCAGTTCTAGAGGAGTATATTCACGAGAATTTAGACAAGGGATTCATCAGGAGGTCCTCCTCCCCTGCCGGGGCTGGATTTTTTTTTGTTAAAAAGAAAGATGGTTCTTTGAGACCTTGTATTGATTATCGAGGCTTGAATAAGATAACCATTAAAAATGCCTACCCGATTCCCTTGATCACCGAACTCTTCGATCGTTTGAAGGGCTCTACAATTTTCACCAAGTTAGACCTCAGAGGGGCATATAACTTGGTGAGAATCCAGCAGGGACATGAGTGGATGACGGCATTCAATACTCGATATGGTCACTATGAATATACTGTTATGCCTTTTGGGTTATGCAATGCGCCAGCTGTATTCCAGGATCTGATAAATGAGGTTCTTAGGGAATTTCAGCAAGATTGCGTCATTGTATACCTAGATGATATACTCATTCATTCTAGTGAGATTGAGACTCATCACAAGCAAGTCAGGAGGGTTTTGCACAAGCTTCTCCAGCATGGCTTGTACTGCAAGTTGGAGAAATGTAGCTTTGATCAAACCCAGGTAACCTTTCTCGGCTATGTGATCTCTGGGGAGGGATTTAAGATGGATCCGGATAAGCTCCAATCCATTCTAGAGTGGCCTTTACCCACAGGTCTTAAAGCCATACAGAGATTTATTGGTTTTTCTAATTATTACAGGCGCTTTATTAAGGGCTATTCTTCCATTATCGCACCTATCACTAATATGACCAAACAGGGGGCTGATACTAAGAATTGGACTACTGAAGCTCTTCTTGCGTTCAAAACTCTCAAGGAGCTTTTCGCTTCCGCTCCAATTTTAGTTCACCCCGACACTTCTCTGCCTTTTCTACTTGAGGTAGACGCATCAGAGACTGGTTTAGGTGCTGTCCTATCTCAAAGGTTGGGGGTTGATAAACCATTACATCCATGTGGATTTTTCTCTAAAAAATTGACCGGTACTGAAAGCAGATATGACATTGGTGACAGAGAATTACTAGCGGTTATCAAGGCTTTGAAAGAGTGGAGACATTTATTGGAAGGTACATTACATCCTGTTACCATTCTAACTGACCACAAAAATTTGTCTTATATCGGAGAGGCTAAGCGGTTGTCCTCCAGGCAGGCTCGTTGGTCGTTGTTTCTTACCCATTTCAATTACGTTCTGACTTACAGACCTGGGTCAAAGAATTCTAAAGCCGATGCGCTATCTCGCCAATATGAGCCCTCTGCTTCAGTTGAACCACTTATGTCCTCCATTGTACCCAAATGCAATATTATTGCTAATACCAGTCTCAAAATTCATTCTCCGCTACTTGACCAGATCTTGAAGTCACAACATCTAGCTCCCGGAAACACTCCTGAGGGAAGAAACTTTGTTCCTCCTGAACTTCAACTGGAGCTCTTACAATGTTTTCACGAAAGTAAAGTAGCTGGTCATCCTGGTATTCGCAAGACATACTCTTTGATATCCAAGGATTTCTGGTGGCCTTCACTTCGAAGAGATATTGAGGAGTTCGTCGCAGCTTGTGAAACTTGTGCCAAAACTAAACTACCTCATGCATCTCCATGTGGCCTGTTACACCCCTTGGACATTCCTGAGAAACCTTGGTCCTGTTTATCCATAGACTTTATCGTTGATTTGCCTGCTTCCAAGAGACAGACTGTTATTCTCACGGTGGTGGATAGATTTACTAAGATGGCCCATTTCGTGCCATTACCTAAACTTCCGACTTCTCCTGAATTGGCGGAGATTTTTGCAAAAGAGGTTTTTCGCCTACATGGGATTCCTTCAGAGATTGTTTCTGATAGAGGCTCTCAATTTGTCTCACGTTTCTGGAGATCCTTTTGTTCTCAAATGGGCATCAAATTGAACTTCTCCTCGGCCTATCACCCTCAGTCTAACGGAGCTGCTGAACGTACCAATCAAAAAATCGAACAGTATCTGCGTTGCTTTGTTTCCGAACACCAGGACGATTGGGTCGGTCTGATTCCTTGGGCGGAGTTCGCACACAATAACCTTGTTTGCGATTCAACTCGCTCTAGCCCTTTCTTCATGAACTATGGCTTTCATCCTTCGATTTTTCCTTCGGTTTCCTCTTCTCAGGGGATACCGTCGGTTGATGATCATGTCGCCAACCTGAAGAAATTATGGGATCAGACTCGGCAAATTCTGTTACATAGTTCCTCGTTGTTCAAGAAACACGCTGACAAGCATAGAAGAGCTGCTCCTGTTTTTGTTCCTGGGGATAGGGTATGGTTAAGTACTAAGAATATTCGACTAAAAGTTCCATCTATGAAATTTGCTCCTCGCTACATAGGCCCTTACAGGGTTCTCACTCGTATCAATCCGGTTGCGTATCGCCTTGCTCTGCCACCTGCCTTACGCATTCCTAACTCTTTTCATGTCTCCTTGTTAAAACCCCTTATTTGCAACAAATTCTCCTCTAAGGTCTCCTCGCCTCGTCCTGTTCAGGTGGAGGGTCGGGAGGAGTACGAGGTAAGCTCCATCGTTGATTCCAGAATTTCAAGGGGAAAATTGCAATATCTGGTCAACTGGAGGGGATATGGTCCTGAGGAGAGGAGTTGGGTACCTCAGGAGGACGTTCATGCTTCTCGCCTTCGCAGAACATTTCACCTCCGCTTCCCATCTCGCCCCGGTTCCTTCCGCCCGGTGGGCGTATCTGAGAGGGGGGGTACTGTCAGGGTACCTGAGGCCTCTACCTCTAAGAGAGGTAGAGACTTGGTGGTTTATCCATCCAGGCGAGCTGTTTCCTCCGTTCCTCGCGGTTCATCCAGCCACTTAAACACCGGCCGCGAGGAATCCACACCCTTTTCTAGCAGGACGCTCAATACGTGACGTCATGACGCTATCACGAGCGATCTGTCACTCAAGTGTCCGATATCCAATCGGCACTTGTCAGAGGCGTGCTTACCATCCGGAGCCAGGGTATTTAAGCTTGCTTCTCTCTTCAGCTCATTGCCCTGTCGTGGTTCTAGCTTGTCTAGTCACTCAGCGCTCTGGTATTCTTGTTTGCTCTATTGGTTTTGACTCGGCTCGTTGTACTACCCTGCTTCTCTGTTATCCCTTGACCCGGCTTGTCTCTCGCTTATCTGTCTTCTCGTTCCCTCGACCTCGGCTTGTCTCTGACTATTCTCTATTACTCTCGGTACGTTAGTCCGGCCATTCTAAGGCCCGGTATACGTACCTTTCCTCTCTTTGTACTCTGCGTGTTGGATCCCTGTCCCGATCCTGACATATGCGCACCAAGTGACTGGGGCCATTACCTCTTTCCCTCTATTTTCAGTAAAAACCATTATCTGTTTGTTCTTGAATGTATTTCACATTCATATAATTTTTTAACACCCAGTCATTCAATTTCCATTCTGGTCTATATTTTTTAATTCGATTGTCTAAATCCATAATTATCGGGTTATGGTGAGACCACGAAGTCGTAATGATAAATATCTTTTCAATTACTTTTGCTACAGATCTTTGCCCTAATATCAAATCAATTCTAGATTATGAATTAAAAGACCTAGAAAAACACAAGAAATATCTTTCATTGGGGTGGAAGATCCGCCAGCAGCCGACAGAGCATGCAGTTTAATAACTTCCGAGAATCTTTTAGCATTATTTATTAAATTCCGATTTTGTATTTTTTTTCCCAATGATCTTTTGTCTAAGTCTGGGTCTAATATACAATTAGTCTCCCATAATTACAACCTGACCTACTTTAATACGCTCAATTTTATGCAGGACCTTTTTGATAAAAGAAATTGGGGATGTATTTGACACAAATATGTTAGCTAGTGTGTATTTTTGGTTATTAATTTTACACACTAAAATAATAAATCTGCCTTCACTATCCAAAACTTGATGATTCATTTTCAAAGCAATATCTTTCGAGAAGAGAAATGCAACCCCTCTATTTTTTTTTTTTTAGTTTGGGCTGCACTTATAACTATGGGAAAACATTTTGACTTAATTTTGTGCTTCTCCTCCATGGTCCAATGGGTATTTTGAAGGGCCCCAACGTGTATATGTTCTCTTTTCATGTAATCTAATATTGTGTATCTTTAAAATGTGAGTTAATCCCCTGCGCATTAATTGTAGCCACTCTAATAACCATATTTTAACCAAATTCCGCTCTCATCAGGAAGGACTAGGAAACGCATCGCTTTAAAACACAAAGCGAGGCAATATCCTCCTCGGAGCGTCGACTAAAATCCATGTCTACGCCTAACTAATCTAAAAGAAACAGTGGCGTAGCCCCCTAGTGCCTAAACGTAGGCCCTTGTATTCCTTTACCGGGTTCCTATTTTTATAATAAATTATTAAATATGTTTACTTATTCTATATGTGTTTCTATACTTTTTTTTAATAAAAAGCTTAGAATTTGGAATGCAAAAATGAAGCACAGCATGTTCTCAATCATTATTTTAAAATATCTGTATCATGTTGGGCTGGGTTTTGGCTGAAGAGTGTAGAGGGATGCAGAGGTTGTACGGGGGATATATTTGTATGGATAAAAGGGGGGAATGGAAAACGTATGGTTATGGGGTGGCAAAGCACAAGACAACAAGACCAAAGACTGGGTATAAGAGGCAAGTGCTCTGGGTACCTATAGCGGTTCTTTAATACTATATATCAAATAAAACCTGGAAACTAGAAAACTGAAAACTAGAGAGTTACAAAGAGGTTTAGTAGTTGATGTCTGGATGGCAGGTGCATGAGTCAAAAAACTGTAAAATTATTTAATGTGTTACATATCAAATATAATGACAGCATATGCCACATACCAATAAACTGCAAACAGACTTTATAGGATAGTTGCAAAATAGTGAAGTTTCAGAAATCAACATTAAATTAAGTCAACATATCTGTAACCCAACTGTAACAAAATATGTATGTCATGACCTTCATATAAATGGAATTTATGCTATTTTTTTCAGAATTTCTTATATCCAAGAGCAAGATCTAGAGATACATACGATGATATATGTTAGATGAGAATTGAAATGAAAACAATACTTTTCTGATAAGACATATTTTGCCATGTTTTCTTTAACCAGATTGTTTTATGGATGGAGAATGTTGAACTATGTTTTCAAATAACAAGGCCAGATGTATATAAATATAGCCTTGGAAGCTTTTCCTCAGGAGTCAGTGAGGCCATTTATAGGACCCAATGCACCTAAATGCAAACAGTGTACCGTAAAATACGTATATTCTAGAATTCTAGATTTCATATACACTATTAAGAAAATGTAAGAGCAGCTCCATGAACATAGGACAAGTCAAATACTTGCCATAGCCTCCCCAGTTATTAGAGCTAAACATCATTCATTTTTATGTGAAATTCTGAAACACAGAGTTTAATGACTTATTAAACATGCTTCACCTCTTAAAACACTGCACACTTTTTACTTGATGAATGATACAATATTCAAATACATACAGTTCTAGGCTTGTATGGCACTATTTCAATAATTAAGTGGTTTTAGCAAGGGGTTGCTTTTATATTATTTTTTTTTAGGTATTCCCATTAATGTCCATCTACTCAGAGTACAGGGATGTATTTACCACAAGGCAAACAAGGCATTTGCCTAGGGCGGCACTTTCAGGGGGGGGGCGTCAAAAAATGCCACCCCAAGCTCCCAGACAAATGCCTTGTTTGCCTCGTGTTCTGGGGCTGTCCACCTTACTGTGAGTTAGTGATTGTAGCTGTCAGTGTGTGCCTGTGAGTGTGTGCCAGTGTGTGTATGTAATTTTATGTGTATCTGAGAGTGTGTGCCTGTCAGTGAGTGAGTGTGTCAGTGTGTGTCTGTCAGTGAAAGTGTGTGTTGGTTAAACAGTGTGTGCCAATGACTGTATGTGTTAGCCAATGACTGTGTATCTGTCAGTGAGTGTATATCAGTACATGTTTCAATGAGGGCATGTGTCTGTCAATCAAATAAATGGCCTTGACATGAATTGGGGGGGGCAAATTTAGATTTTGGGGGTGCCCGAATTTAGTCGTCCCTAGGGCAGCAGAAATCCAAAATACACCACTGTCTACTCTATATATGTTTTATATTGTGTCTTAACAGAAACTCATTCTGATGTCTGAACATTAATAAATAGGCATGGCAACACCCATTAACTGGTTAGTGGATTTCAGTTAATTTTTCTATTCTCATTTGCTTCCTCTTTAACAAAACTAAATACATCACACGTTTTTACTAGGCTGGATATGGTGCACAACCAGAAAAAGAAAGAAATCTAACATATTCTCTTTGAACAGAATGCTGCACCTTAAAGGAACATTTTGAGCACCATAATCGCCAAAGCACATGAAAATAAAATACATTCAATTTAACTAAAAACCATGTGAGGAAGAATGGAGAAAAGCCATGTTAATTTTTACACGTAGTTCACATTGTACAAACCATCTTGAGTTGTCCAAAAAACGTTTTTATATATTTGGTCTTTAAAATAATAGCTCTTATTTTCTCCTCAAACTTTGGAGGGGATGTGGCTTAGAGGGCTTGATGATCAATGGATGGTGGACTTGTCCCGTTTTGAATTCCTTTTAGAGAGATATTTTCTCCTTTGTAAAAGAAAAAAAAAAGTGTAATTGTTCATTAACCCAGAGGTTTTACTTTTTCAGATTTTAATATCAGCAAAACCATTATTGACTTAGAACTGGAAGAGTAAACACATTCCAACAATAGAATATGTAAGTGATTTAATTACATATAATTTAAAAATGGAAAGACCAGTCTACTCAAATTTAGGAAATTTGAGACCGTATAATGACATGGAAGTTATGGGTAGACACCTAACACCTAGTAATATGATTCATTTACTTACCTGTCTTTGGTTCTTTCTCTTTTCTTTTCCTTTTCTGTTCTTTTCCCCTCGCCTCAGAGGGTAATACAACTTGCAAAGTTCTAGATGAACTATATATTCTGATGTGTTTATTTAAGAATATATTGGTTGTTGATCTAAGGAGAAAACGGATTGCTATTATGGAGTTAAGAAGTATATTTTTTCTTTTTTGTTGCTAATTGGGCATCAATTCACATAAAAAAGAATGTGCTTTACTGAACTTGATAGGCTATCTATGTAAAAGCTAGCAATAATCATTCGATTGGAGTATGTGGTTCAGGTTTACAAATAACTGTATTAATACTGATTTATGTATGTGTTTAACTTCTGTGCTGTCCCCAAGTGTGTTCCTCAGGTTGAGCAGAAAAAAATGACAGAGTTTCAGTTCAGCACCTGTAGAAAAAAAAAATCAACACAAATACAAATAGGTGTGATAGGTGGTGCTTAATGTTAATATTTTATATGTATATTTATATAACAGAAGCTGTAAAACTCTAGTGGATATATCTCAAATATAATAAAACAAAAAAGTGGTTAGGTGATGTATCAAACCAAAAACACAAAGTGTGAGTGCAGCTTAAAAACGTGTGTAGAATAACACACACCCCTTAAAGCATATACTGGGGCAGCATGTAGATAAGTTTATAGGTTTACATTATGCCCTGGTATATGCTTTAACCCCTTAAGGACCAAACTTCTGGAATAAAAGGGAATCATGACATGTCACACGTCATGTGTCCTTAAGGCGTTAAGGGCTAAGTGTTATCCTGCACACACACACAAAGATATACTGATGTCATGTCTGTCCACTGTGCATTGTCAGACCTCCACTCCACAACCTCCCTACATCGTGCTCCTTTTAATGCATCTCCCGCCAATTCACACCTCCCTGTTCTCTGCAACCCGTTCACTGGCACCGAGTTTCCCTACTCGAAGCGGCACTGCATCCCAATCGCGGCCCACGAATCAGAAGGGGCTTCCTCCGCTGATGTAACAAATGGGTGGGGAACTGAAAGAACTCCTTAGATGCAAGTGCACCAGGGTGGTGTCTTCTTAAAGGGGGCAGACCAAGTCAAGGGGCGTGTATGAGAGGCAGAGATGACGTTGGTAGGAAGCACCTATTTTCCTCTAATTAACAGCTCTGCTCCTGAGTGTCTTGGATTATTTTGCACACTTTAGTATTCCTAGGTCATTGGAAGCCTTATGCAACAGACAATCCAGTTTGACAGACGTCTATGAAAAAGATGCCATGAAAAGTCTCCTCATCTACATTATCTGCTAGACCTTTGACTACTCCTCCAGGCTTCCAATCAGCTCCTTCCACAGCCCAGACTGAATAACCTATGCAGATGGGATTGGTCCAAGGATGTTTGCCTCCTGCAGAGCTGCAGCACAGGAGAAGAAACCTCAATCTAGAGAGGGCCCTGGTGCAAGAACATTTTTTGGGCCCCCCTCTAGTGCTAGAGTGAAAGGTAGATCCCCATCTGCCATACAATTCCAACAATGCTATACCAGCTGGGGATAGACTATTTGCCCAAGTTTGCAGGGTTGTATTTATGAGCAGTGCTTGTGTGTTTGAATGTATGCATGTTTTTGTGTAGAGTATGTGTGTGCATGTAGGTGTGTATTTGTACGTATTGTTCCTATTGAAATGCAGTATTATATTGTGTATTGTTTGCATTTGAATGCAGGGGTGTGCTTTCCTGTGACCACAGGAAAGTATAATTTTGAGAAGGTTTTACTTTAATTAAATTTTAATTTGCCATGCATTGTATATACATCAAAGCACTATAACTTGAATAGTTTAGTTTTGAAATTGCATTTTTTTCATTCTATTTTTTTTCATTTAGTTGCATTATATATATTCACAATGCTCTTACAACAAATTATTTAAATACACTTTAGTTCATTTAGCAATAGCACTATTTAATTTGTCACCCACATTTGGAGGACCCACTGATATTGAGGTGCTGTAAATTAGTGATGGACTTAACACAACATGGTTATATGGTGGAACTGAATCCCCATATTTGTTTGCTGAGATAGGTGACTTTAAGTAACTGTATAAAACTTTAAACTGTATTTGTATGTGTGTGCTGTTCCTTAAAGCAGCACTGTCATGCCAAATATACCTTTTTCCCAATCGCTTCCTCTTCTCTTCCTCTATCAGGATCTGTTCTTTATTTTTTCCTATCTGATCTAGTTTTCTTTAAAACATAAGACAACAAAGGAACTACTTTGTCTTGTGTATTTTTCCTACACTTGACCCAGCTCTGACCTACTTCCTGTGGGTAAGAGAAATTTTCCCACAATACTCACCCTTTCCTCCATGATCTTGCGATGCTTCCTTTCACTTTTCCTGAACGTCCTGTCATTAAGACGGGATGCTGGCAAAAATACCGAATTTTATACTAACAGAATGATAACAGTTTGTTCATTCATGTTAGGATGCAATTTGGGACTTTTGTTTGGATCAGAATTTCATTCGGATGAATGAAACTCCGATCCTATTCGTGTCGCGGCTGCATCTTGCAGCCGCTTAGTAGATAGCTCCCTAATTCCACGGTATCCCTAAATTGGTCTTTCAGTCATATTTACTAATACTAAATAAAGATTACTTAGTATTAGTGAATAAAAAAAGTTTTAAATCTCCTGAATGCGACTACTCGCTATACTGTGAGTAGGGGCATGTCTACTAAACAGTCAGCAGTCACAGGCATAGTGTCCTACCCCAGCCCCAACCCGGCGAGTGGGGGCTATTCAACAGTATGGGACCCCTTGTGGCCCCTACCCAGGAACAGCAGATGAGGGCCGTAATAAAAAAAGGGAAGGGGGGCATACTGCCTTCCCCTGACCCCACCCATGAACGGCGGGTGGAGGCTTTAAGTAACAAAAGGAGGGGTGGAACCTATTGTCTCTCCCCTATGGCCAACACCCATAAGCTGTGGGTGGGGGCCAAAAGTAACAAGAGGAGTGGGGCCTATTGTCTCCACCCCCAGCCCTCACCCATGAGTGGCAGGTGGGGGATAAAAATAAAAAGAGGAGGGGGGACCTATTGTCTCTCCTCTGGGACCCACCCATGAGGGGCTGGTGGGGGCCAAAAGTAACAAGGGGGAGACCTATTTTCTCCCCTCTGGCCCTCACTCGGATGGGGGTCCTAAGTAACAAAAGGAGGGGTGGAACCTATTGCCTCCCCCCCAGCCTGCACCTATGAGCGGTGGGTGGGTGCCAAAAGTAACAAGGGGGCACCTACTGTCTCCCCCCCAGCCCTCACCCATGAGCATCGGGGAGGGTACTAAGTAACAAAAGGAGAGGCTATACATAGGACACGAGGTCACACATTTAGGCTTGAAGAAAGGAAATTTCATCTAAGGCAAAGAAAAGTTTTTTTACAGTAAGAGCAATAAGGATATGGAATTCATTGCCGGAAGAGGTGGTTTTGTCAGAGTCTATACAGATGTTTAAATTGCAATTGGATAAATACTTGCAAAAACATAACATACAGGGATACAATTTCTAATTAGTGGGCTAATAGCTGCTTGATCCAAGGAGACATCTGACTGCTATTTTGGGGTCAAGAAGGAATTTTTTCCTAGTTTGTTGCAAAATTGGAAGCGCTTCAGACTGGGTTTTTTGCCTTCTTTTGGATCAACAGCAAAAGCATATGTGAGGAAGGCTGAACTTGATGGACGCAAGTCTCTTTTCAGCTATCTAACTATGTAACTATATGAGAGGGGGAAATATTGTCTCCCCCCTCCAACCCCCACCCATGATCGGCAGGTGGGGGCCAAAAGTAACAAGAGGAGGGGGGACCTATTGTCTCCCACCCCTCCGAGCCTCGCCCATGAGCGGTGGGTGGGGACCAAAAGTAACAGGAGGAAGGGGGGACCCATTGTCTCTTCCCCTGTGCCCCACCTATGAGTGGTGGGTGGGAGCCCTACGTAAAAAGAGGAGGGAGGACCTATTGTCTCCCCCCCCGGCCCCCACCCATGAGCAGCGGGTGGGGGCCCTGAGTGACAAAAAGGGGGGTCGACAGGTGGGGGCTGAATGTAAAAAATCCCCACCCCACAGGTGATTGGGGGTCCCAAAGTCCCTTGTCACCCCCAACCCAATAAAATTAAACACTACCTACCCTCTCACCCTAAAAATAGTTAGGTGAGGATCAAAAAACGAAATACCTGTAAATAAAAAAATCATACTTACAATTAGATGTCTTCTTTTTTTCTTAAACCTTCTTTTTCCAGCCCCCCAAAAAAGCCAAATAAAATTTCATTATTCCCTTCGAACTTATAAAATAAAATAAAAACCAGCACAAAATAAAAAACACACCGAAAAAGAAAAACCTGACACAAAAAAAATAAATCCATCTTCACCCAGAGAGGGCACCGCGCAGACTGAGCTCCGCAGGGTACTGAAAGGCTTATAAAGCCTTCCCATGCCATACAATTTGACTAAGAGCACTCAGATTGGTTGGTTGAAACCAACCAATAAGAGTGCACTGATAGCTAAATTTTGAGCCTTGCCTGATTGGTAACTTTGAAGGCTCAAATTTACCTATTAGAGGACTTATTGGTTGACTTAAACACACCAATCAAGTGCTCTGAGTCAAACTGCAAGGCATAGGAAAGCTTTATAAAGCTTCCCCGCTCTGCTGAGCTCAGTCTGGATGGATTATTCTTTAAGCGTCGGGTTTTTCTTTTTTCTACGTGTTTTTTTATTTTGCGCTCTGTTTTTTTTTTATTTAATAAATTTGACGGGAATTATGTATTCTTATTTGCCCTTTTTTGGGGCTGCAAAAAATGGTTTAAGAAGAAAGAAGACATCTAATGGTAAGTATGATTTTTTTTTTTCATTTACATGTATTTAGTTTTTTGTTTTTAGGGTGAGGGGGGTAGGTCGTGTTTATTTTTTATTAAGGTGGGGGTGACTAGGGGCTTGGGGACCCCTAGTCACTTGTGGGGGGGTTTACATTTAGCTCCCACCCGTCGCCTATTGTCCCCCCCTTTTTCAATAAGGGCCCCACCCACCGCTCATGGGTGAGGGCTGGGAGGGGGGAGACAATAGGTCCCGCCCTCCTCTTTTTACTTAGGGCCCACACCCGCTGCTCATGGATGCAGGCAGGGAGGGGGGGGATACAAAAGGGTCCCCATACTCTTTTTTTCACTAAGGGCCTGGGGGGGAGACAATAGGTTTCCCCAACTTTGTTATTTTTGCACCCCACCCGCCGCTCATGGTTGGGGGCCAGAAGAGGAGACAATTGGTCCCCCTCCTTTTGTTACTTAGGGCCCTCATCCACCATTCAAAGGTGGAGGCCAAGGTGGTGAGACAATAGTTCCCCCCTCCTTTTGTTATTTAGGGCCCCCACCCACCGCTCATGGGTGGGGGCCAGAGGAGGAGACAATAGGTCCCTCCCTCCTCTTGCTGTTTGGATCCGCACCCGCCACTCATGGGTGGGGGCAAGGGATGGGGGGAGACAATAAGTTCCCCCCTCCTCTTGTTAGTTTTGGCACCCATCTGTCACTCATGGGCTGCTCACTGTGGGCCACAGGCTGCTCATGATTTAGTAGACATGCCGCTACTGCGATTATGGGGGTCATATTGACCCCATAGAGTGAAGGAAGACATGGGGGGAATTATTAGGTGGTGGGGAGCACTGCTCTCTGATGCTTCTATTTTCACATATTACATTGAGGGAGCTGTGAGCCAGTAGCTCCCTCCTTGTAATAAACTCAACGAACGAACGAATGAACGAACAAAGAGGTATTCGTTCATTCATTTGAAATTTCTATTAATTCAATTGTATTTCTGACGAATGAATGAATTGACGAAATTCCCGTCCCAATGCCCAAGTGTTTAACTAGGCATGAACAGGAATTTCATAGCGCTATCTAGTGTGGGCATGTGACGTGTCCCACAGGACATTCATCTGCCCACACAAAGATGGCAGCGCCTAGGACCTATGTCCGGGTATAAAATAAAGTTATTAAAAAAGGTAAATTGGGGGCCTAGGAGCATTTGGCTGTGACTAGGGGCACAGTAAAATGTATTGGACTTGGAAAGGGAGTTAAAACAAAACCGGATGCAGCCATGACAGTGCCGCTTTAATATGTATTGTTTACCATTTTAAGGTATGTCCTAATGAAGCCAAATATATTTCATGTTTGTTTTGCAGATCTATCTCCACAATCATATCTATGCCTATTGCTGTTCACACCCACTTGTCCTTTAAAATTATATTAAAGTCATTTGCTTCTCCTTTTTGCATCATTTGTGTCTATGCTGTGTTTACTTTTGAGATTTATATATATAAAAAAATTCAGTATATTAAAAGAGGTTAATGTACATTTTTTGTTTTTCATTCTCATGATATGAATTTCACAACACAACATTTTTTGTGATGACTAAAGATATGTGTATGTCTGTGTATACGTGTGTAATATATATTTGTATACATATATTTTCAGTGAGCAACTGTAATGTGCTTCTGAGCGACTGCAAGGAAACAACATTTAGCTTGTCTTTCCCACCAGCTCTCATAACAGAAAGCCTTTAAGGCTTTTAAAAATATTTTCCACCAGCTTGCTGCGACAGATGCAACTGCAGGAGTCAAACAGCTTGCACAGCTGCGGATAAATGCTTGCATTTGTGTAGAGAAATTGCATCAGTTATTTTTTGCTGCCTTTTTTTTTTTTTTAGTTTCGCACAGTGTTTTTTTCAACGCATTGCTATTAAATGCCAAGTGAATAATATTTTTAAAATCACAGATGGTTTGGGAATTCCTAGAAAGATATAAAATGTTTGAAATAAAAAATAACTTTACAAACCTAAAAAGCATTTACTCTAACATGACATACCATAAAACAAAGCATTGTGAGTCTTTGTAATTGAACATTTCACGTTAGCACGCTAAAGTCATATCATGTAATTTATGAAATCTAGTCCCCAGAATTCACTGAGCACAACAAATATTTACATTGCATAGTTTTCAGCAGAGTCAGATTAAGGTTGCCTAGTGGCCTAGAGCGATGGACTCTGTTCTATGAGTGTTGTGTGTGTGAAGGAAACTGTATGTTGGGGGGAGGCTGAATGTGAATCCTTGGTTGTACTGTGGGTGGGCAGATCGCATTAAGAGCTTCCTCGCAGTCCAGCACTCAATGAAAGACTCAGAGCGCTGGCTGTGACACCATGTGTCAGTTAAAAGTGTTCAGGACACTCTTAAGGTGATCTGCACCCGATATCAGTGGAAACCACAAAACTTCCATTAATAGGTGAGGTGACTAAGAGCTGAGCGGGTTTCGATCTCCAAATTGTTTTAAGAAAGGCAGCCCTATAGCAGCAGTACCTCAAAGATAACTAAGACTAGTGAGAGTTCAAACATCCATATGCAAGATCTATGCATTACCACACTTCTGAAACTAGTTACATCAGCTTATATTGTGCATAATCTTTAGTCAGATACACTGTTCTCCTGACTAAAGATGGCTACCCTCAAAGAGCAAGGATAGGTCAGGAGATTCATTGAAAACTTGTATTTACTTACAAGTATGCAGTAAAAAAAATTATTAAATTATACAAAATCACGCAGGATATGCTACTAATAATCTTTAAATTAAATAAAGTAATCATTAAAAATGTTGACAGTTTTTGTTTAAGTGAAGTGGAAGGGAAGGGAAGTGAAAATTCTAGATGGAAATAAAATGTGTAATTCGTTAATTTTCCAACTTGGCTATTCCATCTAAAAATGTGTAATTCCAAATGTAGTAAATAAACCTTACAATATAAGAGAAAGATGTAAGGAAAGTGTGTGAAATGCAATCTTGAAAACCTGGGAAGTGAAGCAAATCATAACTGTGTCATTTATCCCTGGGGAAAAGTATTTTTTTCCCCTTTACTTTAAAACCTGAAGGGCCACTACAGAGTACCAAGGTATTCCCCTTATGACTCATGTTTGAGTGGAAAAATGATATTTTTAATCACTCAACATGTTCTGTTTGGGAGTAAAAGTGTGAAGGAAAATGAAAGAAAATGTATTTCACACTCGATTTCTCTTTATTTAACTTATGGCAAAAGTCAGTATGTTTATTAGATGTATGTCACTGAAATAACCATTGTAATGGGAGTTTGAAGCTAGTGGCAGGTCATAGTAAATTCAAAATAAAATATCTATGCATGAATAAATACACTTGCGTCAAATTTTATTGACCAAGCGGAACGCTCTATATGTGACCCCATGCATTTTTCATGACATTGGCATATGAGTAACATAGTTTAAAATCCATCATTCTCTTCCAGAAGAAGCAGAATATCTCAATCTAGAAGATGTCTTAGAACAGTGAATGCGTTATATTATAAATTAAATTATATTCTATCTTATTGTGTGATTTAGTTTGTAGAGCTAAGGATAATGTCATTGCCTTGCATAGTGCGTAAATAATTTGATGGTGGAAAATGACCTGATGTGACCACAAATCTTAACAAGAAATTCATTGTTCATTATTCCTGTGTGTTTGGTCATCACTAGTTATGAACAGTATTAATGGATAGTCTATAGCTTATTAACTATTAATGTGCTATCTGGAATCTCTGGTGCACTTAGTGTAGGAGCATGTTAAGTGCTATGTGACCTACAACTTCCTGTTTGTAATAACTTATAATTCTAACGTTCTAACTGTAAATTGAATTCCTCTGTTTATTAAGACTTACCAGGAGAGCGGATGTATGATTCAAGTTGTGGCATTTGTTTTTATTTTTTTTATTGCCTTTGTAATTAATGTGTGTATCATGTGACTTTATTCAGTATACAGTTATTATCAGGGTCATTTACTAATGCAAGAATTTTCAGGAATTCAAAATGAAATCCAAATTTTAGGCCAAAGGTGCAAAACTGAAATTCACCTATTTTGTTCTATAATTTAAAATTCACAAAACACTTTCTTTGAATTCCCAATGAGGGCATGGTAAAAAAACTTTGGTACAGCTGAAGATTTTTTTCAGCCATATGTCTGTACTGCTTCGCAGAATTTCGGTACCGAAAACCCAATTAAGAAAGTAATCACACTAACAAAAAGGGTGTGAAAATTGACCAATCCGTGTACTGCAAAATATGTTCATAATGTAATATCATGTATAAATTTTATCTGTACAGTGATAAAAACATTTTCCAACAGATTTTTAACAGATCAAGTGAATCTTCTACTTTATAAAGGAGATGTTTTATCCTGTGTTTCTTTTACAAAATCTTCTTCATTTATTGATGCTTAACTCATCTCCAGTTTAGATGCACATTCACAAAAGGCTCAAATTATAGCCAGAGTAAAAATAAAGCAGTTATCACATTTTTGGAAAAACATATATTTGTGGCAAGGAAAAAATATCAGTTCTTGTCTACCTATAAGTCAGAAACCTGAGCACAGCAGCATAAAAACTAACATTTAGGTAAGTGTTTGCTTCTTGTAGGCCTGTGTCAATTCAAGAGCACGAGTAGATGACCTCAAGTAATAATACAAAGAGTCTAAAGACATGAAACGCACTACTATGATGCTTTTCCAGTTAACATAACTTTATTTTAACATCCAATTATACTATTTGGGATCAAATAAAAATGATCAAGGATAGCCATAGCAAATAGAGGGCCTACTAATAAATCCATTAGATAGAAAGGCTATAGAATTTCATAATTTAGCAGTTAATATATAGTTTATCTGTCTGTTCCTATGCTATATATTGAAATAGAGTTACTTAGTAAAGTAAAGTTACTTAGAAAGTATAATGGTGGTGGTTTGTTATCGAAGAGACACATAAACAGAAAGGAGAAAGACAATCCTTAGGGTCTAAAGATATAAGAAAGCAATCTTGAAAAGTAATCAGGTGATTTGCATGTAAGAACCTGTTCAGAAAATTACAGAATTTTATGTAATGTTCATGGGCGTCTGCAGGAATTTTTCCAGGGGGGGCATAATTGTAACGACACCCATGCTTGGTCCCTTTTTGACAGTGTCATGATGGGGAGGAGCATAGTCATTATCACATAAAGCCAGGGTGAATAGCGTTTTCACAACTATGGTGTCAGGAATACATGTTTGTATTCCTGACACTATAGTGTTACTTTAAGCAAATTAAAGGAACATTCTGGTCACCATAACAACTTTATCTAAATGAAAATGCTATGATGCCAGGAAGCCCCTGGGTGCTCTTTCCTTTAAGAGGTTAAACCGCTCTCAAATGGTTTAACCCCAAAGTCTTCCTCCAGATCCAGATTTCCAGGTCGCTTAGTGTTATTCGGCTTCTGAAACGGAGTGTCAGAAGTGCAGGTTGACGTCAGGCATGGGTGCTACAGATTGGCTAGAGTGGTCAGTTGACGCTCTAAGCCAATCGCTAGTTCCCGGTTCATAAAAATGTTTGACTTTTTTATGAATGGGGAGCTACTGATTGGCATAGAGTGCCAGCTGACCGCTCTAGCCAATCAGCGACACCCCTCCCCAGCGGCACTGTGCTTCCTGACACTCAGTAAATAAAAGTGGACACATAAACTCTGATCTTTTTTTTTTTTACCTGGGGAGATGAAAAGGTCCAAAGTTTCCCTGCCAGGCCCAGGTACCAAAGCCTTATGATGTGGTGTCCAGAATAAAGTGGAGGGTTCACTTCACTTGTCCTTCCTGCTCCAATCTCCTTTTCTTCTCCCTCATTTGACACAGTCCTCTTTTTCTTCTGACACTGTCTTCTCTCCTCCGTGGCTCCTTCGGCTCCTTTACCTCTCTGATACTTTCTGCTTATTGTGCTCCCCCTTCTGCTCCTTTCTCTTTCTGGTCCCTTTCTGCTCCTTGCAGACCCTTTCTGCTCCTTCTCCTACTTTACTTTTGTGCTCCTTGCTGTCCCTTTCTGCTCCTTCTCCTACTTTACTTTTGTGCTCCTTGCTGTCCCTTTCTGCTCCTTCTCCTACTTTACCTTTGTGCTCCTTCTGATTCTTTCTGCTCCTTTACCTTTGTGCTCCTTCTGTCCCTTTCTGCTCTTTGCATACCCTTCCTACTCCTTGCAGACCCTCCCTGCTTATTTCTGTTCCTTCTCCTACTTCACCTTTGTGCTCCTTCTGTCCCTTCCTGCTCCTTGCTGAAATTTTCAGCTCCTTGCTGACCTTTCCTGCTCCTTGCTGACCCTTTTCTGCTCATTTGTGTTGCTTTGTGCTCCTTCTCCTACTTTACCTGTTGTGCTCCTTGCTGTCCCTTCCAGCTCCTTGCTGCCTCTTTCTGCTCATTTCTATTCCTTCTCCTTTCTGCTCCTTCCTTCTCCTTTCTGCTCTCTTACTTTACCTTCCTGGTCCTTGCTGACCCTTTCTCTAGGCTGTCCCCCCATGCCTCACGTCCCTGACCTGTAGGCTATCTCTGTGCCCCACCATGCCTCACGTCCCTGACCTGTAGGCTATCTCTGTGCCCCCCCCATGCCTCACGTCCCTGACCTGTAGGCTATCTCTGTGCCCCCCCCATGCCTCACGTCCCTGACCTGTAGGCTATCTCTGCGCCCCCCCCATGCCTCACGTCCCTGACCTGTAGGCTATCTCTGTGCCCCCCCATGCCTCACGTCCCTGACCTGTAGGCTATCTCTGTGCCCCCCCATGCCTCACGTCCCTGACCTGTAGGCTATCTCTGTGCCCCCCCCACGCCTCACGTCCCTGACCTGTAGGCTATCTCTGTGCCCCCCCATGCCTCACGTCCCTGACCTGTAGGCTATCTCTGTGCCCCCCCCCCATGCCTCACGTCCCTGACCTGTAGGCTACCTCTGTGCCCCCCCCATGCCTCACGTCCCTGACCTGTAGGCTATCTCTGTGCCCCCCCATGCCTCACGTCCCTGACCTGTAGGCTATCTCTGTGCCCCCCCCCATGCCTCACGTCCCTGACCTGTAGGCTATCTCTGTGCCCCCCATGCCTCACGTCCCTGACCTGTAGGCTATCTCTGTGCCCCCCCATGCCTCACGTCCCTGACCTGTAGGCTATCTCTGTGCCCCCCATGCCTCACGTCCCTGATCTGTAGGCTATCTCTGCCCTACCATGCCTCACTTCCCCGATCTGTAGGCTATCTCTGCCCTCTGTGCTTCACTTCCCTGATCTGTAGGCTATCTCTGCCCCCCATATGCCTCACTTTCCTGATCTATAGGCCATCTCTGCCCCCCATATGTCTCACTTTCCTGATCTATAGGCCATCTCTGCCCCCCATATGCCTCACTTTCCTGATCTATAGGCCATCTCTGCCCCCCATATGTCTCACTTTCCTGATCTATAGGCCATCTCTGCCCCCCATATGCCTCACTTCCCTGATCTGTAGCGTCTCTCTGCCCCAATATGCCTCACTTTCCTGATCTATAGGTCATCTCTGCCCCCCATATGCCTCACTTCCCTGATCTGTAGCGTCTCTCTGCCCCCAATATGCCTCACTTCACTGATCTGTAGCATCTCTCTGCCCCCAATATGCCTCACTTTCCTGATCTATAGGCCATCTCTGCCCCCCATATGTCTCACTTTCCTGATCTATAGGCCATCTCTGCCCCCCTGTGCCTCACTTCCCTGATCTGTAGCGTCTCTCTGCCCCCAATATGCCTCACTTTCCTGATCTATAGGCCATCTCTGCCCCCCATATGTCTCACTTTCCTGATCTATAGGCCATCTCTGCCCCCCTGTGCCTCACTTCCCTGATCTGTAGCGTCTCTCTGCCCCCAATATGCCTCACTTTCCTGATCTATAGGCCATCTCTGCCCCCCATATGTCTCACTTTCCTGATCTATAGGCCATCTCTGCCCCCCTGTGCCTCACTTCCCTGATCTGTAGCGTCTCTCTGCCCCCAATATGCCTCACTTTCCTGATCTATAGGCCATCTCTGCCCCCCATATGCCTCACTTCACTGATCTGTAGCGTCTCTCTGCCCCCAATATGCCTCACTTTCCTGATCTATAGGCCATCTCTGCCCCCATATGTCTCACTTTCCTGATCTATAGGCCATCTCTGCCCCCCTGTGCCTCACTTCCCTGATCTGTAGCGTCTCTCTGCCCCCAATATGCCTCACTTTCCTGATCTATAGGCCATCTCTGCCCCCCATATGCCTCACTTCCCTGATCTGTAGCGTCTCTCTGCCCCCAATATGCCTCACTTCACTGATCTGTAGCGTCTCTCTGCCCCCAATATGCCTCACTTCACTGATCTGTAGGCTATCTCTGTGCCCCCCCGCCTCACTTACCTGATCTGTATGCTATCTCTGCCTCCCATATGCCTCACTTCCCTGATCTGTAGACTCTCTGCCGCCCCCCATGCCTCACTTCCCTGATCTATAGGCTATATCTGCCCCCATACCTCACTTCCCTGATCTGTAATCTCACATTGCCCCCAATAGGCCTCACTTCACTGATCTGTAGGCTTTCTCTGTGCCCCCCCTGCCTCACTTACCTGATCTGTAGACTGTCTCTGCAGTTGCTGGCTGCACTCTGTGTTGCTCCCCTGCAGATTCAGTCAGAAAGAAGCAGGGATAGGATGCAGCTCCCTATCCCTGTCTCTCTCCATACACAGCACCACCTACTGGCAGGCACTGGTATTGCAGTGTATTTTCAATCTCACACGAAAATTAGCAGAACAAGCTGAAAAATCCAGGTGGGGGGGGGGAGGTAGGTGCCCTCCCCCCCCCCCCCTACACCGCCCCCTGTTGACGCCCATGGCAATGTTCAACTTTTAACTTTTTTTGTTTCATATTTGTTTATTTAGTTTGTTAAAATTATATGGCCAAAAGCTGTGTATTGATTTAAGGATGGTTCCTCACATTATCGGTACCACATTTGAATGTATTGTTTAGTCCTGAATGTTTACTATTTGAATCATTTATACATTATTTTTTTGAATACTTGAAAATACATTTAAAAGTGCAATTCTCCCTAGTGGCATTCCAGGCAGTGAATATGACTGGGAACCTGGGAACCTGGGTTCTAGACCAGAATTTAGATTTGAACTTAGATTTATAAGCAAGTTCATGTAAAATAGGATCTTTAAAATCCTGACTACTTTTTAATGCCATATTGCGGTGAGCTGCACATGATGTTAAAGTTTTGAATTGAGGATTAAATAATGTGTCCCATCTAACAGCAATACTGTGTTTCTCAACCTTTTACACAGAAGTACCCGTGCAGATCCAAAAAAAATGTTCCTGGGGGGGGGGGCATATTTTTCAGTTAGTATCTTTAGACACTGTCTGTGCTGAGCCTCTACCCAGACACTATGTTTAGACAAAGTAGGCACCTGCCGTCTGGGTAAGCAGGTGCCTACTCAGCCTTTCTGCACAGCCACCACCTTTGAGGGGACCTTAAGGTGGTTAGCCGGTTAGCTCTTCGGCCCCCTAACAGATAAAACACAGAGGACTTTGTTGCACCCCCTGCTTTTGGTGCACATACTCCCGGGGTACGCATGGCACAGGTTGAAAAACCAAGTTGTAAAACTAATTGTATATTCACTGTAGTTTCTCTCTAGGGAAAAGAAGAAAAAAAAAAACAGCCAAACAAAACCTTCAGCTAATTGGCTACTTGGTTTTAGCTCTGATTGCTGATTGATTTTTCTCTCCGTAACAGTAGTCAGTGTAAAATACTCAGATTTATATTTGACAGTGCTCTACCGCGTGCCAATTTCACATTCATGCACTTACAGAAACATGAATTGTGTTCATATAGACTGCGGTATAATGCATAGTCAAGACTTAAACACCCAGTTAAATAAAGAATCAGTTTAAACGCACTGTAGTCCGGTTTATAATAGACTGGGCTGCATCACAGTTATAAATGACCTGTCAGTTTCCCAAATGCTACATTTTAAAGTTCAGTATATATAATGAAACAATTTATCCTGTTAACAGAAACCAGTGATGCAGAATGATATATATAAAGAAAAATTATCTTACCTGTGAGCATGTGACAGCTGCCATCTTAGCTACTTGCTTTAAGATTTTCATGATTTTTTTTTCCTATCCATTAAGTTGTTTGTCTTCCTCTATTAATATCTAGTGCTAGCACCATTAGACAAAAATGTGAGGATAAATAAATTTTAATCATGACAGGAGGTAATTAATCATATCACTTTTGTTCCAAGTGACAAAGAACTTCTCTTTGTTTTTGGTGAAAAAAATTAATAATAAAAGTGAAAACAAATATGTCTAAGGAATTTGCAATGACTGAACTATAAACATAATTTATGATGCTTATAGGTTTGATTAAATGAGTGATTGGAAAGTCTTCATGACCTCTCCAACCAGACTGTATATAGTTTCAGGAGCTCTGAGAGGTGACTATACAAAACAATACAAACTGGAATGATAGATGCAAGCTCTTCTGATCCCCAAGTGGTGGCTTTCAAGCATTATTAGGGTCAAGAGTCTTCCCCTCATGACCTGACCATGTGCCCCAGGTGTCAGCAAGATTGTCTGGTTCTTACTTCATAGTTTTCCAATAGATAAGTTTATGATTTATATCAGGGCCGGACTGGGGATTCAAAGCAGCCATGGAAAAAAATGTATGCCAGCCCATTTATATATATTTGCATGCATATATATATATATATATATATATATATATATATATATATATATATATATATATATATATATATATATATAGTAGTTAATATCTTTTTATTGTCCTGATAAATGGCCCTATAGTGTTTTATTTTTTGATTCTTTGTTTTTTGGTATTGGACGACCCAGATTGCTGGTATGGATTGAAAAGTGTTTGTGTGTATTCAAAAGTGTGTATGTGTGTATATATATATATATATATATATATATATATATATATATATATATATATATATATATATATATATATATTATTTGTATGTTCCTTTTTCTAATTCAAAATATTGGGTCGTTCATGGTAAAAAATTAAAAATTGGTACTAAGTGACCATGCAGTAACTCTACCAAAGCTTGCTCTTAGACGGGATTCTAGATTGCACATCACAATATATATATATATTTTAAATATATATTTTTTCAGCCT
The DNA here is from genome assembly GCF_036172605.1 of Pelobates fuscus. Taxonomy (NCBI): domain Eukaryota; kingdom Metazoa; phylum Chordata; class Amphibia; order Anura; family Pelobatidae; genus Pelobates; species Pelobates fuscus. Next base: position 316,502,276 of record NC_086317.1, on the reverse strand, counting down.
AGTAAGTTATCTTTTATATAAAGATTTATTCACTAAACAGCGTGTTGTGGCGAGTTGGAAACAAATTTAAGGGGAAAAGTTAATTTAGTACCTAACAATTATTTTGCTCTAAATCTTGCAAATTGGTTGTAGTGGTTTGTTCACTAAACAACGAATTGGAGTGAATTAAAAACCGAATTATAACATTTAAGCTAAGACAGCAAACAGGGTTATGTATTTATGTGAGAATTGAAAGTAAATTTCAAAATTAAGGCCGGTCCAGTAGTCAACCTAGAAGCATAGCTGACTAAGAGAATTTTTTTCAGTTCAGCAATTTTTATCTTAAAGGACCACTATAGTGCTAGGAAAACATACTCGTTTTCCTGGCACTATAGTGCCCTGAGGGTACCCACCCTCAGGGTCCCCCTCCCGCCCGGCTCTAGGGGGAGGAAGGGGTTAAACTCTTTCTCCGCCTCCTCGGCTGAATGCGCATGCGCGGCAGGAGCCGCGCGCATTCAGCCAATCCATAGGAAAGTATTCTCAATGCTTTCCTATGGACATTGGCATCTTCTCACTTTGAAAATCACAGTGAGAAGCGCGGAAGTGCCTCTAGCGGCTGTCAATGAGACAGCCACTAGAGGATGGATTAATCCTAATATAAACATAGCAGTTTCTCCGAAACTTTTATGTTTATAGAAAAAAGGGTTAAACCTAGCTGGACCTGGCACCCAGACCACTTCATTAAGCTAAAGTGGTCTGGGTGCCTATAGTGGTCCTTTAAGTTTGAAGTTCATTTTAAATTCTCACTTTAGTAAATAGCCTTGTATGACTGCAACTGGGAAATTTGTAAGCATAACACTTTTTCCCCAAATCTTAGCAGTTTGTTTTTCCTTTTGAATGCATTCAGTGTATAGTGGATGAACCCCAATTTTAAAGGAAAACTCCAGTGCAAGGAAAACAGGGACCAAATTCCAATAATATAACAAGAAAAGCAATCATTACAGAAAACAATCATATTTGTTTTTTCCATATGAAGATATGTAATACATCAGTAATGTCTGGAAGTGCCACGTGGTTTGGTGGGTTCTCCAATCTTACTTAAACTTAGAGTTGATACTTTTTATTTTCTGGTTTTTTTTGTATTGCTATAAAACTGTATAACTAGCATATATGGGAAACAAACAAGGGTATTTCAAATTTATAAAAGCATCTATATGCATACAATGCAGATGACCATAACCAGCCATTTTCCTGAAATGACAATGGCATTTTGTTTTTAACTTTAGAACCTAAACTCATTGCATCACACTGTCAAAAGATGACTAATCTTAAGTAAGGCAGTTCCTAATTCACAGTGAGCAGAAAACATCTCACCAGAATTATATGTATAATAATATAGAGGCAAAAAATTTTTTTTCTAGATCCAATAAGGTTTGCTTCATAGCATAAAACCAATTTATTTTCATTGTAGTATACCAAAGACCGCAGAAGGCAGCAATATGTATGATGCATTTATCTACTGGAAATCTGTTTAATGTCTGCATAGTTTCATATTATCTGAATAAAACATCAGTGGAATAACACAGATCTTGGCAGTTGAGCTAATGATTGACCATGATAAAGATAAATAATTAAACATAGGCAGACATTTATACAAGTATGCATTTGTATTTTACTTGACATAATTGCAGGAATAATGTAATCAATAATGTACTGGCAACAGAAGAAAAATCACCAGAAGGCTGGATCTTAATGAACTACTAACTAAAAAAAAAATAACTGGAGTTCTTAGCTTTTTTATTTTATTTTATTTTTATTGCATGTACACTACCAGTATATGTATGTGTGTGTGTGTGTGTTTGTGTGTGTGTGTGTGTGTGTGTCAGTGCTATAACTTTTATGTTACATGATGTTTCTAGGTTATGGTTAGAGTTAGTCTAGTGGTTAGTGTAAGGTAGGAGTTATGTTGTGTAGGGTTAATGTTTATTGATAGTGTAATGGTGAGTTAGGGTGATGTAAGGGTTAACAGGAGACGTTACTGTAATGGTAACTGATTGGCATACATGTCCAATAGACACCTGAGATTAGCTAGTGTTATAATTCCAGCCTGTAGCTATTTCTGTTGCCATTGTTAATATGACAGCGGGTACCAATTGGGAGTGTTACTCCCACTTATTAGGGCCCCCAGACTGCACAGATTGAGAATAATTTAATAGATAACATCACCATCTTGCTCTACATGATTCTAAAACATGATCTACTTGTTGAAATAATGGATAGATCAGGTACTTTATATCCACATATGAACGTGTCTACATATAACAGGTATTCATATTTATATACAGACATAAAACACATTTGGTGATGAATTTCACACACATTTTCATAGTTGATATATTCGGATTAATTCAGATATTAGTAATTATTATAATTTTTTTATATAATTATAAACTTAACATGTTGCCATTACTTGTTATTTGTCAAATGGTGTCTTGTTTATTTGCTTATTTATGTATTTCTTAGTTGACTTTTACTTATTTAAATGCTTATTTCTGCCGGGTTTGTTTTTGCAACCATATCCTTCAACCTGTTTACTAAAGGTTGAAGCTTTTATTGTACGCTGTAAAATATTTATGCTGTAAAAAAAAGGTTGTCTCTAAATAAAAAAATTGACTGAATTTTGTCCATACGGCAACATTTTGTTAATAAAAAACAACAAAATGCCACTAAAATGTGCTTACAAGCGTACTGCACATAAATATTATGTATATTTTTTTGCAGTACATTGATAGGTGCCATTTGGTTCTGAGATCAAGTGAGAAAAAGTAATTAGATAATATTTAAATATAGATTTATTTTTCTGCTCCTCCTTTTTTTTCCCTTCACTGGTAACTTCTTCTGTGCACAAAATCAACATTTAGTGAGCCTGGAGAGCATGCAGAGAGTGAAGACACTGAACATAGGAAGTACCTCTAGTGTGACTGCCACTAGAGGTGTTACTAACTAGGCAGTAATGTAAACACTGTCTGATAAGGCAGTGTTTACTTTAAAAACTTTGTAGGGACATGTTATAGACAGCAGAAAAACTGCATTAAGCTGTCCCCTTTTAATTTTGAAGACACCAATAGTTTACAAACACTTAATTGTACAAGAAAAGATATAAACATGGACATTTTGGCTGAACAAGGGTCTTAGACAAGTGTCAACTACTTATACTACTGCATAGGTTATGCTGCAAGGATGTCTTCTGTTACTGTGTGACTTTGAAGTGCATAATAATTTAAAACGATTATGCTAATGCAATAATTGAAGCTTCTGGGTAAAGTTTCAAACTCCCTTGATGCCTTGAGGAGACACAATCCATTTCCAGGATCATCTGATCCACTGTCAGGCAGTTGAAGTTCATAATATGTTGCTTTTAAGAAGCGCTTTGCTTTGGCTGCCATTGCATTTATGTGTCTGCAATAATGGATCAAATTCAGCTGCCATTAGTGAATGAGATAATAATCATAGAAAAGAAAACCTTCACAACATTCAGCCAAGTAAAGAAGGTAGACATATCATTATCCAAGTCTAAAGAGAAGACTTCACAAGAGCAAATACAGAGGGTTCACCACAAGGTGCAAACCATCCGTAAACCACAAGAATAGAAAGGCCAGATTAGACTTTGCCAAAAAGCCAGCCCAGATCTGGAACTGCATTCTTTGTACAGATGAAACTAAGATTAACTTGTACCAGAATGATGGGAAGAAAAAAGTATACAGAAGGCTTGGAATGGCTCATGATCCAAAGCATACCATGCAATCTGTAAAACACGGTGGACGCAGTGTGATATAATGGGTATACATGGCTTTCAATGGCACTGGGTCCCTAGTGAAGCAGCAGGATGAATTCTGCAGTGTATTGGGACATATTGTCTGCCCAGATTGAGCTAAATTCAGCAAGGTTGATTGGACAGCTGTTCACTTTACAGATGGACAATGACCCAAAACATACAGCGAAAGCAACCCTGGAGTTTTTTTTTAAGGCAAAGAAGTGGAATATTTTGCAACGACCAAGTAAATCATCTGATCTCAACCAGACTGAGTGTGCATTTCACTCGCTGAAGACAAAACTTAAGGCAGAGAGAACCATGATCAAACATCTGAAGAGAGCTGTAGTAAAGGCCTGAAGCATCACAAATGAGGAATCCCAGCGTTTGGTGATGTCCATGCATTCCTGACTTGAAGCAGTCATTGCCTACAGTATTAAGAATTCAATTTTTGTTGTCCAATTACATTGTCCAATTACATTTCAGCCACTGAAATGAGGGTACTGTTCATTAAAATGGTTGCAAACTATTGGTCCTAAACCTTTCATACAATATTTTGTCCAACCCCTTGAATTAAAGCTGAAAGTCTGTCCTTCAATTGAATCTCGGTTGTTTCTTTTCAAATCCATTAGGGTTGTGTACAGAGCCAACATTATAAAAATGTTGTCAATGTCCAAATATTTCAAGACCTAACTGTATTTTGTCCCAATATAAGCAAACAATGATCATTTTTGACCATCCGATTCTTTTAAGAGAAAAGAAAATCACCACAAACTAAATACAGCAAGCTACAACTTAATATAAAATAGATCTCAAGTTATAAACTAATACATCTTTAAAACTATCTTGTGTGCTGGTAATTCTGTCAGGAAACAAACTCTGTGAGCAGAATAAAGCTCTAAGAGCCGAGTGAAAGAAAACAAATAATGTGAAGACAGTTACAAAGAACGATTTCTATCCATAAGTGCCGTTGTGGGAAATGTAGTGATTTGGAACTTATTCGGGAACGTAAAGCCCTGGACAGTAGTTGTTTTCTCTGTCGCATACAATTAAAGTCATCATGTGTGTCTGGTTCTTGAGTTGTATCTGCTACATAGGGCTGAGGCTTGATAGGAGTGAATGAAGCATGGCTGACTATCAGAAAAACATATTAAATCAATTCATTGAGTGCTGTGAGACTGAGAAACATGTGATGCAGAAGATGCGTATGACAGTGCAAAGGATACATATATTATTGTATGTTAAATGAATAGTACATTGGATTTGAATAAGGATGCGATCAATCGAAACATCTAAAAGTTGTCTGTCTGTGGCTCATGTGACTGTGCGTTTTCATTCTCCGTGGGGAAAAGAATCATTTTGCCTAGAAGATGCTTATAGCTTTGTAAAGTTAATATGTATTTTATATGACGAATGGATTTGTATTTAAATTATATACAGATGCGATAAATCAAAAGATTCAAAAACGTGCCTGTCTGTCTGTGTCACGTGTGAATGCATTCTTTCTGTCCTGTGTATTTCCAATTTCTAGGATTGCTCAGAGGCTAATTCTCAACACTGTCTCTGGCTGCTATTGCTGAATGCTCAATTTGGGAATCCCAGGCTCTTAGCAGCTGAAGTCAGCATTCAGATATTAGCAGAAAGTACACTACGGTTTTTAAAAGTGTCAGTTCAGCGAGGCACAGCCACCCATGGTTTGATTTTTATATTTGTACTTGATTTAACTGTAACATCTAAAATGATGGAAATTATGCCTTCATGATAAATTAAAAGCATTTTTCATTAGACATGCATTTTTAATTTCTCCCATGTGTTGGAGGGCAGTGTTTTACTTGTAGAAAAATATGATATTAATCTAAATTTCTAGTACACTTTAATGACCAAGAGCACAACCACTTTCTAAACTAAAGTACGGATAAAAATGGAAAACATTTTTTTTCATTGGAACAAAATCATAGACAGAATAAATAGTATTTTGGTGCATTTCCTCATTGTAATATCACTGTGTATGTGCCTATGCGATTGTATAATTCTTTACGTTTCTCCTCATGTATATATGTAGTTTGAGCTACCTGCGTTACTGTATAAATTTACACCATAATATTAAGAGTTTTACAGTATACAGAGTTAACAGTTTTTTGCTGGCTTGAGAAAAAAGTGTATATTTTATTTCTATGTACAATAAAAAAAAGTATCATTGCGTTCTACAAAACTAGGGTCAAAAGGTGTAAATACATCTCCAGAACACAATGGTTTTATTTTCTTCTAATACCCACAGTTTGAGTAGTCAAGTGCGGTATCAGACAAGTGAGGAGAACACAGTCCAAAATAGTATACTATAAAAAAAAGAAATCATATGGAAGCAAATACAACATTACAACACATGGGAGAAGCAGCAGTGTCAAATGGCAAAACCTCTCTCTCTCATACCATAGTCACTGCATACATTAAACGACTGCTTATTGGCTGCAATGGTCCCATCTTTCAAAGAACATTCCAGGCACCATAACCGTTACAGTGCGTTTTAGTGGTTTAGTATGCCAGGAATGCCCTACTGCCCCAAATGTAAGTAGTCATACAGTTAAGTAACAATGTAACTTCTTACCTGGAATCTGCAGAGCACTGCCTCTCTCTGCAACCCAAAACACTTGTCATTCAGCTAAGCCTGGCAATGCAGGGCTTAGCTCATTGGCTGAGTAGGATCAGCTGGCTCTGCATTCCAGCTCTCAGCACAAGAAGGAGAGAAGCAGGGAGATGCCAGAAAATAAGTCAAAATGTTACCTATCAGTTTGACTGCCTTTATTGGGGCACTCTTGGCACCATCACCACTGCAGAACTAAGTGTGGGAAGTGTACGTTAATGGTGCGAGTCATGGTGCTTGGAGTGTACGTTTAAGCCGGTTACGGGCAGCTGAAAAGAGCTGACGCAAAATGATTTCAGACCCATTAGCTGTAGGCTGTGTGACATAAACTGTGCATCACTCTATATAATGTACGCTTGGACCAACACCATGCAATGTGAGGGCAGCTAATATAAGGGTATATATTATTTATAATATATACCCTTATATTAGCTATATAATAAGGGTCCTGGTCTGTCCAAGATTAGTAATAGTTTGCAGCTAATCTTATTCATACCTTTCTTCCAATATTTCATTCTAGGTAGATGGAATGAATAAATGGTGTGAGTTGCAAATAGCATTAAGTTATCATAATGTACAGTTAATTATAACTTCAGAACCCCTAAATAGAGAAAAATGATCTATCTATCTATCTATCTATCTATCTATCTACATGTCTATCTATATCTCTACATAACTGTCTGTCTGCATTTACTTGCAGTGCTTCTTTAAAAGAAGCATTGTGGCAGCAGCACAGTGTATACCACACATGCACCCTGCACCAGATGCATATCGAGCAGGTTATTCACTGATGTAAAAATTGTATGGAATTCAAAGAGAATTTAAAATTAAAGACCAAAATAGCTGAACTGGTAGAAAAGTTGACTTTGAAAATTTGCCAGTTTCACTATTTTATTTTTAAATATGAAATTATGAATTTAACAAACAATTCCCCTTTGATTACTAAGGATGTGAAATAAGCATTTTTTCTTTGTTCTCCTGGCCAAAGTACAGACTAGTAGTTGAACTATAGAAATCTAAAGGGACACTATAGTCACCAGAACAAGTGCAGCTTGATGCAGTGGTTCTGCTGTCTATAGCATGTTCCTGCAGACATTTTAATGTAAGAAAAGGCAGTGTTTATGTTACTGCCTAAGGACGCCTCCAGTGGCAGTCACTCAAACAGCCGCCAGAGGAGCTTCCTGGGTTAGTGCTTCACAATGTGCAACACTGACGTTCAGTGTCTCCACGCTCTGCATGGAGCTGCTGAACGTTCCCTATAGAGATGCATCGATTCAATGCATTTCTAAAAGGAGATGCTGATTGGGGCAGATTGGGGAGATGCTGATTGACATAGCCTCCTAATGCTTTCGTTTGGGAAAGCATTGGATTTGCTGAGATTATCATTTCTGATTATCTCAACCAGGGAAGTGGAGCGGGGGCTGGGCACCTAACATGGGTTTTTTTAACACTATAGGGTCAGGAATACACGTTTGTTTTCCTGACCATATAATGTTCCTTTAGCCTTGTAAAGCATGGGTCATTCTTAGTAGATATTCTTTTTTTTAAAGCACTTGATGGCATGTTCTTAGCTGCTAGTGTTATTTACTAAAGTGAGAATTCAAAGTGTATTTCATGTTTTCTCTAGTTTGACTATTCTAACCTTAGAATTGAAATTCACTTTGAGTTCTTACATTCGTAAATAACCATGCTTTTTGCTATCAAGACTTTATAGTTCATTTGGAAGTACAAAGATGCTCGCAATAACCTTATGACCTTATGAACAATGGACATTTGTGTTTGAATATGCACCACCTTAGCTGTTTCCTGCACATCGTTTATCCTTACATAATGTGGTCCTACACTAGTTGTGTCGACCCAGGTTTTATAGATCCATTAGTACATTGCTCTATTAAACCTGTTTTGAAGGACATGTGAAAGAAAATTAGACGAGAAGTCAAACTAAACTGGAGCACATTGCACTAATCAATATGTATCTATCTCAGCTTTATTTATATCATTGTAAACAACTTTTATTATTGTAAAAAAAAAAAACTGACACGTGATAATCAAGATTGATGTAGTCTTATGGACAGTTATGAGAGCACTGTTGTGGCACAACCACAAGCAACAAATAAATGTCTCTCAGTCAAGTGTTAATAAAAGTGCATGTCAGAATTACTAAAAAGTCAGAACATATGAAGAGTATACAGCAAAATAATACATAAGATACAACATAATCAAAGATAAAACACGGTTTAAAACACAGTTTATCAGTGGGGTAAGACCATGTGAAACAAATGTACAAATCTAATACAAAGTTGTATTCTTAACACCTTTAGTACCCTATAGTGCCCCCCTTGCATGTCCCTCTGCTCCCTTTTGTCACTTACATGAATTTAGTGCTGATTTAGCTCAGCACTGGGTAAGGCTCCACCTCAACTCCTCCGCCAATGTCAGCCAGTGGGGGCAACATAATGCACATGTGCTCGTATTAGGACCACCCCATCAAAAAGAATTGTATCAATGCTTTGCTATAAGATTTTAGCTGACACTGGATGACCTCGTGCATACCGTGAGGACATTCAGCATCAGGTGACCAAAAGTCACCTAACAACATGAAAGCGCTTCTAGTGGCTGTCTAGTAGACATCCACTTGAGGTGGAGTTAACCCTGCAATGTAATTATTGTAGTTTATCGATATAGCAATAATAACAATTGCAGGGTTAAACTAACAGGGACAGTGCACCCAGACCACTTCAATGAGCTGAAGTGGTCTTGGTGCTTATAGTGTCCCTTTAACCAAAGGCATCCACTTTTAAGACTGACAAATTAATAACAGAAAAAATTAATGACAATTAATGAAAGTGTTGGTGCCACTCAGTGTTGACCTCACAATAACTCCAACTCGATGCGGGGCGGGAAGGACAGGAAACCTGCACGGAAACAGGAGACAGTGTACTCTTTCTAATGCTAATATGCCACAAGTGCAACCACTTTATTCATGGAACCATCTATGACCACAGCAACAAGTTAGCAGGAAACATTTCTTTCAGCACTATGGAAGCAATCTTTAATCAATGTAAAAATGAACCACCTGTCAAAAATCTAGCCAGATGAAAACCAGTTAGAAAATGTTGAACCCTGTCTTAACGGCTCTGCTGCAACTCCTGCATATCATGCAACAGAGTATATTGCCTGTGGCACGTGATTCTTTTCTTTTAGGTGGTGTATTATACATTTTCCAGCTATCTGTGATATACATGAGATATAGTGAACAAATATTTTTTGAGAGGATTCTAATTCTGTGTGAAAAACATTCCAGAAAATCAAATGATTTGCATTGTGCCGGAGGTTGCATTCACCCTTCTGCAGCTGAAAGTGGTAAAATGCTTATTTATGAACAAAGCAGTCTTCATGGAAACATGCTCATTAAGGGTGAAAGTTAAAGTATAGAAAGGATACGTAGTGATGTAGTGTGTAATATTGGAAATAAATAGCTCCATGGTGTTCTAGAAATATCATAGTAAACTGTTAGCTGAGTGGTACACATTCAGAAATCCAAGATGGAATTTCTTCTCAATGAGAAGCTTCGGACTGGTCATTTCCTTGGCACAGACTTTTAGGGGAGGGCTTGCAAAGGCTGCATACAGAAGGTTAGCAGCTTCCACAAGCTGTTATTTCATATGCCCCCAAAGAAAACATGCAGGAAAACAACTAAATATATATTTACTTTGGGGTACATCTTGTTAATAGATTATTTTTTTTTTAAATCAATGGAGTGTTCCTTTAAGAGGAGCTCTCTGCTGTGTTTAATTATTAGAGGCACTGGAGAACTTTCTATATCTAAATAGTATGTATATATTTTGCAGTACATTGCAATTCAGCTGAAAACAAATGTTCAAATTTAATATAAACCATTAAGTAGACCGTATTTACTTCATAAAAGCTACCATGTATCTAAACATACATGCTACCTGTTTTAGGAAGCAGCCTGTATATTATTGTATAATGCTTGTTCAGACTGTCACTGCTATTGTCTATCTTAACATTAGTTTAAGAAAATCAATCCCTTTGAAACAATAAATTTATTTAAACTTTGCTCGTTCACCTGTGGATACTTTCGAGACACTTGGGTAAAGGACAATTATCCTCAATCACAACGCTAAACAATCAGCATGTAATAATCAGACTGCTGCTTGAGTCAATAGCCGAAAGAACTATACACAAAACCAAATATAACTGACAGCACATCTGAAATGGAGTCTTTCCATTGATCCATATGAGTATTTAACATTGTAGATACATTCTCCTCTGAACCCCAATAACCAGATTTACCAATGAATGTGATGTGGACAAAGGGGTGTGAATTGACTATGTAATTATCTTTTTAGTTCAGTAAAATGTATCTAAAATGCATGTTTTTTGATGCATATAATACATTGTAAAAACAAAAGTAGTAAAATATACACCCAAAGTGTACACACAAAGATATACAGTGGGACCTCGGTTTACGAATTTAATGCGTTCTCCGGGACGTTTCGTATTGCGAAAAATTCGTAAACCGAAACACGGTTTCCCATAGGAATGCATTGAAAACCAATTAATGCGTTCCGGAGGTGAGAAAAAAGTCAAATAAAGTATTTTATCTGTTCAAAACTCTTTATAAAGTGCACTTTAAAGGCATAAATACTGTACAGGGACATGATTAATCAAGCAATAACATTTCAAACATCCAACTTTATGTTTTAAAACATCACACATCAACACACCGTAAAAGGCATGCAAACAACTAAGCTCAGCTCCCTACCTTTCCACTTCTTGAGATGCACCAAAAAGGCTCCAAAACCTGCTGCAAATGGCTCCAAAAGGCTCCAAAACTTGCTGCAAAGTGCTCAAAAAGGCTCCACAATTTGCTGCAAATGGCTCCAAAAGGCTCCACAACTTGCTGCAAATGGCTCCAAAAGGCTCCACAACTTGCTGAAAATGGCTCCAAAAGGCTCCACAACTTGCTGAAAATGGCTCCAAAAGGCTCCACAAGGCTCCACAACTTGCTGCAAATGGCTCCAAAACCTCTCCAACACCTCCACACTACACACTCACGTGCTACCCACACTTCAGTATGCAGGGGGCGGAGCTATAAACTGGGACACTTGTTTCGTATTGCGAAAAAAATACGTAAACCGAGGCATTTTTTTAAATGAATTTTTATACGTAAACCGAATTTTTTGTTTACCGAGGCATTCGTTAACCGAGGTTCCACTGTAGTTAAATGTTTAGAAACACCATAGGTTCAATGTATCTGTAGAAATACAAATAACAAAAAGAGTGCTTTCTGTATACAGCTAGATATTAAATAAGCAAAGTGGGAGGAATCAAACTCACAAGGCAAGAGCCTCAGCAGGCTCTGTGGAGTCAGCATATACAGGCTAAGCGATATAGTGCCAGGACAGGAGTACCGGATCAGTAGATAAAAATAACTTTATCTATTGATATTGTTATTTTTAGTTATTGTTATTATTATTGTTATTTTTATCTACTGACCCAGTACTCCTGTCCGGGCACTATATTATTTAGCCTCTATAGGCACCGTATATGCTGATTCCACAGAGCCTGGTACGGCTCTTGCCTTGTGGGTTTGATATTTCTACATGTACTTTGAACCTACGGTGTTTTTAAACATTTTGAAACATTTAAATATACCTTTGTGTGCACACTTTGGGTGTATATTTTGCCACTTTTGTTTTTATCTTTATTTGAAGTTGATAGGGGACCTAGAAAGGACACCTTTCTTACACCCATTCTCTGTTATTACCTTTATCCCTGAAGCGCCAACACAAACATTGTTTCTGCTTCTTGTATATAATAATATAATAATTTGTGGCAAAAATAAGTATTTAATAAATGTGCACAGCTATTTCCTGAAACCCATAAAAATATACCTTCCGTTAGCTGCAGAACCAGTATTTGCAGCTAATGAAGATACACTACTTTCTTGCCCAGCTCTTACTTCTTTTTAGTGCTGGCCATTGTCTAATTAAATGATTCTCGTAGAAAAAACGCTGAGGACAAATCTCCAATCCACAGCTTATCATAATAGGGATTCAAATTATAAAAAAAAAATAATAATACTTGAGGTCTCTTTTAGTGGAAATGCCATTTTAAAAGGTACACTCCACCACCATGCACCATATGTCCCAGCACTTCTCATTGAGAAGCATCTGTATTCACACAAGCAATTATTGCTTGTCATAGAATTTGAATCAGAGTTGCAATGTGGAGACTTTCCCAGCCGTAGGATAAAGGTGATTTTAATAGTCGATTAACTCTTTTAGTGCCAAAATAGGAGGAGGAACCAGTAATTTAAATAAAAACATGAACCTTGCAATGGTCCTAATACCGTCAGCATAGCAAGATGCTCTTGTGGTACATTTTCCAAGGAGTTATCCGGTTTCCCCAAATCAGAGACACCAGTAGGGATGGTGAGAAAAGACTGAATTAGTGACTGTCCTATTGAAATGAGTACTTCTGGAAGGCCTGCCATAACAACATCATTAAGGTGAAATGGTTATGGTGCTTAGAATGCCTGTTTAAGTAAATAGGACCTAATATTATATCTGTCTGCTGTTTACAGGACACTGTGTATTGCACAAATGATATGATTCCCTTTTGGAGAGGTAAAAAATATAAGATGCCTACATTACTAAAACTGCACTGCTCCCCCTACTTATTACTGAAACAGGAGGGTTATGTCTATTATATCCATTGATCCTGTATCTGTAATTGTTTCTGTATCATCTATGCCATTTTTATACTGTGTGCTTCTTTATTTAGATTATGGATTTTTTTTTTCAGTCACTGACTTATGAATTTTTATTTATAGTTATGGATATATTGCTTATATTTTACAATAACATTGTATTTATACGGATTTTCAGAAATAATTAAATTTTAGCTTTGTGGATTGAATCCTGCATATGTTCATTATCTTCCAATATCCATGCTAATGCGTATATATCATGACTCTCCTGATAGGAGTTGCACAGCTCCTTGACAGTTGCCTAGCTACAGCATTCACCATGACTTTAGACACACCACCCCTCCTCCAGCTTCAGATAATTCATAGAGGAACATAATAGTGTTTGTACTGGTTGCTTGGTAACAATTCACATTATGATGTCAAAGACAAGAGTCTCTATTTTGGGCCATTTTAATGTGTAAGCCTGAATATGCTGGTTTTTCTATTTTTTTTTTTATTTCTTTTTATTTTTTATTTTTTTTTCAGTTGTTAATAATAGCTCCCATTCATTTTTTGTGCTCATGTTGCTACATATTTTGAAGAGAAAAAAAAAAACAAATTCACTAATTTTAGGTGTTTTTCTCCTATATTTTAGTGTTGGTGTTTGTTTATATGCACAACACAAAGAGTTACAAAATATAAAATAGTCAAGTTAAAAGCAATCTCTAACTGACATTTTTTTTAAATTACATTTGCATATGATTTTGAATCCCTCAAGCTCATAGATGAGTAGATAAATCCCTAAAGAAGTAAATAATGTATTTGGAGGAACATGATTATGGGTACATTGATGATTCATATTATCTGTATTCCTCAATTTTACAAATTGCAAGTTGTTCATGTCTTACTACAACGGTTTGAAATAACGGTATTTATGTTTACAGTATAAAATAAGAAAACATTTATTGCAATGTAATCCTTTTAAGAGCCAAAGAGAGTTTAAATTCATTCAATTAATTTAGTTTTTTTTAAAAACTACAAAGTGACATGTCCTTTTTAATGATGCACCCCCCAAAAAAAGAAAAAAATGACATACATAGAAAAAAATATTAAAAGCTGTTGAATAAGTTGAAATGAAAACAATAATTCTTTCAAAACACGTATGTGTGTACAATAAAATGTAGGGAAGCACAGTTATATAAAATATAACAAATCAATGCAAATCTAATGCAATTTCTATTAGGTTTGCACCAGGGAGTAATCTCAATAAATTAAATATGAACAACACTTAAATTAAAGTAATTTTCAAGAATCGTGTTCAATCCATTTCACAATGACAGCTCTTAACACTACACTGTGAAAATCACAATTGCCTTCATGCCTGAATCCAACTATTGTAGCAATATAACAACCACAGTGCATAGTGGATTAACCCTCAGTGAAACATAGCAGTTTTCAGCTGCAGGGTTAAAACTAGAGGGACCTGGCACCCAGACCATTTCATTGAGCTCATGTGATCTGGGCGTCTGTAGTGGTTCTTTTTAGTGTATGTGTACCTACATGCACTGGCGTACATACTGCCGTCGCGACCAGGTGCCCGCCGCCATGTGTTGCGGCCCCTTGCCCGCGCAGAGTGAGCCCCCCGGGGGGGGGGGTTCAGGGGCACAGATCAGTGTTCGCACCGTGTCCCCATGGGTTGTGTGTATGCCACTGATTGATGACTTGTGTTCCATAAGATTCTCATAGAGAAGCACTGAGAAACTTAAAGCATGTGCAGTCCTTCCCAATGCTTTACAATGCTTCTTAAAGATGATTCACTTCTCAAAGAGAAGCAATAAACTAGTATTTCTTTACGTGAAGCACTCCATTTCAATTTAAATAACCGTTTCAAGTAAGGCAGGAAACCCTCCCGGTTGTCTGCTGAGGAGATTTATATGTGTCACCACTTTAAAGCGGCACTGTCATGCTGAACTTACCTTTCCCTAATCGCTTCCTCTTCTTTTCCTCTTTCAGGATCTCTTCTTCATTACTACTACTAATACTACTTTGTCTTAGGTATATTTCCTACACCTGACCAGCTATGACCAGTGGAGGAGCAAAATGTGCTCCATTTCCTGTGGTCAGAGCAATTTCCCACAATTCTCCACTTTCCTCCGTGATCTCGCAATGCCTTTTTTCACTACCAAATTTCGTCCTAACAGAATGAGAACAGTTTGTTCATTCATGTTAGGACGATATTCGGTACTTTTAGGTAGCCCGTGGCTGCTCACTGTTGTTAAAAATAAAAAGTAAATAAAGAACCCCCCCCTCCAATAAATGGCCCCATGGTGGGGCATCTATTAACAACCACTCCCGTGCCTCGTGAGTGGGTACTATTCAAATAAACGGGGAACATAGGGTCCATCTTGGCCCCCATCCATGAGCAGTGAGTGGGGGCCCTAAATGAAATTGGGGGAGACCTGTTGTCCTCCCCTGTAGCCCCCACCCATGAGCGGTGGGTAGGAGCCCTAAATGACAATGGGGGGGACTTAATGTCATCCCCGCCTGACCCCACCCATGAGTGGCAGCTGGGGGACCTAAATGACAACGGGGGGACCTATTGTCCTCCCCCACTGCCCCACCCATGAGCAGTGGATGGGGGCCCTAAAAGACATTGAGGGATCCTATTGTCGTCCCCCACCTGGCCACCACCCATGAACGGTGGGTGGGGGCCCCAAATGACAATGAGGGGACCTATTGTCCTCCCCCCGGCCCCCACTCATGGGCGACGGGTGGGGGCTAAATGTAAAAATAACCCCCAGGTGACTAGGGTTCCCCAAGACCCTAGTAACACCCACCCAAATAAAATTAAATAAAGCCTTACCTACCCCCCTCACCCAAAAAATAGTGAGGGGAGAGACAATAAAACTAAATACCTGTATATAAAAAAATACAAAAACTTAACATTTGAAGTCTTTTTTCTAAAATCTTATTTTTTCACCTACAAAAAAGGCCAATTAAGAATCACTAATACCCATCGAACTTTTAAAATAAAATAAAAAAAACCTTGAGCGCCCCAAAAAAATACGCCTAAAAAACAACAAAAACCTGGCACTAAAAAAATAATCCATCTTCACCCAGCGAGGGCACCATGCAGACTGAGCTCCGCAGGGCAGGGGAAGGCTTATAAAGCCTTCCCACACCATGCAATTTGATTCAGAGCACTCCGCTGCCGCTCCTATTTTTACATATAACAAGGAGGGAGCTGTGTGCTGGTAGTTCCCTCCTTGTAATAAATGAAACGAATGAACAAACGAACACCGATATTCGGTATTTGCATGTTCATCTGACATTTCTATCTATTCATTAATTCGTCTTTTTTTTTTTTTTTTAATTCTTTATTTTATTTGTGCACAAAGTTAACAAGTATCCTTGGTGCGCCACAACAGCGACATCAGGGACAGTTAATAAACATTGATAATACAAGTCATGGCATTTGCTATTCAGGCACTTTTTTTTTTTTTATAGCAATATTTCGGTAGTGTAGGTTCACGAGTGGGTTAAGTGAATTAATTATACAAGCAAAGCTGTACACTTAAGTATAACCTAAGCTTATCAGCGAGATGGTCAGACATAGCTCTAGTCCAGCTAAGCTTGGACTAAATGGTTGTCATGCTAACCTTAGCTTATACGTCCAATACATGCATGGTATGATTGATATGTTTGCATCGCTTAATATTGATAGTTGAGAACACGTTTGAGATTGTTTAGTCATAGCATGGGTTGATCAAGTATTGCAAACGTAACAGATGTATCAGATAAATCATAAATGAACTGCTTGAATTACTGAATTACATACTAGATAGGTCACATTTGTTTAATATATTTAAGGTAGATTGAATGCTAGTTTATGCTATTCTAAGCTGTAGTCAGATGTGTCAGGGAGAATTTCACTTGCAGGTGTGTACATAGAGTGGTTTACTGACATGTGGTAAACTATTAAAGTAACAAGCTCAGCTAAATCAAGCATTTAAAGCAAAACAATATTAGAGTGTCCACCCTATGTTGGGCCAATGCAGTTAGTCATGCCTCCTTGCCGGGATGCCGGACGATCCGTCTGTTGGTAGTGCGGTCTGCCATAGTGGGATGAGCGGATTGACGTCTTGGTGGTAAGTGCAGTCCCATTAGATGTCCGTGCAGGGAAACCATCTTCCACTCAGGGGTACGTGTTGTCCAGCCTGATGCCTGCCGTGTACAGGGGGAGAGACCCAGTCTGGTGCTTTTAAGTTGTCGGGCAGTGTGTTCCAGCCCCTCTGCGGTGAGTGAAGCGGCTCAGTAGGGTAAGTTAGGGCCTTAAAACATAGTCCCGTGGTGTGATCAGTACCCTCTGATGGTGTGTGTGGTAGTGCTGCACCCCCCTGGCTTGCGGTACCTTGGAGTTTATTAGCTGGCTCCTGTTCATTCAGGGTCTGAAGTTCGCCTGTGTAGTGAGAAGGGGATGCGTCCGGCAGATTTGCCTGCCACGCGGTCTCCGCCATTTTGGAAGCGGACCCTCGGCAAGTTTGTGGGACTCCGGTGGGACACAGGGTGGGATCACCCCCGCCGGCCCATAGGGGGGGGGGAACAGGGCCGGACCCGCCTAGCTTCTCGGCTCCACCGTACCTCTGGTGGGCAGAAAAGCTGGGCAGCGGCCGTCCACCCCGCTTACCGCCTGGTCTCCATCTTAGCTGGCAGGGACCGCCCCACCGAGGGACTAAAACCTCTCCCCGGTACCAGGGTCGCCTCTAGTGTCGTGGCACAGCTGCCAGTTGCTGGGGAAGAATTTTGCCGGTTTTCAAGGCCAAAGACTAGGTAGCTTGTCGGGAGCTACTCCACTGTGCGTCCGCTCGGCATGGCGGTCCGGCCCCGCCCCTAATTCGTCTTTCTTACAAATTAACGAATAGACGAAATTGCCGTCCGAATTTCGGACAATAGCGAATGCCCCAGTGTTTAACTGGGCATGCGCGGGAATTTTACAGTGCTATCTAGTGTGGGTAGATGACGTATCCCACAGGGCCTTCATCTACCCACACAAAGATGGTAGCGCCCAGGTCCTAAGCTGAAGTGGTCTGGGTGCCTAGAGTGGTCCTTTAATTAATTTAAATATTTTAAAATTATATATTTAGCTAACTGGGGTGGGTGGAAGTTAATGGGGAATTTGGGGATTTGGAGTTAGGCTAACTAGGGGTTAATATTAAAAAAAGTTTTAAAATAAGCTTTAAAAAGTTAAAAATTACTTTAAAAAAAAGTTTTAATAACGTTTAAGTAAAAAAGAAAGACACCCCCCTTTACCCAGTCCAAATAAAAATTAACCCCTTCCCTGCCAGTCGATCACTGCCTACAGTGATCAAAATACAGATCACAGTATTATACTGTGATTTAATTTGTTTTAACCCATGAGGATTAACTTTTATTTATTTATTAACCATCAGGCGTTCAATTTATTTAATTAATTAATTTAAATATTTTATAATTATATATTTTGCTAGCTGGGGTGTGGTGCGTGGAAGTTATGGGAAAATGGGGAATTTACGGTTAGTGCTGCTTACTGCTAGTTAGGGGTTAACGGTAAAAAAAAAGCTTAGAAAAATGTTAAATCTGTAAAAAAAAGTTTTAAGAAAGTTTAGGAAAGTTTAAAAAAAAATAATAAGCAAATCAAAAGTTTAAAAACTAGTTTTAAAAAGTTAAAAAAGTAAAAAAAAAATACATTAAAAAATGCTCATTAGCACTACACCTGGAACAAACTAGAGAAAAAATGATCCCACACTAAGGTTCAAAATATGCCTTTTGAATTACCCCAGGGTGTATTATTTAATAAATAGTATGTGTTTGTGGGGAAGTTTCAATAACCAACCATCTAAACTACTCCAAAATGGAACATGGACACAGCGTAAAACTTCAAAGTTAGAAAAAAACTGAATGGCTGCATCTCAAATGTGCCCCTTCAACATCCACATATACCTGGCAAAGGAACATACGGGGGTATTGCTGTACTCAGACGACATAGCTGAGCAACATTTGAAGTATTATACAGTCATAGCACACATAAGGTTTGCAAAATATACTGCACAAACTCACTTTGTGTGTCAAAAAGGCAGAAAAAATGCTTATTACCTCTACACTTGGTACAAGCTAGCGGAAAAATGATCCCATGCTAAGGTTCAAAATATGCCTTTTGAAATACCCTGGGATGTCATCTTTAAGAAATGGTATAGCTTTATGGGGTATTTGGTTTATATAGCCTGGTAAAATACTCTAAAATGGGACATGGGCACAGCGCAAAAATTCTAAGTTTGAAAAAAACTGGAATGGCTATGTCCCAAATGTGCCCCTCCAATGTCCACATATACCTGGCAAAGGTAAATCCGGGGGTATTACTGTACTCAACTGACATAGCTGAGCAACATATGAAGTATTATACAGTCGTAGCACACATAAGGTTTGCAAAATATACTGTGCAAATTCACTTTGTGTGTCCAAAAGGCAGAAAAAAAGCTTATTACCAATATACTTGGTACAAGCTAGCGGAAAAATGATCCCACGCTAAGGTTCAAAATATGCCTTTTGAAATACCCTGGGATGTGTTCTTTAAGAAATGGTATGCCTTTATGGTGTAGTTTTAATATGTAGCCTGCTCAAGTGCTCCAAAGTGGAACACGGACGCATCAAAACCCTCCATGAAAATTCACACTTAAAAACGTAAACTTGTCACGTCTCTTTTACAGCACTGTAACTTCACAAAATAGTGCCAAAGACATACAATGGGGGTGTCATTTTACTCAGAAGACTTAGCTGAGCATAATTTGTGGGGTTTGAACTTAGTGGCACATATGAAATATACAAAATACCCAGCAAAAATGTAATCCGTATGTAAAAACTGCCCAAAATAATTTTTTACCACACATTTTGGCATATATTGGTGAAAAAATGGGGGCATGTTAAGGCACAATATGCACCATATGAGATACCCTGGAGTGTCTACTTTTACAAATGGTAGGCCTTTGTGGGGGGTTTTTGAACAGTCAAACTGTTATAATACCCCAAATGGAAGCATAGGCTCATTAAATCCGTCTCTCAAAATTCTACTGTGAATACTGAAAAGGACAGGTCTCATATATGGCACTGTAGCTTCACAAAATAGTGCCAAAGACATACAAACGGGGTGTCATTTTACTCAGCAGATGTAACTGAACACAAAATAAAACTTTGTACAGGAATAGCACACACCAACTTTACAAAATACACATGAGAAGTTCTTTGTTATAAGTTTGTGTGCCAAAAAACAAAAATACACAATTTTACTCCAATATTTAGCAGAGGTTGGCGGTGAAATTACTACGTGGAAAGTGTCAAAACAACCTTAGGTAAATAGCCTGTGATGTCTACTTTATATAAATATATGCTTTTGTGTGGCAATTTTGTTTTCTTTTATGGCTATTAAGCTTACAAGACAAACATACCAAATTTTAAAATTGCTCCACATTAAAAGTTTATTTTACTCCTTGTGCTTTGTGACCTGTAACTACCAAAAAAAAACTTAAAATCCCAGACACATTATATATTCTGTAAATCAGAACAACTAAATGAAATTATTTTTAATTGATATCTTTAACCTGCACTAATTATTATTGCAAAAACTATAAAAAAAAACACAATTTGTTTTATTTTTTTTGCATTTTTCTGTATTTCTTTGATAATAAATAAGCATTTATATATATATATATATATATATATATATATATATATATATATATATATATATATATGTTACATCAAATTAAAGCCCTTTCTGTCCTTTAAAAAACAGTATATAATATGTGTCGGTGCAATAAACGAGAGGGATGCAAATTGCAGTTGAACGCAAACAGCAAGAAAATGCAAAAATTGCTTGTGTCATTAAGCGTAAGACAAGCTTCTGAAGCTGTGTCCTTAAGGGGTTAAAGCCCTTTCTATCCTTTGATAATTAATATATAATATGTAAAGGGCACTGAAAAATAAACCCTTACATTATGGTGGACAAACACAAATTCCAGGTGTTGGTTAAGAACTTGGACAATTTCATCAGATCTTTAAGGGGTTAACCCCTTCAGGACGGAGTCAATAGTACACGTTCTGATCAAAACAATATGTAAACAAAACCTGGAATTTGTGTTATATGTCTGTTCACCCGTAGTTCACCTCTTTCATATTAAATGCACCCACACTTATTATATACCATTTTGTTTAGGAGAAACTTCTCATGAACTATTCATATATGAAACATAACTTATTATGAATAAAATAAAACTGTGAGAAATTAAGATAAAAAAAAAAATTGTAGTTCTGCCTGACATTTTATCTGTACATGTCATGATACTGTTTGCTTTTACTGCAATAAAATGCACATATTTGTATTCAGCAATGTCTCACGAGAAAAACAGTACCCCTCATTAACAGATTTTTCAGTGTTTTGGAAAACTACAGCGTCAAATATAGCACATAGCATTTTTAATTTTTTTCACATTCAAATTTGCCAGATTAGTAATGTTGCCTTTGAGACTGTGTGGTAGCCCAGGAATGAGAATTACACCCATGATGGAATACCATTTGCAAAAGTACACAACCCAAGGTATTGCAAGTGGGGTATGACCAGTCTTTTTTAGTAGCCACTTAGTCACAAACACTGGCCAAAGTTAGCGTTCATATTTGTTTTTGTGTGAAAAAAGCAAAAAACAAATATTTGGCTAGTGTTTGTGACTAAGTGGCTACTAAAAATGACTGGACATACTTCATTTTCAATACCTTGGGTTGTCTACTTTTGCAAATGGTATTCCATCATGGGGGTAATTCTCATTCCTGGGCTACCATACGGTCGCAAAGGCAACATTACCAAACTGGCAAATTTCAATGTCAAAATAATGAAATGCAAGCCTTATATTTGACTCTCTAACTTTCCAAAACACCAAAAAACCTGTACATAAGGAGTACTGTTATACTTGGGAGACTTCACTGAACACAAACATAAGTGTTTCAAAACAGTAAAACAATAAAATCGTCAGTAAAACTGCCATTCGTGTATGAAAAATGCAAAAAACTTCACTTTTACTGAAGATATCATCATTGTAATACAATTTATCATTTTAAAACACTAATATGTGTGTTCAGAGAAGTCTCCCGAGTAAAACAGTACCCACTATGTTCAGGTTTTATGGTGTCTTGGAAAGTTACAGGGTTAAATAAAGTGCATGCGAATTAAATTATCTGCACTTTCTGCCTGGGTTGTCAGGCATGTCAATCACATTTTAATTAATAAAATTACATAATTATGCTAAAAGATTACTTAAATATACACTTAACTATATGTATTTAAATTATACGTGTATACTTATTTAATAATTTATGTAATTATTTATATTTATCTATATAAATATATTTGCAGTTATTTTTATTATATATATAGATATATATAGAATGTCATTCTAAGTGTATTTTGTTACATATATATATATATATATATATATATATATATTAATAACAAAATACACTTAGAATGAACTTACATATGTATATATCATTTTTTTAAATATTTTATTTATTAATTTTATTACTGTATTTATTTATTCTTGTAATTATACGTGTATATATAAATATAATATATATATATATATGTATTATATATATATATGTAACGTCATTCTAAATGTATTTTAATATTACTATATGTGCTTATATTAATATTAAAATACATTACGTATGACATTACATATATATAAGATGTATTTATAGTATATATATAATATATATATATATATATATATATATATATACACACACATTTATTTTATTTTAACATGTTTAATTAATTTTTTCCACAGCCAGCTATAGGGGGCCATGTAATCGCTCTTTGAGAGAGATCACATGGCCCCCGGGGGCCTCATTTGCCGGGGGGAGTGCTACCTCGGCTGTCAGGCAGTCCTCCCGAAGAGGATCGCGGCAGAGATAATCACCGCCGAGCTCCTGGGGCAGAAAGCCATTACGGCGCTCTATGCCGCCGTAGCGGCTTTAAAGCCCATTTAAATGGGGACGGCATTGAGCGCCGTAACGGCGTTAAGGGGTTAAAATAAGCTGGAATAGCCCTCTAATTAAATCAAATGAATCATTGTCTGCTTATTGCATCTTTAGAACTACCATCTGCACTAATGTAGCGAAATATGTTGAGGCTCCTATTCTATTCCTATAACACTATACCTATATAACTACTGTACTCCCACTGTTATGTAGCCTGTCAAGTCTATAGAGCAAAGTACACCCTTTGGCTCTATAGACTATTCATGTGAAACCGATTTGATCACATTCTGTATTGTCAGTTAGAATTTACTATTGTGCTTGTCTTTTCTGTTTACAGGATTATACTTTGACAATGTACTTTCAACAATATTGGAGAGACAAGAGGCTAGCATATACCGGAATTCCTCTCAACCTTACTCTTGACAATCGAGTGGCAGATCAGCTGTGGGTTCCTGACACATATTTTCTTAATGACAAAAAATCATTTGTACATGGAGTTACTGTGAAAAATCGTATGATCCGCCTTCATCCAGATGGGACAGTTTTATATGGCCTGAGGTAAAAAGATAACTAACTCAATTCTTTGGAATAATTTAGATGGCAATAGTGCTATGACTACATTTTTATGGTACCTATCTTCATTTAAAAATGTATTCTGTGATTCATTGCACAGCCATAACTGTTTCAGTGGGGTCCCCAAAAAGGGATACTATAGTCAACAAAGCAACTTAATGAAGTAGGTTTGGTGTATAGATTGTGCCCCGAAGTCTCACTGCTCAATATTCTGCCATTTATGAGTAAAATCATTTTTTATACAACCCTAGCCTCCCTGCAAGTAGTGTGCACAGTCATAATAAACACTTCCTGTAAAGTGAGATCTATTATTTACACTGCCTTTATTGAAAATTCTATTTAATTTAGAATGTCTCACCTAATGCTTTTTGTAGATCATGCAGGAGCCTTCTGTATGCTATTAAAGTTCAATTTATAGAGCAGGAGATAGCAGAGCAGGAGAGGTGTGACTACAGCTGCATAAACAAAAATAAAAGTGATTTAATACCTAAATGGTAGAGAATTGAGCAGTGAGAATTCAGATGTAAGATCTACACCAAAACTGCTTCATTAAGCGTTAAGTTGTTTTGGTAACTATAGTTTCCTTTTGACTATAAGATTGTGACAACAACTGAAATTTAATTGAATAAAAATGTAGATTCAATATACAATGGTTACGCTAAAAACAAAAATGCTGTAATTGTTTAACATACCTCCCGAGTGGTTTTAGGAGGGACAGTCCCTATCTTGGACCCGAATTCCTCTGTCTGTATTTTCTAGTTATGTCTCTCGATTCTAGGAGTTCAATATTGTTGGAGCTCCACAGCAATAACACTTACAGTATTAGTATTTAACTATATTGTTCTTGTTCTAAATTACATTTTAGTTCGATAAACTGTTGTTGTTAAGTCACCTTAAATTTCTTCAGTACAGCCTCACGCCTGGCTACTCTCCCACCCACTCCACTAAACTTAAACTGTCCCTCTTTCTCCGTTTGTAATGTTAGGAGCTATGTTTCCAACTATGTTTTTACAAAACCTGAATTTGCTCTCTGTCTTTAAAATAATTCATAGCACAAGGTTATCCTTGAAAATAATGGAACTAAACTGATGTTTAAAATTTCCAAAAAACATACTGTAAATTTATTTACTTGAGTAAGAGGTCTTAGTTTAACCTTGAAGGATTTTAACAGTATTTAGCAATGAAAAACTGTACAATGTATTAGGACCATCTTTAATATTAATTGGGCCCTGAGCAAGATACTGCTGATGGATCTCTAACCCTCCCTCCTCTATCACCTGCACTCCCCCTCCCCCACTCCCCTCTAGCCCCTTGCATCCATCTACATCACCCTCCAGTGCAAATAAAACCATAAAAGATGTGCACATGTTAAGAACTGTAATAAACTACATTATAAAAAAAAGTATTAAAACTAAGACATATGCATATTTTATTGTTATCGATATTAATTGCTGTGAAGTGATATGGTTAACATAGACAATGTTCAGTTGAAATTAAATATCCATGCAGTGGAGACAGCCAAGTCTCTCTTCTCTCAATACTTTGCTGTCAGAGCAAACTGATTAGTTGGTTTACTAGTCAACCAATCAGAGCACTCTTAGTCATATTGCAAAGAATGGGGCATTTTCCCGTGCTTTCAGTAGGTCCACCCTTTATAATAATTATTAGGGTCTCACACTTATTTTAAAGATTTTATTCATATTAAATTGTTTTATATATAAACATTTGATGTAAAATTAAAGCCCTGTTTATCCCGAAACAAAAGGATATACAAAAAGTGTGACTGTGCTTAATATGAATGAGGTCCATTATGATTATGAAGAGACATATAGTGCAAAATGTAGGTTTTGTTTTGGTCAGAACTAATACAATTGCCTCTGTCCTTAAGGGGTTACATAACTCCTGCTGAAGCTCACCCTTTTTTCAAATGCATTTCGCTGTAGTAGATTCACCCTACCTGTATGAGCCTTTTAGTTTTGCTACACCTGGTACCTCTGTAGGTGCAGTTTGAGGATAAGGCACTATGTTTTTCCACTCTGAAGGACTGTCACTTCTTTTTCTCAGAAAACAGTGAGTGGTCAAGTGCAATTGCTGACCTACTCACCACTTGCACCCTGAGGAGAAGAAAGCGGTACCACCCAGCTATATTTAGGAAGCTATCAGACATTAACCATGGTAGTTCAGTAGAGGCTGATAACTGAGAAAAGGTTGTCATTGCATTTATATATACACATTGATCATTTTTATTTGTACCCTGGAATTTTCAGTATATAGGAAATAATTCCTTCTACATATAGCTTTGTATCTGTAACAGCTTAATTTATATGATATATATAATATTGTGAAAGCATATATTTTGATTACCTTTGTTGGGTTACAGATTAGATAATAATTACCCTGAAAGTGAGATTCATATCACTGATGTGGTTAATATCAACATTTTTGCAAAACTGTGGCCCTACCAGTTTGAGCATTAATGACACTAAACACATTTCTTTAATTGAATTGGTTATAGTTCCTGGAGTCCCGTGGCACTGTCCCTCCATTTGTGCCTGTGCTAGTGGTATGGCTAAAGCAGAGATTACACTCATCCTTGTTGCCATATCAATTCATAACTGTAGTGCACTGTGAGAGGCTAAACGTGGTCACTTGACACTCTCAGCCACTCAGTCACCCACTGCTACTCAGGCTAATGCTTCTTCATTAGCCCAAGCAGGACAGAGGGGATGTGTCAATGGGAACTCTTGTTTAGCATTAAAGCATTATTAACAAATTAATGGTGAATGGTAGGACTTCTTGTCACGACACTCCTTAGTCGACATGCCCTCGTGCAGTACTCGCACTCACCACTCTTTCTGTTTGGCACTGTTCTCATTTCCTTTCGTTAGGCACTACACCTGGCCCTTGTTTAGCACCTATATATTCTGGTTTCTCCCCTCACTCCCGGTCAGATCATTATCCTCTATCCTTGACCCTGTACCTGCTGTTTCCTGGTTCCCGTGATTCTGGCTCCTTGCTCCTGTCTCCTGTTTCCTGTGTATCCTGTGTTTCCTGATCCGGTGTTCCGATGTCCTTATGGTCCTGTGTCCTGTGCCTCCTGTTCCAGTGTTCGCCTGCAGTGTTCCTGTCTAGACTCCTTCTCCAGTGATTCTGACCTTGCTGCATTATTTCTGTGTGACCTGCTTAGGACTTTGCCCCTTGATGTTCATTTTGTACTTGGTGGCTGCACTCACCTGACTAAGCCTTTACCTTTGCCTAGGACTATCGTGGACTCTGCCTGCTCTATTGTATATATTGGGTTATTGTATATATTTATATATTTGTGGCATTGTCATATTTTGTTTTGTATATATTATATATATATATCTATATCCTTTTGGTTTGCCTTAATACATTTTCTTTATTACTCCATTTATCGTGTCCTAGAATTATTTCTCTGCTAAGTTGGTTCCCACACTTAAAGGGACAGTGCTGTTGCAGGGCAGCACCCCTTCATGTCATGACACTTCTCCATTGGACTTCAGACGCTATGATCACCTTAATGTGATTAAGCAATTATGGTGCATATAGTGTCTCTTTAAGAAGTGCATGACGCTATACTGGGTAGCGTTAGAGGGTACCAGAGACAGGTCCCCTCCTATTCCTGTAGCTGGTAAGCTCGTTTGAGAAGGGTACTCATCAACCTATTGTTCCTGTAACATTTTGTGATTGTCTTATTTATTGTTAAATGTCTCCCTTTATAATATTGTAAAGCACTGTGATAAGTTGGCACTGTTTAAATGCCCTTGCTATGTTGTATTAACAGTTGAGCAGCCACTGGCTGTTCCCTAATATTTTTATATGTCCCCCGATCCGATGTAACGTGTTCTCTATAAGGTAAGATTAAATCCTTCTGACATATATATGGGAGACAAATTGATGCTTTATTTTTTTTCTTTATGTTTACTTTGTTTGTGGTGCTGTCCAGCCCCCACTTTACCATTGTGATGCTGAAGTTTTTTTTTTTTTTTTTTTACCGTTTACATAGTGGCTGCAAGTGTTTGCAGGCAAATCGTTTGGATTTTAAAAATTAGGGTCCACATTTTAACAATCTCGTCCCAGATGTTCAGCATTTGGATCCATTTTGTTTGCATCCAGACAAGCCGAAATCATCTTTGACTTTATAGTATAATTTGTCCTAGATCTATTAAACAGAAATGCAGTGACCTTAAGTATAAGTATTTGAATTCTCATTGACACAAGTATAATTCAGTGCATAGTTCCACTGAAGTACTAGGGCCCTATTGATAAACAAATGTGTAACCTTACGCATGTGTCTAATCAGGAGTAATAGGCAGTGGCAAAACTATCACAGGTGCAGCCAGTGTGGCTGTACTGGGGCACATTGGGTGGCCCATGCATCTAATCACTCTATGGTTATCTTTGATTACGGGCCCAGTCCAGCACCACATTCTGCTCTTCTGGGGAAGTAAGGGAGTATTATTTACTTCCGCCTTGCTTACCAATGAGCTGTGAGGCAAAGAGTGAGAGGGGAGGACAATAGAGAAGGAGACTCTGGACAAGACTCAGCCAGATGTCACTGGATCCCAGGGAAGCTACCCACCTTTACCAAAAAGGCATAGAAGCAGGGGGGTGGCTAAAATTATGTAAATTGGGATATTTGTGTTATCTGTGTGTGTATGAGTCAGTGTGTGTATATGTGTACATCTGTGTGTACATGTGCATCAGTGTGTCAGTGTGTTTGTATGTATTATGTGTACATGTGTTACTGTGTGTGTCTATCTGTGTGTATGTGTCAGTGTGTGTATCTTTGTTTCAGTGTGCATGTGCGAAGCAGAATGTGTGCATTCATCCCAGCAATCAAACACCACATATAGAGTGATTCCTCTATCTCTCTATAGACGGATAACTGACCAGGAAGTAATGGACTTTTGCAATTGTCCATTTATTCATTCATCTTGTACACTTTGTCAATGACAGACAATGTGCAGTACATTTGTCAAAAATGCATTGTCCAGATTTCATTTATTTCCTATGAGCACTGTGATTTAAAAAAAAATAAAAAAAATAGCTTATAGCTCTAAATCTATCTGTAACTGATTATCCATCCCCATTAAATTGTAGTCTTTTGAAAATAGATTTGAAGTGAAAGTACTTTTTATGTTGCCTTTGTTCAGTTGCTTTTAACATAATGGTTGTGTCTTCATATATATAAATATTATTTAGCTGTCAGTCAACATGTTGTTTATTTTTCAATATAATTAGATCCATATGAAATATGCAGTCACAGTAATTTATGATGTAGCACTTTTATATTCAGGGTGACAGAGTGCAGGTTATTTTTTTTACATTTTCTCTAGCCCTGAGCTTTCTAAACTTGATCATTTCAATTTTAACAATCATCATTCTCTTTATTGCAGTGCTTTATGCATAGACTGCAATGTCAGTCTTAAAGGAACACTGCAGCATTAGAAAAGCTGCATTTATAACGATATAGTGCCCCTGTTCCTAGTTAGATTCAGCCACCCCCGTTGCCAGAAAAATATACATTTGTACTCTCCTTTTTCCAGTCCCTTTTCGAGTCCGTCAGCGCTGTTTACCTTTCCACAATATTATTGAGGAGTTATTCCTCTGACACTAAATATACCAACACGATGAAACACCGAGTCTGTAATGGTTGTGGTGTAATTAGGGCGTGACCCAACATAGAAATCAATAAGACGATTAGTACAGACTAGTAAGAAACAAGCCCAATACCAATCCTATTACTCTTATTAAAGTACTATTCCAACATTGGAATGAGAACCTTAAAAATGTATAATTCACAACATTATTAAATCCCTATAAAGATGAAACAAAAACAACCAAAAACAGTGCCAGAAAAATGTAATAAAGTGAAAAAATAGAAAATAAATAAAATTGGACAAGCATATGGATCCTATATAGATAGTCAGAATGATCTCCCAGGTGATTCTGACTATCTGTATAGGATCCATCTGCTTGTCCAATTGTATTTATTTTCTATTTTTTCACTTTATCACATTTTTCTGGCACTGTTTTATTTTTTATTTTTTTTTATCATCCTTATAGGGATTTAATAAAGTTGTGAATTATACATTTTAAGGTTTTCTCATTCCAATGTTGGACTAGTACATTAAAAAGGGTAATAGGATTGGTATTGGGCTTGTTTCTTACTAGTACTGTACTAATGTTCTTATTAATTCCTCTGACAATTGGCAATCCAGCTCCTCATATAGGATCATTGGAAACCTGATGGGCATGTGTGGCATGTGCATTTAACCCCTTAAGGACACATGACATGTGTGACATGTCATGATTCCCTTTTATTCCAGAAGTTTGGTCCTTAAGGGGTTAAGGCTTCTCCCATGAATGCATTGAATTCAATGTTTTCCTACGATCTGCAGCCTCATGTGCAATGGAAGCAGCTCTAGTGGTTGTTAGGAAGACTTTGAGGAGCTCATGGCCATGGTAAGAGGTATTAAAGTTAAGCCTACAGCGTTTTTGTTTGTGTGTGTGTATTTGCGAGTGTGCATGTGAGTTTGTTGTTGTCAGAGTGTGAGTCTGCATGCATGATGTCTGTATCTGAGTATGATTTTAAGCATATGTGTATGTGGCGAAACCGACCTCGCCACGTGTCCTTGGAGGGGGCTGATTTCCCGCCTCTTGCCTTTGGACTATGGACCAGACTTTATGGGAATGTGATACCCCAGATAGCTATACCATGGAGCCTATTCATATAATGAAAGACTATGGGAAAGACTTTAGCTCCATGGCAATTGTACTGTGTGAATAGGATCTGCGCGCTATTCTGTAGTTTTTTGCGCTCAGATCCCAGCTATCTGGGGATATGTGAAATGTCTGTGTGTTATGGATAAAAAGTAACTTTCTGTATTTTAAAGTGTTTTATGTCTTTCTGTAACCATGTGGTTAATGGAGTCTGTCTCTGTGCTGGGAGGTAATTGGATTACTTCTCCAGCACAGAGAAGGCCCTGTAAAACCGGTCTGAGCTGGAAAGCTAGGGGTTTTAAAATATACTTTACTAACTTTTGAACCCCTGGTCTGATCCATGCTATTTTTTTATATGTTGTTCCCCTGAATGGATTGATTGTGGATATGTAATTTGGTGTGAATGTGATGTATGGTTTTGAAGTTATAAATATTGTGTAAAAAGTATATTTTAAACTGTATGAATAATGGATTATGTGTCACACTAAGGGGAAGGGATGTGTGGGAGGTAACATCTATGTCATTGGTTATTGTATGCCTCCCCCTGGGTGTGGCCTGTAAGTGTACAATTGTAATAAAAGCCAGGCTGGATGTGCCAGTCCAGAGTTCCTGCTTAACCCTGAAGCTGAAGTGTTGTCTCATTCTTGGGGGGAATTTGACTGTATGCCGACTGCCAGGAGTGTAAGCTATTCGTATTGCTTTTCCTGTTCGGCTGCTTCCAGGGTTCGTGTGTCTGCTGTTCGAGAGTTTGTGAATCCGTGCAGTTTGGGAGTTCGGGGAATTGGTGCTTATAGTAGCTGCTGGTCTATCTAAAGGGGATTATCGCCTAAACTGGGTTTTATCCCCTTTTGAGCAAAACAGTCCGCAACAATTGGTGGCAAGCGGCGTGATCGTTCCTACAACCAGAGGGACAGCTACAGACAACACCATTCCTGGATTACAAAGTGAGGGCAACGCTAGTACCCGTACAGCGACCCTATCTATGAAGGAATTCGGGAAAATGGAGGAGAAGCTTCAAGATACAGTGTACAGTTACGTACGCCTGGGGTCTGGAGTAGTCCCAGAGGAGGACATGATGAGGTACAGAGAGATGGCCAGAGCCAGATTGTGGGACGAAGCCCTAGAAGAAGTACAGTATTCACGAGGGGATCGACGCCGCAGCAGAAGGCAGCGAATCCTGGCTAGAATGGCAGAGCAGATGCCCCTCCTAAGAAAACAGACCACAGAAAAGTGGGTGACTAGACTCGAAATTCTAGTATACGCAGAACTGACGCTCTACGACTCATACCAGGCGCTACAGTGGTACGCAGCTCAGTGTGTCCCCGAGATGGCAGAGTATGAGTTCCCAGAAGGCGGAGATTACACTGGCCCCGGCCTATTTTGGGATAATAGGGATGACGAGGACTTTGGGGAAGCTACCGACTCTCGTTTTTGGGACCTGTGTTACGACCGAGAAGACATGTTGGGTCTCCCTAGCGCTATTGACCTCGAGGCAGACCTACAGTATTTGGTCACCAAGCAATGGGACCTGGAGTGGGATTACCTGCGACTCATCAATCAGGCCCGGGAAGAGTCAACCGGTCCGCCTTCCCAACAGCAACCAGCGGTACCCGAGGTAGCAGATCTCCTAGACTGGTCCTGTGAGGATCCCCAGCGGCAGTGTGTATCCCAGGGAGCTGAAGGTACAGTCCTTCCTCCCCAGCGGCAGTGTGTATCCCAGGGAGATGAAGGTATCGTCCTTCCTCCCCAGCGGCAGTGTGTATCCCAGGGAGATGAAGGTGCCGTCCTTCCTCCCCAGCGGCAGTGTGTATCCCAGGGAGATGAAGGGGTCGTCCTTCCTCCCCAGCGGCAGTGTTTATTCCAGGGAGCTGATGGTGTCGTCCGTCCTCCCCAGCGGCAGTGTGTACCCCAGGGAGCTGATGGTGTCGTCCGTCCTCCCCAGCGGCAGTGTGTGTTCCAGGGAGCAGAAGGTATCGTCCTTCCTCCCCAGCGGCAGTGTGTACCCCAGGGAGCGGAAGGTGCCGTCCTTCCTCCCCAGCGGCAGTGTGTACCCCAGGGAGCTGATGGTGTCGTCCGTCCTCCCCAGCGGCAGTGTGTGTCCCAGGGAGCAGAAGGTATCGTCCTTCCTCCCCAGCGGCAGTGTGTACCCCAGGGAGCTGATGGTGTCATCCGTCCTCCCCAGCGGCAGTGTGTAACCCAGGGAGCAGAAGGTGCCGTCCTTCTCCCCAGCGGCAGTGTGTACCCCAGGGAGCAGAAGGTGCCGTCCTTCCTCCCCAGCGGCAGTGTGTACCCCAGGGAGCTGAAGATGCCATCCTTCCTCCCCAGCGGCAGTGTGTCCTGCAGGGAGCAGAGACCCTCAGTCTCGCACCCCAGCAGCAGGACAAGAGAATGAAAGGGGAGACAGCTGGTCTCCCTTTCCACCAGCAGAGAGAGTGGCAGGGAGAGGAGCCTGCTAACCTCTCTCCCCAGCGGCAGTTTACCGTCCAGAGGGAGGAGCTTGTTACACCCTCTCTCCAGCGGCAGCCTAACCCACCAAGGGGAGATGTTAAGCCCCACAACTGTGCAGATGGGACCGTAGTCTCTGCACTTACAGCCCAAGGGGTAGGAATGGTCGGTCCTGTCCCCCAGCCACAGAGCAGTATAGCCAGAGGGGAGACAGTTGGTCTCTCCCTCCCACAACCAGGCTCCAACCAGGCTACTTACGCAGTAGTACTGGCACCAGGGCAGAGTACCGCTGGTCTCTGCCCACTCAGCAACCCACCAGGGCAGACTACCAGTCCCCCACACAGCCGTGGTGAGACACCTGGACCTGGACAAAGTTCTCCTCTACCCAGGTGTAGTAACCAGTTATTGTGGGTGGGCTGTACTGCTGTTTCTGTTTTGTGGGTGGGTTGCTGGACTAACCAGGGCACTGACCGGCAGGAGGTCAGATACCCTGTTAGTCTGGGGAGTAAAGGGGAGAAGTGTGGCGAAACCGACCTCGCCACGTGTCCTTGGAGGGGGCTGATTGCCCGCCTCTTGCCTTTGGACTATGGACCAGACTTTATGGGAATGTGATACCCCAGATAGCTATACCATGGAGCCTATTCATATAATGAAAGACTATGGGAAAGACTTTAGCTCCATGGCAATTGTACTGTGTGAATAGGATCTGCGCGCTATTCTGTAGTTTTTTGCGCTCAGATCCCAGCTATCTGGGGATATGTGAAATGTCTGTGTGTTATGGATAAAAAGTAACTTTCTGTATTTTAAAGTGTTTTATGTCTTTCTGTAACCATGTGGTTAATGGAGTCTGTCTCTGTGCTGGGAGGTAATTGGATCAGAAAAGGGGCAGCATATTACCTGGTGGTCCGGTGGTGCTGCAGAGGCTCTCTGCCTTCATTTCTGCTGGGTGAAGGCTCTTCCTGCGAGTACCGGCACCACGAGCGTAATCGAGCGTTGCCGTAGTTACTGCAGTTACCACGGCAATGCTCTGAAAGCCGGGACTCAGTGCGGAGGTGAAGGCAGAGAGCCTCTTCCCCTTCTTGCTGTGCAAACTCTTCATAGACCAGGGGAGGGAAAGATCTTGCTGACTGCGTCTGTGTGCATGTAAGGGGCCTGTGCTCGCGGGGTCCTCAGGTGGCCTGGGCCTCTCACAAGTAAAGTGGCTGTACACAGTCGCAGGGATCGCAGCTGCGGCCAGGCCCCCTGGAGTGACAGGCCCTGTTGCAGCTGTGACCCCTGCTACCATGGTAGGTACGTCACTATTTGTGGAAACATCCACAAATGATTTTTAGGGTATCACCCTCTAGAAATGTTTTCCTTTTGGGAGTAGAACAGTGCTATATTTCACATAAGTATTTATAGATTTTTTTTTTTCAATTCTTGGTTTTATATGAATACATGCATTTACATTATTAATAAACCATACATTGTCATTATATTTGGGATTTTTTTAAGTCGGCTTTGAAATTTGACTTTGTGTGTAGTAGTTGTATATTTGTTGTACTGAAATATAGTATATGCTCAAAACATTGGGATACATTTTTTAAGTAGATCACACCACATACTGCGATGAAGAGCTATAGGACACAGAAAAGTATAAGATTGCTGATAGCTAGGGGATATTCCAAATTCAGACTCCCTACTAAAGCACGTCTGCTGGTGAAGCTGATAATATAATCGCAAACGTGTTTACCATCTCTGCTCCTGACACTGAATACAGATTTCTTGTGCCTGATCTTCAGTAATTGTCAGTTTCTAGCAATAATTTTCACAAGGCAGAAAGTGGCATTTTTTTCCCTTTAACCTCTTAAGGACCAAACTTCTGGAATAAAAGGGAATCATGACATGTCACACATGTCATGTGTCCTTAAGGGGTTAATTTTACCCACATCTAAGTTTGTACGTAGGAAACACTGTTTGCTTTTGCTTTTCTCACCAAGAACGTGATAATGAACCTGCTTTTAAATCAACCAAGAAGTAGTACACGTTTTAAACCTCATCTATAGCAGGTTAATTAACACAATCACTTCCTTGCTAGAATTTCATTCTCATTATGCAATAAAATTCATGCTTCACTGCAACAAATTAACTAACCGCTTTGTAATTCGACCTGTTTGTATTCTCTATCTCACTCTACATTTCAAAATAATTCTATTTCAGCCAGAATGATCACCTGTAAGTACCTGTAACCTTTCAAAGTAGATAATAATAATTGCATGTTGTGGCAGTCTTCCAAACTTCACTCATAGCCATAGTGAGTGAAATACTGGAAATTAGTTCTCCACCTTCTGCAAAGTCCAGAAACTTTTTTCTAGAATAAAATACGTTGAAACGACTGAAGACTTTGCAGTTTTCATATAAACCATCAGTAACTTGCTCAGGTGTCCCTTTTGTCCTACTCTGTTGGGACATCAGGGGATAAATCATTAATAGTCGTGTAGTCTTCCTAAAATCAGAAGGAGGGAGTCATGTGTTCCCTCGTATTCACACCCCATATGCAGAGTGATGTGGGTATACTAAGGAAGCATACCTTTTCCTTCCTCTAACATGCATGATTAGTAACAATGCCAGAGCATATATCTATATGGATGTATAATTGCATAAACGTCCCTAAAATAAACATTATATATCATATTGCATTTCATTAAAACAAAAACAGAAAAAAAAAACATTTAAAACTGATTATTGAATTCTCCTAATTTTACTGAATCCCCAATATTCATAGGCATTTATTTTTGTTGGTCGGTTTGATTAAATCCCTTTGTTTAGATAGTTTCAACTTTTAGTAATTTATTTGCAAAATGATTTATTTAAAAAAAAACAATAATAGTAAAACTCTTGATTATACAATAAATAATTAGACAATAAGAAGACTTCATGGACCTTATTCAAGAACACTATTCCACAATGTTTAAAAATCCATAGCTTTATAAGGACAGTTTTGCTGCAAGATTAATAGATTCAAACATTGCATGACCGCTTGCTCTTCATTCAAAAGCTCTTTGAGCAGAATAGAAATATTCTGTTGAATTACATGAAGTGTAACAGTTGGCATTTCTTTTATTCATAGTTACTTAGTTACAATACTTTAACAAGTAACTTGCTATTTATAGCCATCCAATATTTATAGCAACTCTTTCATCAGAAATAGTCTGTGCATCATATAGCATGTTGTAAAATGTCTATACCTTGTAAATCTGTTCAATGGTTTTTGTTATAATAAGAAATATGCTCCCTTATCCAGCTACTATAACTCCCTTCTCATCAAGGGTGTGTATATGTGGTTTTGTTTTTCTGATTATTTTTTTGTGTAAAATTAAGTTTACCCCTGTTGAATCGTTCAAATTTATTCTTAAATATGTTAGGTGTGGTACGTATAGATCGGAACACAATGCACTGTTGATGTAAATTGGAGATGCAGTGGTTTGGTAAAGCCGAATTTTAAAACCTTACAATAGAATGCCCAAGACTTAATCATATTAGATTAGTCAAGACTCCTTCAGAGTTTAAATTTAACATAGAACATTAATCACCAAAATATGGATAAATAATTTTGAATTGTCTCTATGAATGTTAATGGGCCTAATAGTCCACATAAAAGAAGATTACTATATCAGGATATGCAGAAATTAAGGGTTGCAGTCATAGGTCTTCAAAATGAAAACCATTAGTGTGCAAAGAATCCCCCTAATTTACGTTCTAAATAGTGGCCCCAGGTATATCATGCATACTCACCTAGTAAAACTAAAGGGGTATCTATCTTATTTCATGCAGACTGGGTTTTCCAATTGGACACACAATATAAAATGTAACGGGGAGCTTATTAATTTTGGTTGGCACTCTAAATGGCATACAAATAATATTAGATATTAGAACTTCGAGTAGGTCATATTGTTGTATGTGGTGATTTTAACAGTTCATTAGACCCTCAATTAGACACCTCACGAATAGATAACAAAGATCTGCACCCTTTAACAGTGGCTAATAATCAAAAACTGAGGGCCTTGCTTCATAATCATGAATTTTATGACACGTGGAGGTGTCTGTACCCATCTGCTAGAGATTACACATTTTATTCATCAGCACATTTAACTTACTCTTGTATAGACATGAGTATTGTTGATAAAACTACCCTGCCCAAGGTCTCACTTACTTATTTTGGGATAAAGTTAACAAAATCTAACTCCCTGCTAATTAAGGAAAATCATATCCCACTTCTAAATAAAATGGAAAATCAAATGTCAGCTTGGGGAGCTCTGGGGGTGTCATGGTTGGGCCATGTGCACACAGTAAAAATGAGGATATTACTACACATTTTGTATCTTTTTCATACCGTCTATTGCCTTACCATACAAACTACTTAAAAAATTTCAGCAAATAATTAATGCATATATTTAGGAAAACAAAACCCCTAATGATTGCATTTAGGCTAACATGGCTTTCAAATACTAGAGGAGGATTAGCCATACCTAATATAATTAAATATTACCAGGCCCCATTGTGATCGCAAAGCATGGCAGTACTTTTATGCCCAGCTTTACCGTTGTGACTATGTTTAGAAAATGTAGAAAATTGATGGAAGTGCACTCCACCCCTTGCCAATGAATCCAGGGTGCTTCACTGGATATGTCCCAGTACCCAAATGGACCAAATATAATAGTAGAAATAGAAAAATGAATCCAGGCACTCCAAATGAATTCCAAGAAAAATGCAATGTATTGGAACCAGCAGCTACAAAGCGATGTTTCAACCCCTAAGGGTCTTTATTAAGCTATGTTTAGAAAATGCATGTATTAAATCCTATACGTTAGAGGAACTTCTTTGGAAAACTTTACCTATTCCTCAAAATCAAAAACAAATGTTGCCACTGTCTAGAATAATGCTCCAATATTGGGCCATTTGGGCACCAAAATTAATTGGTGATCTGAAATTACTATCTCTTGCACCATTACACATCATATCTACTTTTACAAAAGATCTTAATTCAACTCTGTGAGAGCCAGTGGCATTAACAAAGTGCATATTCTATGTGATGAATAGGGGATTAAAGCTTACCCTACGTTACAAACGCTTTGCTCTCTCCCACATAAAGAGTTTTTTCCACATATATGAGAATTAAGAATGTAATTTTATCTAATGATATTACAAAATCTAATATGGTGTTAATACTTCCTTTGGCAATTATTGCTTGAAATCTAAAATGGCTGGTAAAACTCTTTGTTTGTGTTATAGCTCACTCAATGACACTAACGAAGAGGGAAATTTACCATAGATGCTTTTATGGTAAAGGTATTTGGGAAAATCTTTTCCCTTATCATTTTAGTTACAAACCATACATTACACTTAAAGCTCGTCCCATAGTTTATCTCATTAGGAAGCATTACATAAGCTGCTTATGCGTTGGTGTATGGTGCCGGATAAAATCTCCCATATGTATGCAGAGGTATCAGACATATGTTGGAGATGTCAATATCATAAAGGAACCCTTATACATATTTTTTGGGACTGTCCCAAGTTAAAACCGTTTTGCAATGCAATTAAGCAAATCATTAACATTTTTATGGGAACGTCCATACCTACTTGTTTAGAATGTTATTTATTACATATGCATAAGGATTTGCATACAAAACTGATTGTGTATATTTTTTTGGCTGCCAAAACTAGCATTGCCTATAATTGGAAAAAAATGACACCCCCAGATATAACAGTATTATTAGAGAGAGGGGATATGGCATGCCAATATGAAAAAAATTGCATATGGAATAGAAGGAAAGGAAGAAAAGTATGAACAAAGGCGACAAAATGGTTGCAATATGGGAAATAGGTAACATGATGTAGAACATAATTTAAGGGCACTATGTGAAAGTTCTCACACCTAACAACCCAGTTAAAGTCCCCTTTTTATTTTCCCCTTTATAATTGTATTTTTGTTTTTGATGATTAATTAGCTTACCTTGATTGTACATGTAGAACATATGGATAATACATAGTATAGTGGAACACTCACAGTAATGGATATGTTTGTAGAGAGGCACTTCTCCCTTTTTCATACAGATGATTAAAAGGAGCACTTTAAGATGATTTCAAAAACACATAGTATAATTGACTAAGGGTTGACTCCCTTAATCGGGATTATGAATTATTTAGTAGTTATGTCTTTATTCAACTAAGTGGGGTTGTGATTTTATTTTATTTTTATTTATTTACAAATTTGAACAATGAAATGTTATAACCAATGAGAATATATGCTATACATGGTATATGATACATTGGTAACAATTGTAATAGAGTAATGTTCTGTTATGTGAATTCTATGATCATATTAGTTATTTTGTATTTACAAATATTTTTTTAATAAAAATGATATATGAAAAAAATAAGAAATACAATATTGTCATCTTTCAGATCAGCAGCTGAACATTTTCATTTTACAGCGTTCAAAGAACAAAAAATGTTTCCTGCACAGGTGAAAGTGTCAAAATACTATGAAAACCACATAATATCATTGGCTGCTGACATCCCATGATATCTGTAGTTTTGTAAATTACTTTAAAGGTCCCATGACAGCTTTATCTCTATGTAGTAGACTTCTAAATTCAGTCGAATTTGGGCCGATTGGCTGTTTGACCAAATGTCCTATCTCCAAAGCACCATGTGAACGTAAATATTTGAGTCCCACAGTTTTCATATAAACCATTAGTAACTGGCTCAGTTGTCACTTTTATCCTACTCAGAGATCAGAGCATAAATTGTTAAGAGTCATTTGGCTCCCTAAACACAAAGGGAGGGAGTCGTGTGTTCCCCTTGTATTCAAACACCCCATATGCAGACTGATGTGGGTTTACTTAGCAAGCATACCTTTTGCTTCCTCTAACATTAGTTGCATGTTCTCCTTTGTGCCAGAGCATTTGCATATATGGGTGTATACTGCATTAACCTTTCCTAATATAAGCATTACATCACATTGCATTTCATTGAAATAAAAAAACCAAAAAACATTTAAGACTGATTATGGTAGTCTCCTAATTTTACTAGATCACCCAATATTTAAAAGCAATTCTTTTTGTGGGTTTGATTACATTCCTTTGTTCAGATAGTTTCAACTTTTAGAAATTTATTTGCAAAATGATATATTTAAAAATACTAGTAAAACTCTTTATTATACAATAAATAATTAGACAATAAGAAGATTGTGTCAGCTTCATGGACCTTAAGGACTATATTCCACAATGTTTAAAAATCCATAGTTTTAGAAGGACAATTTTGCTGCAACATTAATAGATTCAAAGACTGCATGACCTCTTGTTCTTCATTCAAAAGCTCCTTGAGCAGAATAGAAATATTCTCTTGAATTACTTTAAGTGTAACAGTTGGCATTTCTTTTATTCATAGTTACTTGGTTACAATACCTTAACAAGTAACTTGCTATTTATAGCCATCCAATATTTATAGCAACTCTTTCATCAGAAATAGTCTATGCACCATATAGCATTTTGTAAAATGGCTATACCTTGTAAATCTGTTAAGAGTTTTTTTTATAATAAGTTAAATACAGAAATAAAATGTTAGCAGCTATCAGGTCATCAGCTAAACTTGGGCACTTTGGCCACAGAGTATTAACAATTAACGTTTGAACACATTTTTGTTAATAAAAAAAAAAAAACATTTCTTGGATGGGTGAAAGCTCTGGAATACTATGAAAAACACATCATGTGATTGACTGCTGACATCACATGATCTCTGTAGTTTCGTATTTGCTTTAAAGAACCACTCTGGTCTCATGATGGCTTTATCTCAATGAAGTAGACTTCTCAATTCAGTTGGATTTAGACCAAATGGATGTTTGACCAAGTTTCACATCTCTAACGCATCATGTGGATG
Source organism: Pelobates fuscus (assembly GCF_036172605.1). Lineage (NCBI taxonomy): Eukaryota > Metazoa > Chordata > Amphibia > Anura > Pelobatidae > Pelobates > Pelobates fuscus. Next base: position 316,461,377 of record NC_086317.1, on the reverse strand, counting down.
TAAAATTGGGCAAATTAATGGGCTGTGCCCAAACATGCTTTGTGATTCATGGAGCCAAATAAAGGGGATGGATCAGAAAGGAAGATGATTATATTTTTATTTATGGAGGGCCAATATTCAGCTTAGTCTGCCATGATGGACAAGATATGCCCAATAATATGCCCAACACATTTTTGTGTAGTGATATTTCATAGCAACTATTCAACTGAAAGGCTTGGCGTTCAAAATGTTAAAATTGTTAGTATTGCACTGTAACAACCAATAATAGATGAAAATCCTTGGCAGATGGCTACTAAAGGTAAAACTAAACAAAACACTAAGTCTTCAGTGAATACTATCCTAGCAACCTACTTTTCTACCCTACCCTTACCTTTTCTGTCACTATACTCCTCTCCCTCTAGCATGTAAGCTTATTGAATAGGGCCCTCAATCCCTCTGTTCCTGTGCATCAAGCTTGTCTGGTTACAAATATGTGTCTGTTAGTCCACCCATTGTACAGCGTTACAGAACTTGTTGGTGCTTTATAAATAAAAATAATAATAATAAAGGTGCATCCTATTTTAGTGCTCTCTGCATGATTGGTGCAACACATAATTTTGCTGTTCATATGCAATAGCCTCTGCATGTTTTCCTATAAGAAAGCTTTGGATTAACATTGATTATCTTAACTATGGAGACTGGCGCTGTGATGGAGAAAAGGTACCTTTAAATCCACTGGGAGGAGGGCTGGGACTGAAATATTTACTCTAGCATACAGTGTGAGGAATACATGTTTGTATTCCTAACACTATAGTGTCCCTTTAATTTAATGTATGGCATCAAAAGAAAGCTCTGTTTCCTTTAAAAAAATATAGGTTCACTAAATTATGAAATTCTGGATAAATACATGCACTGAGGACCAAAATGTCAGAACTGATCTTATCCTTAAACAAAAAAAGAATATTTTATTATGAGGTTAACTAATTGGCCATACTAAGGCAAACTTCAAAGCAACATCCTCTAAAATCTATATAACCTCAACAATGAAACTCTGTACTTGAAACATCTGGGTTTTGAGATCATTGTATTTTTTTTAACATTATTTTCATTGAAAATAATAAAGGAAGTTCTTTATCCTCATCTTGCCATATTTGGAATATTTGTTTTTGTTACAAAAGTAATCCACTTGAACGTGTTAGAATTGGAATTATTGGTTAAAAATAGTCCTTTATTTTACTTCTCTGTTGGTTAGGTGCTAAAAAGGAACTGAACATAACTCCAGCAGCTGCCAGCCAATTTTCAATCAACAATAAATCAATGCATCATGTTGTCTTCACAGTGTAAATACATTTTTTGATTTACTATAAATATCAGATAAACTGTGTCAAGAAATTTAAACAGCAACAAAGAAAGAGATAGTTAAATGAAACTCATGTGAATTTCAGTCAGGTTAATTCACTAAACTGTGAATAGGACAAAACCATCCAGAGCTATAATGGCCATTTAGAATGTAAAATCAAGGCATTGCTAACACTGTTTAAGAATGTCCAGAAAACCAGACCCCGAATGAGATTGAATTTCATCTGGATTTTGAGCTGGATCGAACACTGCTGTGCAGTTAATATTCAAGTCCCGATTTTGGAAATCTGCGCGATATGTCCAGCAGCAAGATACTTAAAAAAAAACATACAGATGAGCTACTTATTGCATGGGTTAGTCATTAACTGGGAGGAGACTTAGTGCCCTCTATGGGTTTGGCTATTATTAACATAACCAACAGAATCTATTGTGCCCCCCTCTATTGTTAATCTTTTGTGTCCTCCCCCTCATGCCACCTCTTAGTGGCTAGTCACACCTCCCCAATAAAAAATAAATCTTGCATATCCCTCACCATAATAATAGTGTGGGGAATAAATCTAATTACCTGTAATTATATATATATATATATATATATATATATATATATATATATAGTATATATGTGTGTGTGCTTATCTTCAGTATCATCAGATGTCTTCCTTCTTATTAAATCTTATTTTCTTCATCCCCTGGAAAGGCTCCCTCTTGCACTTCAAGAAAAATAGATCCAAGTGAGCACTTAATGGGCTCCATGCAGAATGATGTTTCAAGGCAGGATGACAATTGTATGCATGACATTTTAAAAACATTAAATGGATTATGGAACCATTGTTAACAATCAAATTAAACACTAACTCGCTACTATATTGTTAATTATGTTTATTTCACTTCTTTGGTGAAAATAGAGCAGTCAAAATAACTTTTGATATGCATTTTGTTTTGGATTGACACTGAAGTTACACGGTATTATGTCCAGTTTTGGAGCCCATGTTTTTTTTTTCCTTCAACACTCCAGTTGATGAGTTCACTAACATCTTGAAAAATTTAGATCAATAGAGCAAAAATTAAATACAATTTGTTTTAGCATTAAATATTAAATTGTTAAATTAACTTAAATGTTTATTATATAAGTGTATTTACTTTTGGCTTGCCATATTACATTAATAGGAAAATTAATCAATTCTCATATTGTTATGCATTTATGTGTCCCCATTTAGGAGGGACAGACACTATTTTAAAGGACCACTATAGTGCCCTGAGGGTGCCCCCACCCTCAGGGTCCCACTCCCACCAGGTTGAAGGGGGAGGATGGGGGTTAAACACTCACCTTTCTCCAGCACCGGGCTCCCTCGGCGCTGGGGACTCTCCTCCTCCTTCGGTCGCCATCGACTGAATGAGTATGCGCGGCAAACATTCTCAATGCTTTCCTATGGACGCTGGCGTCTTCTCACTGTGAAAATCACAGTGAGAAGCATGGAAGCGCCTCTAGCGGCTTTCAATGAGTTTCTCTGAAACTGCTATGTTTACAGCAGGCAGGGTTAATCCTAGATGGACCTGGCACCCAGACTACTTCATTAAGCTGAAGTGGTCTGGGTGCCTATAGTGGTCCTTATGCTCAAATCCCTCTGTCCCTCTTTTCTATGAGTCGCACACTGTTTATGTGTCTTAGTATATAAAAGAGCTCCACAGCAATAATGTGTCTTTATACTGCAATAAATGTATTAAGAAATCAATCTGTGTAAATGAGATATGTTGTTCTTGTTCAAAATTACATTTTAGTTGCATAATTTGAATTTCTCAGAACAGCCTCACCCCTGGCCACACCCCCACTCCACTCACAGCCCTAAAATTAAAAGGTCCTCCTTTGTTAGGAGGTTGAAATGTTAGGTTTTATGAAAATGTAAAGTGGTCTAACATACTTGCAGTGAAAAGATTAATGGACTTTGCAAGAGAAACTTGATAAAAATAAAAATAAAACAACAACATACAAAATACATCATTGTATTCTTCTTGGTTGAAAACTTTCTAATTAAATACATATATTTAGAAGAGTTCTGAAAAGGGCAGCGCATGAAATGAAGAAATAGACAATTTGTGCTATGTCATCATGCTCTCTTTATTTGTTTGAGCACTTACCTGACTTATCCTACTGTTTATAGTTCAGTACCATTACCCCATGTTTGTAAGAAGACACTTAATGGACACAATATAACCAAGGGATCAATATATGGGAAGAAGTGAAAGCTAAGTCACATAAATACCACTATTCTACAGTGGCTGTACACCCTATTGATACCTTTGAAATGAAGATATGCTGTATGCCTGCTCCATACAGTTACACAGGCAAATTAAACGGTACAAAAAAAAATTAAAAAACATTAAAAAAAAATTGTAGTTTGTGGATCCTTCCTACCACTCCTATTTATTTATTTTTTCCTATTATTTACAATTTTCATTTTACTAAATTTTCAGATTACAATTGCAGGGTTATTCCTTAAAGTGAAATTCAAATTAAAATTTAAAATAGCTGCATTGGAAACTTCTCCAGGTTAGCTATGCTTTCAGTTTGGCTACTCTAGCCTCAAATTTTAAAATGCATTTTGAATTCTTACTTTAGTAAATAATCTTGTAAACCTCTAGTTTTTATTATTTTCTTTAGAAAATTGACTTTTTTCCCACAAAAAGGTGGGAACTAAAACAGTGTCGACTACCAAATGAAGTGGTAATACCGAATTTAGCTGATAAAAGTAGTAAGTAGCTAATCTTAGTGAGTATTCATTTTGTAAAATGTAAAACTGACTTGTCATTAAAAAAACTGAATTGTAAGCAGTGACCACAGATATCCTGTCAAACTATTTTGACATCTTTTACTAAGCTGGCTTTAGTGGTTGTGGTGCATGGTGTGTTGCTTTATAAGACAAACACAAAAAGATTGACAAATCTGAACTTGTATATGTTTAATTACTTTATTTGCTAAATTATATGTTGTTTATGTCTGAAAAAACAACTTTGTCTTATAATTGAGGTTACCTTAGAATCAGGGCGGGACTTACTTGCTCGTCTTATGGCAGACTGATGTGTCGGGTCTTCAGTCTTTGACCAAGGGCCCAAACACAGGGATCCTTCGCTCAGTCTACCTATAGAGGGAGAGAGCCTGCACCTCCTGCCTGCAGCTCTGCCGGCTGACAGAGTGTATAAGTGACACTGCGTGTATGTCAGTGAGTGCTAGTGTATGTGACCATGTAAAGAGATCCCTATATATTGAATTATATTTATAATATATATTAATATAATTCAGGCGGCGCTGGAGAGGGAGCACTGGTTAGTGAGCTCTTTGCTCAGCTCCCTCGCGCGCCACAGAGTGATGCTGGGAGCCGGAATATGACATCAAATTCCGGCTCCCGGCATCACTCTGTGGCGCGAGAGGGAGCTGAGCAGAGCACTCAGGGGAAAGTGCTCCCTTGCCAGCGCCGCCCACCCGCCCGGCTTGTCAGTTAGCCGCAAGGCTAACAAGACATTTGCCCTGGGCATTTGAGGGCAGCTTTTTTTGACGCCCCCTGGAAAATGCCGCCCAAGGCAAATGCCTTGTTTGCCTCGTGGCTAAAACGTCCCTGCAGTTAACAACAATTTGCTTTATTTTACGGGTGTTAACATTTTTTTAAATTAGGTAATTGTCCACCATAACAAGCTAGTGGACCAACATGTGGCTCTTATTTAAAGAAGTATGCAAAAATGGCTGATTACATTTTATTCATTTATGTTAGGGGGTTATTTTTATGCCCCTATACCCAAGAATCTGGTGCAATGCTCCCCTCATGATGTTAATATGTTAGTGCATTTGTACCATATCAAGAATAACATCATGCAGAAAATAGAAAAACTGCCCTCTTTACCAATGTATTATCAGCATTTTAAAATCTGTTTACATTTCGACTGCAAGAGTTTGCTGTAGAGACCTCTGCCCTGAGTTCTCATGAACTTCCCTACTGATATACTGATAGGGATACCCAGCTTGCCTCTGATATCGGAAAAATTGAGCAACTTTCTTGGCGTCCACATCTTAGGTTGAGCTTTATCTTTTATATAAATGAGACCTTTCATATAAGACTGCCTCTTCTTCACAAGGAGTGCTGGCCCAAATCAAATGTCCCAGTAAACAAAGGTCTAGAAAAAAACTGTAACCTGTCTGCTATCCATGTAATTGTGCCCAAGATACAGCTTTATATACTCTGGGGGGTCTCTTATGGCTACATTTTCCCTTTTGAGAACCAATAATGTGCAATACACAGTTTCTCATCCACTTGTGTGCCGTATTGGTTGCACACCTATCATTTTTATGTTTTGTTTCCTTGGGGCTGTCATAAGCTCCTCTAATTATACCAAAAGAAAGATTCATCTTTGACGCTATTCTTTTTTTTTTTTCTCTTCACTTTATCTGTCTGGTTGCTTTTATAATAATCAGCAAGATGTTTCCGCTGCCCATTGTTTTTATTTCTTCTGCTATATGATACAGGACTATTTAAACATAGGTTTGTTGCTAAATTGGGTCTTGAAGTTTATGCAGATTTTTCCTTTTTTTTCTTTGTATCGTTGTAGCAAATTGGCACTCTGAATCTAACAATTGCTGTGCCAGATTTTGAATTGCTTGTTAATACAGACTTTAATTTGTTTTCTTTTTTTTTACCAGTTTAATCTTTTTTTGTCTTTTTTTTTTGTCTGTTCTTTTGTTATATAATGAATATGATGGTGGCTCCAACCGTATTCTGTTAATGGTGGTTCCAATATATGTGATTGTGTTAATGGTCTTTATTGTGTTTCTGAAGATGTAAAGATAGATGTTGGGATTTTCTCTTGTTGTACAAAAATGATGGGATACCATTATCCTTCAGTACTTTTTTTCTGTGGGGTTTAGAATATATTCAAACAATGTATGGGGGTTTAATATCCTGCATAAAAAAAATCTGTAATTTTAATTTTCCCTTGTGTTTTCATTCTATGACTTTTAGAAAATGGCCAAGGAAATCAATTTTGATTCGTATCAATCTGATATCGAAATTATTGTCTAAATGTGTTGATGGCTATGTGTAATATATTATAGTACCCTGCCTTATTAACAACAACATATATACTATAGTGAATGTGTATGCTGAATTTAAGGGTCAGTTACCCTTTCTTCAGAAAGTGATTTCCCAGATGTTTCAGTAGAATTGAGAGCACTGATTCTTTGTAAGGATTCAAATATATTTGCCAATTTGGTCTAAAATGCTACAGCCAGGGAAGGAAAAGTAAAATGGCACCATATGAACACTACTGCTGCTGTTCTTGAAATCCCTAGTGCACTCATATGCCATGTATGTCAAAGAACCTGGTCAGACTATGCACCACTGTTAGTGTGAATAATGTACTCAACTCTACGTGCAACTTCCAAACACAATATTATTATACATTCATTATATCTGTCTATTTAAAAGAGAACAGTACCCCCTCTAGAGCTGCAATCATTGTATTCATTAACCATAAAGCCACAACTATGTAAAATGCTAAAGCGATGAGGACTGCATAAAAAATTCTCCAGAATAGAAAATGTATAGAAAGTAGATCATTTCCATAAAAAAAAACACTCTACTTTTAAATGACTCTTGCATCTTAAGCAATTCATGAAAGAAATGTCATTATATCTAAAAACAAACCCCCCAAAAACCAGAAAGGGCATTGGAAGTTCTCACACATTCTATACTAATATCAATAAGGTATACATTTTCTCTTAGTACATAAGAAAAAATCAATAAATATACAATACTTTACATAATAAATCATCAAGAAGACTAGACTTCACATCTATGGCAGAGAAGTTTATACAACATCCTTGAAACGTTTAGTTTCGGTTTGGGAATGGAAGGGTATTGAGGGATACTAATTGATTAAGTGCACTAAGCATAGTGATTGACACAGATTGAGGCTAATAGGAGTGTGAGATAGTTATAATACACAGTGAACCTAGATTATAGGTGACTAGATTTTAGTATATTCAGAGTGCGTATAAGCATACTACTACAAGCTATTTTAAATCTAACTTCCTCTTCACTATACTATATACTTTATAGGAACTTAGGAGTGATACAAATTGGACTGATTATCATGCTCTGGGCTCATGCTTTCCTATGTGTACAGGGTGGCCCGTAAGTCCCTACCCAGTCCCTACCCGTTTTCTCACATGTTTTGAGCCATTGTGGCTATTACTTTTCCAAGTATTTTTTTTCAAATCATTTTCTCTAAGCTTCTTATCATCTATGCCTCATCTAATTACTATATTCTTACATATATGCACTTCTTAGTCAAATTGATAGTTTAGTGGATATTCCTTTTTCTCTGTCCATTAGTGTTGATACCATTTTAAGCACACCAAATTATATAGTTATATCTATGCTCTCTTTAGCATTGAATTTCTAATTGGTAGGTGTCTGTCTACTTTATCTTTTGGTTCAATCAATGACAGGGAGGATGATAACTTTTTGATCTAAACATTATATCTCAATTTCAGAGGCGGCCCTCTAATTAGGCGGTTTAGGCGGCCGCCTAAGGCCTCGCGCAGGCTGGGGCCTCGCGGCCGCCTAAACCGCCTGTTGGCAGAGTGTGTCAGGTCCTCGGTCACTGACCGAGGACCTGACACCAGGAGGGGGCCCGGCGGCTTGCCAGGTATGCCGCCGGGTGCGAGGCCCCTCCTGGCTGCCCGGCCACCGCAGACACCGGTCTGCAGCTCCGCAGTGTGCAGAGCTGCAGACCATGTGTCTCGCGATAACCGGCCAATCAGAGCGTTGCCGCGGGTTACCACGGCAACGCTCTGACATCTCGCGAGATTACATGGTCTGCAGCTCTGTGGAGCTGCAGACCGGAAGGCAGCAATGGCCACCAGACCACCAGGGAGCCCACACTGGACCACCAGGAAAGGTAGGCTCTCACCCCCCTCAGCCTTACCCACCACACCACCCTCAGCCTCACTACCCCCACCACCCTCAGCCTCACTACCCCCACCACCCTCAGCCTCACCAACCCCACCACCCTCAGCCTCTACTTACCCCACCACCCTCAGCCTCTACTTACCCCACCACCCTCAGCCTTTACTAACCCCACCACCCTCAGCCTCACTACCCCACCACCCTCAGCCTTACTAACCCCACCAGCCTCAGCCTCACTACCCTCACTACCCCCACCACCCTCAGCCTCACTAACCCCACCACCCTCAGCCTCACTAACCCCACCACCCTCAGCCTCACTAACCCACCACCCTCAGCCTCACTACCCCCACCACCCTCAGACTCACTACCCCCACCACCCTCAGCCTCACTAACCCCACCACCCTCAGCCTCACTAACCCCACCACCCTCAGCCTCACTAACCCACCACCCTCAGCCTCACTACCCCCACCACCCTCAGACTCACTACCCCCACCACCCTCAGCCTCACTACCCCCACCACCCTCAGCCTCACTAACCCCACCAGCCTCACTACCCCCCACCCTCAGCCTCACCTTCCCACCACCCTCAACCTCACTACCCCCACTACCCTCAGCCTCACTAACCCCACCACCCTCAGCCTCACTATACCCCACCCTCAGCCTCATCCCCCTACCACCCTCAGCCTCACTACCCCCCGCACCACCCTCAGCCTCACTACCCCCTGCACCACCGTCAGCCTCACTACCCCCCGCACCACCCTCAGCCTCACTACCCCCCACACCACCCTCATCCTCACTACCCCCCACACCACCCTCAGCCTCACTGCCCCCCACACCACTCTCAGCATCAGCCCCCACCACCCCCACCACCCCCACCACCCTCAGCACCACCACCCTCAGCCTCACCATCCCCCACCACCCTCAGCATCACCCCCACCACCCTCAGCATCACCCCCACCACCCTCAGCATCACCCCCACCACCCTCAGCATCACCCCCACAACCCTCTCACCACCCTCAGCATCACCCCTCACCACCCTCAGCATCAACCCCCCTCAGCATCAACCCCCCTCAGCATCAACCCCCCTCAGCATCAACCCCCCTCACCATCAACCCCCTCCCTCTCACATCACCCCCCTCCCTCTCACATCACCCCCCTCCCTCTCACATCACCCCCCTCCCTCTCACATCACCCCCTCCCTCTCACATCACCCCCTCCCTCTCACATCACCCCCCTCCCTCTCACATCACCCCCCCTCCCTCTCACATCACATCACCCCCTCCTTCTCACATCACCCCCCTCCTTCTCACATCACCCCCCTCCCTCTCACATCACCCCCCTCCCTCTCACATCACCCCCCTCCCTCTCACATCACCCCCCTCCCTCTCACATCACCCCCCTCCCTCTCACATCACCCCCTCCCTCTCACATCACCCCCCTCCCTCTCACATCACCCCCCTCCCTCTCACATCACCCCCCTCCCTCTCACATCAACCCCCTCCCTCTCACATCAACCCCCTCCCTCTCACATCAACCCCCTCCCTCTCACATCAACCCCCTCCCTCTCACATCAACCCCCTCCCTCTCACATCAACCCCCTCCCTCTCACATCAACCCCCTCCCTCTCACATCACCCCCCTCCCTCTCACATCACCCCCCTCCCTCTCACATCACCCCCTCCCTCTCACATCACCCCCCCCTCCCTCTCACATCACCCCCCTCTCACATCACCCCCCTCTCACATCACCCCCCCTCTCACATCACCCCCCCTCTCACATCACGCCCCCTCCCTCTCACATCACCCCCCCCTCTCACATCACCCCCCCCTCACATCACCCCCCTCTCACATCACCCCCCTCTCACATCACGCCCCCTCCCTCTCACATCACGCCCCCTCCCTCTCACATCACGCCCCCTCCCTCTCACATCACCCCCCCCTCCCTCTCACATCACCCCCCCTCCCTCTCACATCACCCCCCCTCCCTCTCACATCACCCCCCCTCCCTCTCACATCACCCCCCATCCCTCTCACATCACCCCCCCCTCCCTCTCACATCACCCCCCCTCCTTCTCACATCACCCCCCCTCCTTCTCACATCACCCCCCCTCCTTCTCACATCACCCCCCCTCCTTCTCACATTACCATCACCCCTCTCACATTACAATCACCCCCCACACCATCACCTCCCTGTCACCATCACCCCCTCTCACCATCACCCGCCTCTCCTTCTCACCATCACCCTCCTATACACACAACACACTTCAAGCAGCTACACCAAAAAACATAGGGTCTCAGACAAAAATGCAAACATGCTCACAGAGACATACATTCACACACAAGGATACTCCGTCAGACACACTCTCAGGCACATACACAGGTAAACTGTGCATCAATGTGTATATGTGACACTTTTTTTTGTTAGTGGGGCCTCATGTTTGAGTTTCGCCTAAGGCCTCATAAAGTCTAGAGCCGCCTCTGCTCAATTTAATTAGCAGTTACTGAATGTGTAACCTTATGTGTGTTCTTTTAAGCAATGCACAATCGAGCCTGGATGAGTCTCTCATAAATGGCTACTTTATACTAATAATCTGTAACTGCTTTTCCCTACTGGACTTAATTTATAAATTCCATCCAAGTAGTTCACTTTATAAATACCAGGACTTGAGATCCCCCCCATCTAGGGATCTCAGGTAATATTGTGTCTATATATTATTAGGGTACAAGCCCTGGATAGAAGTGGTACTATCCACACTGACCAGCTCTCATTTGAGTTATTTGCCTCATTGAGGGGTTCATTTCTTATCTAAGTAAACATCCTTGAAGGAGGAACTATAGATATATCAAGCACGTGCTTCATATATTTCCTCAGTCTTAGGTATGTTATAGTTTATGCAAGGTTCCCCTGATTAAGGATAATGTATCTCCCAATTACAAGGGAAAGGTAAATGCAATAATCAAGGGCTGAAAACTATCTAAAAGTCCTGTCCTGGATGGTTTCTGTTTTACAACACATTCAGTCACCTCCTTGCCCCCAACTCACTAAGCTCTTTAATTCATACTTATCCAAGGGGGAATTCCCAGATGCCTTTCTGCACACTTATGTTTTAACATTACTCAAACTGACAAAAAGGCAACACAATATCAACATGTCTGCCCTATTTCACTGACATGAAAATGTAAATCAAGCAGGTTTATACATTAAAGGACCAGGAAAGCATACTCGTTTTCTAGTGCCAGGAAAGCATACTCGTTTTCCTGGCACTAGAGTGCCCTGAGGGTGCCCCCACCCTCAGTAACCCCCTCCCGCCCGGCTCTGGAAAGGGGAAAGGGGTAAAAACTCACCTTTTTCCAGCGCTGGGCGGAGAGATCTCCTCCTGCTCTCCTCCTCCGATCCGCCTCTTCTCCTCCCCGTCGGCTGAATGCGCACGCGCAGCAAGAGCTGCGCGCGCATTCAGCCGGTCACATAGGAAAGCATTCTCAATGCTTTCCTATGGACGCTGGCGTGCTCTCACTGTGAAAATCACAGTGAGAAGCACGCAAGCGCCTCTAGCGGCTGTCAATGAGACAGCCACTAGAGGACATAGGGGGAAGGCTTAACCCATTCACAAACATAGCAGTTTCTCTGAAACTGCTATGTTTATGAAAAAATGGGTTAACCCTAGAAGGACCTGGCACCCAGACCACCTCATTAAGCTGAAGTGGTCTGGGTGCCTAGGGTGGTCCTTTAAGGTGATAATCGTCTTCAATTCAAAGTGAATTTTAAATTTACACCTAAAGTATCCTAACGGATAAAAGTCTCCATGTCAGTTATGTTTCCTGGTTAGCTAATTTTCTTTAATTAGTAATTCATTTTTAATTTACTGTGAATTTAAAACAATTCCTACTTTAGTATATAACGCTGAGGGTGTTTGCCAACCATATCACAACCATGTTGCCTCAGTTCGGTCTAGGGGTTTAGAAATTCGAACTCATCTTACAGCAGTGACACTTTACTTTTCTCCTATTTATTGTCTTACAAACAAGCCACTGAAATTGTATAGATCATGTAGTTGATATGCTATTCCAAGATTCACAATTCAAGATGACTTTTAATATTTTTTGTAATGCAGTTGCTTGCTCAGCTATATTTTTCTTCTAACAGTGACATGTTTTTCTGTTTGGTAGTTATCTCTTACATGATATCTAGTTATATGCTAGTCTGAATATCACTTTTATTATTTTTATATTGAAATATAGCTACTTGTTCAGCTGCATTTTTCTGAAAGTTGTGACACTTGCATTCTTGCTTCCCTTGCCGTAATCCAAAGAACTGTAAATGTACAAGTCAGATTTAACAGATTTGGTAATTAAAGGAGCACTCTAGCACTAGAAATGCAAACATGCTTTTCCGGAATGATAATGTTTTTCTATATTTTTTCATTCATATGCCCCCCTGAAAAGTAAAATAAAGTTGAATTGCTTACCTTATATCCCACCCCAGTCATATTGTGGTCACCACTCCTCTACTAGCATAGATTATCAAGGGAGATTAGACATGGACGTTTGTTTTGTTAAGAACTGAAATTTGTTTGTTTTGAATTTGGACTAATTCACAAATAACACAATGGATGAGGGTGTTCGATATAATTCGTTATGATTTTGGAATTCCGCATGTGGCTCCAAAAAAAGAGATGATTGATGTGTGTAAAGATTAATAATTGCTATGGAACAGTCACTAAATGTTTATTTTATTTCACAGATCATGGGAAATATTACATAGTTGCATAGTTGCATAGTTGTCTTAAGTTGAAAAAGACAAGTCCATTCTTTTATGCTGACCAATAAAGGAAGTGGTGAGACTTTTACCAAGACTGCACATTGGGGTTTGGTGTTGCCGGCGGTGAGCCCTTTATACCTTTTCTTTGTACCTTTGGGACACTGCACGTTTCTGGCATACCACCCTGGTTTATATATTATATTTATATTTATATTTGTTTTAAGTTTATTATTGGAATAAAATGTATTCTTGCAAAAGGGATGCAGAACGCATGGACCTGCACGAGAATACAACAGATATTCTAATTGCAGAAACATCCAATCTACCTCTATGTCAAATTCAATATCTACTAGAGGAAGAGGATCTTGTACATCATCATGGAACTTATGAAGTTGTGCTGGTCTAGCCAGGGCACATCGGAGGAAGACTGCATTTTTTTTACCCTATCTGGACTAACAGTGTTTCAGACTTATGAGCTCTGAGAATTATAAGAGATGGTCACATTCCTGGCGTTAGTTAACGTTAGTTAAAACTGCCGAATTGCGTTCTAACAGTTTATCCATTCATGTTAGAACGCAATTCGGGACTTTGTTCGGATCAGAATTTCATTCCAAGCCCCTAGTCACCCCCCCCCCCCACCCAAATAAAACTATCCCCACCCTAAAAATGGTGAGGGGGGAATAAAATACCTGTAAAGAAAAATTCAACTTACCATTTGACGTCTTCTTTTTTCTAAAATCTTCATTTTTCAGACCCAAAAAAGGGCAAATAAAAAGCCATCATACCCGTCGAATTTAAAATAAAATAAAAAACCCGAGCGCAAAAAAATAATCCAGACGAAAAAGAAAAAACTTTCCCATGCTGTGTAAAATGACACAGAGCACTGTGATTGGTTAGATTCCAAGCCCACCAATCAGAGTGCTCTTTGTCATTTGACACAGCGTGGGAAAATTCCAAAGAACTTTCCCACTGTGTAAAATTACACAGAGCACTCTGGGTGGCTTGAAATCCATCCAATCACAGTGCTCTGTGTAATTTTACACAGCGTGGGAAAGTTCTTTGGAATTTTCCCACACTGTGTCAAATGACAAAGAGAACTCTGATTGGCTTAAACCAGCCACTCAGAGTGTTCTTAGCCTAATTGCAGGGCGGGGCAAGGCTTTATAAACCTTCCTCCGCCCTGCGGAGCTCAGTCTGTGCGGAGCCCTCCATGGGTGAAGATGGATTAATTTTTTTAGCGTCGTTTTTTTCTTTTTCATCAGGATTTTTTTTTGCGCTCGGGTTTTTTATTTTATTTTAAGTTCGACGGGTATGATGGTTTTTTATTTGGCCTTTTTTGGGGCTGAAAAATGAAGATTTTAGAAAAAATAAGGCGTCAAATGGAGTTGAATTTTTCTTTACAGGTTAGTTATTTTATTCCCCCCTCACTATTTTTTAGGGTGAGGGGGGTAGGTAGGGGGTAATTTTTTTGGGGGGTGGGGGGTTGGGTGACTAGGGTCTTGGGGACCCCTAGTCACCTTTGATTGGGGGGAGGACAGTAGGTCCCCCCTCATTGTGATTTATGGCCCCCACCCACCGCGCAGGGGTGGGGGCCAGGGGGGGAGGACAGTAGGTCCCCTCCTCATTATTTTTATGGCCCCAATCCAATGCTCATGGGTGGGGGCGGGGGAAGAACAGTAGGTCCCCCCATTGTGATTTATGGCCCCCACCCACCACGCAGGGGTGGGGGCCGGGGGGGGAGGACAGTAGGTCCCCCCATTGTGATTTATGGCCCCCACCCACCGTGCAGTAGGTCCTCCCCTCTCATCTTTAGGGCCCCCACCCACCGCTCAAGGGTGGGGGTGGGAGGGGAGGACAGGTGGTCCCCCCTCCCCATTGTAATTTATGGCCCCCACCCACCGCGCAGGGGTGGGGGCCAGGGGGGAGGACAGTAGGTCCTCCCCCCTCATTATCTTTATGGCCCCGACCTTCCGCGCAGGGGTGGGGGCCAGAGGCTGCTCACTGTTTAGTGGACATGCCCCTTCTCAAGGTAAAGCGAGTAGGGGAATTGGGGAGATTCTAATCTCCCTTATGCTATTATAGGGGTCATATTGACCCCCATAGAGTGAAGGGGTAGGACATGGGGGGCTTAGGAAGTGGTGGGGAGCACAGCTCCCTGCCGCTTCTATCTGTACATATTACAAGGAGGGAGCTGCGTGCAGGTAGCTCCCTCCTTGTAATAAACTGAACGAACAAACGAACACTGATATTCGGTATTTGTCTGTTCGTCTGATTTTTTCTATTCATTCATTCGTCTTTCTGATGAAATTCCTGTTCGCATGTCCAAGTGTTTCACTGGGCATGTGCGGGAATCTCACAGTCTGTCTAGTGTGGGCAGGTGACGTGTCCCACAGGGACTTCCTCTACCCACACAAAGATGGCTGCGCCCTGAATATAGATCGGGGCAGAAAATAAAGATTAAAAATAGGTATTTGGGGGGCTTATGGGGCATTTGGGGGTGACTAGGGGGTCTATTGGTTGTAGTGGAGGCGGGAAGGGGGTTAAAAAAAAAACAGGATTCGGCCATGACAGTGCCGCTTTAAGTGACACTATTAACCTGGCAACACTGTCTTTGTATAATTTATTTCATGATACAATCTACCTCCAAGCTATTAAATATTACATCTAGTGTTTTCACTACCTTATGTACATCCTTGAAAGCAATTGGTTCCCTTTCCAATCACTTTTGTTTTTCACTGTGTGTAACACTATCATAATTAAGTGTTTATCTGTGGTTAATTTTTATCCTTTGTGGCACTACTATACGTCATTGCAATCTAAAAAAGTTTTATTTTTTTCAATTTTGCTACACATAGGACCTGAATATCTATAGTTATAACATTGTGAGTCCTGGTACCAGTTCTTTGTCTGAGAGCAGTTCTCAATTTTTTTTTTACATTTGTACTTTGGGGTTATGGCTGGTTATCCACTTAGCCCCCTTCTTAATGAAATAGGTGTAGGATGTGCATTTTTTTCTAAATATTACATAAACCTCTCTAACGTACTACACCCTTAAGCTATAACTAAGCTTTGGTGATTCTTACCTGGGTTTCCACTTAGATATAGCCACATAGTCAAGCAGTGTACACTTAAAAAAATAGCACTTACCTACTGAGAAAGTATTCACTAGTCATTGCACCATCTACAGAATTGTCTAGTGCAATCATAGGCAAATTGAAATGCATTATCCGGTGTTAAGTGATTTATATTCATAGTTTATTCAAGGTCAGATAGGACTAACTAGTTTGTTTAATTTTTGGCTGTTATAAAAAAATATATAATTTACTTGGGAGCAGCAACAGACACAATAAATTATACAATTAAATTTCTACAGACAGAATATCTAAAATTAAAAATTTGAAAGATAAGTCTTCTGAGATCACTTCTACGATAGGGCTGGTGAGATGGGTCCAGTGGAATTTGAGCCCCATTCAGCTGAACTTTCTAAATCAGTTCAAGAAAAACAAGAATGATTAGGACCATTTGATCATGATTCCTCTTCAAATAACAGATCATCTAAAATGATGGATGTCTTTGCGAAACCTTTGAAAAGGATTTCCACTAGAAGAACCAAATTGACAAGTAAAACTACCGATGCCAGTCTCCAAGGTTGGGGAGCCCAATTAATTTTAACTTTGACTCAGGGAATTAAGTCACTTCAGGAAAAGAAACTTCACTCAAACCTCGGGGAGCTAAGAGCCATCTCCAGAGCTCTATAAGTCTTTCTTCCTTCTGTACTACTCAAATGGTGTTTAATACATACAGACAACAGAGTCAATCATCAAGGGGCAGAAAATGCAAACAACTGCTCAAACAGCTAAATCCTTAATGAAATTTGCCCAGCAAATCTATTGGGTCTAAAAGTACTTTATCGTCCAGGCTCCAGG
This sequence comes from Pelobates fuscus, assembly GCF_036172605.1. NCBI lineage: Eukaryota > Metazoa > Chordata > Amphibia > Anura > Pelobatidae > Pelobates > Pelobates fuscus. The sequence continues at coordinate 316,444,401 of NC_086317.1, read as the reverse complement.
CAAAAACACTCTGGCAGACTCTCTGAGCAGGACAAGCATTCAACAAGGTGAATGGAGCCTTAATTCAGAGGTATTCAAAATGATCATCTGAATGTGGGGCATACCCCAGATTGATCTGATGGGGAATCAGAGGAATTCTCTAGATTCTATTCCTTGGCTCCAGAACCTCTATCTGCAGGCCAGGATGCTCTGTGCAAAACATGGAATTTTGATCTGGGGTATGTGTTTCCTTCCCTACCTTTAATACCTCACCAGTTGAAGAAATAATATCATAAGGGGAAAAGTAATTGCCATTATCCCAATATGGCCAAAGAGTGCTTGGTACCCCCTCCTGTGAAAGCATCTTTGATCTTTAGAGATCACTTCCCAGACCAGATATCCTAGTCCAAGGCCCTGCTGTTCATCTAAATCCATATCATTGGAATCTGGGAGGCAGGCCTTTCAATGGTCTACAATATTAAGTCAAGGACTATTGTAAACATTTGCAGAAACTCTTCTAAAATCCAGAACATCTTCAACATCCTCTTATTACTATAGAGTGGGAAGCATTCAAAGCATGGTCATGACTGAAGTCCTTTGATTTGCTTCATACCTCCCACCAGAATGTCCTGCAATTTCTTCAATCTGTTAAGGGACTGAGTCTTAGCACTCTTAAAGTTTAATAATCAGCCCTGTCTCCCCTTTGCAATACTTCTTGGACTTCTTACAATATACGTTAAAGGTCCAATAGGAAACAATCCTCCAAGTAGAAATACATGTTCACAATGGGATCTTCCTTTGGTCCTAAACTCATTAACACATTCACCATATGCTCCTCTACTTGCAACTAAGACTCGATTCCTGACTTATAAGACAGTTTTTTGGATAGGGCTATATCCATAGCTAAACACATTTCCCAACTCCGATCCTTTTCATGTTAATATATTGGCACCTTGATATTCCAGGACAGAGTGGTCCTGAAACCATCTCAGAACTTACTTTCTAAAGTAGTATCCAACTTCCACATGCTTCAAGAAATTGTCCTAACCTCCTTTTTTCCAGTCTTCAAACTCCAGAGAAATTGAATCTCCATTAATTTAATGTTTGTGATTATCTGGTTCAGTACTTGGCAGTTATCAGAAGTTTCTGGAAAACTGCATAATTTTTTTGTCTTGTCAACATGTTCCAGGAACATAGAAGTGACCTCCTTTTCTACATTAAGATGTTAGATTGCAGCAGTTATTTCAGACTCATAATAACTTGTCTCCACCAACAAAGATTAAAACTCATTCTACGAGATCATTAGCAATGTCTTGGGTTAATTGGGCAGAGGTTCCTCCTGATCTATGCAAGGCAGCCACCTGGGCCTTTCCGGTTATGTTTATAAACCACTACAAACTGGGTCTAGCTTCTTCCTCTAGATCTTTTGGTAGAGGTGTATTATCTTGTTAAACTTTGTAATACAATTTCTATTTTTTGCAGCATATGTCTTGTTTGATTATTTTAATTTACCCATCCCTGTTAGTTTTATTTTGTAAACTACCCATAATTGATGCTGCCGTGATTAGCCAGAAATAAGGAAAATTTAAATCATACTTACCACAATTTTCTTTTTCTGGCTATTTCTCATGGCTGCTTCGCTTTATAATTTACTGTGGTATAAAAGGAGGAGGGACCGTTTTTGCACACAGTCCTAATCTGAATTCTATTTCCTGTCAATTAATTGGTTCTGGGGTGGAGCTACCCATAAGTGATGCTGCCATGAGAAACAGACAGGAAAAGAGAATTACGGTAAGTATAATTAAAATTTTTCTTAATTCATAAGAGTGTTAGGAGCACTTGATAATCAAGTGTTTTCCTTCAAAAAGGCTATTTAAAAATAAAATGTCCTAATTAAATACATGAAGAGCTCTTTAGAATTATTAAAGAGTACATAGAAGCAGATGTATAATGCATTTACACTGGAATTCAAACCTATAACATCAGATTTTGAAATATACAGAAAAGTCATCAAGTTCTTTCAAAAGACCATAACCATTTAAAATATACTTGTTCCTTAATCACAAGCATGTGGCCTTCTGTACTTTTAATGACAACTCAAGGCTTGCAATCAAGTTGTCCCAAATACTGGAACATTTTACAATTATGAATTTAAACTATAAGTGGAGAATTGAAAAACTATTCAGAATAAAAACCACTCAGAACCAAATATGGAGCCATTATACTTAATGTATCAAAATACACATCAAAATCCTAAGAAATAGGATAAGTTGAAGCAAAGTATTAAAGCAATGCTAAGGAAAGTGCACTCAATGAGTTTGTATGGGGACACTTACTCTTACAGATGGAACACAAAGAGGTTATTTGGTAAGTTGTAGTATTTTGTCGATATACCAAACCTGGTGACAGGTGTTCGTATACTACGGCTATGTAAAACTTCAGTCTAATTGCTGGTGGAAATATTAAGTTTATTAACAGTATTTACAAGAGTAAGAGCGCAAAACAATATTATGGAAAAGTCTGTGTCAATGTTTTGGTGAAAGAAAACTATACAGAAGAAGAAGATATACATTGTGTAGATGAGGCACCATGTCAAGATACTAATGTGTGTGCCAGCTTAAAGTATTACAGTAGACAATCCATATAAGTAAAGTCTAAGAGAGAAAAATGAAAAATGTATTCCTGCACTAAAATATATTTCAAGCAGGGAAGGCCAATATCCATGTGTCTGAAACACCACTAACTAACGCATTTTGTATGGAGACTCGCACTTAATCATAATCTAATCATGGTCTTTTATTAAAACACCCAGGGGTTTCTATGTGGTTTCTGAAGAAGTGCTCCATTTGTTGGCATATATGAGCCTAGCAGTCTTGATAAATAGTGCGTTTTACCTCTTTGGAAAGAGCATACATTTTAATTTATACATTACGCTTGCAATTGTGCTAGCAAATGTACAGATAGGTAGACAGACCTATTTAAAAAATTGTTTTTTCCAATCACCCTTCAATCCTTCGGCATAAAAAAAAGAAGAAGAATAAACTAAGATTAAAACAAGATAATAAAATCAAAACTTTGGGTATAAAAACTGATTAAAGAGAGTGAGAAAAAGACATTATGATACACATATTACACAGAGAAAAAACTGAAATAGAAATTATAATGCTGAGCATGTTTTAATAATAGTTTCAATACTACTGAAACAGTGACCTTAATAATTACACAGAAAGCTAATTTGACTCAATGTACATTCTTATTCAATCTGCCATTTTGTAGCACTGTCAAATTACCTATATCGTTTGTATAATTTTAAATTTGCTCAATGACCCTTTACAAAGATTAAATAAAATATTTCTACACGATCCATGCTTCCTGTCGCGCAGTGGGCATTCGGCATCACCAGGGGTTTCAATGAATGGTTTCTTTTTAACTGCACAGTGGAATGTTTTGACCTTTTTAGAAAATCACATATTCTAATTGGTGACATGCATCACATGTGCTCTGCAGTCTTTTTTATTTTTATTAGAAACAGTCAGTGAAGAATTGAAAATGATGGCTCAATTCTAACATGATGACGGAAATTCTCAAACACTATTAGATCTTTTTATGGTAACTTTAATTTCTTATTACTAAAGAAAAAGTTGAATGGATGGAGTATACAGTTTGTATCTTACCACTGATATAAAGTATACAGCAGATACACAAAACAAACATGTTACTTACAGGGTTACTTTTTTGTGCTTTTTAAAGTAAAATACCATTTGCATCTGTATATTTTAGATAACACCCTTGTTTTTCACAAACATTTTACTTAATAATTTAATAATAATATAATAGTATAAAACTTATCAGAAATTCAGTGCCCGGCCATGTTTTTAAAGGTTTCTTACAAGCCTCTTCTTTTGTAGTGTTGCATCATCTTCTTTCTTTGTTTGTGCCTATCAAATGGTCCTCAACAAGTCTTGATGCATGCTTTTTAAGAGCCAAAGAGGAGAAGGTAGGGCGAGTGATGCCTAACACATAGGTGGATTTGATGGTGGACAAGGGGAGGAAGTGAACAAATTGCATAGAAGGAAGATGGAAGACTGAGAGGGGTAGCACTGATGGAGGGAATATTGTAATTGCACAACATTCACTGGTGGAGGAAGGGCTTATTGAGGCACATTAAGGACACTGTGTGCTGCCTGCATGTAAAGGTTTAGAATAGAGTTCCATGATGCCCATGTGATGCATGCCAGTGGTGCAACTATCCCCAACATAAAAAGGCAAATATCTCTGGATGTGTAATATTTCAAGCAGAAACACTGCACATACAGATTCCTTTCTCCACGACCACTTTAAAAAAGTAGAAGTGTCCATGGAAGTTGGAATAACCCTTTATGGACTTAAAATATGGTGACAGATGTCTGACTATATTTCAGTGTAAAGAATCATAAGAAGTGAAAGGTTAAGTTGCCGCTTCACCAGTGAGCATTCCATCAATATAACACATCACCATTCCAATTTATATAAAATAGAAAAAATATCAGATTATTATATTATTATATCCAAAAAAGTGATAACAAAATGCTTATACCATTTTAACATAAAACAGTTTTCATCATGCTGATACAAAAAAAAAATAAACAAGAAACAAAACTGGAAAAAAATCAACCGGAGAAGTGGGAATTTGCAATAATTCCAAAAATAAAGATCATAGCAATTTTGCCCTCACCTGGACCAGATACATACCCTTGCCCTTAGTACTTACATAGGTGACACTCGAATTATGTTGTGAGGAGGAGAAAAGGAATGATAGAGAGGAGTTGTTTAGCGATTAACTACAAAAACATATGTATACGATACCTTGCTGTATGTACCCTTATGTTTAAATGGTCCGTCTAAGCACCATTAGCACTTCATCTTACTGAAATGGTTATAGTATAGAGGCCATATCTCTGCAGCCTTTCCTTTTTACAAAATATTTCCAGAGATAAATACCTTTTTTCCGTGTGTAGGTTTACCAAACTAGCCTGTCAATCAGGTTGAAGCAATACATTCTCTCTCTGGTTGTCAATATCAGCTTTCTACAACTTTTGTATCAGGTGTCAGCACACACAGTGTGCTAGCCCTGCACATAGTGAACAATCTGTAGGTTGTTTATCCCTGTGGTTATCACATAGCAGCTATAGCTTGCATTTGCACAGTCGGGGCCGAGATCACCATGTCTGCTTTCTCTGGCCAAAGAATTAATCTCTGAAGATAAAAGGCAGACTAGAAAGATTCCTTTTAAATCGTCAAGAAGTCACCCTGCTGCCATACATCCTGGAGAGGATCATAAAATCTATAATGCTGCCATCCTTCCACCAGCTGAGTGAGCTTAACACATGTCAGGTGCCTGTAGGCAAAAAATTTAGGTTGCTCCCCTGCCCTCATTGAATTTATTTATTAACTGAACTTCAACTTTAACTGAAAAAAGAGAGCATCCCAAGCACCATTTATGACAGGAGTCAGCATGCTATTGAAGTTAACTATAGACATGCTGGGAACAAATTTGGAACAACAGAGGGCAAGTCAGCTATTGTCTTGTACACTGACCATTCTTCAAATTTGGGAAAATTATTTTCTTTTAAATGGGACGTTTAAAATCCCCAATGATCATAAATGTCCTTGTAACTGATTGAGAACACAGCTTTTCTCAAGTTCAATCTCCCCAAGTTGAGTTGCCATGTTCTTCACTGAGATCCAATATGCCACTCACCTCTCCCTTCAAAGTTTATTCTAATTTTTTTCAGGTGCGGCTTCCATTTTTTTCAAATGCCTTTCATTGGTTTCAACCTTCCTGGTTGAGTCTTGCTGTGTGGCTTCACCTATGCACAGTTGGAAGAAGCTGTTTTTTGTTTTTTTCACACACTAAAGGACGTTCATTGATGCTACAGACTGAATGTTTGGGGAAGCTTTGTTCTTGTCAGGTTGGAAGGGGGGAGTGGGTGGTTAACTGCCCACTACTTGTTTTACTTTAAATTTTTTTAATAAATCCCATCTTATGAACTTGAATTACCTCCTGCTTCCAATTATTCTTTAATACAAGATACTAAACGGAAAAAATATTACAATCCCCTAAATATTCCCTATTTTACTCCACGTCTCTAATGATGAGATAAAGCAAAGAAGTAGCAATAATAATTCAAGGATTTTACGGAAAGTCATGATTTTATTAAAGACACGGAGGCGAGTATTATGCTGCACTCTTTCTTTATTTCCTTCAGCAGCAAAGAAACATTATTCAAAAAAAACATTAGAAACAGGTCTGCCTTCCAACAGGCAATGTCCGCCTAGCAACATGCTCATCCAATCAGTGACATCCTTTCCCTATAGCTGGCGGAGCGTTGATGACCATTTCCTCTTTCTTTCTTGCGACTCTCGAAGAAACTCAAACTCGGAACAGGAAACCGGAGTAAACCAAACGATTCGTAACAAAGCATGTGATTCCAAGAGGTCTTTTAACCAGTTCACGCTAAAGAAACAAGAGAAATATGGTAATTTCTTGCAAGTTATGGGTTGTCCGCATATATATAGGTCTAAATGTCTGAGTAAACAGTGATAACTTTTCATATCAGTAGTAAGAGGCAACTACCAACCTGAGGACAACAGTGGCAATAAAGTCCCATCATTATATAGTGCTCTAGAGCGATGTAGATATGTGATATCATTCCTACCGTCAAATTGAACTTACCTTGGAGAGATCTTTTCTCTGAAAACTTACCTCGACCCACCACTGAGCCGTCCGAGGGTGGGTGGGTGGGATAATACTCGCCTCAGTGTCTTTAATAAAATCATGACTTTCCGTCATGATAATTGTAAAATTCTTGAATTTTATTAAAGACTCGGATGCTCCTTTTATGCTATTTCAAAGCTGTGATATCACGGCTTCTGCAAAATGCTGGATTGGTTTGAAATAGAAATTACGGAAAGTAGATTCTGCGGACCAATCAGCCGCCTTCAGTATATCTTCCAAGCGACAACCCGCCATTGAGGCTTTGGAGGCCATGGCACCGCAAACTGAATGAGGAGAGAATATGGAGGTATCAATACCTGCCAAGGACATGAGCCATTTGACCCAGCGGGCCAAGGTAGGAGAGGATACCGGAGCATGCGGTTTACAGAAGGAGATGAAGAGTTGGGGTTCGGACCCAATCCGGAGGGATGCAGTACGAGCTTCGTACGCCTTAAGACATGCTACTGGGCAGAGGATCGGTGTCGTGGGAAACGCTGGGTACAGGACCGATCTGGAGGACGATTTCGTCCTCCGTGAGATGTCAAAGACGACTCCTTCTGGGGTGAAGGATCGGGCATTGACATCGAGAGCTCGTACATCTGACACTCTTTTGCATGAGACTAGACACAACAGCATAACTAGTTTAGCTGAGATCTGTTTTAAGGATAAAGACTCGTTGCCTGGCCACCTAGTCACGAAAGTTAGTACCAGGGAGACGTCCCATAGGGAGGAATAGCGAGGTAAGGGTGGCCTTGCGAAGCGGATGCATCTTAGGAGGCGACAAACCAAAGGGTGTCGTCCTATTGGAACCCCGTCGATGCCGGTATGGCCGGCTGAGATAGCTGATCGGTAGAGATTTACCGTTCTGTATGCTTTCCCGTTATCATACAGGGAGGTCAAGAATTGCAGGACAGTAGTCACAGGAGTTGATAGGGGACCCACACCCCGTGCCACGCACCAACCATCCCATGTGCGCCAAGCAGACTTGTAAGACTGTCTCGTGCCGGGTGCCCATGCGCCCTCGAGAAGTCGTAAAGTCGATTGCGAAACTCCCTCGATTGACCAGGGTCCCCGGAAATCAGCCATGCCATGAGGCGGAGGAGTCCCTGAAGTATCAGGGGGTGGGGGTTCCCATCGGGGTCCCGGAGGAGAGATTGGGCATCCGGGAGGAGTCGTGGATGATCTACGGCCATCTCCAGCAGAGGAGGAAACCAAGGTTGCGATGGCCATAGGGGGGTTATTATAACCATGCCGCCCAAGTGGCGCCACAGATGGAGGAGGCAACGAGGGATAAGGGCAAATGGAGGGAATGCGTAGTTCCTGGTTGTTGACCAGTCTTGTGAGAATGCATTCATAGCCGCTGCCGTGGGGTCTGGCCTCCAACTGAATAAAGGTCGGAAGTTGGGAGTTCAAGCGAGAGGCAAATAAGTCTATTGCCAGAGGACCCCACAGATCCCAAATGCGTTGGAAGATTTGGGGATCGAGGTGCCAGTCGCTGGAGTCCTGCAGGTGTCGGGAGTACCAATCTGCCGTAGTGTTGCATAACCCGGGCAAATATTCCGCCTTGACCGTCATGTTGTGTTGCAGACAAAACTGCCAAAAATCTCGAGCCAAATTCGCTAGAACTTGGGATCTTGTGCCACCGAGGTGGTTGATATAACGGACAGCCGATATGTTGTCCATCTTCAGTAGGATTGAACACTGGGACAGTGTCGGGGAGAGGCTGCGAATCGCAAAGGATCCTGCTAGGAGTTCCAAGCAATTTATGTGGAGCCTGGATTCCGCTTCCGACCATCGTCCGCCTGTGGAGATATCTCCGCAGCATGCGCCCCAACCGTAAGAACTCGCGTCCGACTCGATGACTATATCTGGGGCTGAGCCGAAGATGGCTCTGCCATTCCACGCCTCCATGTGTAGGAGCCACCATTGGAGTTCTTTTTTCGCTTCTGCGTCTAGAGTCAGAGTATCCTCGTATGAGGCGCCGCCCCTGAGGTGTGACGCTTGTAAGCGCTGTAGGGTTCTGTAATGAAGGGGGCCCGGAAATATGGCCTGTATGGAGGCCGCTAGAAGCCCAATCACTCTGGCCAGGTGTTTGAGAGATATTTGCGGAAAGGTAAGAACTCGTCTTATCTCTTTCTTGATATTTCTCATCTTGGAGGTTGGTAAATGCAATGTTTGCGTTTCTGAGTCCACCAGGAGACCTAGGAACTCTATTTGTTGAGTGTGGACTAGGATGGACTTTTCCCAATTTATAATGAAGCCCAAATTCTGTAGCAAGGTTGTGGTCCAACCGAGGTGAATATGGAGTAGTGGTGCTGACTGGGATAACAGCAGGATGTCGTCTAAGTATATGATTAGACGAATCCCCCGACTGAGTAGTAGCGCGATAACGGGCTTCATGAGCTTGGTGAAACACCAAGGTGCGGAAGAGAGCCCGAAGGGAAGGCAGCGGAACCGCCATTTCCTTCCCTGCCATGTGAATTGCAGAAAGTTTTGGTGCGCCTGCGCAATGGGTACTGTGAGGTACGCGTCTCTTAGGTCGAGTTTGACCATCCAGTCCGCTGGCTGGAGCAAATCCCGTAGGCAATGGATGCCTTCCATCTTGAAGTGATGGTAGGTTACGTAGGTGTTTAAATGTTTGAGGTTGATGACTGGGCGGGATCCGCCCCCTTTTTTGGGGACAATAAATAAGTTGCTCACAAAACCCGGGGTATACATCGGGATTTCTTGAATAGCACCTTTGAGTGCCAAATCTCGAACTTCCTCGGAGACGAGGGTCGTGTCTTTTGGGGAAAAAGCAATCTTGGGTGGGGAGAGTTGAGTAGGTAGGGACACAAAATCTATGAGATACCCTTGGACTGTCTTGAGGATCCACACGTCTGACGTAATTAGAGCCCAGACATGGGAAAAATGTGTGAGTCTGCCCCCTATCGCCATATGTGAAGAAAATTGAGAAAGGTAGCTTACCGTAAGGACGTCTTCCTGAAGGAGCGCCTCGTGCACCTCTCGACACCCAAGGTCTGCCTCGTTGGGGGAAGAAGGTCGGAGCGGACCTCTGGTCAGGAAATGGGGTTCTCCCCATATAGGAGCCTCGGCTCGGGCGCGAGCCTCTATTGACTCTGCCGGACAGACAGGCCCCAACAAAAACCTTTGGGTGGAACACCCTCTTTAGATTTGATTGTGCCTTGTCCAAGGCCGTGAATGTTTGGATGTATGAGCCCAGGTCTTTCACGAAAGACTCTCCAAAAAGATACCCTTTTGCTTGGGCACCTGGTTCAGTAATAGCCATATTTATGAGTTTGGGCTCTATTTTAATCAGTATAGATTTGCGACGCTCTGTAGCAAGAGCTGTATTGGCATTACCTATGAGGCATATCACCCTCTGAATCCAACCTCTAATAGTGAGGCGGTCTAAGGCCTCGTCTTGCGCCTGTCAGGGTACCTGAAGTCTCTACCTCTGAGAGACTTAGAAGTTTATCCGTCCAGAAGGGCTGTTTTCTCCGTCCCTCGCGGTCCTTCCGGTCATTTACACGCCGGCCGCGAGGGATCCACTTCCTTTTGTAACACGACGCCCAGCAGTCGACGTCATGACGCCAACCCGGACCGACCTGTCACTCAATTGTCTGGAAACTAATCAGGACTCGTCGGAGGCGTGTCTACTCTCCAGGGTATTTAACAGTGCTTCTTCCATTTGCTCATTGCCCTGTCGTGGTTCTAGCCTGTCTAGTCACTCAGTGCTCTTGTATTCCAGTTATCCTTTTGGTTCCGACCCGGCTTGTTTGTATTCCTCTGCTTATCTCTGTTACCCTTTGACTCGGCTTGTTCCTCGCTTACCTGTCTTCTCGTTCCCTCGACCTCGGCTTGCCTTTGACCATTCTCTCTATCTCCGTACGTTAGTCCGGCCATTCTAAGGTCCGGTATACGTACCTTTCTACTGTCTGTACTCTGCGTGTTGGATCCCTGTCCCGATCCTGACATTACGACAGGGCCAATGGATCCTGCAAGTACAAACAGTCAGCTTTTTCCTTCCGATCCTAGGTTTGAAGCCATGGAACACAGAATGGATCAGATGGCCCTAGCACTACAGGCGTTATTATCTCGTGCTAATAACCCACCAGAGGAGACGCGTACTACTTCTATTTCCCCTGTGAGTTCAGGCCTAGAGGTAGCCACTGTAGGTGCCTCTTCCCGTATTACCCCACCAGTACGTTATGGTGGTTCACCTGAGAAGTGTCGTGGTTTTTTAAACCAGATCAGTATCCACTTTGAATTACAACCTCGCTCATATCCTACAGATAGGGCGAAGGTTGGATTTATTATCACCTTACTCATTGAGAGAGCTCTGAGATGGGCCAACCCATTATGGGAGAATGATAACCCGTTAGTATATAATTATAATGCCTTTGTAGCTGCCTTTAGAAGAACTTTCGACCCTCCTGGTAGAAAGGTCAATGCAGCTAGATTACTTTTGCGCCTGAGACAAGAAAACCGAACACTTGTGGATTATGCACTAGAGTTCAGGTCTTTGGCGGCAGAAGTTAAGTGGAATGAGCAGGCTTATATAGATGTATTTTTGAACGGGCTATCAGATGTAATCCTTGACGAGGTTGCTACTAGAGAGCTCCCTGAAAATTTGGAGGATTTAATTTCGTTCATTTCTCGTATTGTTGAGCGTTTAAGAGAGAGACAGAACACTCGAGAGAGGAACTTTAGACCTTCCTTTAAATTAGCTCCCGCATTTCAAAGTCCTGATTCCACTACCTCACTGTTTCCTGAACCTATGCAGATAGGCAATACTCGCCTCTCAGAAGAGGAAAGACAGTACAGGAGAAGGGAGGGATTGTGTATGTATTGTGGAGTCAGAGGTCACTTACGCCTGAATTGTCCTAATCGCTCGGGAAACGCCCGCACCTAAGTTTCTTTAGAGGACAGGCCTTGGGTGTTTCTATTTTGTCCTCTACTCATAATTATAAAGATCACAGGCTTCTGCTACCAGTTTCTTTAACTTGGGAGAAGGGAGTACTAAAGACCATGGCTTTGATAGATTCCGGAGCTGCTGAGAATTTTATCGACCAGGCCTTTGCTACTAAACACACTATCCCATCCCAGTTAAGGGATACACCCTTGGCCGTTGAGGCCATAGATGGTAGACCTTTACTTGAGCCTGTTATCTTTCGTGAAACCATACCCGTTAACTTAACTGTTGGTATCTTACACGAGGAAAACTTATATGTTATGCTTATTTCGTCCCCTTCTGTTCCCATAGTCCTGGGTTACCCATGGTTAAAGAGACATAACCCTATTATTGATTGGGAGTTAGGGGAGATACTCTCATGGGGCCAGGGTTGCCAGGAGAAGTGTTTACGGAGGGTTTCTCCATTGGGTGTAATTAACACACCAGGTAGTTCTACCCAGTCTACAGATATACGGATACCGCCTCTGTACCTGGATTTAAAAGCAGTATTCGACAAAAGGAATGCTGATACTCTACCTCCACACAGGACTTTTGATTGTAAAATTAATCTACTACCTGGTACCATGCCTCCGAGGGGCAATGTATATCCTCTATCCACCAAAGAGAATTCAGTTCTAGAGGAATATATTCGGGAGAATCTAGACAAAGGATTCATTAGGAGATCTTCTTCTCCTGCCGGGGCTGGTTTTTTTTTGTTAAAAAGAAGGATGGTTCCCTAAGACCTTGCATTGATTACCGAGGTTTGAATAAAATAACCATCAGAAATGCCTATCCGATCCCCTTGATTACCGAGCTGTTTGATCGCCTAAAGGGCTCTAAAATTTTCACCAAGTTGGATCTCAGAGGGGCATATAACTTGGTGAGAATCCAGCAAGGACACGAGTGGATGACAGCGTTCAATACCCGTTATGGGCATTATGAATACACGGTCATGCCTTTTGGTCTTTGTAACGCACCGGCAGTATTTCAGGATTTGATTAGTGAAGTTCTTAGGGAATTTCAACATGATTGTGTTATTGTGTACCTGGACGACATACTTATACACTCTAGAGAGATTGAGACCCACCACAGACAAGTCAGAAAGGTATTACACAAACTTCTTCAACATGGGTTATACTGCAAATTGGAGAAATGTAGTTTTGACCAGTCTCAGATAGACTTTCTTGGTTACGTGATTTCTGGGGAAGGCTTTAAGATGGATCCCGACAAACTCCAGTCTATTTTAGATTGGCCATTGCCTAAGGGACTCAAGGCTATTCAGAGGTTTATTGGTTTCTCCAATTATTATAGGCGCTTCATTAAGGGATACTCTTCTATTATTGCGCCTATTACCAATATGACCAGACAGGGGGCTGACACTAAGACTTGGTCTACTGAAGCTCTCGTTGCTTTCAAGACTCTCAAGGAACTTTTTGCTTCTGCTCCAATTTTAGTCCATCCTGATACGACTCTGCCGTTCCTACTCGAGGTCGATGCCTCTGAGACAGGCGTAGGTGCTATTCTGTCACAAAGGTTAGGGGTGGACAAACCACTACACCCTTGTGGTTTTTTTTCCAAGAAACTGTCTGGGCCTGAGAGCAGATATGACATCGGTGACAGGGAATTATTAGCGGTCATTATGGCTTTAAAAGAGTGGAGACATTTATTGGAGGGGACCTTACATCCTGTTACCATTTTAACGGATCACAAGAACTTGTCCTATATTGGGGAGGCTAAGCGACTGTCCGCCAGACAAGCTCGTTGGTCCTTGTTCCTGACCCACTTCAATTATGTGCTTACTTATAGACCTGGTTCTAAGAACTCTAAAGCCGATGCTTTGTCTCGCCAATATGAACCTTCTACTATATCTGAACCTGTTCTTTCCTCTATAGTTCCGAAATGCAATATTATCGCTAACACGAATCTCAGGATTCACTCTCCGTTACTTGCCGAGATCTTAAAGCTGCAACATCTAGCCCCTAAACAGACTCCCGGGGGTCGACATTTCGTTCCTCCTGCTCTTCAACTGGAACTGTTACAATGTTTCCACAACAGCAAGGTGGCTGGACATCCTGGCATTCGCAAGACGTGCGCTTTGATCTCTAAAGACTTCTGGTGGCCTGCTTTACGTAGGGATATTAAGGATTTCATCGGTGCGTGTGAGGTTTGTACTAAGACCAAGCAACCTCATATGCTTCCATGTGGATTTCTGCATCCCTTAGAGGTTCCAGAAAAGCCATGGTCCTGTTTGGCTATGGACTTTATTGTCGATTTACCTATATCTAAAAAACAGACTGTTATCCTCACCGTGGTTGACAGATTCACCAAGATGGCTCACTTCGTTCCCCTGCCTAAACTTCCGTCTTCTCCCGAGTTGGCAGAGATATTCGCAAGGGAGATTTTTCGTTTACATGGGATACCCTCCCAAATTGTATCTGACAGAGGTTCCCAATTTGTTTCTCGTTTTTGGAGATCCTTCTGTTCTCAACTGGGTATCAAATTGAATTTCTCTTCCGCCTATCATCCTCAGTCTAACGGAGCTGCTGAACGCACCAACCAAAAGATTGAACAATATTTACGTTGTTTTGTTTCTGAACACCAGGACGATTGGGTCGGTTTGATTCCTTGGGCGGAGTTCGCGCACAACAATCTCGTTTGTGATTCTACTCATTCAAGCCCCTTCTTCATGAATTATGGCTTTCATCCATCCATTCTTCCCTCGGTTTCTCCTTCCCAAGGGGTACCGTCGGTTGATGTTCATGTTGCCAATTTGAGGAAGTTGTGGGATCAGACTCGACAAATTCTTCTGCACAATTCTATGCTGGTTAAGAAACACGCTGATAAACGTAGAAGGTCGGCTCCGGTTTTTGTTCCAGGCGATAGAGTATGGTTGAGTACTAGAAACATTCGTTTAAAAGTGCCTTCCATGAAGTTCGCTCCTCGTTATATTGGACCTTACAGGGTTCTGACTCGAATTAACCCAGTTGCGTATCGTCTAGCTCTCCCATCTGCCTTACGCATCCCTAACTCCTTTCATGTTTCATTGCTGAAACCGCTAGTCTGCAACAGATTTTCCTCCACGGTATCCTCTCCTCGCTCTGTTCAGGTGGAGGGTCAGGAGGAGTATGAGGTCAACTCTATCATCGATTCTCGAATCTCCCGGGGGAGAGTACAATATCTGGTCGACTGGAAAGGATATGGTCCTGAAGAGAGGAGTTGGGTACCTCAAGAGGATGTTCATGCTCCTCGCCTCCGCAGGGCGTTTCACTCCCGCTTCCCATCTCGTCCCGGTTCCTTCCGCCCGGTGGGCGTATCTGAGAGGGGGGGTACTGTCAGGGTACCTGAAGTCTCTACCTCTGAGAGAGGTAGAGACTTAGAAGTTTATCCGTCCAGAAGGGCTGTTTTCTCCGTCCCTCGCGGTCCTTCCGGTCATTTACACGCCGGCCGCGAGGGATCCACTTCCTTTTGTAACACGACGCCCAGCATTCGACGTCATGACGCCAACCCGGACCGACCTGTCACTCAATTGTCTGGAAACTAATCAGGACTCGTCGGAGGCGTGTCTACTCTCCTGAGCCAGGGTATTTAACAGTGCTTCTTCCATTTGCTCATTGCCCTGTCGTGGTTCTAGCCTGTCTAGTCACTCAGTGCTCTTGTATTCCAGTTATCCTTTTGGTTCCGACCCGGCTTGTTTGTATTCCTCTGCTTATCTCTGTTACCCTTTGACTCGGCTTGTTCCTCGCTTACCTGTCTTCTCGTTCCCTCGACCTCGGCTTGCCTTTGACCATTCTCTCTATCTCCGTACGTTAGTCCGGCCATTCTAAGGTCCGGTATACGTACCTTTCTACTGTCTGTACTCTGCGTGTTGGATCCCTGTCCCGATCCTGACAGCGCCAAGGATTCCTCCACGGCTTCAAAAAATTTTGTTGCTGGACCTAAGATATCCAAGACTTTGTCTTGGCAATTATAGAGCGAAAAGTCTAAGCCTTTCTTAGGTTTCCAACCCGTTTTGCTCAGAAATTGTATGATTTTTGGGTCGACTTGGGGTGTCTTACCGACCTCGTCTGGTACGGTTGGGCGTGGGCATTCGCCCCTCAGCTTATTTCGTGTTGCCTTATCCAAAGGCTTACGAATCCGTGAAGCAACATATTGCGCCACATGTTCGGCCGGTGACCATTCCGCAGAGCGGGGGTGACGTAAATCATCCGGCTCGAACAATGGTTCGCCCTGTGGGTCAAGGATTTTTCCTTGTTTGTTTAAATCAGAACTGGACGTGCCAGTGTTATCTATTTTATTGGAGGGATTAAACTCCTCATCCATTCCGTAGTCCGAGTCTGAGTCTGACAAATCATTAGACTGATCAGAGTCTATGTTAGGGACACTCTCCTCATCCGAACTGAGTTCTGACTCAGTATATTCAGGTTTGGCTTTAGCCCACTTCCATTGTCTAGCCACTTTTGCCCGGCTAGAGGCTCTTTTGCGCGGTGGATTAATATTCGCGCCATCTGTGAAAGGTGTTTCTCTGTCCATCATTGGTTTGGAGGAGTGTTTTATTTTTGCCGAGGCTTTGTGGCCGGGGCGTGGTGGGTGAGAAGTGGATGGTATCGCGACTGGCATGGCGGTCGGAGGGACCATTTGTTGGGCCTGCCTTAGTGCCTGGGTAAATGTCTTTGATATGGAGGAAGACATAATGTCCATGGCAGATGCCAGGGCTTTAGAGACAGACTTGGACACAGTAGTGTCCATGATAGCCTGAATTTCCTCTGATGCTGGGAAATCCAATTCATCCCCAGAAACTACAGGGGGAAAACACAAGGCTGTTTGAGGGTTAGATTTTGTACCTGAGGGACCAGGTATATCATTAGGGGATTGTATGATTGCAATTGAAATGACAGGCAGAAAATAGTTAACTGACTTTAATACTAGGTTAGATCAGGGTTAAGTAACCCAGAAACACTACCAGATACACAAGACTGAAGAAGCAGGTAAAAACAGACTACTCACAGGTATTATCAATTAATGGGGGGAGCAGGAGAAAGGGGGGACCGTCCGCCACTAATACTGGACACCAACTCCGATCAAGGGACGGAGTGGGCGTTCCAGGGTTAAAGGGCGGGAAAAAAACGGAAGAAAATGGCCGCCGCGACGACGGAAACCAAAAAGATGGCCGCCGCGGAAGAAAACTACAGACCTAGTAACCGCCGATCGTGGTACTGTCAGTTTCCCAGCCGCAGGGGAGAGAGAGGTGGTGTGCAGCTGACAGTGCGGTCGGAATTAAATCCGACCGCGGTATACAGCCGGACCGGACGGTTCCCGCTGGGGCTTCCCTGATTGAGCGCGCATGCGCGGTCGGGTCAGATGCCCGCGAAAATAAAGCGGGCAATTATTAAGTGGCAACCAGGACCTGTAAAGTCCTGCAAAACAGGGCACCCACTAAAGGGTTAAGTCCTGAGTAAATGCCAGAAAAGAGACATGAAACCAATTAGTACCCATAAAGGTACAGGTTAAACCAGTTAGTACCCATAAAGGTACAGGGTACTTATTACATATAATTCAATAAGTAATACAGTAATAGCAAAAAACAATCACATACAATTAAAATACTAATAGTAAATCAATTATAATAATCATTAGAGGATCCCACAGAACTGTGAGAGATCTACTTATCTGAGGGAAAGCAGCAAAGAAAGGGGAAATGGTCATCAACGCTCCGCCAGCTATAGGGAAAGGATGTCACTGATTGGATGAGCATGTTGCTAGGCGGACATTGCCTGTTGGAAGGCAGACCTGTTTCTAATGTTTTTTTTCAATAATGTTTCTTTGCTGCTGAGGGAAATAAAGAAAGAGTGCAGCATAATAGGAGCCTCCGGGTCTTTAATAAAATTGCGAATACACTCCAGACAGAAATTATCTAGCAATCATTAAATCCTTTGGGAAGGTTAATGGTTATTGTGTGTAAAATACCTTATGAAACTTACACCTTAGTTAATGTATATTTACCAAATAGTTCCATGGTGAGCTATTTAAACAAATTTGTGAACAAATTCCTTAAAGGACCACTATAGTGCCAGGAAAACATACTCGTTTTCCTGGCACTATAGTGCCCTGAGGGTGCCCCCACCCTCAGGGACCCCCTCCCGCCGGGCTCTGGTGTGAGGAAGGGGTTGAACTTACCTTTACTCCAGCGCCGGGCGGGGAGCTCTCCTCCTCCTCTCCGCCTCCGATCCTCCCTTTCGGCTGAATGCGCATGCGCGACAATGCGCATTCAGCCGGTCTCATAGGAAAGCATTTATAATTCTTTCCTATGGACGCTTGCGTGCTCTCACTGTGATTTTCACTGTGCGTGCTCTCACTGTGATTTTTGTGAGACAGCCACTAAAGGATTTGGAGGCTGGATTAACCCTATTATAAACATAGCAGTTTCTCTGAAACTGCTATGTTTATAATAAAAAGGGTTAATCCTAAAGGGACCTGGCACCCAGACCACTTCATTAAGCTGAAGTGGTCTGGGTGCCTAGAGTGGTCCTTTAAATAAAATTCAAACTAAAAAAAGAAATAAAACATTTAGAGAAAGTAATTAGATGAAGTAAAAAAAAGGTACTTGTATAATAGCTGGAGATTACAACTGCATTCTTCATCCCTCTATAGACAAGAAAGTCTTAAAGGGAAATAGAATTTGTAGCATATTAATTAAACAAACACGTAGGTTAAATAATACTATAAACATAAATGATCTGTTTGTTATTGGGAGCACTATACATCCAACTAAAACGGATTACTCTCATCTGTCCAAAGTTCACCTATCATATGCTAGGATTGATATGATTTGGGGCAATGATTCAATAATAAAACAAGATAATAAATGCAGAATTATAGACACTACTTGGTGTGATCACAGCATACTCTTATTAGAATTAAAATATCAATTCAATGTTTATAATAATTCAACATGGAGACTGAAGTATTATATTTTTAATAAGCAGGATAATATAGATTACATAATGGACATGATTAAAAGTTTTTTTTTTTTGGATGACACAAATCCAATAAACAACTGGTGTACATTTAATGGATATTTTATAACGTTTAATGCCCATTATATAAAACAACGGGATGAGGAACTATTATCCTTGTATTTTTCAACCTTATCAAGTTTCAAAAGAGGTAAAAAAAAAAAAAGATCCATTGCACAAAAATATGACCTACTGATAAAATTACACATACAAATTAATGAAAAACTAAGACAATAAATAACTAAAAATACAGAAAGATTAAAAGCAAAATACAATGGTCAAGGGAATAGAGCTGATAAAGCCATATCTAATAGAATAAAAAGGAAAATGACTCACAAACGCATAACAAAAATAATTTCAGAGAATGATATCTATATGATGCCACAAAGTACAGGACAAGTCTTAAGTTCCTAATATCCTTTGTAATCTGCAAAATAATACCACTGAAGCTGAATTTTACAAAAATTAACTAGAACAAGAACTCAGAACAACCAAAATAATTTCAAAATCGCTCTATTACCAAGCAATAGTTACACTTGGTTCTAGATAATCTAGATAAGAACAAAACTTTAGGTCAGGATGGGTTTACTAACTTGTTTTATAAAAATAATAAAAAAAAAAAAATCTCTTCCTAAAATAATTCTCATGTATAACAATATTGTTTAGAGGGGATCCACCCCTACTGACCTAACAAGAGCTAATATTATTCTTATATTAAAGCCAGAAAAATCGCCTATGAAAGTGGAAAATTACCCCCTATATCGCTTTTAAAAGTAAATGTGAAATTATATTAGCAAACAGATTGAAGTCCATTATTCATACTGTTATCAATAATGATAGGCGTTGTTCCTATTAGAACATCAACATATAAATACTAGAAAAAATATTGATATAATCACATCAGCCTTTGATTTCAATCATCCTTTGCTAACCCTGTCGATAGAAGTAGAGAAGGCTCAGTTGGGAATTTTATGGCCAAGCCTTTATCAAA
The DNA here is from genome assembly GCF_036172605.1 of Pelobates fuscus. Taxonomy (NCBI): domain Eukaryota; kingdom Metazoa; phylum Chordata; class Amphibia; order Anura; family Pelobatidae; genus Pelobates; species Pelobates fuscus. The sequence goes on along the minus strand of NC_086317.1, from coordinate 316,424,707 downwards.
CCAGGAAGAACTAAAAATCTGTGTATATTCTGATTATATATTAATTACATTTAATCACCCTATAAAGTCTCAAGGATTCATTATGGATGAAATTGAAGAATATAGTGACAGCTGGAAGTCCATTGCATTTTGGCTATTTGGCTGAGAGCTATCAGCTGGCACTCTTGGCCCGTGAGTTGGTCCTGCACAACAAGGTTTAGCTCAGAAGAGCTAAATTAAGCATGTTACAGTGATTATAATGCTTGGAGTGTTCCTTTAAACTACAATAAATGAATTTGTGAATACGTTCATGGATATTCATATATTATTATATTATTTAAAAAAAAATGTATTTTACAAAGATAAAACCTTTATGAAATTCACATAAAGATAGTCAAAAGATATACCAAGACTAAGTACTACTTTGTCTTATGTATTTTTACTATTCTTGACAAAGCTTGACAAAAAGGCTGAGCTACCACTTTCAAGCTCTTTCATGCCCCCAGCCTTCCCTGGTAATGGCTGATGAGAAAGATGACTGTTTATGGAGGCAGAATCCTCTATAGACATCGGTTTTGTACACTTGCACATACATGAGAGCACATCACTGACGTCAGCTCTTAGTAGATAACGTGCCAGGAGCTTAAGAGGATGCACCAGATTAAGATGGTGGACACAACAATGGTCAGGTTTAGGTAAGTAAAAAAAACCTTTCCCTGCACCCCTGCACTCCACAAGGTGACAGTGCCACTTTAAATATTTACATATTTGGAATAGGTCAGAAATTTCTACAAGTTATTTGCTTCATCTCTTTCCCATACTCCCAGCCATTGCATTTTAAAGAAAAGTCTCATTATTTTAATTTTTGAAGGATAATAAAGTATTTCTCAAGGGGATATATCCTTAGTTTGCTGTTCTCCTTAACATCTTCTGCATGACAATGTCAGTTAATGTTGCTGTAACAATGTTTTAAATGCTTTCAAAAAGCTTGGTAAGTTTTTTTTCTGAAACAGATAGTCAAGTCTGGTGATAACGTGACTATTTTACATAGTTTGTATTTATGGTGATAATCATAACTAGTTTAGATGCCATTTATTTTTACAAAACCCAATATTTCACCTAGTTGTTATATATAATGTATGTTTCTTTCTTTAAATTTTTCTTTATTTTATTATTACAATTTTTTGTATTTTTTTTTAGAATTACTACAACTGCCGCTTGCATGATGGATTTGAGAAGATACCCATTAGATGAGCAGAACTGCACACTCGAAATAGAAAGCTGTACGTATAATATACAAACTCATTAGTAGACAACAAAGTTTTGTGTAATTCTCTACAATTGGAAAATAATTAATAATGTTACATGAATTGTAATTTTTTTTTTAAATAAGATTATGTGTAATTCCCATATTCTTTCAGCTGTGATTGTACAGCATTAATGAGCAATGCAAAAAATATGTTCTCTTTTGCAAGTGTTACAAAGCTTTGCTTTTTGGTTGCTTAATGACAAAAGAAAAAAAAAACTATTCTTCAAATTTAGCCAGGTCCTGTTTGAATAGAGAAAACAATGAGGTGCATTTACGCCCTATGTGCTTTTAATATGCATGAGTGGCCCTACTACAGGACCACCTGGGGCAAGTCGAAAATCCTCTTGTTAACATTGTGAATTCAAGAAGAATACACAATCAATTTCTTAGTTTATGTCTTTTTAGAGAATTCAGTTTTTTTTGTATGCAATCTTTCTTTGTGCATGTGCTCTCAGCACCTCTATATAAGAATTAGGGTTGTGGTGGGATATAAAACCAATACTGCATCTACTATTCGCACATACATTTGGAATTTGTTGACGCTATAAAAATAAAATAACGCTTCACTGGTTTTTTTTAGCAACTTCTAGATAATGCAGATGCAGCATGTACAGTCAAAATTAATTCAAGTAATGTAGTTTTACTATTTGCAGTAGCTACTTGGTTACTATGACCTATTAACTCTTTCAGCACCATTGAAAGAAATTTCAAATATATTTGCAGAGTGTGCATTGTGTATATGTGTGTATGTCTGTTTGTGTGTATGTTACATAGATACATATGGTAAACAGAGATTTGCATTTATTAAGTTCAGCCTTTCTCAGATCTGTTTTTGCTTTTGTTCCAAAAGAAGGCAAAACTTCCAGTCTGAAGCGCTTTCCAATTTTGCAGCAAACTAGGAATAAATTCCTTCTTGATCCCAGAATGGCAGTCAGATCTCTCCTTAGATCAAGAAGCTGTTACCCCACATATAAAAAAAATATATCCCTGAATATTATGTTTTTGCAAATGTTTATCCAATTGCTGTTTAGACATCTGTACAGACTTTGGTAAAACCACCTCTTCAGCACAATTCAACACTTTTATTGTTCTTACTGTAAAAAAGAAACAAAAAAACAACAACTTTAATTTGACTTAGACTAAATCTCCTTTGTTTCAGTCTAAATAGGTGAATCCTTATCCTACGTAAAGTCCCATTAATTAATAGATTTCCAGACAATGGTTTGTATTGCCCCAGATATATTTGTATAATGCTATCATATCCCCTCTGATGCTCCATTTTTCCAAACTAAAGAGATTTAAATTTGTTAATCTCTTTTGAAAACTAAAATGTACTAAATGTTCCTTTTATTAATTTTGTAGCTCATTTCTGCACTTTTTCTAGTGCCATGATATCTTCTTTGGAACAGGTGCCCAAAATTGCACAGCATATTCAAGGTGTGGTCTTACCAGTGATTTATAAAGAGGCTAAATTTTCATCCCGAAAATTAATGCCTCTATTTATACATGATAATACCTTACTGGCCTTAGCAACTGCCAATTGCCATTGCATATTGTTTATACATGTGCAAATTGTTTCAGTCCATTTAGATGTGAATTCGGAAGAATTTCAGGCAATTCGAACATTCGGATGCTTCCGAATGTGCAGTGTTTTGATTCATACATGAGCTTATGACTATAGTAACAATAAAAGTGATATGTGCTGTCTGGAGGTGGAAACAGTTTCTACTGCAGGTAGCGGCATACTTCCCCAACTCTGATCAAAGGAACTTTTAAAAACATCTGCTTTTTAAGATTTATAACATTTCTCAAGGTGTTTTTTTATTTGAGGAGATTTTATCTTTATTTTGGACTCCTCCATAAAACATTGTTGTTTACACTCACAAGCTCAATCCATTGAATAAGCATGCTTTATATGATATGTGGTGAAAATTACATCCTCAGGTCCAGCAGTATTATTTCTCCGCTTTCTATTTTCTACTCTTGTGTTCGTGATTCAAATTCTATTTGACATGGATTTATGACATGGTCAGATCATGTACATGCTCTATTATCTCTGAGGGACCAGTTTCCTTCTGCAAAATTAAATATATAAACAGCTGAGATCTGTGCTAATTTCCTACTTTCAAAATGCACACTCTGAGATCCTACCTCCCCCTTTCTGCCTCAGGGCAGATCCACAAGATAGTAGCAAGGGGTGTGTAACGGATCGACGGGCACCCCGACTGGGTACCTCCATTGAAGGATGCTCCTAGCGCTTCCTGAGGACTCCAAGCACTGCAGCAGACACCACAACCACCGAACCGGAGAAGCATACAAATGCTCTCAAGCATATGAATGCTGTAAACAGCTGAACAGGAAAAGCATACAATCAACTTACACTCCTGGCAATCAGCATACAATCCAATTCCCCCAATAATGAGACGACACTTCGTTTTGAGGTCAAGCAGAACTGACTGTACTGGCACATACAGCCTCTTTTATCCACAATCTACACACATAGTACTGCCCACAGGGTTTTACAGAACAACCAATAACACACGTACATTACAGAAAACATTCCCAGCAATTATACACAAAATCCTATGATATAATTCTGGTACACAATGGGTCAACATAATTATCACAAGCAGGAAAAATACAGTTTTTATCCATGTGCCATAACTTTAAAACCATACATCCAATTTTCATAAATTACATATTCAGAATCAGCACACTTTAAACATAAGCACTCTCAAAAATCAGCCAAATCCCCCCAGTAGATCAAAAGTTAGCTGGGAGTCCTTTATGACCGACCGCAAGCACATTTTCCTGCCCAAAACAGTTCCATAGATTTGGGCTGTGCGGTCGGTCTATTTTACACAGAAAAATGACCAAGTCCCATTCGAATGCATGAACGGGACCATTCCTGCATTTAGCTTAGTATAGCAGTGAGTTCAAACTGCCGAACGGGACTTCGGACTCTGCAGTCCGAACGGGACTCTGCAGCTGAAAACGGAGTGTAGGAGAAGGTAAGGGTCAGCGGTGTTCGTTGAAATGTGTAGCCAATTTCAGTTCCATGGATTTGGCTACACATACCGCTGACCTCGTTCAAATGAACAAAGATGGCCGCTGCCACTTGTTCGTTTGTCGAATGGCGGCCACTTCGACTACTTCGACACTTGGGCTGCATCCGAAGTGCCAATTGAAAGCTGCAGAACTGCTCCAATACAATTTAAAGGGGCAGCAAGTCTTTTAAAATCCAATCTGCTAAAATAGTCTTTAACAGGCAATATCTTTCAGTGGCCATAGTCTTAAAGGGGCATTGTTCCCAAAAGTCACAGTATGTCCCCAGATGGTTCTTAAAGGGCCAGCAGCAGCATAATAAAATACAATATGCCCAAATACTGTATTTAAAGGGTCAAATCTCCCAGGGGCCATAGTCAGCAGGCAGGAGGCGGACAAACAGGCTTCTCCAATGCCCAGTGGCAAAGTTGGTTTCGCCACAGGGTGTATTAATAAAAATAGAATCCTTCCCACAGATTGCCTCCAGGTCCTAAATTATCAAAACACTGTCCAATTCTCTAATCAACCCGTTCTTTGATAAAGACTATCCAGGAGAAAATGTATGAGGCAAACTATCCAAGTGGATTTCCTTTGGTAATTTTGGACAACTGGCAGTTTAATTAGTAAATTCAGTTCATTATCATGTGATTACATAAATTATTTTGTTATACTCTAAGTGAAAATGAAAGGATAGAAATAAAGTGCAAATAAAAATAGGGACAAATCATGCATCAGTTCTGCAGTCTTTTACAACAATTGTCTGTGTATATACTGTTAATAAAAAAAACTCCCTTCTCCATCTCATGCTGGTAATTGATTTGATTCTATACTCACTGCCATCCCAGAGGGGTTATTTTCTTGCATTACATATTTCGTGTAGCTAGTAGCATTCAAAACATCATTTTTTTTTCTGATGGTTATTCAAATGTGATAAATATATGTATAGTTGTCCTCTTTCTTGGCTTGGGTTTATGTTTCCTTTAGGCTACTGCATATATTCTATAAACTCCATCTAAAATGCTTGTATTTTTTCACATTTTCACCGGATATGGTATATACGTAATCTTGTATGCTGTATCTCAAGCTTTGATATGAAGCATTGTACACAATTTCTTTGGTGTGAGATACGAATTAATAAAAAATAATACTATCACTCATTGTAACCTCAGATGACCTGTCCACTTGCATGGTGGTGAGCAGGGACATAACTAGGAATCACAGGGCTCTGGTGAAAGAATCAGAGTAGGGCTCTCACTTAAACATACACTCACTTAAGCTCTCACTTGTACATACACTGACATTCACTCAATGACACACACACACTTACTGACATACAGGCAGTCATTGGCACACACACTATTTAACCAGCACACACTTTCACTGACAAACAAAAAAATTTTCACTAACAGACAAAATCTGACATACACACTCACTGAGAGGTACACACAAACTCACTGACTTACACACACTTGCTTATAGACACACTCACTGATTTGACACACACTGACAGACACACCTTCGCCGACAGGCTGTCAGGGTACCTGAAGTCTCTACCTCCGAGAGAGGTAGAGACTTAGACGTCCATCCGTCCGGACGGGCTGTTTCCTCTGTTCCTCGCGGTCCATCCGGTCACGTAAACGCCGGCCGCGAGGGACTCACTTCCTTTTCTAGCATGACGTCCGGAAACCGACGTCATGACGCCAACCCGGAACGACCTGTCACTCAATCCTTCAGAGACTAATCAGGACTCGTCGGAGGCGTGTCTACCCTTCCGAGCCAGGGTATTTAAACTTGCTTCTCCCATTTGCTCATTGCCCTGTCGTGGTTCTAGTCTGCCTAGTCACACAGTGCTCTTGTATTTCTGTTATCCCTTTGGTTCTGACCCGGCTTGTTTGACTTACTCTGTTTATCTCTGTTACCCTTGACCCGGCTTGTTCCTCGCTTACCTGTCTTCTCGTTCCCTCGACCTCGGCTTGTCTTTGACTATTCTCTATATTCTCCGTACGTTAGTCCGGCCATTCTAAGGTCCGGTATACGTATCCTGTACCTGTTTGTACTCTGCGTGTTGGATCCCTGTCCCGATCCTGACACAGGCACACTCACTGATTTGGCATATACGCTGACAGGACACACACACTCACTGGCAGACACAATCCCTGACAGACACACACTCACACATCTTCTGCAATGATCATTTCAATGCAGTGGTAATTGTTGGGTGTAAACACCTCCCCATTCTTAAATTGGACCATTTCTTCAGAAAGTTATGGAGATTGAAATTTTGAAGTAGTGCATGGAAAACAAAATCTTTAAAATCAATTATATCTCATTTGTACAAGGGACTCTCAGCGTAAATGATCTTGGCTTAGCTGCACAGGTATGTACAAATGTGGAACAAGTAGATGTAGTTGTTGCCATTATATAGATAAGTACAGTACAAGATCTTTCACTTCCTCGATTACTGAGATAATTTATTTTAATAGCTACAGTTGAGTTATTTGCAGCAATATTGGTGGTGTTATCATTAGGTTAAATTATAAAGGACTATATTGAGTCCCCAAAGTAGTTTAAAATAATTTTTAAATGCACCATCTTATCCTGGTTATAAGAACATTTTCGATTTATTTCAACTAATAGTGTTCCACTTGATTTCTTCAAAGTTGAGTTAATCTTTTATTCCTTCAGATAATGAAACTAGGAATTATCAATGAAAGAGTGCTATTTATTTCCCTTTCAATTTTGGCAGAGAGGGAGTATCCACTCTCACCAATCTTTCAAAGCACACTGGTTGTTAAGTTTTTATGTTTACAGAGCATCCTCACGCGGATGCAAAATGTGTTCAGTGTGTCTCCTAGCTTTTATTTTATCCACCGCCCCTTCTACCTGATGCAAGGACCTTTTATGTAGTTGTTTTGTCTTTGCTAATTTTTTGGTTTTGATTATACTATGTAATATATTTTGTTCATTAAACCAGCACAGCAAGGAACACTTTGCACTAAAGGGACACTATAGTTACAATAATGATTCCTTCCTCAAAGACGACAGCAGACATAATATATGATCATTGCATTTTAGTAATTGTTTCTACTCATCCTTTCTACAATAGACTTTGAGGGTTTGAAAGATACTCTGTTAGCAGTACCTATTATTTCACTCAGTGGCGTACATACCATGGTCGCAGGGGTCGACCCGGCCGCCATGCGGACCCCTGTGACCGGGTATCCACCGCCATCATCTTCTGTGGCCCCAGCTCACGCGGCAATCCACTAGGGCCGCCGTCCAAGGGGTCCATCGGATGGCCCATGCTGTCAGGGCCACCCGATGGATATGGATTGTCAGGGGGCCCGGTCAGCGCTGGGTGCTTTAACAGCGCGACCGGGTTCCCTGTGATGACATCACAAGCTGGGAGGAAGTGACCGCACGTCACTCCTCCCAGCTAACACTGAGAGCCGCGTGGGAGGAAGCAGAGGGACTCCCATCCACCTTAGCCACCACTGGACCCCAGGGAAAGTCACCCTCCTGCACCTTAAAGGTATGAAACAGGAGGATGACTTAAACATTTTGTGTGTTTGTATGTCTATCTGTATGTATGTGTGTGCCTGTCTGTATGTACGTATGTGTGTGTGCTTGTCTGTTTGTATGTATGTATGTATTTATGTGTGTCTTGTGTGTGTGTGTCTGTCTGTTTGTATGTGTGTATGTCTGTCTGTGTGTGTGTCTGTCTGGCTGTATGTGTCTGCCTGTGTGTATGTGTGCCTGCCTGTTTTTTTATGTATGTGTCTTTGTATGTATGTGTGTCTTGTATGTGTGCCTGTTTGTATGTATGTGTGTGTGTGTATGTATGTGTGCCTGTCTGTCTGTATGTGTGTGTGTGTGTGTGTCTGTATGTGTGCCTGTATGTTTGTATGTATGTGTCTGTGTGTCGGTCTGTATGTATGTGTCTGTGTGTGTCTGTCTGTTTGTATATATGTGTGTCTGTCTGTTTGTATGTATGTGTCTGTGTGTATGTGTCTATGTGTGTGTGTGTGTGTGTCTCTTTATGTATGTGTGTGTGTGTCCGTCGAGGGTGGAATGGGGGAGGGGGGCACGGATGGTTTGCGTGTACGCCACTGATTTCACTATTCTATTTATGCATTACTGCCTATGAGAATTTTTACCATCCTCATATATACCCCCATCACCAACATTCGAGATCGGTCCATAGGAGCAGGTGAGGTGGTTTTGCACAGATTTTGTTGCCAAGTAAACAATTAATTTACTCGCATGAACTAATGATAAGTCTGTGTTATAAAAAGCAGGTTTTTGTGCTTGTCACAATTATACATGCAGTTTCTATTCCTCCTTTATAGATGATTAAAGGCTGAACAACTTATCATGTTAAAACATTTTTAGGATTTTTTTTTTTTTTTTTAAATATACCATTATCATGATTCCTGGTGTCAGCCATTTGCTTTGCATGGGGCATCACATCCTAGAAAAAGTGACCCACTATCTTTAAATTTCACCAGCCACCAATGCCACTCACTTTTTCCTTTTTAATTTTTTTTTAAAATTACTTTTTTAAAATAAAAAAAATATCCTGCTGCTACTGCTCCTCCTTTTTAAATGCCTTGCATTGTAGTGATTGCACCCGCCCTGGATGAGCCTTTTGGTTCCTGCTTTCTTCACAGAAGCAGTTTGGCAAAGCTGACGTTTAGTTTTTTCCGCACTGAAGAACTCATTCTACAGACTGGATGTGTGGAAGGCTCTGTTTTTCTTAAGGTGGATGGGCTGAGTAAGTCATCAATTGTCCATGCCCACTCACTTTTTCCTGAGAAAAATAAGTGATTGTTCTTCAGTGTAGAAAAAAGTAGTGCCCTTTTAACTTCTATCTACTGCCTCCGAGGAGGTAGCAGGCATAGTCACAACATACGACAAACACAAACACTGCAAATCACATTATCTATATCTTACTAGAAATAAAATAAATCACAAATCAGTAAAACAATTCTAAATCAGTGAATCAAAGTGGCACTGGCAGTAGCAGTTAGGCAAGAGGAAATTCCTTTTTCTTTTTCATTTTAATTCACTAGATGATTAGGGGTCCAACTGCACTAACTATCATAACCATCCCCTTTGCCTTGCCTAAGGGTGGTGGTGGTAGTCTCCTTCAAGGCACTCAAAGTGATCTCAAACTTTGCTTTGGTGCAATACATTACCCTAAAAAAATTTGTCTAGTGGCTGCTGAAGATGTGGGTGAATTTCTATTGCTGGCAGTGAAAGCTACTGCAGCATTACCTTGAACACTAGCAAATGGCTGATTAATGCTAATGGAAATGTTGGTGGTTGTGATACTGGTGATGTTGATGGTATTGGTGGAGGTATTCATGGTAGAAATGACAATGGGTGAGCTACTTGTGCTACAGGTAGCAATTACAGCCGATTAACAAAAAGAGAAGTGCTTGCTTAATAGTCTCCTTTAGGTAAAATGTAACATTTAATATATTGATTAAAAGATTGCAATTTTTGATCCAACTTGAATAGCCTCCTGACCAGCGCAACGTGCGTCGGGGCTCTGCTCTGCACTAACCACTGGCAATTACTACTTTAAGATTTTCAGTTTAAAAATTAAACCTTGGACATGATATTTTTCCAGAGCTGTATAGGCAGGGCATGTTCATGACTTATTCTTTTCTAATGGTGCTTACTTCAGATTAGTAGATAGCTTTTTGACATAGAATAGATGCCCAGGAAGTCATAGCTTAGAAATTTACAGTACGATAGTTTACAGCACCATTCAATGATATAAGTTATCTACCTTTTGCTGGTACTAGAGACAACCTTGGCTGAGTTCCTTCATTTAGAGTTAAGAACTTTAGAATAATGATACAAATAGTTCCCTTCATGGTAAATTGCAACAACTGTGTCTTACAGACTGCCAACATTGTTACATCTACTTAACTCTTTATTTTGTGTCTCCTGGGATTGCAGTTTCCGTTTTAATGGCATCTCTTTAGAAACACTACGGATTTCTATATCTTGGCTCAGTCTGCAATTCCAGCAATATACTAATTGATGATTTTTAATTAAGCTTAAATATTTTTTTCTTTTTACAAACACATCATCTTGTATGTTTTTGGATAATCTAATATAGCTTTTTCTCTTTATACCTTTTGCTTTTTATTATTGATACTTTTATCATATTTGTTTCTAGTTTACCTCTTGATTCACCAATAGTAATCTCTGAATCAATATATTAAATGTTACGTTTTACCTAAATGATGCTATTAGGCAAGCACTTCTCTATTTGTTACTCTTTATCTAGGGTTACCCACTTTCTCTTGCCTTTGAATTTAGGACCTCATTTATTCATACCCTTACCCTACCAAATACAGGTACAGCTGATGTCTTTGTTGGATGAGGCAATTCAAATGCAGAAAGAGATGGACTTTGAGAAGGTGGAGACAATTCAGGAGAGAGAACACACAAGCTAATGGTGATAATACTCCTCTCCAGAATTTCCTCTTGCAATTCCTCTGTATCATAGTTGCTCCTGGGCCAGAGCTAAATGTGTTATTGTAGTAGTGGTGGGAGAAACAACAATATCATTAAGACCAGACATTAGGCATACTATTTTGGTACTCTGCTCTACCTTTTCACTAAAGAGTGGCTTTGATGGTACACTCAACTAAGCACTGCTACAGATCCTTCTGCTACCGTAGACTTTACACCAATTGGAGCACATAAAGACATAAAAATGAAAATGTAATAGACATCCTAGTATCCTGAGGCTGGATATTGGTAATTGTGGTGGTACTTATGGTGGTGGTGGATGGGGGTGATGGCGGCAGCAGCTATGGTAGAGATGGCCAAAGAAGAGGAGTTAAGACTCTTGGAGGCCATTTCACTACTGCTCTTTGTGAATTGGGAAAAATGACCAGATTTCCCTCACGTTGATCTTGGGATATAGATGTAACATTGATGATGGTGGGTGTGTGTTTATTATTATTGGTAAAATAACATGGCATATGAACATGCACTATGAATATTCTAAAGTAATAGACTTTATTTAAGTACAAATCGGTGCTTGTGTTTAAAATGAGTCGCTGCATGATGGATTTACTAGTACTGTAATTTTATTTTGTTTGACTTTAAGAATCATTACACAGCACACAGTGCACTGCATCTCTATGAGGAAAGTTCAGTGTTTTCATGCAGAGGGTGGAGATACTGAATGTCAGTGCTTCACACTTTGCAGCACTGTCCCATGAAGCACTTCTAGTAGCCATCTGAGTAGTGGCCAGTGGAGGAAGTCTGTAATGTAAATACTTAATTTTCTCTGAGAAAAAAAAGCCTGAAGGTAATGATTCTACTCACCAGGACAAACACAATAAGCTGTAGTTGTTCTCGTGACGATCTTCTCAGCTAGCCTGTCTTCCTTAATAGTTGCAGTCAAGGTGTCTGAAACATTCCTACTAGAAAGATTAGATTTTTTTTACTGCTCCTCCCTTTTTTCCCTTTATTAGTCCCTTGTCACATGATCTGTGAATAAACTCAACAATAAGTGGCTGTGCCTAACTGTCAATCATCTTTTATGCACCTCTTGATTGCACAGGAGATACAGTGGACATGATGTTGCATACTTCTTGTCCACCTTGGCAAACTAAGCTGCTTATTCCCCCCAACCCCCTCCTCCCTCCTCCGAAAAAAAAAAAAAAAACCCAGCTTCTTCCCCTTTCCATCCCCCTTTTTTTTCCTGGTACCAGGAAGGACACTGTGAATCAAGAACTGAAATGAGCATGTTTTGGCTTGCATGAGTCGGTTCCCCAAAAATTCTGGCACATGGCAACTTGCAAATTGGAATTTTAGTCGAATTGCATTTCATCTTGAAACAGATTGCCAAGCTTAGTGAATTGCTTATTTTCTATACCTGCATGAGTCAGTGTTTATCTATTTTATCCGAAGCTGACTTTAACTTTAACAGCCTGACTGTGTTGAGTGCATTGGATGACATTTGAGCTTTTTACACACTACCAATTTAGTGATTTCTATGCAATGTGGATATTTCACCTGATATTGTACACATTCTTTGTAAAATCTGTGCAGCCCAACCTGTGTACTGATCTTATTTATTTATTTACATTGGGAATGGGGGTCCAGGCATGATGAACACACCTAATTTATCCTCAATGTGGACATTTATTTTGATACTGAACAAATTATTTGTAAAATATGTGCAACCCAACATGTAGTCGACAGATCCTTTTTGCTTTGATGTTTGTCTTTAACTTTTTCTGTCCCAGGCATAATGAACATAACTGTCAACATTTAAGGAATTAGTTTTTTGGAGAATTAATATGTTGTTTTAATATGTTGGGTTATTTAATTTAGCTTGTTTTGCATATGTGTAAACATGTATACCCTTGTAAACATGACTCAGTAATTTATAACTGTGAGAATGTAATGGGACCAAAAATTATAAAGCATATACCACACTGGACTATAATAAACCAGGCTCCAGCAGTCATCAAAATAAAATATGTAATCACCATAATCATATATTGGAATAATTAATGCCATTAGTTATTAACTAGTTTGATGCTTGCCAAATCTATTTACCAGTCCACAGCTATCTTAGTCAGGTCAGCCAATGTATTGTGTATATTCTTTACTGAATGTAATATTCCCTGCCCCTCCTACTCACTTTAGCTACCATAGTAACATGCATTCTCATGTCTTTAACAACCAACGCTGACTGAATCAAGCATGGATATTGAATACATACAAATTCTGAATACAGAAACATTGAGAAACACAAAGAAGGTGTTCTATGCTTTTAAAAAACATTATTATTTACTTATTATTTAAATTTTGTGCTGGCCACACAAAGCAAGATTTGTGCTGGCCACACGAGCTTCAGTGATTGCTACATTTTAAGGGGACAAAGAAAAAAAGTCAAACTTAAAAAATGACTATTTTGTTATAGAACAGGCATAGACAGCCTTCAGCACTCCATATTGTTTAGACTACACCTCCCATGATGCTTTGCCAGCATAATTGGTGTAAAAGCATTATGGGGAATGTAGTCCACAATATATGGAGTGTGGAAGGTTGCCTATCAATGTTATAGAACATATAATTGTATCCATTCCAACTGAGTAGATAGTCGCCTATATCTCTAATCTCATGATGTTCTGCACTAGAGCACCTAACAAGGGAATTCATCCATTCCTTAATAAACTGTGCAGGAATGATAGAGGATCTGCATTAGAAAATGCACAAATTGTCCACAAATGCCAGCTCGGCACAATTGTACAGCCAGGGTATGAGTAATAAACAAAATCAAAAAGAGGAATCCACACTCTTATTTCCTGCTGGTCCTGGTGCATTCAGACCTGGGGCTTGCTAACCCCATTCCGTAACCACTTGCTATTTGCTAACCCCATTCTGTAAAAATAACTATATAGTCCAGGCACTCAGGATCACTTACACAGCAGTTTTATTGGAATAACAGGAAAAACATGCAACTCTTCAATCTCTACTGAGATAAGGTGAAAAAGATTTCAGTAGAGATCAAAACATGTGTTTTTCATGTTATTCCAATAAAACTGCTGCTTGGATTTGATTAGTGATTTAGGGCATATTGATAATCGTATCCCTTTGGTGTTGTTGGGTATGTGTAACTTTTAAAGGGGGATGCAGGATGGCGTGGGGAGATATGGATTTAGGTAAAATGGATACAGGAGTATTACGATACATATGCATGGGGATATAGGCCATATGTAAAGGTCAAGTGGCTGCAAGTTTAGGGGAGTAGGGGTTAAAAGGGGAATATGACTATTGAAGTGATAGAAAGAGGAGATATGGCTGTGGGAGAAGCTTAGTAATGTACTATGTGGGTGAATTACAAAGTCTCATAGTAAAAGTGTATATGAATGTATTACACCGATCCAGAGTAATGTGCAGTATTTATGAATTCATTGCAGAGCCCCACAGTAATATGTAATGAGTATGAATGTATTACAGAACACCATAGTAAAATGCAATATGTATGAATTACAGGTAATCACAGCAATATGTAGTGGGTATGAATGTATTATAGAGCCCCAGGGTAAGATGGAGTTTTTATGAATTTATTACAAATCTCCACAGCAACATGTAATATGTATGTGTGTGTTACAGACACCCATAGGGATATGCAGTATGTTTAAATGTATGTATGAACTACTCATTAATTATGTCTCAGTCTGCCCTAGTTCCTTTCACTATATGCATTTTCTATCTGATCCCATCTCCTAGGTGAGATCTATTAGGTTTAATTTAAGTATGCTGCCAGTGAAAAATATTAAAAAACATTTTTGAACCTGAACTATTTGTTAGTAGTATTTGGGGCTCTACAAATACCTTACATTACATCTACTCCTACAAACTGGGTACCATTTTTTTCCTGGGTATGAAATTAGATATGTTAAATAGTAAGATATAGTATGTTGTCCAACAAATATATCTTGTATCATGGGATAAATAGATGTGCATCTTATGCATCACTGCACAAAAATGTTAAATGCATATAGTGTTGCCAGCCAATTACCTGATTATTTTTTTTTTTTTTTTTTTATAAATAAAGTGTAGTGGTATTTTTTTCCAATAATTAAAATAGATATTTGACCACTTTAGATGTGTCTACAAATTCTTGCATTATTTTATTAACTTTACAAGTGGGATATTTATGAAATTAGGATTTCTAGGGCAATCTAAAAGCAACTTACTTTTTGTGTTAAACATTTAAATGAATATTGTATTTGTCTAAACATTTTTGTAATGATATCAATAAAGGACCAGGATTGGCTGTTATTGCCTAATGTTTGCAATTTGGTTTGCATATTTCTGAACAATTTGAGGTTTAGTAAATAAATCTCAATGTATAATTTAATTGTCTCTCAGTGGGTAAGGACAGTGGAACAAAAATAGGGCAAACGTCAAAAAAGCTCAGATCTTTTGGGCATAGTTTAATTGTAAACAAGATGGTGATTAAGGGGTTAAATACATTGCCCTCCCTCCAGTACACTAGGTAGGTTGCTAATGATGCACAACCTCTCATTCAGCACAATTTCCAAGAAATATGTTGCAAACAGACCTCCAATCTTTATTAGAAGTATCCCCTTAACATTTCTGCCTTATTATGTCTTCTCTGTAATTGTGAGCACCAGCAGATCACCTAACTACCCATGGCGCCAATTTGTACCATGCCCATTCCAACATACCTATTAAAGAAAAATATTTAATTGTTCTCTCTGCACACATAAGAAGAGATTTCAAAATATAATCTTGAAAATGCCCAGTCACTCATGTGTTACATACTTTGGGTGTCTGTGGGTGTATGCTTTTGACATCACAAGAGAAGGTATCATATAATATGCACCATCTTGTATGGTGACACTTACTGGCTGTAGATCAAGATGTTACATCTGTAGACTCAACGTTTTGACGTTTCGACCATCTCAGGCCTTTATTCAAGATCAAGAATATAAAACAAATAGAGGCAATATATATAGAAAATAAATAAATTGACTTACCATTAAAGTGCTGCCAGCTAACGAACCAATCGGAAAACCCGTAATCGTGCAGAATCCATGTGACTAGTGTGAAGATGTGTCAGTCATGCTTCATCATGTGATAAGTTGCTAAGAAACAGATATACATTATAGAAGCCACTAACCACATCAAAATGTAAAACAAAGCATGGAGGGATATGTACAGTAAAGAGTATGATAGCCAAGCCTGTGATGTGTTCAAGTGAAGTGTGAACATGCTAAACAAATACAAATGAGTGTAAGCAAATCTGTTGTTGAATGTGCTATTAAAACTATTGTGATGAAGTAAAAAGTCTTCCTGTCTAATTTTGAAAGAGACAAAACTTGGGATATATATTAACTAATAATTATTCTCCAAACAACAGCATTCAATATTTCTGGCAAATTTATTTCCAGATACTATAATCAATTGAACTTTGTATTGTATACATATATCAAATAAATGATTATAAGAAAAAAAAATTCATTAAGTAAAGTAAAATGGTTAATTAATCACTAACTATTTGTTTTGTATGCAAGAGACTAAATGTTTTTTACAGGGACATGGAGTATACAATATTTTCATTAAATCCTATGGGGACTACAGTACCCAAGTAAGGTATCCAAAAGGCCCAGACAATAGTTTTGCCCTTCTGTGAGTCTCATCAGCTATGTACATATGATACCCGTTTTGGCACTGTGAGCATGGGGATCATTCCCCTGCATTTCACTGCTCAATTCACTGTCATTTAGGAGTTAAATTACTTTATTTCTGTTTATGCAGCCCTAGCCACACCTCCCCTGGCTATGATTGACAGAGCCTGCATGAAAAAAAAAACTGGTTTCACTTTCAAATAGATGTAATTTACCTTAAATAATTGTATCTCAATCTCTAAATTGAACTTTAATCACATACAGGAGGCTCTTGCAGGGTCTAGCAAGCTATTAACATAGCAGGGGATAAGAAAATCTTAATTAAACAAAACTTGCAATAATGAAAGCCTAAATAGGGCTCTCTTTACAGGAAGTGTTTATGGAAGGTTGTGCAAGTCACATGCAGGGAGGTGTGACTAGGGTTCATAAACAAAGGGATTTAACTCCTAAATGGCATAGGATTGAGCAGTGAGGCAGCAGGGGCATGTTCTATACACCAGTTTTGGTCTATAGAACATGCCCCTGCAGCCTCACTGCCTCCTGTATGTGATTAAAGTCCAATTTAGAGATTGAGATACAAATATTTAAGGTAAATTACATCTGTTTGAAAGTGAAACCAGTTTTTTTTTTTCATGCAGGATCTGTCAATCATAGCCAGGGGAGGTGTGGCTAGGGCTGCATAAACAGAAACAAAGTGATTTAACTCCTAAATGACAGTGAATTGAGCAGTGAAATTGCAAGGGAATGATCTATACACTAAAACTGCTGTATTTAGCTAAAGTAATTTAGGTGACTATAGTGTTCCTTTAACTCTCCCTAAGCTAAAAGGATAATACAGATATGAACCATGTGCTCATGGTGCCAAGGGGAGTATCAGCTACATCTCACTGATGAGGACCAAAGAAGGCTCATTTGGGGTTGCTGTATCTCTCATATAGAGGAAGGTTGCCAGCATTTTGGATCTGGACTGTCCTTATGGTATAGGCTGTCTCTGTAATGGTATGGTATGTGAGCAAAAACATTTTTGAGATCAGAGCGGGAACTAACTGAAGGGCAAGCTATTGCAGTTCTCTAAGGTTTTGCCCATTCTCAGAATTCTCTGTTTTTGTTGCAACCCAATTGTCTGACAGCCAGAGGGTGTAACAAGATTAATTATCATACAGGGAGTGCAGAATTATTAGGCAAGTTGTATTTTTGAGGATTAATTTTATTATTGAACAACAACCTTGTTCTCAATGAACCCAAAAAACTCATTAATATCAAAGCTGAATATTTTTGGAAGTAGTTTTTAGTTTGTTTTTAGTTATAGCTATTTTAGGGGGATATCTGTGTGTGCAGGTGACTATTACTGTGCATAATTATTAGGCAACTTAACAAAAAACAAATATATACCCATTTCAATTATTTATTTTTATCAGTGAAACCAATATAACATCTCAACATTCACAAATATACATTTCTGACATTCAAAAACATAACAAAAACAAATCCGTGACCAATATAGCCACCTTTCTTTGCAAGGACACTCAAAAGCCTGACATCCATGGATTCTGTCAGTGTTTTGATCTGTTCACCATCAACATTGCGTGCAGCAGCAACCACAGCCTCCCAAACACTGTTCAGAGAGGTGTACTGTTATCCCTCCTTGTAAATCTCACATTTGATGATGGACCACAAGTTCTCAATGGGGTTCGGATCAGGTGAACAAGGAGGCCATGTCATTAGATTTTCTTCTTTTATACCCTTTCTTGCCAGCCACGCTGTGGAGTACTTGGACGCGTGTGATGGAGCATTGTCCTGCACAGGGGCGGACTGACAGGTCGGGCAGATCGGTCATGGACCGAGGGCCCGAGTCAGTCAGGGGGCCCGGCAGCACAGTCATGCTTCTGCTGTGGAGATCAAAGATCTCCACAGCAGAAGTAAGTTATGCAAAATGTGCTGTAAGAAGGTTGCAGGGGCCCATAATGACTCCAAGGGCCCCTGCTACCCATCAATCCCCCCCCCACTCCACTCCGTGAGAGAC